>NC_085844.1:132437702-133085202 GCF_035594765.1 Anolis carolinensis
CCGGCCATGCGTTGCTGTGGCTAGGACTTTATTTTTCTTTTCTTTTTTGTTGTATGAACGTAGAGGCGTGGATGAGAGGTTGTGCTGTCAATTTTCAAGGTTGTGGGGCATTTAGTTTAGTTGTTTTGTCCGGTGCCATGATTCCATTACCCTTTTATATATATAGATCATCAGTCCTTCTTGGTTTTTCCGTCTGAATCTTTCTTCTTTAGTTTATCAGGAAGAAGTAATCTCTTATTTTCTTTATTGTCTAAGATGGAATTTCTCTGAATTCTGCAATCCTGGTATTTCCTATTTCAATTGGATTTTTGCATGGGCTTGTAAAACTTAATCTTGTACTTTCTTTCTTGTAAACTACACAGTTGCTTTCACCCTTTGGAATTGGTCTCACCAGATAGTTTCATCAGGCAGATAGTTCCTCTAATTAGATTTTAAAGTCCTTTTTTAATCTACAATTTTCAGAGGAGGAAAGAAATGCAGGTTACCTCTCAGCGGTGTTTTTTTCTCATCGAAGTTGATAAACTTACACCAGATTTAAAGGCATCTTTTCGTTTTTTCGGCCTTGTGTAAATATAGTGTTTTAAGAAGCAAAGAGGAGCTTTTTGCCACATCTGTTTGCATGACAAGGTCGTTGGGGTGCATGATGTCACCCCCTCCTCTCTTCTTTTCTCCTGTGTGAGTGGGAAAGGTGAGATTCCTTTGAGTCTTGAGGGGTTTGCATCTGGCCTTCTTTCTGAAAAAGTATTTATCAACTCCATGCAGTTGATAAACCCTCAGAGACATCCCTGTGTTTCAGCCAGCTCACTGAGACACTGTTCACAGCTCCATTTCTTCATTTTCTATACCTTCTGTGAATCATTGCTTTGGGTGGTTGCAGTACTGAGAATATGGACTTCTAGGCCCACTTCTGCACAGAGAACTACCATTTTAAATGTTATAACTAGCACATGATTTTCCATTGTGTGTTGTATGGCTTTCTAGTGTGTGCTATAGATGTGATCAGGCGCATGGTGAATGTCTAAGTGTTTACTGTTAAGCAGCTTCTTAACTATGACGGGGAAATTGTGATTAGTTCTCAAAGATTTCTCCATTTTCTTCTAAAGCATCTTGTTAACCGTATTGCCTTTCTCACCATCTCTTCAGTAACTCCACAAACTACTAGATCAATAATAATAATAATAATAATAATAATAATGATAATACAGTAATAACTTTTTTAATACCCCACCACCATCTCCCATAGGGATTTGGGGCGGCTTACAAAATAGTACACAAAGATGTCATACATAAAATATATAATACATAATACTTTAACTTCTGTTTGCTAAACACCAAGCACATTGTTTATAAAGCAAAATTATTCTATCATCTTGGATGCTACACTACTATTAATATTAATGAAATTACTATTCATTTAAACATAAATACACTTCTTTTAGTGAGTGCATCACATTGTTGGCTCATGTTCAGCTTGTGTTCTACTAAGAATCCTAGATTCCTTTCCCATATACTGTGTCACCCATCCTGTATCTGTGCATTTCATTTTTCTGCCTAAGTGTAGCACCTTACACATCCCCCTGTTGGAATTCATTTTGTTAGATTTGGCCCAGCTTTACTCTGTTAAGGTCATTTTGGATTCTGTTCCTGTCCTCTGGAATCATTAGTTCCCCTCCTAATATTGTGTCATGTGCAGATTTGATAAACATGTTCTCTATTCCATCATCCAAATCATTGATTAAAAATATTGAATAGCACTGGGTTCAGGGCAGAACCTTTTGGCACCTCAATAGTCACTCTATCTAGGATAGCCATAAGAATTATCCAGTAATCCAGTATATATCTACCTAACAGTAACATGTCTACACCACATTATATTAGCAAGAATATCATGAGGGAACTTGTTGAAGGCTTTGCTGTAGTCAAGATATGCTACATCCACAGCATTCCCTTCATCTAACAAACTTGTGCCCCTGTCCAAAAAAAAAGTTAGTTTGCCATGACTTCAGCTATAAGACTAGATTTGTGGGTATAGGCCTTTTTCGTGACTTTGATGGAATTGCAGTGATATACAATAGAATTTTGCCTTACTACTATTTCTCTGAAGGTAGTTTTCTGAAGTCATTGAACTGGAAAAGTCAATATGGCTGGTAAAGAACCATGTGAAACAAGATGAATGGAGCAGGGTAATAATGTATATTAATTAAGTTTGAGACGTGAAGGGTTTTTAACAGGCAGCTATCTGTTTCCCCAGATACTTACATCCAGAAAACCAAGAAACTCTATATTGACAGTCGTGCAAGAAGAAACCTTGGCTCCATCAACACAGAGTTGCAGGATGTACAGAGAATAATGGTAGCAAACATTGAAGAAGTATTACAACGAGGCGAAGCACTTTCAGGTACAGATAATCACTCCAATTTTAGAATGGTAGGCAGTCAATTGGCTATGCCTTTTTGCCCAGAAGATAAGGTGGAAATTACCTTAAACTATTCTTTCCAATATTACACAGCTTCCTTGTAATAAGGACCAGCTTTTTCAATACACCTTTCCACACATTAAAATTTTCCTGCCACTGAAAGGCAATGAAATCAGTTATGATTCCTCAATTGTACAATTTCCACCTCCTCTGATATTATTTTTTGACACTATGTGAAGACCTTTTTCTCTTAGTCATCTTAAATGGAATGTAAACAGCTTTTATTATTACTTATTATTTCATTTTAATATAACTCCCAACACAATTTACAATAAAAATTAGAAAAATACATTGAAATAAATTACTAAAATTATGTTTAAACTATTAAAAAATTATAAATATAACTAGAGAGATTTGGTGCATTTAGTGCCTGCAAACTTTGACTTGGTCATTTTTTGCCACTCACTTAATCATCCTCCAAGTACAAAAAGGAATAGGATCTATACACAGAAGGGCAGCCAGTATCTCTGGCTAATCTGAAAAATTGTGAATCTACTAATTGTTGCAGGTGATGTAACAAGTAGTCAGAACAGCGAGGGACAGGTGCCGGCAAATCTAGAGATAGCTGTTATTGCTCCTTTTTCAGCCTGTTTCCTTATATTTTCTAATGGAGAAGTAAAGTGGAGTCGCCTCAATGAAATATCCAGGATGTTTCAAAAAATGGGACCTGATTTGAAATTGCTGTATTTTTGCAACCAGGAACCGCCCATGAATTAAACCCTTATCACTTGAAATGGAGGGCCATAGAGTTTCAAATGATTGCTGGTAGATGCCTCTAGCCGGTAGGCTGTTAGGAATTGTGGGAGTTGAAGTCCAAAACACCTGGAGGGCCAAAGTTTGCCCATACCTGCTCTAGTCTCAGTCATTCACAAGAGGGAAGCCCCACAACATAAGACCTAATGGGAGATCCTTTATTTGTTTTTAAGGATTTGTTTCTGGCTCAAAATGGTTAGTAGAATTTTGATAACTCATTAATCTGGATTTTTGAGTGTAATTGTAACAAGTTGCCATGATGAAATATGCTGCTTTGATATTGGCTCCATCATTTTGAAGCATCCATGTGACACCTTTCACACTATAGGACAATAAAATGCCTGCTGATGCTGTTATGACTAATAATATATATCCCTATTGTTTAAAGCTAAATTTGTTATGTTGTATTAAAAAGTAGAAATCTATGTAAACCAAAAATGAAAGCTCCATTTATTACTCTAAGTTAATAATGCATTAGAGTTAAGTATGTTGGGTAAAACACTTGGTTTTTTTTAAAAAAATGCTAAAACCTGCAAGCATGAATTGTCTTATTTTTTTATTAAATCTAATCCCCTGGAACATTGCTGTTTAGTTTAACCAGCATTCCATGTCCCTTTCAAAGCAGCAATATATTTGGTAAAGCAACTACAGAATGTGAGTAGGAGTTATCGGACACATTTTCCTAGTTTCTTTTTTGCTGCCCAAGCACAGCAAGAATGGGAAAGTAACAGGAGTTGCTTTATTCTATATTTATACACTCTTATCCTACTAGCCCCAGAACCCTTTCAATGGCAATCCCTAATATACTTTAGCTCCATATCACGGTGTACATAACAGTCTCCTGTCTTAATCTGAACCTTTGGAATACAGCAGAATAGGAAGTAGGTATGATTATCACGTTTGTGTTTTTCGGAAACTGCAATAGAAGAGTGGAAGAGTTCAAAAGGGCTATTCAGCACTTCCTGGTTTTTGAGGTTATTATAATAAACCATGGGTTTCAAGGGATGCTAAACTGAAAGAGGTTCCAGCATTCCTCTGTAGACGAAGAGAAGTTGGGAACCTTGATGCTGTGGGTGTCTTTTCCTCTTCCATTGGCAAAGGCATAGCATTAGCTTTGGCATGCATAGCTAAAAGCTTTTCTTTTGCCGTGGGGTAAGGTGAACACAAGACAAGTCTTCAAGTAGAAGCCGACAAGCTTTTAAAGTACTCACAATAGACCTTTATTGTCATTGCATCACAAAAAGATCCAACGGACTCTGATCAAACTCTTATATACAACAATTGAAATGTTGCTAGAAGGGCAGGCTTCTCTGAGCCGTTAATAATTCCATTAGTAATAACTTCTGAATTCACTGTCTTCCAAAGTAACATGTGTTCAAGTCAGTTCACTGACTTGTAACCTCTATCCCCTCACCCCAAAAGTATTCCAAAAATGGTGGGAAAATTTGTGCAAACAGTTTTGATCTGGAAAAAGTGAGTATATTTTAGAAAAGCTTTGCAGGGTTTTCAGATAACTTTGGAGTAAAGGTGAATGTGGAAAACTTCTCATCTGTGAACTCGTTTTATCATAAGATCCATGTGTCTTGTTTAGAGTGGATCCAATGGAGTGGGTGGCTGCTGAGAGCAGAAGCTGTTACATTAACATATTATGGGAGTTAAGGCAGTGTCACTAACCTAAAGCAGAATTTTGGATTATAACAAACAATACCTATTTGGGTGCTAGGACACTGACTATCAGCATCCTGTAAGCCAGAGGAGGAGAAATTGCAGCCTCTGGGCTGCATAAAGCTTCCATTGCCATTGTTATGGCCACTGCAAGCTATTTTTTACTATGAGAATCTCAGGGGTTATTGGAGGACCAAACAAATGCAGCCCTTCCAGATCCTGTAAGGGGCCAGTTTGATCCTCAAATCACCAACCATTGCTAACTCTGTCTGTAAACTTTCCAGCAAGAAAAACAAGTTTTTTTCAGATTATATTTCATTTAATCTAAATATATTGTTAATGTAATACAAGTATAAATTCATAATTTACATTCCTATCTTTTATTTCATAATTGTAATGTTTTTATTTCTCTTTTCATTTTACTATATTTAAATAGCTTTGGATTCTAAAGCGAACAACCTTTCCAGTTTGTCCAAGAAGTACCGCCAGGATGCGAAGTATCTGAACATGCGTTCCACCTATGCCAAGCTTGCTGCTGTTGCTGTGTTTTTTATCATGCTGATTGTCTATGTTCGGTTCTGGTGGCTGTGAGTGGCTTCCAAACACCAACGATGGTCAACTCGTTAATAAGCAGGCATAGAGTTGTACGATGCCAAGATTACAGGGATGTACATTAGAACCCCCCATAGGGATGTGTGTATGAGAATTGCTGCTATTCTCAGTGAATCTTAACTGCCAAATGTCAGACCTTGCTAGCAACAAAGGACTTTCCTTTCCAAGTGTTGCACACTTCAAAGACATGACATTTGTCCGTCCCACTAGCAGCACTGATGTTGTGGTCTGCACTGGCTGTTCGCCCAATTTACTGCTGCCCAGCACTGCCGGTAGTAGGAACATCCTGTCCCTGTAAATAAACCCAGCCCTGTTTAGTAAAGGGACTCTAATGAACATTCCTTGTACTAGTGACCTTTTCTTAACAACAAGTCTGGGTCTTGCTACTTAAAATCCCAGTTTAAAGGCTGACACTTTATGATACACATGAGGGTGGGGTTTTTGTCGGGTTAGTGCCGATTTTATATGGTGAGAGATCTTGATTATTTACACCTTCAGATATGTTGGTCTGCAATTGCCAGCAAGGCAATGGTTGTGCTTCATGGATATAGTCCAGTGCATATAGAGAGGGTGCTAGGATAATGAAAGCTGCATTATACCATTAATTTTGTAAGTAAGTATGATACTTCGCTTCCGATTTCATTCAATACCAAGTGAAATGTTGAAATACTTGTCATAGAATTAAATTACCAGTACATAATTCAGTTGCATTTCAGAGAAATCTATGTTTTAAAAACCTCTATTGGATGTAACACCAAACTTATCAATGATTACCTTTCAGCAGGCATGGGCAAACTTCAGCCCTCCAAGTGTTTTGGACTTCAACTCCCACAATTCCTAACAGCCTTTTAATGGCTGTTAGGAATTGTGGGAGTTGAAGTCCAAAACACCTGGAGAGCCAAAGTTTGCCCATGCCTGCCTTTGAACATTGTCCTAAGCAGTAATTAAGAGTCTTGTGAGTGAACCGTTGTCAGCCTTAGCCTCATGTGCTTCCCCTCTCACCACTTCTATTCGTCGGCCAGGAAAAGAAGTTTGTAACCTTTTGCTTCCACCTTTATTTAGTCACAATTTGTCATGTCATCTGGAGTTGATAAACGGTGGTTACTCTGAACTGTTATTTTTAAGCAGTCTAACATTGGATTGTAGTTGATGCAAACTGGACTTTTTGAGGAAGGGGTGAGCAACTGTCAGGGGGCTAGACTCTTGTTGTCATCCCCTCCGGGCAACTTTGAGAGACTGCGTCTCCCTACCACAATTTGTTTAATGCGCCAAACTGCTCCCCTAGGCCTGTTTGCAGCTAGGGGCATTTTGGGGCGAAATGTTTTACATTTTTCCCCAAAACCCTGGGGTACTGAGGAGCCTATGGATCATGCCCCCCCCCCCCAAGGTTAAATGAACCAAGGTGTAGATTAACCACAATTTGCTCATCTGAATAATGAAGCAAGATATGCTTAAACATGCTTGTGGAAAAACCTCTCTCATTATATCTTACAGGGAGTTGGTAAGTGTCTCTTGTCTCATCCAAAAATAGTTATGTCTTCTTTTACTTCCTGCAACCTATATGACAATGTACTTCGCTTACAGAGAGATTTGAAGAGCAGGCCTCTTCCTGAACAGTCTGTGCTTTCAAAAAATTAAGCACATTTTCATCCTCTTTTGCTTCTATATAACAAGTTAAACATTTTGGAAGAGAAACCACTGGAAGACGAAACTCTAGTACCCATCTCTCTGGCAAATTCTGCAGATTCAAAAAGTTCCCAAAGGCACATGCTTTTGCACATGTTGTAAGGAGGGTAATCATGAAATGTTTCCTCATGAATTATTAGGAGGCAATGTGCCTGAACTAGACTTCTATTCCAGGGCTCTTGCGGCAATCAATCTGTCCCTGATTTTTGCATGCTGCTGACAACTTGCTTCTAAATTCTTCCTGTGTCCCAGTTGAGTACGACTAATAGAGATCTGTGGGAGCCTTAAAAGGGAAACAATAATTTCTTGCTCTTGACAAGGCCAAATAAATTCTCAGCACTGATTGATACTCTTAGAGCTAGTTGTCTGTTCCTACCCAAGTGTCAGCAGTGAAATAAACATGTTATAAGTGAATGTTTTGTTTGTATTTTCCTGGTTTCTTATTTTCCTAAAGCTGTCCCATATATGTATATATCTTTTAAAGTCCAGTTTGGGCCTTTAAGGGGTAATACTGTAAATCATAATCTTAAGACCAGTTCAGTTTTCCATAACTTTATATGCTGGTTTTATCTCTACTTTTTCCCAATTCAAAGATTTTTCTGTCAGGATTTTTGTATCATTAATCTCCTGTTCTTTCCCATGGGAGATCTTCAGAAATTTGCAGAATATCTGCTATTCGCTGGAGTTAAATAAAGGAATATTCAAGAATGTCTTCAGAGATGGTTTCCTATTCACAACATAGCATATAATATGATATGATCCTTGCCGAAACTCAACAGGAATGTTTAGTGTCTGGAAAGTATATGAAAACGTGTACAAATAAACCAGTAGGCAAGAGCATTCCATCTTCCCTCTCTTGTCACTCTTCCAAGGGCCCTGAAGAAAGTCACACACACTCACACAGTAATATCGTTTAGGAAAAAAAGTTTCCAATAGTACATGGTAAGATTGTATCTGAGTCAAGCACACTTTCATGATAATATGCCCCACAAACCAGTAGCCCTCATCACTGCATAAGTAGTTGAGCAAATTTCAACAGCAAATGAAGCAATTGTGAATACATAAGAGATAGCTCTTTCCTTTGTACAAAGATGGCAAACCAGGCAGGAGTGAAGTCAGAGCACAGACTTAAATATCAGATCACAAGCAGTTAGACAGCTGGCTGACAACATTGAAAATCCAAAAGCAACTATACCTCCATTGGATTAATTCAAAAGCATTATTACATTGTGCTAGCTTTTAAAGCTTCGCTGGTTTCTTCTGCATGTTGAAAATCATGCAGAAGAAACTGATGATGTTACAAACCAACATTTTATCTGAGATGTCAGTTAGGATGGTATTGAGGCATATTTCAGTGTAGGCAGAAGCCACCCTTATTGGTCAAATAACGACGAATCAATAAAAGTAGTTAATACTTTCAATTCCATTAGCAACATAAAACTTCCATTATCCCTATCCAATGCAAAGATAATTTTGTTGTATTTTGCTTCATGACTAACCCTGAATATTTTTCCTAAATGGCTAAGACTGATAAATCTATAACTTAAAAGGCACTTATAAACCAAAGACACCTATATATCTCCCAGCAGCAGAAAAAAAGTTTTAATTACAGACAACTGATTAACAGTTGTATGCACTCACTCCACCCAGTTCAACTTGCCACTGCAGTTTGGGTAACAACGAAAAATACTCTGTTGGATTTCAAGGCATCTACCAAGATTGCAGGATCCATTTTTTTGCTTCTGGGAAACTATCTTGTTCTTAAATGTTTGATTTAAAATTTGCTACTGTAACTCGGCAACAACTGAAAGATGCTATTTGTTTTTTGAGCCGTCGATCTACAACTTCCTCCTTTTTTGCTTTTAGGAAGCCTCCTATTCACAATTTTTACTTAAAACTTGACGTTTCTACTTGAGTTATAACCAACCACATTCCCGCAAGATTTTGAAGAGGTTAGCTTGATGTTTCAACGAGTTATGGCAGTCAGGAAAATGCCCTCTTTACTATCTCTGTAAATATCAATAGCAATAATTCTTATTCTTTTCTGGCAGCACCTGTGAAATTATTGTAAAATATATGACAATTATTAATGTGTTGTCGAAGGCTTTCATGGCCAGAATCACAGGGTGGTTGTGTGTTTTCCGGGCTATATGGCCATGTTCCAGAAGCCTTCTCTCCTGACATTTCACCCACATCTATGGCAGGCATCAGGAGAGAATGCTTCTGGAACATGGCCATATAGCCCGGAAAACTCGCAGCAGCCCAGTGATTCCATCCATGAAAGCCTTCGACAATCTTTATATCTTTACTATATAACTTTTGTATCTTATTTCTTATGGCTTGATCTCAGGATTGATTCATGATATAGTTCTTTACCCTTGTCCATCTTTCTTCCATTTCTCTTGTTCTATTTTCATTAGTTTTTAAAACATTTCAAATTCCATTTGCTCCACCATATATTGGTACCATTTACTTTTACTGACCATTTTGATTTATCTTTCCACCCTAATACTATTACTGCTTGTGCACATTCAATTATTGCTGCTTTTATTTCCCCTTTATTTCCTGTTTCCTCTCTTTTCCCTAATACAGTAGAGTCTCACTTATCCAACATTCTGGATTATCCAACACATTTTTGTAGTCAATGTTTTCAATACATCGTGATATTTTGGTGCTAAATTCGTAAATACAGTTAGTTAGGCGATCCCTCGTCGTTCGAGGACGATAGTCTTCCAACCTTGGTATCTTGGGCGTGTGTTCTTAGGTGACTGAAGAGACCGATTCTTGACCCGCATATTCTCCCGCAGTGACGACATCGGTTTCCAGGTGGAAGGCGGTTCCGGTCGGGGTTAGCTTGACGCTCCTTCCTCTTGGCACGTTTCTCCCTTAAGCCCTCCGTTCGTGCCTCTTCGAACTCCGCAGCACTGCTGGTCACAGCTGACCTCCAATTAGAGCGCTCAAGGGCCAGGGCTTCCCAGTTCTCAGTGTCTATGCCACAGTTTTTAAGGTTGGCTTTGAGCCCATCTTTAAATCTCTTTTCCTGCCCACCAACATTCCGTTTCCCATTCTTGAGTTCGGAGTAGAGGAGCTGCTTTGGGAGACGGTGATCGGGCATTCGGACAACGTGGCCAGTCCAGCGGAGTTGATGGCGTAGGAGCATCGCTTCAATGCTGGTGGTCTTTGCTTCCTCAAGCATGCTGACATTTGTCCGCCTGTCTTCCCAAGAGATTTGCAGGATTTTCCTGAGGCAACGCTGATGGAAACGCTCCAGGAGTTTGGTGTGACGTCTGTACACAGTCCACGTTTCGCAGGTGTAGAGCAGGGTTGGGAGGACAATGGCTTTATAAACAAGCACCTTGGTCTCTCTACGGATGTCCCGGTCATCAAACACTCTCTGCTTCATACGGAAAAATGCTGCACTCGCAGAGCTCAGGCGGTGTTGTATTTCAGTGTCGATGTTGACTTTTGTGGAGAGGTGGCTACCAAGGTAGCGGAAATGGTCAACGTTTTCTAATGTTACACCGTTAAGCTGTATTCCTGGCTTTGCAGAGGGATTAGCTGGTGCCTGTTGGAAGAGCACTTTGGTTTTCTCGATGTTCAGTGAGAGGCCGAGCTTCTCGTATGCTTCTGCGAAGGTGTTTAGAGTGGCTTGTAGGTCTTCTGAATGCGCACAGACTACGTTGTCATCAGCATATTGGAGTTCTATAACAGATTTTATGGTGACCTTGGTTTTGGCTCTCAGTCTGCTGAGGTTAAATAGCTTGCCATCTGTCCGATAGATGATTTCCACTCCGGTGGGAAGCTTCCCATCAACAAGGTGAAGTATCATAGCGATGAAGATGGAAAATAAGGTGGGGGCAATAACACATCCCTGCTTGACACCTGATTCCACCTTAAATGGGTCACTTTGGGAGCCGTTGCTGTCCAAGACTGTTGCCATCATGTCATCATGGAGGAGCCGCAGGATGTTCACAAATTTGTCAGAGCACCCGATTTTTTGGAGGATGGTCCAGAGAGCGCTGCGATTCACTGTGTCGAATGCCTTTGCAAGGTCAATGAATGCCATGTACAGAGGTTGGTTTTGTTCCCTGCATTTTTCTTGGAGCTGTCGAGCAGTGAAGATCATGTCCACTGTTCCTCTGGAGGGACGGAAGCCATTCTGGGATTCTGGGAGGGTGTCTTCTGAGACAGGGAGAAGGCGGTTTGCAAGGATTCTTGCAAGGATTTTCCCGGCCGAGGTTAGAAGGGAGATACCACGATAGTTCCCGCAGTCTGTTCTGTCCCCTTTCTTGAAAAGGGTGATGATGGTGGCATCCTTGAAGTCAGCTGGGATTTTCTCGGTCATCCACACCTTTTTAATGAGCTGGTGGAGTTGTTGTATCAGCTCAGGTCCACCCTCTTTGAAGATTTCAGCAGGAATCCCATCAGGTCCGCTGGCTTTGTTGTTTTTTTGTTGGCTGATGGCATTGCTGACTTCTTCCAAACTAGGCAGTGCTGCAAGCTCATCCCTGGTTTGTTGTTGCGGGATTTGTGAGAGGGTCTCTTCGGCCACATTGGAGCTGCGATTCAGCAGGTTCTGGTAGTGCTCTTTCCAACGTAGTGCAATTGATGTTTTGTCCTTCAGAATTTTGGTTCCATCTGATGAGCGTAGGGGCTGTATGCCATGGTTTCTTGGTCCGTAAATGATCTTTGTGGCTTTGAAAAATCCCTGAGCGTCATGGGTATCTGCAAGGTGTTGGATTTCTTCAGCCTTCTTTGTCCACCAGATGTTCTTGAGTTCTCTGGTCCTTCTTTGGACCTCAGCTTATGCACTGGCATAGATCTTTTTCTTGGCAGCACAGTTGGTGTCTCTCTGCCATGTTTGGAAGGCTTTCCTTTTGTTATCAATCAGCTGTTGGATCTCTTTGTCGTTATCATCAAACCAGTCTTGATGTTTCTTAGTTAGGTATCCAATGCTTTCTTCGCAGGCTGTGATGATGGAGGTCTTCAGTTTGTTCCAATGTTCCTCAACATTTTCGGGGTGTTCTGTGGGTAGATGATCTTTGAGTGTTGTTTGGAGAAGGGCTCGTTTGGAGGGCTCCTGAAGGGCTTGGGTGTTCATTTTGCGCCTTGTTTTTCTTCCTTGGAGTCGGCGTTTGGGGACGATCTTGATAGCCATCGTGGATCGGATTAGCCTGTGGTCTGTCCAGCAGTCATCAGTACCTGTCATGGCTCTTGTGAGGAGCACATCGCGGCGGTCTCTGGCACGTGTGATAACATAGTCCAGGAGGTGCCAATGCTTTGACCGAGGGTGCTTCCATGATGTCTTGAGCTTGTTTTTCTGGCGGAAGAGCGTATTGGTGATGACAAGGTTGTGCTCTCCGCATTTGGTGAGAAGCAAGATGCCATTCGAGTTGCTGTTTCCGACCCCATCTTTTCCTATGATCCCTGGCCACAGGTCAGAGTCCCTTCCGACTCTTGCATTAAAGTCCCCCAGGAGGATGATTTTGTCCTCCTTAGGTATCTCCGATAGGATGGTATCCAGCTGACAGTAAAAAATTTCCTTGATGTCTTCGTCAGTATCTAGAGTTGGTGCATAGGTGCATATGATGGTTGCCTGTTGGTTTTTGGCAAGGTTAATTCGGAGGGTTGAAAGTCGTTCGTTGATGCCAGTGGGTGCTTCAGTCAGGTGCTTCACCAGGTCGTTTCTGATCGCAAAGCCAACTCTGTGTATTCTTCGCTCTTCTTCAGGCAGTCCCTTCCAGAAGAAGGTGTAGCCTCCCTCTTCTTCCTTCAGCTGTCCCTCTCCTGCTCTCCGGGTCTCCTGAAGGGCTGCTATGTCGATCTTAAAGCGTCCCAGCTCCCTTGCAATGAGAGCAGTCCTGCGTTCGGGGCGTTCGCTGTCAGTGTTATCTAACAATGTCCGTACGTTCCATGTTCCAAAGTTCATTTTTCTTTTTTGGCCGCAGAGTGGTGACCCCTCTGGACGCGGCAGTCCAGTCAGGGTAGGAGAGGCAGACTTATGTTTAGGGCACCTTTTCTAGCCCCTTCCCCGTGTGGGGTGAGCAGAGCGGATCCTAAAAAGGGCTGCTCAGCCATGGATACAGCTGCCGGACTACTCAACTTGGTCCTTGAGGTAGAACGACTGAGTCCATATCCACCGCCCATGTGCCAGTCTGTGACTAGGGGCTTCCAGATTTCACAGTCCTGCCCCCGTCGCCACTCGCTGATCGCCATGGGACTTTTGTAGGTTTGTTTTTATTTTTGTTGGAAGACGCCTGTGCGTGATTTTTTTTAAAGTGTGGAGGTCGGTGCACGGCCGGTCAACACACAGTCTTCACAGAGTGAGGTTCCAGCAGTGGTGTGGTTAACACAACAGTGGCTTCTCAGTCTGTTGCAGCCTTCTTCCGCCTTCACAGTCGTTGTAACATGTACCATGTTATCCTCCGCCTGCTCCGCCGTTGAGGTCTTTGGGTCTTCGGATTGTGCTTGGTCTGGAACCTCCCCTGCGGCCACTCCTGGGAGTGCATCACTCCAGTGGTTGTGCCCACAGGTTCATTAGAACACGCAAGCCCCCTCACCACGGCAAGGTGACAATCCATCGAGGGGGAAAATACAGTAATTACTACATAGCATTACTGTGTATTGAACTACCTTTTCTGTAAAATTTGTTGTATAACATGATGTTTTGGTGCTTAATTTGTAAAATCATAACCTAATTTGATGTTTAATAGGCTTTTCCTTAATCTCTCCTTATTATCCAACATATTCGCTTATCCAACATTCTGCCGGCCCGTTTATGTTGGATAAGTGAGACTCTACTGTACTGCTATTTCCTTTGTTATGACCCACTCATTTCCTAGTACAGTAGAGTCTCACTTATCCAAAATTCGCTTATCTAACGTTCTGGATTATCCAACACATTTTTGTAGTCAATGTTTTCAATATATCATGATTTTTTGGTGCTAAATTCATAAATACAGTAATTACTACATAGCATTACTGCATATTGAACTATTTTTTTCTGTCAAATTTGTTGTATAACATGATGTTTTGGTGCTTAATTTGTAAAATCATAACCTAATTTGATGTTTAATAGGCTTCTCATTTCTCCTTATTATCCAACATATTCGCTTGTCCAACGTTCTGCTGGCCCGTTTATGTTGGATAAGTGAGACTCTATTGTATTTGATTTGACTCATTTTGTATAGTCTTCCAAAAATATTGTACATATTTACAAAAAAAAGAGAACAAAAAAAAAAAGAATGCCTTCCACAACACATCATCGTCATCATCTGTAGTTCCCAAAAAAAGAAACCAGATTTCTCCACAAGGGGGCGAGCAGGTATCAATGCCCAGGTATCAAGCTTACAGGAGCTTGGTTGTTGTATGTCTTTCGGGCTGTGTGGCCATGTTCCAGAAGCATTCTCTCCTGACGTTTCGCCCACATCTATGGCAGGCATCCTCAGAGGTTGTGCGGTATATTGGAAAAACTACTCAAGGGAGGTTTATATATCTGTGGAAGATCCATACCTCACAACCTCTGAGGATGCCTGCCATAGATGTGGGCGAAACGTCAGGAGAGAATACTTCTGGAACATGGCCACACAGCCCGAAAGACATACAACAACCCTGTGATCCCGGCCATGAAAGCCTTCGACAACACATTTACAGGAGCTTGATATCAAGTTTATAAAGCTTGTAGGAGCCCCCGATGGCGCAGCGAGTTAACCTGCTGAATGGCTGAACTTGCTGACTGAAAGGCTGGTGGTTCGAATCCGGGGAGTGGGGTGAGCTTCCGCTGTTATCACCAGCTTCTGCCAATCTAGCAGTTCGAAAGCATGCAGATCTAAAGTAGATCAATAAGTACCGCTCCGACGGGAAAGTAACGGCGCTCCATGCTGTCATGCCGGCCACATGACACTGGAGGTGTCTACGGACAATGCAGGCTCTTCGGCTTAGAAATGGAGACGAGCACCAACCCCCAGAGTCGGACACGACTGGACTTAAAGTCAAGGGGAAAACGAAGTCCAAAACACCTGGAGAGCTCAAGTTTGTCTACTGTCTTAGTGCTGAGTCTTTGATCCAACCTACCACTGGCAGCTCCCTCAGGGCTCTCTTGTGGAGGGAAAACCCAGAGCCCTGCCGCCCTCCTGGGCCTTCCTCCTCCTCCTCCTCGGGGCGTGCCCGCGAATAAGAATAAAAAGAAGAGGGCCGCTTGGGCTCCTCTCTCACTCACTATCTCAGAGCCATGCCCTCCTACTCGGTGACGGTGGCGACGGGCAGCCAGTGGTTTGCAGGCACTGACGACTACATCTACCTGAGCCTGGTGGGCTCGGCCCAGACCAGCGAGCGGCACCTGCTCGACAAGGCCTTCTACAACGACTTCGAGCGCGGCGCCGTAAGTCTCCCGGCTTCTTTTTCCCGCGCGAAATTTCCTCCGCGCCCGCCGCTTTCTCCACAGCCCTCCTGGCATCCAGTGCCAATTGTCACACGAAGCTTTGGTTCCCAGCACTTTGATTTTCAAGGGCGGGCAACTCGAGAATGAGGATTTGAGGCGCTTCTTATAGAGTTGTTGTGTGTTTTCCGTCTGTATGGCCATGTTCCAGAAGCATTCTCTCCTGACGTTTCGCCCACATCTATGGCAGGCATCCTCAGAGGTTGTGAGGTATATTGGAAAAACTACTCAAGGGAGGTTTATATTTCTGTGGAAGATCCAGGGTGAAAGAACCTTTGTCTGTTGGAGGCCAGTGTGAATGTTGTAATTAATCACCTTACTAGCATTTATGGCCTTGCAAGCTTCACATCCTGGCTTCTTCCTACCTGGGGAATCCTTTGTTCAGAGGCGTTAGCTGCCCTTGATTGATTCATGTCTAGAATTCCTCTGTTTTTTGAGTGTTGTTCCTTATTTACTGTTCTGATTTTAGAGTTTTTTAATACTGGTAGCCAGATTTTGTTCATTCTTATAGTTTCTAGGGGCCTCAGGATATGAATATACAGTAGAGGCTCACTTATCCAACATAAACGGGCTGGCAGAACGTTGGATAAGCAAATATGTTGGATAATAAGGAGGGATTAAGGAAAAGTCTATTAAACATCAAATTAGGTTATGATTTTACAAATTAAGCACCAAAACATCATGTTATAAAACAAATTTGACAGAAAAAGTAGTTCAATACGAAATAATGCTATGTAGTAATTACTGTATTTACAAATTTAGCAGCAACATATCACGATTTATTGAAAACATCAACTACAAAAATGCGTTGGATAATCCAGAATGTTGGATAAGCGAGTGTTGGATAAGTGAGACTCTACTGTACCTTGGGACATACACCTTTTAAACATTAAAATCAGAATGAATTGGCCAGGTGGTGATCATTGGAGAGGGGATAGGATAGGAATAAGCATACAGTGGTTGGCATTGGGCACAACTCTTGTATTGGGTTGGTTGTGAGTTTTCCAGGCTGTATGGCCATGTTCCAGAAGCATTATCTCCTGACGTTTCGCCCACATCTATGGCAGGTATCCTCAGAGATTGTGAGGTATGTTGGAATTCCCGACAGGAACCAATCAGGGCCAGCTAACACTTCCCAACAAAGGATCCCCCCCCCCCAGGAAGCAGTCAGGCTTTGAAGCTGCAAGGCTTTTCAATGCTATTCAAGGTGGCCAACTGCAACATTCACACTTGCTTCAATCAGACAAGAATTCTTTCGCACACCCTGGACCTTTCACAGATATATAAACCTCACTTGACTAGTTTCCAACAGACCTCGCAACCTCTGAGGATGCCTGCCATAGATATAGGTGAAACGTCAGGAGAGAATGCTTCTGGAACATGGGCAGACAGCCCGGAAAACACACAACAACCCTGTGATTCTGGCCATGAAAGCCTTCGACAACACAACTCCTGTATTGCCTCTGGGAAGCTTATTTCTTGGCTTGCTCATGGTATCTAGGTATTTAGTGGGTCTGGTTCTCTACAGCAGGGTTGTCCCACAATGAATTAAAACCACAAAACCATAATAAAATGTGTTGTCGTTGTTGTTGTTTTTGTTGTTGTTGTTGAGTTAAAACCTGCTTCACTTCTTGGTTGTTCTCTGATTCCTGAATGGCAGAGGATTGGACTGGATTGGACTTGTAGTCTCTTGCAACTCTATCTGATTCTATGATTCTATCCTCTGGACCAGTGGTTCTCAGCCTCCCTAATGCTTATTGCCTTTGTTTTGTTTTGCACTTGTTGTATTTTGCATTTTGTGTCACACCTTGAGTGTTTTGTGAGCCGCCCCGAGTCCCTCTGGGAGGTGATGGTGGGATATAAATAAAGTTTTTATTATTTATTTATTTACAGTAGAGTCTCACTTATCCAACATAAACGGGCCGGCAGAACATTGGATAAGCGAATATGTTGGATAATGAGGAGGGATTAAGGAAAAGCCTATTAAACATCAAATTAGGTTATGATTTTACAAATTAAGCACCAATATATCATGTTATACAACACATTTCACAGAAAAAGTAGTTCAATATGCAGTAATGCTATGTAGTAATTACTGTATTTACGAATTTAGCACCAAAATATCACGATGTATTGAAAACATTGACTACAAAAATGCGTTGGATAATCCAGAATGTTGGATAAGCAAATGTTGGATAAGTGAGACTCTACTGTATTTGAATACTGGTGGGATTGATTTTGCCATTTGGGAGTTGTATTTGCTGGAATTTATAGTTCACTTATGATCAAAGAGCATTTTGAAATACACCAATGATGGACCTAAACCAAACGTGACACACAGAACTCCCATGACCAACAGAAAATACTGGAAGGGTTTGGTGGGCATTGGAGTTTGGGAGTTGTAGTTCACCTACATCCAGAGAGCACTGTGGACTCAAACAATGATGGATCTGGACCAAACTTGGCACGAATACTCAATATGCCCAAATGTGAATACTGGTGGAGTTTGATATTTGGGAGTTGTGGTTGCTGGGATGTACAATTCACTTACAATCAAGAGCCCCTTGAACTCCACCAATGATAGAATTGGGAGAAAGGATAGGCAGAGAGATTTTCAACCTTCTCTGCCAAAGGGGTTGCCTAAGACCATCAGAAATATGTGTTTTCTGATGGTCTTTGGTGACCCCTCTGAAGCCCCCTGGTGACCCCTCCAGGGGTCCCGACCCCCAGGTTGAGAAATGCTGCTCTGGACAGTGAAAGAAGAGGTATCCATTTGCTGAGGCAACTCAGATGCATGAGTGAGAGGATGGGGAGGTTGCTCAGAGACACACTATGCCTGCCCTCTTGGTACACCTGCACCCTCTCTCCCTTGATTGTGAGCAGAAAAAAAAAGAATCAATCCCTCTCTTCATGAAGCCTAAAGAAAGAATGCTTTTTCATTTGTTTATTTGCAAAGATATACAGATGCTTCAAAAAGGTAGACCTGCTCCAAATGGCTATATCTCAGCAACTATGAACTGCCTGTGCATGAAAATCTTCAACTTGAAAGGGAAGTGGCATAGAGTTCCAAAGAACTGCTGTTAGATGCCTATCTCAGTGCAAAAACAGTCTCTGGTCTCAGTCATATGAAAAGAACATTAGTTCTAGTGAAGTATTTTGCATTTATTGGATTCTTTTTTAAATTTGCTTCTGGCCCAAAATGGTTACCTAAACTTGGTAATCCATTACACAGTTTGTAACATTTTGTGCAATTGTAGCATGTTGTCATACTGTTTTGAAATTAGATCCATCATTTTGAAACGGGCTGTATATTAAATTTAGGAGAAAATAATGTACACAATCACATAATACAATGTGCTAAATCACATGTTTCAAACTCAGGACTCACAGGCTGAATCCAGCCCGCCATGTGGCTCTCCAGATACCAGACTACAAGTCGTGTATTCCTCATCATTAGACATCATGACTAGAGCTGATGGGAGTTGTGATACAGTAACGTTAGAAAGTATATAGCTTGTTCTGTTTAGTCAGGATAGTGGCATTTTGATTTAGGCTTATGGATCTGATGTCTGACTTTAAAATGTCCATTATTCTTTCCCCAACCTCAGATCCACAAGTACTATTAAACTGTATTTCCCATTTTCCCCAGTCTGCATGGTGACGTCAATAATATCTGGAGACTGAAACTGGGTGAAAACTAAAGAGCAGCAATCATTGTGTAAAAAGATTATAGTTGGCTCTCTGTATCCACGGATTCAGTGCCCCTTTGAAGGCAACCATAAGATTGATGTAGCCCATAGAGAACAGTGTCACCTGCTGCTTTTTGTACATCAAATGACTATGGAGGGTACAGATTGCGTTTTTTTTAAAAATATGGCAGTGCTAATTTTAGGGAAGATGTACTTGCTTAGAAGTCATTGCAAAAACATCCTTCCACCAATCATGTTCATAATCCGTATCATCATTCTTTCTTCCCTTCTAGAGGTAGCCTTCAGTGACCTTTTGTCTCTGTATACTTTTTCGGCTATGTTGACACAGCACTGGCTTCTTTAGAAGTCATTCAAATTTGGGGTGGCATTGTTAGACAACATGAGCAGCCACAAGTGTTTTTTGGTTGGTTTTTTTTTTTTTTTTTTTTTTTGCATGCCAAATAATCTTATAAGAGCAACTGGCATGGAAAACCTAGCTGTGATTCTCACCATCCCCATAAACAATTTTCCAAAGTAAATTAGTCCCTTCTATATATATGGGAAACATTCATTGTTATGGGGAAGTTAGAATTAGGAAGCCGTAAAAGAATAAATTGTAATGTCTTAAACCTGAGTAATAGTGTGGGAGAATGGTGCAATATACTGAGACATGAGCACAGCAAGGCATTTATGCAGCCTTAGCTGTATTCTGGCAGCTGCATGAATAGAAGAGTTTCTATCCCTCAGCATAAGAAAGGAAGCTAATATAGGGACACTTGCAGTATTATGGGAACATTTTGTGGTGTCCTGTTAATACTTTAACAGCCTACCCCTTTTGACATGTGCTTGGGCCAGATGAAGTATGCGTGCTTCTCTAGACATGGTTCTGCTTCTTTTTGTTCCTGTTCCTTCACCATTCTTTCAGTGATCACATTGCATAATATTTTAGTTCCCCATCTCTATTAACTTACTCTCTTTTCCAGAAAAATTCTCAAACATTAAGAAAATACTTCCACATGTAAGGCATACTAAAGTACTTTGGCCACCTGTGATTTCTCCGCTCATTTGTAGAATTATAGAATTAGGAGGGCAAGAGCTGATAATTTCTTACTATGGTAAATATCTATTTTGGTCACTGTGACATTAATAATAAGTATTACATTTCTTAATATTTTAAGAAAGAAAGAGAAACAAGATAAGTCACTACAATTCCATTGTTGTTGTTGCTTTGTATGCACAAATAGTAGTGTGTTTGTGCTGGTGGTTTGCTACTCAAGTAGAAATTGTTATATGTACACTACACAATCTAAATATATACCCATGTGTGTTAGTAGTAACCAGTACACAGTGCATTAAAGATTTTTCTTATTCTTCTCCCTGGCAAATACAGATCAGGGCCGGTTGTTACTACGAGGCCGCTGACGCGGCCGCCTCGGGCGCTGGCCGCTAGGGGCGCTGTCGAGGCGTCGACAGCGACCCGTAGCGCCACCGACGCCTCCGGTGTTGGCGCGGGCCCGCGGGGCTTCAATCCCCGCGCCCACGCCAAACCGCGACAAGCAGCTAGGCCATTTTGCCCTTAGTCAACAAACTAAGGGCAAAAATGGCCTATCTGTGCTGTGCGCATGCGCACAGCCAGATAAGCCATTTTTGCCCTTAGTTTGTTGACTAAGGGCAAAATGGCCTAGGTGTGCTGTGCGCACGCGCACAGCACGGCCATTTGGGCCTTACTTCCTGGTCGCGGCCGGCGATCGCCCGGGCGATCGCCGGCCGCGACCAGGAAGTAAGGCCCAAATGGGCTATCTGCGCTGTGCCCGTGCGCACAGCGCAGATAGCCCATTCGGGCCTTACTTCCTGGTCGCGGCCGGCGATCGCCCGGGCGATTGCCGGCCGCGACCAGGAAGTAAGGCCCGAATGGCCTAGCTGTGCTGTGCGCGTGCGCACAGCACACCTAGGCCATTTTGCCCTTAGTCAACAAACTAAGGGCAAAAATGGCTTATCTGGCTGTGCGCATGCGCACTGCCAGATAGGCCATTTTTGCCCTTAGTTTGTTGACTAAGGGCAAAATGGCCTTACTTCCTGGTCGCGGCTGCCGATCGCCCGGGCGGCCGGCGGCCGCGACCAGGAAGTAAGGCCCAAATGGGCTATCTGCGCTGTGCGCACGGGCACAGCGCAGATAGCCCATTTGGCCCTTCCTGGTCGCGGCCGCCGGCCGCCCGGGCGATCGGCGGCCGCAACCAGGAAGTAAGGCCCGAATGGCCTAGCTGTGCTGTGCGCGTGCGCACAGCACAGCTAGGCCATTTTGCCCTTAGTCAACAAACTAAGGGCAAAAATGGCTTATCTGGCTGTGCGCATGCGCACTGCCAGATAGGCCATTTTTGCCCTTAGTTTGTTGACTAAGGGCAAAATGGCCTTACTTCCTGGTCGCGGCCGCTGATCGCCCGGGCGGCCGGCGGCCGCGACCAGGAAGTAAGGCCCAAAAGGGCTATCTGCGCTGTGCGCACGGGCACAGCGCAGATAGCCCATTTGGCCCTTCCTGGTCGCGGCCGCCAGCCGCCCGGGCGATCGGCGGCCGCGACCAGGAAGTAAGGCCCGAATGGCCTAGCTGTGCTGTGCGCGTGCGCACAGCACAGCTAGGCCATTTTGCCCTTAGTCAACAAACTAAGGGCAAAAATGGCTTATCTGGCTGTGCGCATGCGCACTGCCAGATAGGCCATTTTGCCCTTAGTCAACAAACTAAGGGCAAAAATGGCTTATCTGGCTGTGCGCATGCGCACAGCACAGCTAGGCCATTCGGGCCTTACTTCCTGGTCGCGGCCAGGGCACGCTGGGCGGGGGGCGGGGCCAACTCTGGCCCCGCCCCCCACACTATTCGCCCTGGCCCCGCCTCCCACACAGCGTGGGAGGCGGGGCCAGGGCACGCTGGGCGGGGCCAGGGCGTGGGAGGCGGGGCCGGTGGCGGGGGCGCTTTTTAGCACCCCCGCTTAACATTTAAAAATATCTCCGGCCGGCCCTGATACAGATTTCAGTTTAAAAGGGTAACATGGTTGTTTCCACTATATTGGCTATTGCAGCAAGTAATGACAGTGTGAATAAATCGTCAAAATTTGCTTGAAATAGTGCTTGCAGTTCTTATCATAGAATTGGAAGAGACCTCGTGGGCCATCCAGTCCTACCTCCTGCCAAGAAGCAGGAAAATTGCATTCAAAGTACCCCCGAGAGATGGCCAACCAGCCTCTGTTTAAAAGCTTCCAAAGAAGGAGCCTCCACCACACACCAGGGAAGAGAGTTCCACTGCTGAATAGCTCTCACAGTGAGGAAGTTTTTGCGAATGTTCAGGTGGAATCATCTTTCCTGTAGTTTGAAGCCATTGTTCTATTTCATCCTAGTCTCCAGG
Organism: Anolis carolinensis; assembly: GCF_035594765.1. Lineage (NCBI taxonomy): Eukaryota > Metazoa > Chordata > Lepidosauria > Squamata > Anolidae > Anolis > Anolis carolinensis. The sequence continues at coordinate 132,460,415 of NC_085844.1, forward strand.
GCAGCTGAAAACAAGCTTGCTCCCTCCTCCCTATGAGTTCCCCTCACATCTTGATACATGGCCCTCATCATGTCTCCTCTCAGCCTTCTCTTCTGCAGGCTAAACATGCCCAGCTTTTTAAACCGCTCTTCATAGGGCTTGTTCTCCAGACTCTTGATCATTTTAGTCGCCTTCCACTGGACACATTCCAGCTTGTCAACATCTCCCTTCAATTCCGCTTCCCAGAATTGGACACAGTATTCCAGGTGTGGTCTGACCAAGGCAGAATAGAGGGGGAGCATGACTTCCCTGGATCTAGACACTATACTCCTATTTATGTCTGCCAGAATCCCATTGGCTTTTTTAGCTGCCGCATGACATTGTTGGTTCATGTTTAGCTTGTTGTCCACGAGGACTCCAAGATCTTTTTCACACGTACTTCTGTCGATCCAATCGTCCCCCGTTCCATACCTTTGCATTTCATTTTTTTTCTGCCTAAGTGGAGTATCTTGCATTTGTTGCTGTTGACCTTCATTTTGTTAGTTTTGGCCCATCTCTCTAATGTGGAGAGACTCGTTTAGTTTTTGCTTCTCATAGACTTAGCATGGGGATTTGGTTAACCAGTTAAAATTCATGAGTAAACCATACCTGCTTTGCATATAAACAAACAGCTACATCCAGTGGTAACTGAGTCTAAAGATCACAGAAAAAAGTTTAGCAGAGGATTAAACTGTAAGATATTTCTCACTGAATTGGGGCAATTATTTCATATGTTCTAATGTTCTTATGGAAAATGACAATATTCTCTTAGGTAATATTTGGTCATCCTGATTCTTGTAGGAGAGTATTTCATAGGATTTCTGCTGTATTCGCTGACATAAGCTAAGAATTATTGTATATTATCTGATAATATGTTAAGATTCATGATTTTCTTGTGGTGAATTAAATAAATCCTAGTGTAGGAGTGTCAAACTCATTTTAATCTAGGGCTGCATTAAGCTTATGGTAGTCTTCAAAGGGCCATTGAATCCATGATTAGAGAATCTATGATATAGTAATGAGATAGTACAATATAGTAATTTAATGCTTATATTGTGCTATGCTAATAATATATTGTATGTTTATTTGATTGAGTCCCCTTCGTGGTGAGAAGAGCAGGATATAAATAAACTAAATAAATAAATAAATACAGTGGGCCAACTTTTTAAAAAAATACTGATCAGTGCTCTTAAGTTTTTACCCAGTTTAGATCCCCAAATGTTGAACAACAACTCCCATCGCATTTTATTATCTGCCATGTTGACTGGGGATAATGGAAATTACAACTCATTTGTGGCTCTAAAGTTGGGGAAAGGTTCAAGGACATTTTAAAGCCAGTCATCCTATCCACAACCCTTGTATCTGAATTCAAACTTCTCTGTCCTGACTAATCAAAACAAACTGCAGTTTTCCAGATGTGACTGTTTCACAGCTCCCATCAGCTCTGGTCATGATGTCTAATGATGAACAGTACAAGATTTGTAGTCCAGCATCTCATGGACCACATAAAATGACATGGTGGATCGGATTCAGCCCACTTGCCTGGCATTTGACACATGTCATAGTCTGATTCCTGTGTTGTTACATTATTTTTTAAATAATCCGTTCAATCACCATATTTTTTTAAAACCATCAGCCCTGTTATCTTATAAAAGGAAGTAGCCCAAGATGTTTTTTTTTTCTTCAGAAATCAGCCAAAGCATCTTTACAGAAGTAGGCAATTGTACATTATCAGAAATTTATTGTGCAAAAATAAGCCCGAAAAACTCACAGCAACCCATTGTGCAAAAAGCTTGTCTAATTTGTGACATATATTACAATAGTCACATGAAACCTGTTTAACTTTCTCTACAAAAGCAGTAGCATATAATGCATCTGGACATCTTTACATTTCAAGTAAACATTAAAAATGTCTCTAGAGGCATGAAAAAATACATTCCTTGCAATTTCTTGCAATGATTTGTAATTTCAGTGCAGGGTCCAAAGATGACTTGCAATTTCAGTGCAGGGTCCAAAGATAATTTTGTACTTGCTGTTAAACATGTCATTTAGACATTCATGTGTGCATCATGGTTATCTGAATGTTGCTAGGTAAGAGAGAAAGTAGAAGGGTGTGTTCATTTTATTCAGCTGTGTTCAAATGGTATTATTAATATGCACATTCTATAATTTTGTTTGATGTTATTTGAGAAATGACTAAAAGGTGTCCAGACTTTAGTTAAAGGACTTTTGGGGACAATTAGGAAATCAGGCAGGTCTTCAGATAGTGTGGAACAGCACATCTAAGCAATTCTCACTACCACAGCCAGTGATGAAGAATGCCAGGAATTACAGTCTCCTAGCATTCAATTGAATACAACAGAGTCTCGCTTATCTAATGTAAACGGGCTGGCAGAACGTTGGATAAGCGAATATGTTGGATAATAAGGAGAGATTAAGGAAAAGCCTATTAAACATCAAATTAGGTTATGATTTTAAAAATTAAGCACCAAAACATCATGTTATAAAACAAATTTTACAGAAAATGTAGTTCAATACGCAGTAATGCTATGTAGTAATTAATGTATTTATGAATTTAGCACCAAAATATCACGATGTATTGAAAACATTGACTACAAAAATGCGTTGGATAATCCAGAATGTTGGATAAGCAAGTGTTGGATAAGTGAGACTCTACTGTATTACAAGAAGCTTCTTGATAGTAAGAGTGGTTTTGCAGTTGAACCAATCTCCTAGGGCCCTTCCACACAGCCATATAACCCAGAAAATCTCACAATATCTGCTTTGAACTGGGTTATGAGTCCACACTGCCATATATTCCAGTTCAAAGCAGATATTGTGAGATTTCCTGCCTTGATATTCTGGGTTATATGGCTGTGTGGAAGGGCCCCTAGAGAGGGTGTGGTGTCTCCTTCTTTGGACATCTTCAAAGAATTCTGGACATTTACCTTCTGGAGATGCTTTAGCTGGACAGCCCGGATTAAACAGGGAGTTGGATTCAGTGGCCCATGAAGTCACTTCCAATTCTGTGATTCTCCATGTCTTATTTCTCCACACCATGCTTCTTTGCTACGTCTCTTCTTCTAGGCCTAATTCTCTTTTGCATTCCTCCTGTCTGGTTATTTATCACTTATGTACTATCACACAGGCCTGTGTGTGTGTGTGTGTGTGGGGGGGGGGGGTTCAACCCCCCCCCCCCCGAAAATTTTCAGGTTAAAAAAAACTAGTTTACTCATGAATTTTAACTGGTTAACCAAATCCCCATGCTAAATCTATGAGATGCAAAAAATTAAAAGTCCCTCCAGGCACTATCTCAAGCAGATATTGACAGGTCTGTAGCCAGGGGGCAAGGGTAAGGGGTTCAACCCCCCCCCCCCCCCGGGGAAATTTTTTTCTGGCTATGGCCTGCTATCACAGCATACTTTCTTAACCCTACAAGTAAAGAAATATTTTGAAATATTTTTTACTAGCAACAGCAAGTGGCTGGGTTTGTAGTAGAGAATCATATAGTAGAAAGTGAGTACTAGGCTAAGAAGTATTAATTCACCATCGAAACATCTATAATTCTATAGATAAACCACATGCTGGTGTTGTCGACCGCGTTTCTGGGGGATCGGGCCCCTTAAGGAGAGAGCCGATCCGGTCCTGAGGGAACGGACCTTGGCGAAGCCAAAAGAAGAATATAAGCCGCAATACAACCTGAAGCCTGAAATGAAGAAGGTCCGCCAAGTTGAAGGAAAATCCGCCAAGGAGTTTTTATTTAGCAATTCAGCTGAAAAGGACGCTAATAGCGATCATTCAATCTACTAGCGTAACATATGTTTCAAATAAAGTCATATTTATACAATGTTTCGGTCTGACAGCCCTTTGAATTTCCCGTCCCGCTTCCCTGCCCATCTGATCGCGGATAGGCTGAGAGTTGGAACGAGGCGGGCTTTCGTTTCCCGCCTTGCTCTGCTGGCCCAATGGGGAGCCGTTTTTTGTCCTCCCTCGGGCCAATCAGAGAGGAGGAGGCGGGAGCTATTGAAACAATGAGGTGACCGGACGGGAAATATCAGATTAATTCTGGCCCAGCCGATTTCTAAAGGGATTAATGGCACCCATCAAGGGTGTCCGGGGTCCTGTCACGTTTCACAGATTTTAGATATGCCTTGGGGTGTCAGACGGGAAGTGGTGATGGGTGGTGATGAGCCGCCATTGACGGGCCCCACAGGGTGCCTTCCAGCGGCGTCCTGGCCTGGGATATGACAATGTTTGCCTTGGGGCGAGTCACCTTTAGGAATTTGGTGACTCTAAACCCTATATTGTCCATGCGATCGGAATGAGATTGGATTAAACTGTGGCAGATTATCCTTTTGTTTTTTTGGGAAGGGGAGGTCTGGGTCATGGGACTAAGGTTCACGTTGGGGTCATGATATTTCCCATTTGATTTCATGATTTGACAATTATATGGGATAATATGAAAATAAAAATAAAGTTGGAACATAAACCCTGCTGGGAAGAATACATATTTTCCAGGGATCCCAAAGAGTATAAATACATATAGGCAGATAGATCTCGAGGAAATAAAGGGGAATCCATAAAGGGGGGGGGGTGACATTGCATAAAGGGGAATCATGAATGGTATAAGCAATAGAAAACATTTGATAAGGACGAAGTTCACAACATCTGGGGAACCCGATATGGAGATTCATAAGAGTGGAGTTCTAGCAGCATACTTTCATAATCCATGAAGTTAGCCCAACGATTAGAAATTCATACAACAGTGAGTTAGGAGAGGGTCCAAATACATAGAATATGAAAATTCACAAATACATGAGGGAAAAGAGTTCATCTGTGATGGGAGGAATTCGTAGAGGTGGCATAGGGAAAAGGCACATGTGGGTTGCAGTCTTTGGAAGTATAGGATTTCATAAGTCCAGGGGTAGGTTTGGGGAAGAGTGTTCTTCTCCTTCATAAAATCATGAAAAGTATGAATGAAACATGGAGGGCACCCGTCCGGGCATCCCCTGGCAGCTGTAGAGGGCGAGGGTCCTTGGAGAACTATGTCTCCCCAGCGAGAGAGCGATCCCCCCATCCCCAATTCACAGAAAGGGGGTAGGTATCTCTTAAACTCTTTCCGCGGGCCGCGGGGAGAGGAAAATCCGGGATAAGGCAGCAGTTTAGCTTGAAAGGAGCCGTCGGTCCCGTTTGACAGTCAGCTGTTGAGGTGCTGAAAACTGGACCGATTCCGGTTCTGCTGGTTGTCTTCGAGTCAGGAGCCTTAGAAAGGGTTAGGACTAAAAGAGGAGCGTTCTAGGGGTAATTTTGATAGAGATATGAGCCAATTTATATCGACCGCCATGTTAATCTATGGCAGAGAAACCTCAACCGGAGTTAAAGGGACGAGAGAGAGAGAGAGAGATTTCATGCGAAGGAAGGAGTCAGGGAAAGATACAAAATAACCAGATAGAGAGTGTTACTGTTAAAATAAATGTTACTTTTATTGGGGGGATTTGTTACATAGTTCAGGGAAGAGGAAAATGAAGAAAAAAAGGTCTTTTAATAATAGTCTGTTGCGGTCCCGCTCCGTTCTTTTGGTGGGTGACCGGCGGAACTCTCCGCTGCGTTTTTAAATCAATTTGAAAGCTGGGGTGACGGTCATCACTGGTTTGTCAAGGAAAAGAAGTGTGATAAGAAAGCCTGCTAGTTATGGCTAGGATCGATGCGCCCTTCTGTGATTCCACTTGGTACCAACTAGATCTTCCTTGTTTTTCAATACACAGAATCAGACTAACTGGATGTATGCCAGTTTTCTCTCATATCTGCATTTTTACATCCTGAATTTGTCATACCTTCCACTGCTCCCTTGCACAGAACTCTTCTAGCAAGAAAATCCTTTTTGTGTGTGTGTGTGGATAGTGTAAACCAGAGTTTCTCAAATTGTGTTCCTCCAAATGTTTTGGACTTCAGCTCCCACAATTCCTAACAGCTGGTAAGCTGGCTTCTGTGTTTCTGGGAGCTGAAGTCCAAAACACCTGGAGGAGCACAGTTTGAGAAACACTGGTTTAAACATTTGAACTGGTAATGCTTCTTGCAGCAATGCATACACTATGATGCATATTAAACAGGAACATCACTTTAAGATGGCTGCATTTTATGTACTTCAGAAAACCAGAGCCTGTATTTTTTCTTCTTCTAGATTGATACCTATGATGTGTCAGTAACAGAAGAACTAGGCGACATCCAGTTGATAAAAATTGAGAAACGGAAGTACTGGTTTCCTGATGACTGGTATCTTAAGTATATCACTGTGAAAACACCAAATGGTGACTACCTGGAGTTCCCATGTTATAGATGGATTACAGATGAAAAAGAAGTGATGCTCCGGGATGGACAAGGTGAGAGCCCTTTGTATTCTTCATAGCATGAGGATCTAGGCTAAAAACCAGACTTTACACACTCAAGAGGTTAATATAAGGTATCCAGACATGGGATACTGATTTTACTCTGCCTACACAAACCTTGGCCTTATACAGAGTTACTTTTCCATTTGTTTTAGCCACACCTCATATATAATAGTTCATTTTAACTACAGTTTCTTGAAACAAGCCAAATCAAACCTTGGTTTATGACACCACTTCTTTTCTTTTCATAGTTAACTGTTGTACAGACACATACATTAAGTAGGGGTTATAAAAATTAAGCAAAAGTGTTGAGCCTCCTCATAGTAGCTTGGGTAGAGGAATGGGGAAACATACAAACCTTGCACAGATGCAGTGGAAATAAAGTTCATTTCACCTAATGATAAACCTTAGTGTTGTGTCTATATCCATACTGTCTAGTTAGAGGCTAACAAATTGTACTACAGTTGCTCAAAAAAGGTTGGAGAGAAATCCAGAATTACTTGCATCAAGTGCGGGTGCTGGGAGTGTTGACGTCTACAGGGTTACATATGGCTAAGATGCATCTTTGCTAAAACAATATCCATTGCAAAATTCTGAGAATTCAGGAAATGTGAATGTGATTTCTTATGAAAATGTTCACTGAATGAAATTCTACCCAATCCTGCCATACAGACATGGAGGCATATTTAAACTGATTGAGTCGTTCACTTCATACTAAACCTATGGAAAGAAAACTGAATTACCCTCAAACAAGGATAGGGAATGTGTATCCTTCCAAATGCTGGTGGAATCAATAATAATAATAATAATAATAATTTTTATTTTTATATCCCACCATCTCCCCAAAGGGACTCAGCGGCTTACATGGGGACGAAGCCCAGCATAAACAAAGATTACAGGCTAAAACACAATTAAAAGCACAATAACATATAAACAATCTAATTAAAACAATTGAAACCAACATAGTAAAAACATCATAAAAATGCATCAAACCAACATCAACAACCAGTAACCAGGAATAAGGTGGGTATGATCAGATTAGAGATGGCCCATTGTTGTCAACCTTTGTATTAAAATTAAATTGTAGAGCAGCCTTGTTCACCCAGTGCCCATGGGCTGCATGTGGCCCAGTATGCCTATGAATGCAGCCCAATACACAATTGTAAACTTACTTAAAACACTGTGAGATTTGGTTTTTTTTATTTATTGTAACTCGATTGCATGATTCGAGCGCAAACTTTGTAGACAATAAAGGAATGTAATGTAATAATCAGAATATGTTCCGTCTACGAATATCAGAGGATCAGCCATAATTTGCATAATAATTGCAAACAGTTCAGCTAGAAGACCTGTTCAATAATTTTTATAAAAACCCTACAAATAGGTGGCACATCATTAAGTTGATTATGTGAGGACTTTTTTTGCTCATCTGTGATGGTAGATATCACAGAAATCATGCACAAATATTTTTCTTTCTTTATTTCCTTTGCTCATCAGTTATTGTTAATATTATCACATTTTATTTGTGGCCCAGGGAAGCCAAAGGTTTTGACACTCCTGTCCTAGAGCATATTTCATATCTTGATATGGATATTGCCCTTGTATTTTATCATCTTCCATAGCTAAGCTTTTTGGAGATGACAAGACTCATATTCTTAAGAATCACAGACGCAAAGAACTGGAAGAACGGCAGAAATTGTATCGGTGAGTTTCCACAGCTTTAAATTTTGTGTTAAGGTTTTTAAGTAGTTCCCTGAAAAAAAATGATCAGAATGATGGATGCATCAAGAGTTGGAGCTCTGGGTTTTTTTAATTGCCTGACAGCTGTGTATAGGAAAGTACAAGAATCATATACTGCCCTCACTTCAGAGACATAGAAAATATTTGTCTTGTGTGCATTCACTCATTACATTACATAAATACTAAGTTTGACAAATAAGAACTGGGCTTAAGGATAAAACAAAATATTAGCACATTCCATTCCCGCATTAGCTATATATGCATTATAATAATAATAATAATAAAACTTTATTTATACCCCGCCACCATCTCCCCAACGGGGACTCGGGGCGGCTTACATGGGGCCATGCCCAGACACCATACAATATAACAAAATAAAACAACATATCATAACACAATATAACAGTGCAAAAATAATCATATACATTACAGCACAAATCAGAGAAAACAGTAAAAAACAGGGCGGGCCACATGAACACTTAATTAAAAACTCGGGAGAGAGAGACATAGGAATAGGGGGAAACAGGGAAATAAAATGGTGGAGCAGTCTAAAGGATAAAAACCAAGGGGAATGGCCAGAGCAATATATTACATTTACTCCCCAAAGGCACATCGGAAAAGCCATGTTTTTAGATCTTTCTTAAAGGCTAACAAGGTGGGGGCTTGCCTAATCTCAGTGGGCAATGAATTCCACAGTCGGGGGGCCACAGCAGAAAAAGCCCTCTCCCTCGTTCCCACAAGACGGGCCTGGGACAGAGGCAGTGGCGAAAGGAAGGCCTCCCCGGATGAACGAAGGGAACGAGCAGGTTTATGGTAGGAGATACGGTCCCTAAGGTAGGTGGGTCCCAAACCGTTTAGGGCTTTATAGATGATGGTCTGCACCTTGAATTGGGACCGGAAAGTGAACGGCAGCCAGTGGAGCTCTTTAAACAGGGGAGTAGATCGTTCCCTGTAGCTCGCCCCTGTTATTAATCTGGCTGCCGAGCGCTGGACCAATTGTAATTTCTGGGCCGTCTTCAAGGGAAGCCCCACGTAGAGCGCATTACAGTAGTCCAGTCTAGAGGTAACTAAGGCATGCACCACCGTGGTCAAGTCAGACTTCACGAGGTATGGTCGCAGTTGGCGCACAAGTTTGAGTTGTGCGAAAGCCCTCCCGGCCACCGCCGACACCTGAGCCTCAAGCGTCAACGCTGAATCCAGGAGGACCCCCAAACTGCGGACCTGTGATTTCAGGGGGAGTGCAACCCCGTCCAGCACAGGTTGCCACCCAATACCCCGATCAGATGGGCGACTGACCAGGAGGGCCTCTGTCTTGTCAGGATTGATAATGGTCAGCATTACACCATTATAGTAGTTTAATTCTTCTTTAAGTATCATAGCCCCCATATATGGAATCTTTGCCATTGTAGTTTTGTGAGGAAATTGGAATTCTTTGGTAGGAAGCTATTATGCTATCATTCACGGGAATATATCACCCAACCTTCCATGTCACTGCCGTGGTTTTTAGTCAGATACAGAGTTCCTGCCCGTCACATGTGCCCCATTTTGACACCAGCACAGGGCCCACCTTCTGCAGGTAATCAGCCTGTAGGTAGCCGTGAAGGGGGTTCCTCTCCTTAGCTTACCAACAATATCTATATTATTGTACTGTGTTGTAATTTTACTACCTGTCAGTTTTGTAAACAATAGGAAAAGTAAATCCTGATGGTTCACTCAACACTTCTTTTCATTCGTGATCAGGTGGGCAGAATGGCACCCAGGTTTTCCACTGAACATAGATGCCAAATCTCACAAGGAGTTGCCTCGCAACATCCAATTTGACAGTGAAAAAGGAGTGGACTTTATTTTGAATTACACAAAGGCGTAAGTATTGTGATGTCAATGCCATCATAAAGTATTGATTCTCAGTGTTTGACATGGTTAGCTGGTATGGTAAAATGGGGAAAGCATTGTACTACATTGAATGCAATATATTTCAGAATTATACAGCACAAAATAGCACATTTATATGCTTTAAATGTAACAGGAAAAGCAATAATCAAAATTATAGTAGTAGCAAACACTTACAATGCATTCCTATGTGTGTCTGCCCATAAATAAACTCCACAGCATTGAAGTGGATATAGTATCTGAAACGTCTAATAGATTGCAACTGTGCAGAGCAATCTTTCTTACAATGGATTGCCTTTCCCTATTCTTCTGTGGGAAAAATAATATAATAATAATAATAAATTTATTCTTATATCCCGCCCCATCTCCCCGAAGGGACTCGGGGCGGCTCACAGCAATAATAAAAACAGTGACAAATTACACATTGTAAAATCAAACATGAAAAGCAGTCATACAATCAATACATACATCACATGTTAAAAACAAGGGGCTAAACAATTCTAGGCTGAAATAGAGGGCTACATGGAGAAGGTAGCTTCGTGGCAGAAGTCCTCAGCAAGGTATCAATAGTCATGGGAAAACATTCTCTAAATGGGCAGACAAATCAACCCCAAAAATTAATCGTCGAAGGCCCTCCGGAAAAGCCAGGTTTTAAGGCCTTTCCGGAAGGCAAGGAGGGTGGGGGCCTGTCTAATCTCCCTAGGGAGTGAGTTCCAGAGGCGGGGGGGCACAGCGGAGAAGGCCCTCTCTCTCGTCCCCACCAGCCGCAACTGCGAAGGTGGTGGAAGCGAGAGGAGGGCCTCCCCCGAAGAGCGAAGAGATCGTGCAGGTTCATAGGGGAGATGCGGTCTCTAAGGTAGGTGGGTCCCAAACCGTTTAGGGCTTTGTAGGTCAGCACCTGCACCTTGAATTGGGCCCGGAAAACAAACGGCAGCCAATGGAGCTCCTTAAACAGAGGCGTAGAACGCGCCCTGTAGTTTGCTCCTGTTAGAAGCCTGGCTGCTGAGCGCTGTACTAATTGCAGTTTCCGGGCCGTCTTCAAAGGCAGCCCCACGTAGAGCGCATTGCAATAATCCAGTCTAGAGGTAACTAAGGCGTGGACCACCGTAGTCAGATCAGACTTCTCGAGGTATGGTCGCAGCTGGCGCACAAGTTTTAATTGTGCAAAGGCCCTCCCGGCCACAGCCGACACCTGAGCCTCAAGCATCAGCCCCGAATCCAGGTGGACCCCCAAGCTGCGGACCTGCGCCTTCAGGGGGAGTGCGACCCTGTCAAGCACAGGTTGCCATCCAATACCCCGGTCAGACATACGACTGACTTGGAGGACCTCTGTCTTGTCAGGATTAAGTCTCAGCTTGTTCGCCCTCATCCAGGCCAACACAGCGGCCAGGCACTGGTCCAGAATCCGAGGGGCTTCCTTGGATTTAGGTAGAAAAGAGTAGTAAAGTTGGGTGTCATCCGCGTAGAGATGGCACCTCACTCCAAAACTCCGGATGACCTCTCCCAGCGGTTTCATGTAGATGTTAAAAATCATGGGGGACAAAATAGAACCTTGCGGGACCCCACAGGTCAAAGGCCAGGGGTCCGAGCAGGTGTCCCCCAGCTTCACCAGCTGGGAACGGCCCTCCAGGAAGGACTGGAGCCACTGGAGTGCAGTACCCCCAAGGCCCATCCCAGAGAGCCGTCCCAGAAGGATACCATGGTTGATGGTATCGAAAGCCGCTGAGATATCCAAGAGAACCAGCAGGGTCACACTCCCCCTGTCCAGTTCCCTGCGGAGGTCATCCACCAAGGCGACCAAAGCCGTCTCGGTACTGAACCCAGGCCTGAAGCCAGACTGTGATTGGTCCAGAAAATCCGCATCCTCCAAGAATCCCTGTAGCTGCGAGGCAACCACCCGCTCCAAGACCTTGCCCAAAAATGGAAGGTTAGAGATTGGTCTGTAATTGCCTAAGTTGGTCGAATCCAGAGAGGCCTTCTTCAGGATAGGCCTAACCACAGCTTGCTTTAGGCTAGATGGAAATTTGCCCTGTGATAACGAAGCATTAATTATAGGCATAAACCAATCAACTAACCCGCCACTGGCCTGTTTTAAAAGCCAAGATGGGCAAGGATCCAGGGCGCAGGTGGTCGCCCTCACAGCCCCAAGGATCTTGTCCACATCATCAGGGCGCACAAGCTGAAACAAATCCCACAAGATCGAACAGACAGATGCCTCGGTTACCTCACCTGGCAATACTTCAAGGCCGGCGTCCAAGTCAGAGCGGATCTGAGCGACTTTGTCTGCAAAATGGTGAGCGAACCCGCTGCACCGAGTTGCCGAGAAGTCGGGTGGCTCCCCGCCCCCAGGAGGGTGGAGGAGCTCCCCAACAACCCGAAACAACTCCGAAGGTCTGTTATTTGCAGACGCGATGTGGGCAGTCAAGAAAGCCTTCCTGGCTGCTCGCAACGCCACAGAATAGGACCTAATAGCGGTCTTCGACCGTGTTCGGTCAGAAATCCTACACCTTTCTGAGATGTTGGGGCATGGCAGCATATATTAGCATGTAATATGTTAATTACCTTGGGTAGGGCTCCAAGTCCTCAGGACATGAAAAATCTGTGAGGGGAACCCAAAGTTTCAGAGAGGTATAGAAAGGCTTCTGAGACAAATTGCATTTCTATCCTCTCAACCAAGCCAGACATTGGTTGAGTGACTATCATGTGGCTAGATTAGCGTCAAAGGGTGCATCTACACTGTAGAATTAATGCAGTTTGATCCCACTTTAATTACAATGGCTCAGTGCTATGGAATCCTGGGAGTTGTAGTTTGGGGAGGCACCAGCACTCTTTGGCAGAGAAAGCTAAAGATCTTACGAAAGTACAACTTCCATGAATCCATAACATCAAGCCATGACAATTAACAATGGGAGGACTCCTACAAGTTTGCCTGTGAAAAAGATCACTGGGAATGGGTTGAAGATTTACCAAAAAGTCAGATTAATGTAGAAAAAGGACTTAAATCCAATATTGTTTTGAAAAACACTACAATTGTTTCATTTGAGGTATTTAATTGAGATAAATTAAATTGGATTCCCTTCTGTTAAAATGGAACAGAAAAATTCAAGTTGAAACCAAAAGAGAAATGCAGGGAAATGACAGGGCATCAAATTGCAGTGATTATTTATCAAGTGTTTTCTTTTCTTTTTAGAATGGAAAATCTTTATGTTAATCGTTTCATGCATATGTTCCAGTCTTCCTGGAGCGATTTTGCAGATTTTGAGAAGATCTTTGTCAGAATAAGCAATACAATTTCTGGTGAGTTTCATTGCAATTTCCTGATGCCAGTATCAACAAAGTGTCGGTTACCTTTCACCCTTTTACAGCATTTGATTCAATCAATCAGTCCAAAATCTGATGCACACAAATTTGCAGAAACAAGACTGTCAGGTGCAAAAGTGAAAACTGGCCAGAATATTTTCTTGTCAGACATCTATTCCAAAAATTTAATGGAAGTCTTGTTCAATCAGTCCGCAGCTGGATTTGATAGACCTGCTAGACTAGATGATCTAGTGCTTGGCTCTTCTTCTCTTTCATTGTTTGCACTTTTTATCAAGACAGTGTCAATTCATTTCAAGAAATCCCCTTTCTTTCCTATACCCTTTCCTATTTCCCTAGCCACTACCTATCCCCCTTTACCTCTTAGCTGCAAATCTGTAACACTGAAAATTTCAATAAGAATCATTTTTAAAAATAAAAAAGAAATACACTTTCTCAAAGTGGTCCTAAAAAGTTAGAAGAAGATTTACCTCTGTCATCTCTAACCAAATTATGTTCTCTAGAATTTCTGCTTCAAACAAATGCCTTTGCCTTATATGTACATGTGTGCTACTCATTCTAATAGTCTTCTGTCTGTAGCATTCAGACTATATGTGAGTGTCTGTAGGATCACCTTTTGGAGAGATACATTTATTCAGCCACTAAGTTGTCCCCCTCTTCAGTGCTGATGGAAGACAGAGTAGGGGTGTGCGTGGTATCCGTTTCTTCCGTTTCATCCATTCTTTCGTTCCTGTTTCTGTGATAATATTTCATACCACAGAAATAGTGGTATTTTCATTCTGGGGGAGGAGTTCCCGTTTCAGGCTCCCACCCAAAACAAGAACCTCTCCCCCGAAACGAAAATAAGCTCGACATGAAAGCAAGTGGGAGTGGGTACCATTTCCTTGCCTGCGTTTTGGGCCCCATGGCAGTCCTCATACGATCTCAGAGAATTGCTATTTCCCTCTGAGTCCTTCCTGTTGGGCCATTTGGAGGAGAAGAATGCTGTCCGCCTTGCCTGCTGCCTGCCTCACCTCGCCCACCGCCGCATGTCTCCTCTGCAGACCGAGGGGAAAGCATCACAGGAGTAGTGGTATCTTAAGCCCTGTCTTTAAATTCAGTTCTCTTCTGCAGACTGGGGGGGGGGGGGGAGCATCACAGAACTAGTGGTATCTTAAGCTCTTCCTCTAAACTCAGTTCTCTTCTGCAGACTGAGGGTAAAGCATCCAAGGAGGAGTGGTATCTTAAGTAACTCTGGTGCTTTTAATCCAGGTCATAATGAAGGATATAATGACAAACCATGCAATTGCCAAAAATGATGGGGAGGGGAACCCCCCCCCCATTGCCGCCAGTTAAGAAGTGAAATAGTTGGGCTGCGTGTGTGTTGAGGAGCATCTATGACATTTGGCAGGAAGGAATGATGCCTTGCCCTGCCTCCCTCCTACTGCTGCTCCTGGAGAAGTTAGAGGTTGGGGCCCGGGGGGGGGGGGGGATGTTTTTAAGGAGATTTTATTTATAGAAAGAAAGAAAAATCCCTAAAAATTGGGAGATGACCCAAACATTATAAAACATGGTGGGCTAAGAGTGGTAGATGTGCCCTCCATGTGTGGTAATTTTCACTCCTCTAGCCCTAAAACTGAGGGAAAGGGGAGCTGCAAAAGCTTGCCCATAGTGGTCAATTGGTTAAAAATTTTCATTCCTTCGGATGCGGAATGAAAACACTCATTTAGAAAGGTGCCAGTTTTCAGAAGGCACTCGAAAACTAAAAGGGGGACCTTACAAATGAAACAAGCGATTCTATACAAATGCACAAGACTAACCCTGAGGATATGGATTCCTTCCTGACACTCTTATAATTTTAAATGCACAACATGTGGAATTTTTATTAAGGACAAAAACATTGCAGGCATATGTATACTGTATTTATTCAATTGTAAGATACCATCGATTGTAAGACTCACTCTAATTTCAGTGCCACCAGCAGCAACAAAAATACATAAGATACACCTGCTATTCCAAGATGCATCCTATTTTTCAAGATGTTTATATAGAAAAAATCGTGTCTTAGAATTGTAGAAACAGTAATTTTCAGAGACCTGATTTGCTCAGTCAGTTTTTCTGGTATAATATAAATTCATATGTGTGATGACCATCTGAAGAAATAAGCAAGAGAAACAGGTAAGTAGAATCTTCTCGTTTTGGTCTAACCATTGCTCCGTCTTCCCCTTAAGCTTTTCCTGTGTTTTTAAAGCATATATTTTAACATAGAGTAGCTAGTTTTTTGTGTGAAAAATAACTTTTAGGGTAATTTCTATCTCTCCCCCTCTTTTAGAATACGTGATGCATCACTGGCAAGAAGATTTTATGTTTGGATACCAGTTCCTGAATGGATGCAACCCTGTATTGATAAAAAAGTGTACAGAATTACCAAAGAAATTCCCAGTGACTACGGAAATGGTAGAATGCAGTTTGGAGAGGAATCTTACTTTGGAAGAGGAAATAAAGGTACCAAGGCAATTAGAACAGTAAGGAACAGCAAGTAGTCCAAGACCCCCGACCCAACTATAACATAGCAAATATCTGTATTCATTACATAATGAATCTACTTACTACCATATATTCAATTGTTACAATTACGACATTGGGGCAGGGAGAAAATTAAAGATTACTGTGGTAACATAACACAATTTTCCAACACTGTCCTAACTTTACAGTGGATATGATTTCTTTTCACCCAAATTCCATATCTGCCAGATATAAATTACCATAAATTCCATTTCAGAATCCTGAAAATCTTTAAAGTAGATCCACATAATAAAACATACGAATTAAGAGTATTTGTACACATTTATTTCCATAATTTGTGTTGCTTAACGTTTTGTGTAGAAGTCATGAGCCCCTGCCTATAATTCAAAATGGGGTTTTAATTTCATTACCCAAGCAAATAATATACAATCCAATGCATAAAATGCTAGTTCAATTACAAAGTTTACTAGCTAACCTTAGGTCTGTAGGCCTATAGTTACTTTCAGGGCTGATGCTGGGAAAATATGTGAAGAACCCCATTTAAGTGAAGAGCCGAGTTTATGTAGCTCATACTCCTTAAAGGTTTACAGGACACAAATATCCAACTATAGTTTTAAATTAGAATGTCTCCATGCCTATAGCAGAGATAAAGTCTTGGAAAACTGTACTAGACACTTCAAAATTTGCTAAAATGTTTTTGCTAGAATGTATTGTTGCCAGACTGAAGTTGAAATTCTACATACCGGGTTTCCTAGAAGCATAAAAGGGAGGCCAATATAATTCATTGGGAAATAATAGTTATACTTTAAAAGAAGAGAGGACTAAGTCTTTACTGCAAAAATTGGGGAAAGAGGAGAGGACTTTCTGGGGGTGACAAAATGTGAGATGGACCGGAGACATTCCTGAAGTGAAAAAGGGGGTGAGAGAAAAGCAAGAGGCCCTATTGTCCCCATAGACGAAAACCCTGACAGCACTATGTATTGCTAGTAACTAATATCTACACTCACCATGCTTTTTCAATATTTATTACACAATTTTGAAGGGAAATGAGTATTAAAAGAAGAGACAAGCTATGTCAACAATATTATCTTCACTGGCAGCAAAAGAAAACAAAAACTTGCATGTGTTCCCATGTTTTTCTATAGCAGGGGAACATTTTCATAGTGGATTATGAACTTCTGGATGGTGTTGAAGTCAATAAGACAGATCCCTGCACAATACAGTATTTGGCTGCTCCCATCTGCTTACTATATAGGAATTTAGAAAAGAAGATTGTTCCTATTGCAATTCAGGTAAGATCATGCATTATAATATTTTATGGATTACCTATTAAAATAATAAAAGATCTAGTAATATATAATGTAATCTTATTTATTAGAATAATACCTCTTTCACTGCAGAAAGAATAGTTAACTGTTTTATACTTTTCAGATAAGCCAAGAGCCAAAACCAGACAATCCTATTTTCCTCCCTTCTGATGCCAAGTATGACTGGTTATTGGCTAAGATCTGGGTTCGGTCTTCTGATTTCCACATACATCAGACGGTCACTCATCTCCTCAGGACTCACTTAGTTTCAGAAGTGTTTGCCGTGGCAATGTTTCGGCAGCTGCCTGCGGTCCATCCTCTTTTTAAGGTGGGTTATTTTTGTTGGGAAATTCCAGCATTCCCTCCTCTCTTGCTGCAAGAACAACAGTGGTTTAGCTAGAATAGGACCTCCAGTGATATTAATTGTCCTACTTTCTCAGTTTTATCTCTCTTCTGATTTTTCTCTGCTCTTACTCTCATTATCAGCCATGCTTGTTCCTCCATTGAAAAGGTGGTGCATTATGAATGAATCTTTTCATTGGTTAGTTAAGATGTAGACCCTATGCATATATAAATGCAATCTATTATGTACTAAACATTGAAGTTAGCAACATACAATGAATTGACTACTTGTTTGTTTTTTGAGTCAGCAAAGGAACTCAGGAAACCAACTCAGAGAAACGGAAGCACACTTTGCTACCTTGCTAAGTGAAGGCTAGTTACTAATAGTTGTCATACTTTCCCCTAAAAAGGCTAACACCCTAGGAAACACTAATTGCTAATAGTTTTGATGTTAGAATAATATACATATTAGATGTGGTTGTTTTACTTTTTGTGAGATCTATATTTTGTAAAAAAAAATACTGATTTCCTAGTAAAGTTATAGTTAATAAAATTAATGTTAAGTGTTGTAAACACGAGTGAGCACTTGTATATTTAATCTGGATGAGTCTAAAAGCATTCTGACATTAAATCACATGAAAATACTACTTTGTTATGAAATCAAGGTGCTTTACTACAGAGATTTCCAAACTTTTCATGTTAGTGACCCTTTTTTAGACATGCATAATTTTGCAACACAGTTATTCAGTATTACTGTACTAGCAAATCAGAGGTTAAATCAACCCCTTAGAAGAGATATGGACACAGACATAAATAACGAAATGTATAGGGACACAACACACCTCATGTGTGATTTATTACTTATTTCACATAGCCTCAGAGGTTTCTCATTACATTTGTGCAACATAGTTACACACTTTGTTGCCACACAATTTGGAAGACTGCTTTACTATTTGATGGGGGTTCTAAGCTGGGCCAGAGGTATAGTTAGTGAGGGAAGTGGGGGAGAAGAGTGGGATGAGTGTGGGGAGAGAAATATAACTAAAGAAAAATGTGGTAATGAGACAGAGAAAAAAATAAAGGGATATTGCAAGTCAAGAGGATGTTGTTTTTGCCATGTGTGCTGCTGCTAAATCCAGGTGGTAAAATAATGCAATGGCTATCTTGAAACAACTGATGTGGTTCTAAAATCCAGAATGAGGACAAATCCACTGTTGACCCATCTAAATAGTACTAGAGGATCCTAGGGAAAGCCAGTTTACAGCCCGTGCCTTTACTACCTTCCCCACTGGTCATAGCAAGTGGATCAGATTCCATATGCATGCACAAGAAACATGCCCATATTATTTCAGTCTGCTTTTTAGCCCTAGTTGTGAGACATCCAACACATTGAATCCTAATCCAACAACAGAGGTGTTATTGTCATCCAAGAGACAGATCAAAGAACTATTGTTTCCTGATTGAATCATTGTTGAATAGAGTTACAGTCTCCTTGCAAGCAGAGGTTTGCAGTTTGCATATATTCCTGTACCCTGCCCTGAGCACAGTTACTCAGTTTTGGCTGTGGTCAGTAATGTATTTGCATAGTTAGAGCTAGTACTGTATGTCAATTGCATCTATTCATGGAGATAAGAGATCTGGTCACAGTAACACGTTCACGATATTCTCTGTAAACTACTTTACATGGGAGTTCCAGAATGGAGCAAACAGGCGTTGCTTGAGCCAGTTATGGAAATTTGTTGCTCTTCATTAGTAGTTATGGAGCTCAGTTCAAAGTGCTGGCTATGAACTGTGTGACTTAGGATCAGGTTATTTTGAAGACCCGGTTCTCTTTGCCATTTTTGATGACAGTCTCAAATGTTGATGTAATTGATCCATTCAATTCTGATTCATCAGTCTGATTCTTCTGAAACGTTTTTATCTTCATTATCCTATAATGTATCATCTTCCGAGCTATCAAGAATTTTTGTGATGCAACATTTTTTTAATGAGTGCCACATCATGTATTCTGGGATCAGTTTCCAAGCTTTTTATACTTATACTGACAATTTTGATGCCAGTACTCTCTTAATCTTTTTGTAAGGTTTCGGTAGAATATTGTTTTCAGTAGAAAAATCGTTTTATCAAGTAATCCTTGAATGGTTTGGTAACTGAAATATCAAGCAGCTCCAGTTTCGTAGTTATGCCACTAGGAATCACAATCAAGTTTTTGACCTGGTCAGACATAGGTTATGAAGATTTCCATGATATCTATCCCATACGACACTTAACCAATCTTCCATTGATTTTTCTGTGCATGTACAATGACATTTTGGGGGGGGGGGGGGGGCTCATTTTTTTCTTATTTAAATATGAAAATTTAAATTGCCTTTAAATATGGAGGCAACTTTCAACCATCAGCGGTGATGTATAGTATCACAGTGATATATGGTGTTAAGCAGCAGTACTTTCAATGGTATTTGAAACCTTCATCCATGGTGCACTTTTGGGTTGTTTGGATGATTTGGTACTGGGGACATTGTTTTGCAGTGGTTGTCTTTCTTAACTGAACATTCCTAGAGAATGGTGCTAGGGGAAGGTTATTCAACCTCTTGGCCATAGGGCTCCATAGAGGTCAATACTGTCCCCTGTGCTTTTCAATACAGTACCTACATGTGGTTACTAGGAGAGATCACCCAGAGCTTTGAGGTTGGGTGTCATCAGTATGCTGATGATACCCAGCTCTGTTTATCCTTTTCAAGCAATGCCAAGGAGGCAGTGGATATGTCTGGATATAGGTGAAAAGGCAGGTTTCATCCTGACAAGAGAGAAGTACCACTGGTCAGTAGAAAAATCAACTGAGATTGGAATCTTAGCCAATTCTAAATGGGGTTACTTTGCCACTGAAAGATTAGGTTGGTAGTTTTGGGGCATTCTTGGATCTGGTGTTCATTTTTGAGACTATAGGTAGAAGGCTGATCCTGCAAAACTTTACTGCTTTCCAGTTTACCTTTGAGCTCAATTCAAGGTGCTAGAGTTGACATACAAAGCTAGGGACCCTTTGTAGCACCCTTCCACACAGCCCTATATCCCAGAATATCAAGGCAGAAAATCCCACAATATCTGCTTTGAACTGGGTTATCTGAGTCCACACTGCATATATTCCACTTCAAAGCAGATAATTTGGGCTTTTCTGCCTTGATATTCTGGGATATAGAGCTGTGTGGAAGAGCGCTACGATATATGAAAAACTTCCACATCCCACATGAGCATGATAGAAATTAAAGATCTTCAAATAATTCCTGTTGTGTATCCCAACACCTTGTGAAGTTAGATTGATGGGCACACAGAATATTTAGTATTTGAAGTACTGTTCTAAAACTGAACCCTGGAATTGTTTTTTTGACTGCTTTTAGAAGTTTTTAAAGGGTGTCTTATGGATTGTTGATCAGGATGATGGTGATCTGGGAGTAGGGCTTTTTTTGTTCATCACCTCAGAAGCGCTTGTGGGCTGCAAAGGGGACAATGTAGAAATACATAAAATGAATCAGTGAATGAATTCATGAATTTTGGAAAACCATGTGTATGGTAAATTGATTTTTAATATTAGGAACAGCTCTTTTCTCATAATGTGAGTTTGATATTTTGGCACTGTATGTCATATTGACTCACACACAAAGTGTTTGATGCAATGAAGAAATACATTCTGATTTTGTCCTTGTATTCTATAAAAGTAGTTTATTTAAATCCATGGACTTGTTTGAAGTTCTGTATTTCATTGTTTGAAAGTCATTTGTTTTGATAACTAATCCCATTATATTAAAAAAAACCCCTCTGAAAATATTTTATTCTGAACTGCTTTCTCTTCTGGCTTACAGCTTCTCATACCTCATGTGCGGTTTACAATAGCCATCAATACCAAAGCCCGTGAGCAGCTTATTTGTGAATATGGTCTTTTTGATAAGGTGAGGAAGTTTTGCTCTCTTCTTTCTGAAAGCCCAACAAAGCACTACAAAGAAGTGTGTTCTAACAAAAGCAGCACTTCCCCCAATAAAAAACAACAAAACCACTAAAATTAAACAAACAGGGCAAGACAATAATTAATCCAAGAAGTATAACTAAAACAGAAGCTGTTGATTTATCAGTCAGTAAGGATTATATTAAACTTTCCTTAGAAAGAAGTTCTATAATATACTGTTGTTAGAGAAAATACATTGTTCCTCCTGGAGTTTAATCAGACCTCTCAATGAAATGAAATAAAATCCCCAACTTCCTGAGATCTCTGAAGTAATATTGAACTGTAAATTAATTTCTGTAGGGAAGAAAAATAATATTCCAGGAACTAATTCTTTGAGAAGGAGCAAAATCATCAAATGTAGCTTCCCTAACCCTAAAGGAAAACTCAGAAAAACTCCTAAAATGTTACCCAAAGACAGCAAACATTTAGGATAATCTGTAAGGCCATACTCTCTTGAGTGAATAACTATCTATGTGCTTAAGGCAGTCTCATGCATTCTTTTTGGAACTTGCTGTCTGGATATCATGTTTAGGATTGCAGCCTCAGCCATAAAGACAAGGCAGAGAGTGCCTTTAATGAAATTCAGTACCATTCTCCGCAACATTTCAGTAAAAAAAAAAAAGGCACATTAGAAGCTTAATTTCTTTTTGGGGAGAATCATTGGTTTTTATTTTTTTGGATCTACTTGAACATGAAATTATCTTTGATTAATGCCCTGTGACACTTTTTTTTGGGTGCCAAAGGCAAATGCCACTGGAGGAGGCGGTCATGTTGAAATGGTTCAGCGAGCAATAAATTACCTCACCTACAGCTCCCTCTGCTTTCCCGAAGAAATCAAGGCACGACATATGGAAAGTTATGAAGACATTCCATACTACTACTATCGAGATGATGGTCTCAAAGTGTGGGATGCAATAAAGAGGTATGGAAGTTCTTCCTGAAATAAATTATGTTAATTTATATAGAGACTCTGGAGAGCAATAACAAACTGAATGAATTTTTGGAATGTTATGTTTTCAAAAGCCTTTTTATTGAAATGAAAACAGAACCTGTAAATCTGGATATAACTATCATTTTAACACAAGAGTGAAGTGTCCTCTTGACCAATGTGTACTAATGAAACATACAATGAATGAATTCCTATCACTTAAGTACAATCACTTAAGTTCCTTAGGGGTTCACAAACTGTCAGCTGCTGCGCGGTGGCACATTTCAACAAATTATGCAAAAAGGATAATAATATGGCCCAGATACAGTACGTATTAATGGCATGGAGTGGAATAAATGTTCATACACCACATTGATAACTGTGAAGAAGAATTGTTAGCACCTTGAGAAGATTGTAGGGAAGCAACTTTCTTATATGAATCATTTTGTTGATTGTCGTACAAAGGTTTTGTTTAGAAGAGGCTCACCATAGCTTTACTCAGAAGAATGATATTGCCTGCTAAAGTAAAAATACTAGGTTTTGAAACTTAATTTCACCTTCCAGATTTTGTATTGCTTTATAATATAGAGCAGCCTAATGAAGAAATGCCAATTTATCTCTTAATTGAGAGATCTCTTAATTGTTTGTTTGATTTATTTATATCCCACTTTTTTTCCAGTATGGGGCCCTAGGAGTAGGAAACCTGGGATGAAAGTGTGTACACAGTATATTGCTGCTGATGGCTGATGATAGCAACATTTGCAACTAATTTATTGTTAAATTTCCTCCAAGGCCTGCAAAGCATGATGCAAAGCCATATAAAGCTGCTGTTCCTCTTTTCTGATTCTTACAGGGCAACTTCCCATTTTTGTTGCAATTGCAGCTAACACAATTATGCTGATGTTGCACCAGTGCTTCCTATATCAAGATCACAAAGTGAAGACTGGAGACTCATTTTGAAAGCTAAAGACTTAATTAATTGCCCTTAAAACCATTCCTCAGAATGAGCTTTGGCTTAATTGTATTTAAATCTATATTGGATTGTTTTCACCGGTAGTTTCTTTTTGTCTAGATTGGGTCTGGCTGCATATTTCTGGATATGCATAATTTATGGTACCCATAGAAATATAAGAATAATATCAACACAAAGTTGCTCTTTCTACTTGCTGTGAGAAACAACTGGGTGTTTGCTGTGATAAGCTGTGTTTTCTAATATTTTTGGTGACATTGAGCATGTTTTTGCATACTTTCAAAGAGTTATGCCCCCAAAGGTATATTTATATAAATGTCAAGATTAATATTTGAATCTGTGATAAGCTGTCATTCCTTGATGGATTCATATCATGTTTACTGTGTATTGGTAAAGACCTGCCATTTAAATCTATCAGCAATGCCAAGGATTCACTAAAGACTTTGGAAATACAAGCATTTGAAGCCACAGATTTTTTACTCTCCCTCTGCCCTCGGAATTGATATTTGTGAAGGCTTTGGCTTTTACTGGCAGGAAAGAAATTGGCACCCAGAGCACCAACATCTCATTGAGCATTTTGAAAATTTGGAAGGTGTTGTGATCACTTTGTCCATGTGAAGACGCGCCCCCCCCTCTCTCTCTCTCACACACACACATACACATCCACCCAAACAAACACAGTCAATAGGGCAAGTCATCTAGGGGGAAAAATTGCTAACTTTGCTTGCTGTTATCTACAGCTTTGTGACAGATGTTATTAACATCTATTATAAGAGTGATGAGATGGTGTGTGAAGATGTGGAGCTCCAGGCCTTCGTGAAGGACATTTATGTCTATGGGATGAGAGGCAATAAGTCTTCAGGTAAGACTCAGTTAGCTCCCCTGTCCTGTAGTGCTGCCCAGTGCACAAAGTTGGTGTTGGTGGGTTGGTTGGGATGAGGGCTTAGTCTCCATGTAAGTCGCCCCGAGTCCCTTCGGGGAGATGGAAGCGGTTTATAAAAAAAAGTTGTTGTTGTTGTTGTTAAAGTGGGTCAGCTGGTATTCTTTTCCCAAAAGGAAAGGAATTGTGAGAGAACACTGATATATCTGCAATGCTGTATCAGAGATTTAAGAATTCAGTTAAACATTGATAACAAAGGGATAGGACTGTCCTATGCTAAAGTATATTAACAAAAACAATGAACAAACATTATTTCCTTCAGAAAGAAAATAAGAATTGAAGTGAATTAATATTAATATTAATTAACATTTAAGAGTGCACCATATACGCATTCTGAAACTACATCAAAAGAGGTATGAAATTTCCAATAATCAAAGAACAACTCTTGGTCTCTAAAAATTTAGTTATTAACTGTTCTCAAGTCAATTTGGACTTAAGGTGAACCCATGAATGCTTTCATGTCATTTGTCCAAGTCTTGCAGACTTAGGGCTGTGGCTTCCTTGACCTTATCTGAATCTAAGTATATTACTTGTCACATTCAGCTGTATCATACTGGGAAATATTTAGTATTCTAAAGATGATAATAATGTTCTATATTTTAATTCATCTAATTTATAATCCTTGCTATTATTGTTACAATACTTTAATTTTGGATCTAGGATATCTGTCACAGTCACTGTTGAGCTTTATTACAAGGTGCTTCAAAATGATTGACCCAATTTCAAAGCAGTACATTTCACAATGGCCACATGTTACTATTACACAAAAAGGTTACAAACTGTTTAATGTGTTACCAAGTTATTGAGTTTTACTAACCATTTTGAGCCAGAAGAAAATCTAAAAAAAAAATAACTCCACAAATAGAGAATATTTCATTGGGGCTTATGTTGCAGGGTTTCCATCTTGTGAATGACTGGGACTACTGGCTCTTTGTGCGCTGGGAGAGGCATCTAGCAGTAATCATGTGAAAGTATGTGTGACCCTTTCAAGGAGCAAGCATTTCATTCATGGGCGGATTGTGATTGCAGAGATCTAGCAATTTCAAATCTAGTCCATCTTTTTGACTCACCCAATAATATAGTATGCTTCAAAAACACGGGCCCAATTTGGAAAATGAAAAAAAAAATAGAGTGGGAAAGGATGGGGCAAAAGCCTGCTTCGGTTTGGAAAGATGGATGCTTTTGAATCTTTAAAAGTGAAATGTGAATTTCTGCTCCTAAAAGCCTCCAAAGGAGATAGTTTGCCTGCCCCCACCCCCACCCCAGGAAACAGGTTATATTTTTCCCCTTCCTATTATATTTCCAAACTTTCATTATTCTCTTATCTTGTTGTTTTCATCATAAGATGATGAGTGGAGGAGGGAGATAAAATATTTGAATTTGCTGAGAGCAATTTTGGATCTTTTTTTCCAGTGTTTAAAATTATTGATTTAGATCTTTCCTCTATCTTTCAGGATTTCCTAAGACGATCAAGACACGTGAGAAGCTGTCAGAATATCTTACTGTAGTGATATTCACAACATCAGCACAACATGCAGCTGTAAATTTTGGGCAGGTCTGTCTTATCTTGACGTAATCATACTTCTGAGCTGTGGCATGTGGCAAAGGAATATCGGAAATGGAAAAGTGAAGGATTGTTGGTTATAAGAAATCACAGAAAAGATGGATCAGAGAAATTTGTTTTCAGAAAGGAAATAAGAATTGAAGTCAATTAATATTAATATTAAGTTCTTTTAATTTATTGGGGTGATTTTGATGGGACTAAAATTTGTTTGAAGACTTTAGTCTCACTTTCTTTAGGCACAGCACAATAGGTGGCAAAAGGTAGAAAACTAAAACAGGATATACTGTACAGCTAAAGGATGGGATGGACTTGGTAATTAGCATTAACCAGAAGCTTACTCATTCCAGTAGAGATCCATTGTTGTTTGGGTTCACAGTGCTCTCCGGATGTAGGTGAATTACATCTCCCCTAAATCTCTGTCAATTCCTACCAGTATTTTTTGTTTCTCATGGGGGTTTTGTGTGGGAAGTTTGGCACAATTCTATTGTTGGTGGGGTTCAAGGGGATCTTTGATTGTAGGTGAACTATAAATCCCAGCAACTATAACTCCCAAATGTCAAGGTCTTTTTTTCACAAAGTCCACCAGTATTCACATTTGGGCATATTGAGTATTTGTGCCAGGTTTGGTCCAGATCTGTCATTGTTTGAATCAACAGTGATCTCTGGATATAGATGAACTACAACTCCAAAACTCAATGCCCACCAAACCCTTCCAATATTTTTCTGTTGGTAATGGGAGTTCTGTGTGCCATGTTTGGTTCAATTCCATTGTTGGTGGGGTTCAGAATGCTCTTTGATTGTAGGTGAACTATAATTCCCAGCAACTACAACTCCGAAATGACAAAATCAATCCACCACAACCCCACCAGTATTCAAATTTTTGTGTATCTGGTATTTGTGCCAAATTTGGTCCAGTGAATGAAAATACATCCTGTATATCGGATATTTACATTATGATTAATAAAAGTAGCAAAATTACAGTTATGAAGTAGCAACAAAAATAATTTTATGGTTCGGGGTCACCACAACATGAGGGTTTGCTGCATTAGAACCACTGCAGTAGATGTTATTGGCCTTTTTATAGGCATTATTTTGGGGTATGTAGACAGGCACAAATATCCATTAAAATAACCAGAAATCTATGTAGAAATGAAAATAAGTAGAATATTCTAACATTAAAAGTCCTAGTTTCTAGTTCAACTCAAAAAGTTTAGTTAATTTCAATCTCACCGCATCTGAGAATGCACCAGGACCATTTAGATCAGTGGTTCTCAACCTGGGGTCCTCAGATGTTTTTGGCCTGTAACTCCAGAAATCCTAACAGCTGGTAAACTGGCTGGGATTTCTGGGAGTGGTAGGCCAAAACACCTGGAGAAGCACTGATTATGAATGTGAGGAGAAAGAATTGATGGATGTCCTATTCCAGGTTCTAAGGTAGACAAACATAATTCACTATTAAAATCTGAACTTCAAGAAGACTTGCCAACAACCTTGGAACTTCTGGATGAAAAGCACCCAACTCTAATAGCAAAGATCAACAAACAAATGAGGCCATTCAGCCTGACACTAACATTCAAGGACACCAAATAACAAATACTAATAATCAAAACAAGCTTGAAGAATTTAAAAATTACATATTAGTATATATTACATATTAAAATATTAAGATCAGAGGGATTCCAGAAGATGAAAGAGACCTGCCCATTTTGATCTAGTGTGACTCCAAAGCTACAACTAACAGAAACAGAGGTAGAGGGAATCCATGGGTTTTCAGTTTTAAATACATATCTATGTTTTTTTCGTGTCAGGAGCAACCGGAGTTGCTTCTGGAGTGAGAGAATTGGCCGTCTGCAAGGACGTTGCCCAGGGGACGCCCAGATGTTTTGATGTTTTTACCATCCTTGTGGGAGGCTTCTCTCATGTCCCCGCATGGAGCTGGAGCTGATAGAGGGAGCTCATCTGCGCTCTCCCCAGGTGGGATTCGAACCTGGCAGCCTTCAGGTCAGCAACCCAACCTTCAAGTCACAAGGCTTTTATCCCCTAGGCCATCGGAGGCTCCAATACATATCTATCAAATTAACTAGCTATTCAAAAATGCAAAGTTTGGATAACAGCCCATACTGGAGTTTAACGATGAAAAATGTCTGTTTCCCAAGGTCTAGTGAAATAAATGTATGCTAGCTAAGATAAAATATTGTGACTCAGATC
Source organism: Anolis carolinensis (assembly GCF_035594765.1). Taxonomy (NCBI): domain Eukaryota; kingdom Metazoa; phylum Chordata; class Lepidosauria; order Squamata; family Anolidae; genus Anolis; species Anolis carolinensis. The sequence continues at coordinate 132,488,528 of NC_085844.1, forward strand.
AATCGTCTTGGCTCTGAGAGAGGCAGAAAGACAATACACGAGGGGCTTCCCCATTAGAGCTAATGATCCACCAAAATGTGGAGGTTTTTACAGCTACTGTAGAATGTGAAGGAACTGATTTACATGTACCACTTGAACTACAGAAACCCTGGGAGGAAAATGTATCTGGAGAACAGAAAATATGGTGTAATGCTGCCAGCTGGAAGAGTAATGCCGATAAAATGAATTATACCTTCACCATTATTAGCAGCATGTTTATAACTAATTCTTAATTCGGCCTCCTTCATTTATTAAACGTTAGATAAAACAACAGATATGTCTTACGCAGCTCTTTATAATATTAGCACAGCATTGCCCCTGCAGTACTGGATGTGGGCATTTGTACAATGCAATAGCCATTTTTGTACTCCCAAGTGATGTGTAAAGTTCTGTTTTTAGAAAAATAAATGTATATATTTATTAAAGAAATACCAATAATATGCATAAGCACCTTTTAGAATCCTCTGTATAGGTAAAGGTTTCCCCTTGACATTAAATCTAATTGTGTCCGACTCTGGGGGTTGGTGCTCATCTCCATTTCTAAGTCAAAGAACCGGCGTTGTGTGTAGACACCTCCAAGGTCATGTGGCTGGCATGACTGCATGGAGCACTGTTACCTTCCCGCCAGAGTGGTACCTATTGACCTACTCACATTTGCATGTTTTCCAACTGCTAGGTTGGCAGAATCTGGGGTCATCCCTCTCCCTGGATTTGAACCACCAACCTTTCATTCAATAAGTTTAGCAGCTCGGTGGTTTAATCTGCTGCGCCACCAGGGGATCTGTATACATTCCTCTATATTCCAGTTTGTTTCTTTCTAACTATCCTCTCCTTATTGTGTTACTTACAGATGCAGAATTATCATTCTGTTGCTACTTTTATTTCCTAGTTTGTAATGGGATTCGTTTTTACTCTCCTGGTTTCTTTTCAGTATGACTGGTGTTCCTGGATCCCCAATGCTCCTCCAACAATGCGCTGTCCACCACCTACAGAAAAGGGGAGTGTTACCATAGAGTATATCATCGAGAGTTTACCAGACCGGGGTCGCTCTTGCTGGCATCTTGGTGCTGTTTGGGCCTTGAGTCAATTTCAGGAAAATGAAGTAAGTGAGAAACTGCAGCAAAGTGCATCCTGGGGTCTCCACACACCCCACCTGCAGTAAGTAGGAGTGTGCTTGAGTGATTAGATGCCGCCAGTAAGAGAGTGGACATCCTGAAAGTGGTCCTAAATCCCTCCTTTGCAGCTCCCATCCAGGGAGTATAAAACAGCAACATTAGTTATTCATTTTACAACATTTGAAAGGCAGAATCTGTAAGCATTCCCAACACTAGTGTTATTTTTACCTAACTCTTGAAAATCACTATACAGGCAGTCCCCCAGTTACAAACATCCGATTTACAAATGACTCATAGTTAACAACTGGGATAGTGGATTGTCTTATTTGCTCACAGAGAGGGAAGGTTTCATTAACTAAGCAGTGGCTTAGTTAACCATCTCTTAGATCTTTTCCAATCAATATCTTTTATGTTGACTTTCTCACTAGGTGTTTCTGGGGATGTATCCGGATGAACACTTTATAGAGAAGCCAGTGAAAGATGCCATGAAGAAATTCCGGAAGAATCTTGATGACATTACCAGCGACATCACTGAGCGGAACAGGAACAAAAAACTCCCGTACTACTACCTTTCCCCAGATCAGATTCCTAATAGTGTCGCAGTCTGATGTTAAGACCTGCAAAGACAGAAAGTGTCAGTGAGCTGGCATAACATTCTATAAATGACAAATTATCTCAAAGTAGATTAGCTGGATTTAGAGCAACTTTTAGCTTAATCTGTACCGAGTCATATAACAGCCTTAGTTTCCATTAGATACACATCTGCTAATGTAACTAGTTCCTACTGCTGTACTGTTAAATGAAAACCTAACACAGTTCAGTTCTAACACAAAGGCAGGATCAGCTGTGGCCTTCTAGATGTTGCTGGACGTCAGCTTCCATAATCCCTCCTCAGTTGCTAAAATTGCTAAGGCTGACGTAGGTTGCAGGCCAACATTTGGGCTCTTCTTTATTTCTTTGTACCTTAAAAATGTGTTTTGTAATTAACGGTGCTCCATGCAGTCATGCCAGCCACATGACCTTGGAGGTGTCTACGGACAACGCCGGCTCTTCGGCTTAGAAATGGAGATGAGCACCAACCCCCAGAGTCAGACATGACTGGACTTAACGTCAGGGGAAACCTTTAGCTTTTTTAATTAGGAAGAATGTTCCCTGAACTGCTTTTTCTCGCATACTTCTTTTGGAAGGATATTTAAAACAGGAGTAATTAATATCAAGAGAAATGTAATACTCTCAGATTGTTTATGATTATGATTGTTGCAGGGAATGTGTGCAAACTTTCAGCACACTTTAAAATTATCCAGAACATATTTAGTAGCCACGGAATGGACATACAACAATGTTTTTGTAAAAGGAGAAGTGGCAGAGTTTGACAAGTTTGCTTCCTCCCCAAGTTCTTCCTCCTCTCTTCCCCCAGATATTAAAAATAGACTAATAAAAATAGACTAATGGGCCACACTTTGGCTTAAATGTGCAGAAAGGGCTTCAAACAGCAATGTCCCCTTAGATTAGGATTTGTAAACCCTTAGATACTCTTGAAATTCAGTGTTATTTCAGTGAGCAGGTGCAATTACACTAAGTGAAAATGTGCCAAACCAATGTAGCTTTGAACATTCACTTACTCAGAGGCAAAAGCAATTCAAACTCTACTTTTTGGTGAGAGAAAGTGGAGGTTTTAATCAACCCTGACATAAATAATGGCTAAGAGCTAACAGCAGCACTAGAACCAAGTACCTTAAAGTAGTGTCACAAAGTCTGCTGATGAATTTGTCAATTTCACCCCTGAATTTTCTGTTTGCCTTAAAGGGTCTCTCCCTTTGCAGTGTGGGGACAGACAACCTCCCCCCCCCCCCCCACACACACACACCCAATCTACCCAGGTTGCCCGCTAACAATATGTGTAGAGAGGGACTGGAGGAAATTGAAAGAGACCTACACAATTCTTTATGATTACACTATGTAATACAATTTTTGTTCCTGGGCTATATATATCATTTCCTAACTGGCTCTATCATAAAAACATAGAAAAAGATTACTTAAACTACAGACTTTGTTTTTGTGGGACATCCTGCAGCATATTTTGCTCTATTTTTTCAATAAATATCTCATCAAGTCTCAACCAATTCAAGATACCCTGTTTCCCCAAAAATAAGACAGGGTCATGATATTTGTAGTATCCTATTGGGACACTAGGACTGGGATCCAGCACAAGATCAACCACACTATTATGGTGGTAGACATTTTTATTAAGCTTTTAAAGACAATGTTTTATTTGTATATGAAATTTATAGAATAACGTGTCTTTTTAAGGACACTCTACATACTTTCCATATTTAATTTTCTATCTTTGTCTTCATGTGAATTTTATTTCTAATATTCCAACCATGTTTTTACTCAATATTAAATATATTCAGGTGATAACAGTTCAGGATGCTACAACTGCAGATTTTTAAAAATTTCAATGAAGAGCTTGCAAAGGAAATAGAAAGGTTATTTCTTAACAAGACTTATTGCAAATTTAGGAAAAGGCTGAGTTAATGCACTCTGAAAAGGTTCAAATAATCTGCTAGAAATCCACCAGTTTTTAGTTGTGCCTGTCACATTTTTTCTCTGGCTACTGCTGGCAAACCAGTATTAGACATCAACAGGACTTTTGCCAGGATGAATAGTGTGTGCATTTGAAAAGGGGGGAAAACAGACTTGGAGTGCAATAGGAAAGCAGAATATATGTACATGAAGAATTGGATACAGTGATCTGTTATTCTAACTATACTGCATAGACAAAAGAAGCATAAAAAAATGATAGTATTTAATAAATGTACTGCTAACATAAAAATAGGCTCGTTTGTTCTTTTCCAACTCTTTTGCTTTTTCTTGGACAATTTACCTGTTAGAAACCACTTTCTTTTTTAAAGATAATTTACTACAAGTCAACCAGCATCCTGTTCAGTCATACTCAGTGTAAGAATTAAAAAGGACTCAAACATATTGACTTCTCGGGCAACATTTTCCTCTGTCCGAGAATCATAATTTCAAATCTATTCTTGCTGAAGTTAAAATAAGCAATTAACTATTTTGACAATTTTCAATTCTGTCATATTTAGCAGATTACATTTCTATGAAGTCATTTTCTTTTGAAATCATATTTAGTGTATTTCTTTAATTGTAACACACACACACACACACACCCTATATAAACATCTAAAAAGGGTTTGTGTCTTAGAATTGCAGGTGTATCATACATATTTTTTTCTTGGTGTTGATGGTACTGAAATTAGGGTGAGTCTTACAATCAATGGCATCTTACAATTGAGGAAATGTAGTAATTGAGTATCTTTGTGACACCTAGATCTTAGAAGTCATTATGTCAGTGGTTGTTTTATACTTCAAGGAAGATAAAGGATGTTTAGATTCCCTTCAGAATTTTCTCTAAAATTGGCAGTAAGTTTGACTGGTGTGAACTAAATATAAATGTAATTATTTTATTGAAGTACAAAAGACATACGAACAGCAATCGATCAAGCTGTACATCAGTAAAGTAATCAGTCTGTAAATCCCTCAAAGATGATCTAGCATAGTTGGAATAAAGATATGAAACATCTAGGTTCCATCGCTGTAATGTGCTCTTCTCTGAGATGCCTTGATGACAGTTCAGAAGGCATAGGTGCACCATAGTTTAGGTAAGTGCAACTCAAAGTGAGAGGACATGGACTCAAGACAATATCACATGAGCATTTTAAAGTGGGTGCTCCCACTTCGTTATTGTATGGCTGCCTGCTGCAGAAATGTAGTTTAGAGAGGCCGAGGACTTCTCTAGCTGAGAATTCTAAAGGCTTTGCCCTAAACTACATTTCCCAGAATCCTGCAGGAAGCAGCTATATGATAGCAAAGTGGGAGCGCCCGCTTTAAAATGCTCGTTACAATATATAATCTCATGTTGATACATAAGCCATCAACTGCTGGTCCCTAAGGTATTTCTAGGAATGAAAAGAAAGTCAGCCTCTAAAGCAGTGGTTCTCAACCTGTGGGTCCCCAGATGTTTTGGCCTTCAACTCTCAGAAATCCTAACAGCTGGTAAACTGGCTGAGATTTCTGGGAGTTGTAGGTCAAAACACCTGGGGACTCACAGGTTGAAAACCACTGCTTAAAACACAAATGCAGTACTGGACCACGGCAAACAAAATTATTCCAAAAAGGAAAACTAACAAAATCACCAGACATTACTCAAACTACAATACCCACCTCAGGAGACGAAACAAATTCACAAGATAAGACTAATATCCAAATCAAAACACGAAATTACCCCCTCCCCTCAGGTGATCACCTACAGTCCCCAGCTGAGACCACTCAAATGCATCATAAATTAGTTACAACCAATTCTGGAGAATAAGATAGGCCTTTAAATGCTCTGAGACACAGACCTCTATCGACCTATAGAAAGTTCCATATCTTAAAACAGTCATTTACAAATGGATCAATAACATGGAATCGCATGGATGGTAATAAAGGGGCAAGACTGCCACACACTGCCAACTGTGTCCCACATCTACTCTGGCAGCAGTATCACAGGAGCCAATGACATCATCACACACAACATAGTTGCTCTTCCTCCAATGTGGTGATATATGGAACTCTGTCCCAACAATGCCCCCTACAGTTTGTCTTGGACAAACAAGATAGTCCATAAGCAAGAAGATAATGGGCACAAAACTGACATTTATAATGCCAAAGAGCCCCTGGTAACGCAATGGGTTAAACCCTTGTGCCAGCCAGAACTGCTGACCGAAAGGTCGGCGGTTCAAATCCAGGGAGCGGGGTGAGCTCCCATTTATCAGCTCCAGCTTTGCATACAGGGAAATGAGATAAGCCTCTCACAGGATAGTAAACAATCTGGGAATCCCTGGGCAACATCCTTGCAGACAGACAATTCTCTCACACCAGAAGCGACTTGCGGTTTCTCAAGTCGCTCCTGACATGAAAGAAAATGCCAAAATCAATTACAGAATATTTCAACGTTCCTGCACACATAGGAAGCAGTTGCTTGTGGTCTTTGAACAGGAAAATTACAAAAGTCTAAAAAGGGAAACAGCTGAATTGAATTATATTCACAAATTTCCATCCATTCACAGAGGTATGAACAAATAAATGGCTTCACAGTGCACTTCATATACTAATACCGGAGTCCTCAGTACTGCACATATTTCAAAAGGAATCTTCTCAGGTTTTTGAATCTGGAAAACCTGATAAGCAGATCTATTTGCTTTTACATATCAACTGAAAGACCTGTATCAACTCACACAGTTCTTTGGAAATCCAGGGTAAGGATCATGATTTAAACCAGTGGTTCCCAAACTTATTTGGCCTACCACACCCTTTCCAGAAAAAATATTACTCGCCGCCCTCTGGAAATTAATTTTTAAATTTTTTTAATAGCAATTAAATAGAAAGATATATGTATTAATGTTTCTACCTTTTTCATAAAATATAGTAAAGAAAGGTGAAATTATGAAACTATTCTTTGAATTCAGAATAGAAAGGTAATACAAAAAAAGTTAAAACATTAAAATCATCTTAATGAGAAGGATGAACCTGGTATGCTGCTACCAATTTAGTAATCCTTGACTCTATTTTCATCAGCAGTAATCTTAAATCACTGCGATTGACTATTTGCAATCGGTTTCTTTCCTTTTTTGTTAATAAATTGGTTACCACACTGAATCCACATTCCACCAAATATGATGAAGGAAATGCAATTAAGAACTTTTGAATTACAGCCCATATTTCAGGATAAGCCATAGGGATCTCCTTTTGCAGCCAGAATTGTTGGTAGCCGCTTTTGAATTTAAATTTCAATTCATCATTTATAGTTACTTCCATCAGTTCTTCTTGTAACTGTGGAGAGTCTTCTGTGTCTGCATTTGAAAAAGGATCCAAAATCCAATCAAGTATGTTCATTTTCAAAATATCGTCAAATCATTGATTAAAATCTGGAGAGCATCCAAGTGCTCACAATAAGAAAATGTGTCTTCATCTTTTTTTCTGCTCCTGATAAATTTGGGAACTGGCTGAATTCCCCTCATCCAAAATTTCATTTGTACAGAAGTTTTGACACAAATACAGAAATAACAGATTTTGTTTTTATTAAATTCAGTTCATCACCTTGAAGCTGAAGATTGCTTTCATTAAATTTTTGAAATAGGTCAGTCAAGTAAGCGATGTCACTTTTGGATTGAATTAAATTACATCATAAAGCATCATTTTTACATTTCAAGAACTCCAGCACTGAGTTAAACAGCTTATAAAACCTATCTAAACAGGCAACTCTTTGACAACCAACGAACTTCTGTATGAAGCAGCAAACGATTAAATTCTTCATTGTTTTCAATACAAAGCTGTTTAAATAATCTGTCATTCAATGATTTGCTTCTGATTATGTTGGTAGCTTTAATTACATATTGTAATGAATTATGTAGGTGTGCACTTAAATTTTTGGCAACTAGATGTTGACAATGGATGATACAGTGTACTGTGAATGCATTCGGCACCTCCTTTTTTAAATATGCAAGAAAACCCCTGTAGGGCCCTACCATCGCTGAAGCACCATCTGTGGCTACTGATATTACTCAGAGGTATTGCTTTTTCTTTAAAAAACTCATCCAATGCACGAAATATTGATTCTCCTTTAGTATCAGTTTGCAAATATTTAGCAAATAATAATTCTTGGCAAATTTGTTCTTCCTTTGTGAACTGCACGTATGCTAAAAGTAAAGCTTCATTGTCAAGGACAGAACGCCACAAGATTCAAAGTAACAGAGTTTATTAGATTACAGAACTCAAAAATGCCCGTAAAACACAAGGGCCAGGCAATTTTTGCCTTTAGGAGCAAAAAGGGACAAAAGTAAATGTTCAAAAGATAAACCGGATTAAACCGGAGTTTAATCCGGGTAAAAACAAACTGCTTTCTTCAGCCTGGGTAAAAAACAAAACGAAAGCCAAGAAACAAAAGATACAAGGAATGCAACTAATTGGCAGCAGATTCCTCTCTGCTGCCAACACTGTTTTTAAAGTAACTTGCGTCGCTCCCACACACACACACAGCAGACAGGATCTCCAACACGAGCAGACGCAGCCAGGGATTTTAGCAGTAGAGTAGACCAGTTCCGTTCCGTAGATCAAAGCCAGAAGCAGACGTTTGTAGTTTTTCCAAGTCCAAGAAGGGGGGAAGACAAGCCGTGGTCAGTTCAGTCCGAGTTCTCAAAGCAGGAGATGGCGTCCGTCAAGAAGACGACGGAAGGTCAAGCTAATAAGAGTAAGCACAGGTTTGCACAAACAAATGCCCACACAATCCCTCCCGCCGTCTGACCCTGGATTCCAATCAACTTACGTCTCAGCACAGGAAAGCACACAAGTCTTCAGGGAAGCGTCCCACACACACACACGAATCCCAAGCGTTTGCCCAGATTACCTTGCCCGACGCAATTTGCAATTGCTCCCAAGCCCCATTTTATGCCAGTTACAAATCTTCATCACTGTCAGCTGTCCTCCTTAACCCGGGCGTTTCCTCATCACTTTCCTCGTCAGAGCTGGAACACCTCTGACTACGCCCAACAGCATCTCCAGCTGTGGATCCCGTCCCATCCCTCCAGCTAAGCCATGGGTCTAATCCTGAAGGTCCCCATTCATCTTCTGTCCCATCATGGCCAGTGGCCCCCAATTCCTCCCTTACCCGAGTCCAATCCATCTCATCCTCCTCTGAGCTAACCAGCCCCTCCTCCATTCTTTCCGTAAACCCTTCGAAAGACTCTTCGTCAGATGGTGCTGCAAATATGTCTCGCAGTCTTTTTCTCTCTCGCTCCTCGAGAGTATCTGACTCTCGAGGAGTCTTACGCCCACGCCTGTCAGTAACAGAGCCACGAGGCTCAATCATAACACTATCCCCTCTCACAAAGGCCTCCTCCTCCGATGGCGGAGAAGTGGCAGTGATACCCTCCGCTATAGCACCACGACGACTAGAGGTATCAAGTTTCAACAGCGAACGATGAAAGACTGGATGGACCTTTAAACTAGACGGTAAACGCAAACGAAACGCAACAGAAGAAATCTTTTTAACGATAGGAAAGGGACCCAAATACCGAGGCGCAAACTTTCCCCCAGCCTGTTTAATATGTTTGGAAGATAACCACACCAAATCCCCTTCTTCCAACTCCTCCCCTGCCTGCCTGTGGCGGTCAGCCTGAGTCTTCTGCGTTGCCTTAGCTTCCAACAGTAAGCGACGGGCAACATCATGCAATGCAGCCATTTCCGTAGAGCGGTACACAGGGTCCGAAGAGACCACATTGGTCGACGGCGCCACACCTCCCCGTGGGTGAAAGCCATAAGTAAGCTCAAACGGCGTATGCTGACTAGACGTGTGCACCGCATTGTTGTAACCAAATTCCGCCACCGGTAACCACTTCACCCAAGCCGTGGGTTGATCTAAACAAAAACAACGCAAATACTGCTCTAAGAGCCCATTAACCCGTTCCGACTGTCCATCCGTTTGCGGATGGAAGGCGGACGACACGTTTAACTTAGTCCCCAAGCACTCATGGAAGTGTTTCCAAAAGCGTGACACAAATTGCGGAGCCCTATCGGAAATAATCACCTCGGGTGCTCCGTGCAAGCGATAGATGTGCTTTGTAAATAGTAAGGCCAACGTAGGGGCCGCCGGAATGGTTGAACAAGGAATAAAATGAGCCAGTTTACTAAATAAATCCACCACCACCCAAATACAAGTATAACCCCCAGACTTAGGCAAATCTGAAATGAAATCCATGGAAATGATTTGCCATGGCCTCTCCGGAACAGGTAAAGACGACAACAACCCTCTAGGGCGCCCAACAGGCGTCTTACTCTGCTGGCAAACGGCGCAGCTGTCACAAAAGCGCAGAATGTCTTGCCGCATCTTTGGCCACCAGTAGCTCCTGGTGATAAGCTGTACGGTCTTGAACCTGCCAAAGTGCCCAGCCATGGGTTCGTCATGGTGGGCTCTAATCACCTCCAACCTGAGGGCCCCCACTGGTACGTAAACCTGCCCCCTACGCACCAATACCCCGTCTTGATCTTGGAGATGCGGCAGTATGGTACGGTTACCTGCTGAGAGCAGCATCAGTTGCTCCTGTGTCCACACATCATCTTTCTGAGCCTCAAGGATCTGGTCATGTAACCCGAGCTCATTATCTACAACACACAGCGAGGCAGTAGGCAAGATGGTCTGACATACTACCTGCTCATTGGTCTTAAATTCTGGCTTGCGGGATAAAGCATCGGCCCGCAAGTTTGCCTTCCCCTCCACGAACTGCACCTTGAAGTTAAACCTGGAGAAAAACAAAGCCCAGCGGATTTGACGCTGGTTTAACTTCTTTGCTGTTTGCAAGTGCTCTAAGTTCTTATGATCAGACCTGACCACGATCTGGTGCCGTGCCCCTTCAAGCCAGTGCCGCCACACCTCAAACGCCACCTTAATCGCCAACAACTCCTTCTCCCATATGGTATAGTTCTGCTCGAAGGGTGTTAGTTGCCGCGAGTAAAATCCACAGGGACGCAAGGTCCCTGAGGAATCCTTCTGAGACAATACAGCCCCCAACGCGTAGCTAGAAGCGTCCGCTTCTACCACGAACGGCTTGTCAACATCAGGATGGGTTAGTATGTTGTCCGATTGAAAACTAGACTTAAGTTGTAGAAACGCCTCGTGAGCTTCCCGCCCCCACACAAATGGCTGTTTCTTGCGCAGAAGCTGCGTCAAAGGTACCGTGAGCTTTGCAAAATTCGGAATGAACTCCCGGTAGTAATTAGCGAAACCTAAAAACCTTTGTACGTCCTTCTTAGTCTTCAACTCCTGCCATGAGTTGACGGCGTCAACCTTATGTGGGTCCATTTTAAGTTCCCTACCTGACACTACATGACCTAGGAACTCCACTTCAGGCACATGAAAGACGCACTTGGAAGCCTTGGCGAAAAGCCCATTAGCCCGCAGTCGGTGCAGAACCTGCTTGACATGTTGACGATGTTCTTTCTCGTCCTTAGAAAAAATCAAGATATCATCCAAATAAATCACTAAAAATTGGTCAATTAGGTCCCTGAACACATCGTTCATGAACCTCTGGAAGACCGCAGGAGCATTACAAAGCCCAAAAGGCATGACTCGGAACTCGTGGCATCCGAAACACGTGTTAAATGCCGTCTTCCATTCATCCCCTTCCCGTATACGGATTAAGTTATAGGCCCCCCGCAGGTCAAGCTTGGTAAAGACCTTAGCCCCTTGCACCCTTGATAACAGTTCCGAGATTAAAGGGAGCGGGTACCTATCCCGAATGGTGTATTTGTTTAGGATCCGATAGTCGCAGACCAGCCTAAGTTCCCCAGTCTTTTTGGCTACAAAGAATACTGGTGCCGCAGTTGGAGAACTAGATGGGCGAATAAACCCCTTGGCTAAATTTTCATCTAGAAACTCCCGCAAAGCTTGCCTTTCCGGTACAGTCAAGGCATACAGCCTCCCCGCTGGCAGTTTCGCACCTTCTGCCAACTTGATGGCGCAATCATATGGCCTGTGCGGTGGTAATTTGTCCGCTTCTCTTTTACAAAATACATCAGAGAACTCCCCATACTCAGCAGGCACTCCCTCCATATCAGAATGAGTAACATTTAGAGTGCAACAATCCTGCCTCTTTAAGATCACTTTACGTGTTGCCCAATCTACTTGTGGGTTTACTACAGCTAGCCAATCCATCCCCAGGATCACATCATATCTAGGCAAGCTCGTAATATCCCACACAAACGTTCCCGTTACTCCCTGCACCTCCCACGTTACTGCTGAGGTTTCCTGGTTAACCACCCCAGTCTCCAGCAGTCTCCCATCTGCTCCTTCCACCCACACGTCGCATGCCTTGCGCACTCTAGGAATGCCATGCTTCTTAGCAAACTCAATATCTACATATGAGACCGTAGCCCCTGAGTCCAGCAGTGCCAAAGTAGAAACAAGTTCCCTTCCCCCAACAGATACAGTAATGGGTACGAAAACATGCTTCCTCCCCTCAGTTGACTGCTTGAGGAGCCCTAGTGCGTTGGACTCACGTCGCACTAGGGCTGGCCTTTTCCCGAAAGCTGGGAAGGTTTCACATTACAATTTTTGGCAAAATGCCCAGCATTCCCACAGTACAAACACAAGCCCAGCTGCCTCCTACGGCTCTTTTCCTCTGTAGACAGCTTTTTAAAGACCCCAAGCTCCATGGGCTCTTCCCCCATCACCACAGGTGCCCTGGTTACATGCATGGGTGGCGCACACATTGCTTTTGAGTGTTTACGAGCCTCGAACCTTGCGTCTAAACGCAGCACCTTAGCTACTAAGGCGTCCCAGCTTTCAGCCGGCTCCAAGCGTGCTAATTCATCCTGGAGCATATCATTTAACCCGGCAGTAAATAAAAGCATGAATGCATTTTCCCCCCAATCCAGCTGGTGGCGATACAGGTTAAACTTATTTAAGTAATCCAAAACAGTCCCCTTTCCCTGTTTCAACCGATACAGAGCCCACCCAGCGTTCTCCGTGCGGAGAGGATCCCCAAAAGTATCAGTTAACAACTTTTTGAAATTATTCAAATTGTCCTTGACTGGGTCATTTCCCAAAATTAAATTAGTGGCCCATTGTCCTGCGGGACCGGTCAACAAACTCAAAATAAAGGCCACCTTGCTAGTGTCTGTAGGAAAAGCGTGAACACTGAGCTGAGAAAAATAAAGCTCCACTTGTGCCAAAAAGGTTGGCAACTTGCACCTGGTTCCGTCAAAGCGTTCAGGAGTCAAAACATGTCCTTTCACGGCATGAGCTGTTTGGCTAACGGTAAAAGCCGTTTGCAATTGGTCTAATTTGACCCTTAACTCATCCATCGTCTTCCTGACGGGTTTATTGCTGCAATAAACCTTTTATGGGCGTCGGGCAATCTGTCAAGGACAGAACGCCACAAGATTCAAAGTAACAGAGTTTATTAGATTACAGAACTCAAAAATGCCCGTAAAACACAAGGGCCAGGCAATTTTTGCCTTTAGGAGCAAAAAGGGACAAAAGTAAATGTTCAAAAGATAAACCGGATTAAACCGGAGTTTAATCCGGGTAAAAACAAACTGCTTTCTTCAGCCTGGGTAAAAAACAAAACGAAAGCCAAGAAACAAAAGATACAAGGAATGCAACTAATTGGCAGCAGATTCCTCTCTGCTGCCAACACTGTTTTTAAAGTAACTTGCGTCGCTCCCACACACACACACAGCAGACAGGATCTCCAACACGAGCAGACGCAGCCAGGGATTTTAGCAGTAGAGTAGACCAGTTCCGTTCCGTAGATCAAAGCCAGAAGCAGACGTTTGTAGTTTTTCCAAGTCCAAGAAGGGGGGAAGACAAGCCGTGGTCAGTTCAGTCCGAGTTCTCAAAGCAGGAGATGGCGTCCGTCAAGAAGACGACGGAAGGTCAAGCTAATAAGAGTAAGCACAGGTTTGCACAAACAAATGCCCACACAATCCCTCCCGCCGTCTGACCCTGGATTCCAATCAACTTACGTCTCAGCACAGGAAAGCACACAAGTCTTCAGGGAAGCGTCCCACACACACACACGAATCCCAAGCGTTTGCCCAGATTACCTTGCCCGACGCAATTTGCAATTGCTCCCAAGCCCCATTTTATGCCAGTTACAAATCTTCATCACTGTCAGCTGTCCTCCTTAACCCGGGCGTTTCCTCATCACTTTCCTCGTCAGAGCTGGAACACCTCTGACTACGCCCAACAGCATCTCCAGCTGTGGATCCCGTCCCATCCCTCCAGCTAAGCCATGGGTCTAATCCTGAAGGTCCCCATTCATCTTCTGTCCCATCATGGCCAGTGGCCCCCAATTCCTCCCTTACCCGAGTCCAATCCATCTCATCCTCCTCTGAGCTAACCAGCCCCTCCTCCATTCTTTCCGTAAACCCTTCGAAAGACTCTTCGTCAGATGGTGCTGCAAATATGTCTCGCAGTCTTTTTCTCTCTCGCTCCTCGAGAGTATCTGACTCTCGAGGAGTCTTACGCCCACGCCTGTCAGTAACAGAGCCACGAGGCTCAATCATAACATTCATTTCCTAACAAAGTTGACTCATCAAGTTGAATAGAAAACCGAGATGTTTTTTAATAGCCACACAATGAATCTTCAACATCTTGAGCCATTTCATCCATTCTTCTTTGCACTGTATTATTGCTTAACAAAATTTTCTTGATAATATCAGATGTTGGCTTGTGTAGCACAGTACGTATTAATTCACTTATAGTCGGTATAATTAGTTCTTCACCAATTGTATGAGGTTTTCCCAATTTGGCAATCATTAACGAAATCTTGTAAGAAGCAAGCAAGCCATCGCCATCTTGTGTGGTTGTGGTTGAAAAGAGTTTTGCCAATGTCGGTTGTTTGATAAATTTTCCTTTTAGTGTTCAAAAATAAGATAAATCCTTATCTTTTTTATCACCATGAATTTCAGTCAAATGTTCTTGCAGTCTGGAAGGCTTCATAGCTTCATTTGATAAAACTTTCTGGCAAATCAGGCACATTGGTAATGTACTGTTTACAGGCGACTCAATAAAGCCATATTTCAAATATTCGATATTGTATTGTCTACACTTTTTCTTTGGTTGAGCCATTATTATCTGTAGAAAAAATAAAATTTTATGGAGGTATTTTTTAATTACTTTTTTGGTATTTTTTCTTGAAATATTTTTGTAAAAAACGAACTAAAATAAATACTAATGAAATAAACATGATATTATTAATTGTAAAGAGCATACAAAATAAATAATTAATACCAATTATAGTTGCACTATTTGTTAGTTAACTTTAACTTGTCATAATATCACAACAATGTAACATAGAGTTATATTATGCCGTAATTTTCCCATAATAATTATGGGAAATCTCCTGATTCATAGCATGCTCCAAATCTGCTGGTAGCACTGCCAGTAGCCAGTACTGTCGCTGCCGTTTCAGACTTTGGCCTTGAGATCGACCAATCGCAAGAGTGACAGTTGCCCGCAGCAATGCTTGTAGTGCTCACATGTTTTGGAACGGCAATTCAGTGGCACCACGTGAACAGTAGAAGTGCGCGATTGCACATACCTCAATGCAAGTGAGGGAGTATGCGGGAACTGAGCCAACGTCCAGTACATTGTTCAAAGAAAAATTAAGCGTTATGAGCGGAATACACAAATCATTTTTTCCACATCTTCTCTTCTTTCTTTTATGCTTTCACCACCCCCTTACAGTTATTCATCGCCCCCAAATGCACCTGTGGCCATCACCACCCCATTGGATTGCTGCAGCGCCCACCAGGGGGCAGTAGCGCCCACTTTGGGAATCACTGATTTAAATCTTTTTGGAATCCTAATACATTGTATTGCACTTCCACAACTGTCTAAATAAGCATTATGTCTATGGCCTTTATACCATTTGTGGTAGTGTATCCAAAGTAGCTGTAAATCCACAAAAACTCTCATGAAAATTAAAAAAACAGTAAAACTTAAAGGTATTGTCACATTTTCTCTCCCCCCCCCCCCCCCCGCCCACTTTCTTGTTTCTTTTTATTGGCTACTTTTAAAAATCTCAGAGAACGTTAATACTTTCATTAAGTTAACCAACCGCATTGTGGTTAATTTCACCTTGGGGTTGTTGTGCGTTTTCCAGGCTGTATGGCCATGTTCCAGAAGTATTCTCTCCTGATGTTTCACCTCCATCTATGGCAGGTGTCCTCAGAGGTTGTAAGGTATACACCACCTCTGAAGATGCCTGCCATAGATGTGGGTGAAATGTCAGGGGAGAATACTTCAGGAACATGGCCATATAACCCGGAAAACACACAACAACCCTGTGATTCTGGCCATGAAAGCCTCCTTGTTTGTGGTTTTAAGGCAAGTGGTACAAATGGATCCTCAATAAAACAAAGGAGCATAGTGAAATGAGATTCTTTAAAATTTATTATAAAATAAAAATGATTAAAAGTGCTCTATGCTTTTTCACAATATGAAGCAAAGTCTCACATTTTAGCAAACTGTTTGTGGCAATACTAAGATCTACACAGGAGTTATAGACTTAAAGTTGGGAATGAGGGCCTTCTCCCTACTATACTAGTTTTGTGCAGGAAAGTCATCCATATTCACGCAAACGTTCACAGGATTGCATGTTTTAGTTTAAAGCTACCTCTTTCATACAATACAGGAAGCAGGTATTTTCATTAATTCAGAAGCCTAGAAAATTGGGAGAACAAAAAAATATGTTCTTTAAGGTGTCCACCTCATTTACATATCATGTAATCAGTCTCATACTTCTCTCTGCAGGTCAGCTTGAGATCTGCAGCCTTGGGTAATCAGTGTGTTTAGTAATTTTTAAAAAACCCATCAGTTCAATCTGAGCTGAGTTTAAATGGTCGCAAATAATGCTGGTGCAGATCTTCATAGCTAGAAAAAAGTATGTCAGATATGCAGAATATTTCCCCTGGATTCTTCAGGTTCTGTGTAATGTGAACTGTTAGTTTCTGCATGATGACTTGCAAGGATATCTGCATTTTCAAGATTGGACTCAGTAAGCATTGTTTTTTCAAACATGTTCTTTTTGCTTGTTTCTGGACAGTTCTGTACATATATTACACGGTTGTAGGCCTTCAGTCTTTTCCAAAGTTGTATGTAGACTTTGCACTGGACGTACATGAAAAGAATTCCTCCAGTGAAACCAATAGCCACAACTACTAGCTTCGTCCAAAACGGCCATTCTAGAATACCTGCAGAAAGATTTTTACATTTTTAGTTAGATACACGGTACCTGTTAAATAAAGACAACACAATATAATCCTTAGCTCCAAGACTTTCTAGAAATGGGGAAGTGTATTATATCAACATTCAAATATAGGGAAAAAATACAAATTCACTAGAATAAGTAATGCAAATACACTGAGGAAATTAAGCCACATTCTATATTTTGCATACTTATCTGTAATGAGCAGCTAATAAATTCATCAAAAAGCAAAGTCTAACACTTCTTTAGCTTCTGCTTTGGCTTCACATCATGTATTTGTACAGGAAGCCCCCAAGTTAGAAACAAGATAGATTCTGTAGCTTTGTTCTTGAGTTGAATTTGTGTTGTCTCACCCCACTCTTACTATGAGTCGTTTGTAAGTTGGATGTTTGTAACGCAGGGGTTGCCTGTATATTGTCAATTTGCAGTGATCCCATAAATTTCATAGCCAAGGAATAATCCAAGGTGTTTTTGCCATTTCCTTCCTCTGAAATATACGTAGTTTACAGCACTGGGAGTGTACCACACCTCAACCTGCTGAGCCTCCTAGTGTAATGGTCGCAGAACCTTGGTGGCAGTTACATTCACTCGCAAAGAAGTTTTAGGAATTTCTTTAATGCTAGGTTACTACTATATACAGAAACATTACGAATGAAGAAAACATGGGCAACTTCTCAGTTTCAATCCCCAAAACCCCATCTCCTCAGCTCCCAAAAGTTCTTCCCACTCAGGGCTTCCAGATGTTTTCATTCGTCAACCTCGGCTATAAAACACATGGCTTGTAGGTGTTCTATTGTCTTGAACACACCAGATACTGATCCATGACTCCAAGATCAGATGGGATCTGGTGATTTGAGAGTATTTTGATGGCACCAATTTCATTTTGGTCAGAAAGATGAGGGCATCAACTTTACCTGTCCATTTGTTTGCATGCTCATAACATGACATTTCTACTAAACAATAAGATACCATGTCTGGAAACAATCCTAACCCATGCTTTAATAACCATAGTTTGTATGTTTGAATCAGCCTTAGCAAAATAGCGGTAGTTTTGCTTTATTGCTGACAAATCTCAATCGGAAAATGGGTTTGAAACGACCGTATCTTAAATTTTGGTTTGCATTAAAAATAGTTTCTTGTTAATTCTGAATCTGCAATCAATGGTTCTGGCAGCGAGAGTGGAGTACTGATCAGGCACTCCAGTTTAGCTGCGTTCCCAACTACAGAGATTCAAAGGAAGATCAGTTCGAAAATGAAAGTATTCACACAACTAATCAAATCTTGCTAGCACTTTCTCAGGCTGCTACCTTCACTACATATCTCTACTTACCTTTATTCAGCAGTTCTGTGAGCAGAAAAAGGGACCACAGGACCAGTTATTTTACTAAATTCTACATAGGAGTATATGAAGTCACAACTTTGCTTCTATAGTATTCCAACAGTTACCTGGCAGCACCAAAATTAAGAAATACTGCCCTTCAATTGTCTGTATGCCTTTGCTTCTTGGAACTTTGTTTATGGGAAAGCCACAGCTATAGCACTAAACTATGCAAAGACTGAGTCCAGAAAGATCCCCTTTGAATAGCCCTGATGATAATGACCATAGAATCCAGGAGTGACATTTGTAAAAGCAGGCGAAAACAATGGTTTGGGAGAGTACAAAAGATAATACATAGCGAGGTTCGTTTCATGCTCTATTTAAAGGAGGAGAAATACCTTATATTCCTATTTGGAGCTCTTCCTTGGAATCTAAAGCACAGAACTATATTTGTGCCACAGCTACCGTAGGAGAAGAGACCATGTAGGACAAGAAAAGATAATGTCACCCCTTTCTTGCTAAATAGGACAACCAAAAGAAGAGGACAGAGGAGAAAATAGAAATTGCAGTGTGTTTCAAAAAGATGGACCCCATTTGAAATTGCTAGATCTCTGCAACCACAAACTACAAGTGCCGTCTTAATGCATAGGGGACCCATGTTAATCTAGAGAGCAATTATGACTTGCAACAGAGAGCTGGCATGTTTGCATTTGAAAGTGAAATTGTCCCGTTTTTATTGCTTGCAATGTTATGGAAACTTAATATTGCAATGGATTCCTGGGAGGCAATTAATGGCTAGGGACAACCGTTGACGGTGTGTATTTCTTTTATCACCGTTTGTGTTCCAAGAAATCTATTTGTGTGGTGAAGGCTGAAAGGAAGTGTAAGAAAATGAACTAAGGAAAAAGAAACTGTAGACTGATGATATAGTATCAATAAATATAAGTTTATTGTATCAATAATTAAAGTTTTCATTAATGTGAGTGATTGAGTAGGCCAGTGCGCTGCTTTGCCCTATAATGCTGTCAAAGCAGACCCGTGAACCACCAATGAATGACTCTTCCATTTGAAAGGATGGGGCACAGAGTTTCAAAGGATTACTGCTAGATGCCCCTCCCATTGAACAAACAGCCCCTAGCCTCAATTATTAGAAAGATATGGTTTAATGAGATATTCTCCATTTGCAGGCTTATTTTTAAAATTTGTTTCTGGTTCAAAAGAGTTAGTAACATTGGTATCTTGATACCTCATTAAACTGTCTTATAAGTTTTTGTTGCTATGAAATGTACTACTTTGAAATTTCCATAATTTCAAACACCTGTATGTAGGAAATACAGTTGTCTAGAGGTAGATAAATGTGTTTTGGGAATACCTTATTTAGAATCTAAAAATACAGACAGATATATACTTATGGAAGAAATTAAAAAGCAATAGGATATTTAAGACAGCTCAACACTTATCTCTGCTGTGCAAAAAGCAAAAATAAAACCCAACAATTGTGTTTCTGCAACAAAGTTTTTGCACATTAGAAAAATCATGCATGCCAGAAGTTAAATTTTGCACTGGATGTTTGATTTTCCTAACATTAATCTGTGTAATAGAGAAAAGTGTTTTGAGACTGTTTTGTAAGATTCCTTATAACCTCCCTAAATAGTGTTTTGCTTTCATTATATTTGTTATTTTTATTCCACTTTTCTCCCAGAATTGGGACTCAAAGCAGGCTACAATTAAAAAATATATAATTAAAAACATAAAAAGTTACCATTAAAACAAAACTAAAGTATTCACAGTATTAGGTTTGTGCAAATGCAAACATACATGGTATTTTGTATGTTTTTTCAACAAAACCTTTGCATGCAAAGTTTCTCTGTGGAAAGTAGATATAAAACAGAGTATAATCAACGTGACAAAAAGCACCAAAATCTTTCTGGCTGCAAAAAACAAAGTTAACGTACCAGTGGTTTCTCCTTGTTTAATCTCTTCAGCGGTGCGATCTATGAGGACATATAGAGACCACACGACACAAGTGATAGCAATTATATGGAAAGTGACAGAGCACATTATTTTCCTTCGCTCACTGGCAGTCATCTGCAATTTCTCCCACTAGGCCAAAGTCCAGAAAAGAGAACAAGGAGTTAGATACTTTGAGATGATTTTAAAACATAATAGAACAGACACATTGCTTAGCATCTAGCAATCAAGAATTCCTGACATCAATATTAAAGGGAACATTTTTCACTTATATTTTTAATAGCACAGTGTCTTTTAAAAAGTGTAATGAAATAACTTGATAAAGATTAATTACAAAAACCAGAAGTGAGATATTGTAATAGATATTTTATATATGCCAAAGGCACAGAATCACTAATACAACTACAAAGACACAAAAAGTGTGGTAGTTAGACCACCTTTTCATCTCACAATCCACAAGATTTAAAAAAAAAACAGTTGAAAGTCAACCCCAAATCATGTCAAACCACAACTGGATGGGGCTCCTAGTTTTTTTTTAGCTTTATTTTTGGGTGTTCTGTTAGGCAATCTGTTGAAAATGACACGGATGAAAACTGACCCCTGCTGGCAGCACAATTGCTTACAACTGATAAAGAGATGGCTTTTTCAACCTCAGTCACATGATCTAGATGCTCCAGATAGCAAGTCCCATTTATCTTGTATCTCTTGACCATATATAGCCAAAACAAGATTAAGAGCTGCTTCATACATCTGTCATGTGAGATTCCTTACAAGCTAAGTGGACCTAGGAGTTAATGAAGAAACGCACAGCAATTTTGTCCAGCAATACAAGGCATTCAAATATCAACTCTGCAACATACTTTTCTCAGTGGTTTCAGTTTGGTCTCCATGATAAATTCATATTTGCAGAGTTCACAGCATCGAGTATCTGAGCTCTTGATCCACTGCTGCAGACAAGCTTGGTGCACAAAATTAAGACTTCCTGTGCAGTGACAGGGAGTAATAAGAGGGTTCTCGTCATCTCCTTCACAATGGCATATCCTGTGTCAGGAGCACAGCAATTTATTAGCAGTCTGGAAAAATAACTCAAACTAAGAAAACACACAGTTGAAAATGGGAACATGAACTAAATATATAACATTTGAGATCATGCATGGTTAACCAGCACTGATCCTCAAGGTTGCAAAAACTATGCTGGTTTCTAAAACTACTACGCACCAACAGACTCAGTAAGCACAAGCGCTACTGCATTTGAGATTTTCTGAAGACTCTAGTCCAGAGTCCAGGTCAAATAGGACCTCCAGAAACCCATGAAACCTTTTTTGTAATTTTTCAGCCTGGAAAACTGGCTGATATCATGTATAGAACACACAAAAGGGTACCATTCCTGGCTATTTTCTAGTAACATGCCTACTTGGGCCTCAAAGCTTTTCTCACAAATTTCCACTCCTGGTTTTGAAAAAAAAATCCCTAGGACTCAACAGGGTTGGGGGATGATAGGAAAGGTCCAGTCATATCCAGCTTGAGGGTATATAACTGCCCAACTCTTTGGTCTCAAACTATGGGGGTTGGCGGAGGGATGAGGCAAGATCTCTGAGCCCGGAAGTTTCCCAATCCTGGTCAAGAAAAAAAAATCAGATTGCTAAAAGCCAAAATAATTACATTACCTTGTTAAGAGACACAGTGGTACTCACTGCATTGTTTTCCAGGACAAAAACATGCTTATTTAGTCAGAGCAAAATGACATTGATATAGGAAATAAATGAACTGAAACCATTACTGAACTGTACAACACTTTGGGAACCAAATTAGCAAGATTTAAAATATTGGTTATATAGTAAGGGCTGAATCCAGTCCAAATTAATTGCCTCAACAAAATTTCTGGATACTTACTTGTGCTTGGCTGTCACAAAAACAAAAACCCCTAACTTGTGTTCATGTATGGTCCCTAACTCAGTGGGTCTCAACCTGTGGATCCCCAAGTGTTTTGGCCTACAACTCCCAGAAATCCCAGCCAGTTTACCAGCTGTTAGGATTTCTGGGAGTTGAAGTCCAAAAGATCTGGAGACGCACAGATTGAGAATTACTGCCCTAACTAAACACAGATCAGGGAGCTTTACAACCAGTAAAGTTATGGGATGGAATCCTGCTGAGGCACTACACTGGGTTAAAAAATAGCCCTTTCTCTCAATTTTAATGGAGGGCGGAAAGCTAATTAACGGAAAGAGGTCAAGGTTGTGCACTTAACTACATAATCATCAGATCCAACCCACTCACTCTAACCATCATTTATGCTAAGCTAAATATGCATAGAATACATTCACAATTAACAAAGAGTCACAAAATAGATTCATAGCTTTACTGCTGTAAAGGATTAACTGCATTATATTTATGTTGACTAAACAGTGATAGCCATTGATTTATTGGTAACTGCTAGACCTATAAAGGAAAACTCTAGGTGCTAGGTAAGGGAGGGGGTGTAAGGAACTGGCGCAAACTATTCTTTTTCAAGAGGTGTGGTTCTATTTTTCTACTATGCAACTATGGCTAATTATGCAGCTCTGTGATCCTGACTCCTTCATGGAAATATATCTGAGTTCTGTTGATAGCAGAGCTGAGATAATACTTCAAAATACCTGCTGCTTTCACAAGAAGCAGTGTCCCTGGTTTCAGAGGTTGCGTGTTCAATAATTATGTCATCCTAGGGTTATTTTCTGGGGAAACTGGTGGCTGCCCACACTACAAATGGATGATTTTGTTGCTTTACTCTTTACTTAAAAGAACTGCCATTTCTACCATCATGTTAGATAACCATGCATGTTCAGATTTGCCATCCTGAGTCAATATTTTACCCAATTCTTCCAGAACAGGTTCTCTGCATTTGCAACCTTTAAAAGGCGGTAAGTAAATGTGAAGAAAGTTACATGTCAGAGACAATCATAAACTCAAGAGATAATAACTTTGGATCTATACTGCAAGTTTCTATGTCGCATTATATTTGATCTTCACATATTGTTTGGAGAAGAAAAAAAGCATGTGAATCCCTCTGCATGCATAGAAGAATAAACATGGTTCCTTAGATCCAAGTAAATCTTCTCAAAACTTTCATTTACATAGCTGAAATTCCTGAGAAGCAATTATAATGAGCAAAATGCATTTTTGAGAATACAAGTCTGAACTGGTCTTTCATATGTTCATGTAGATATTGTTACATATTTATACGTTCATCATTGAAAGGAAAGCAAATTGCTATGTATTTTCAAACAGCAAGGCGGAAGAAAGATTTTTAAAAAACACATCAGTCAAATGAGAGAGCAGATGAGTCTTCAAACTGCACACAGTAAAGCAAGCAAGCAAGAGTGGAAACACAGAGGACAAAGCAGTTGCCACAAAACTGGGAGGCAGTAAAGGAAGGTGGTTCCCTGTAAACCAACCTGCAAGTATCCCCAGATATGGAGACAGGGGAAAGTGGGGAAAATTTCTCCGACAAGGGAGAAGGAGAGTCTAGGTCACTATCCTTTTCAACTGAACAAAGTGGTGCACGCAGCTCTGCAATTTTCAGTCTCACAGAGGAACTGTCCTCAAAGACATCATCATCTCCCATGTCATCTGAATAGAAACCTGTGCTCTCTACTATCACACTGGGTGATTTCTTTGATTGGAAGCAGCTTGAGTAGTTATCCAATTCATGACTGCTCGCACTGGAGGCATGAGAGAAGGAGAAAAGGCAGTGCAGCAGTTTTTTACTTCGGGACAATTCGTTGTCACACTTGTCCTCCAGGAGAGGAACGTGTACTGCACTGTGGACAGCACTAGCTCCAGAAGTGCTCAGGTAATTTGTAGAAAGTGACTGGAAATAGGAAAGTTTGGAATTACTAAAAGGAAAGGGCCTGAGGTTGAGTGGCTTCTTCTCTTTGTGATAAAATGTGTTAAGCTTTAAACATTGCTCCTGAGTTTGTGTCAGTTTCCCTTCTGAGCATGTTCGTTCCACGTAGCTAAAGCTTTGGGTGGTGCTTTGAGCCTTCTGGTCCATATCACTGAGAGATTTCGAGAATTTCAGAGCTTGGGTCGTTTTTCCATTCTTAGACTTGAGACCCTGGACACAATCATGCTCATGGAGGTCTCTCTTGGAAGACTGCACCGTATCCTGACAGATTATTGTCACAGTGGACCCTTGAGTCAAAGAATTCTGGCAGACAGGATTTTTCAAGACAACAGCAGATTGCACTGGACTGTGATGACAACATTCAGAATACACTGCACTGGAACTGCATGCAGAACAGTGGAATAAAAGCACATAAAGTAAAAAAACAATCATTAAAAAGAATGCATACAATCATGTGAAGAAATGACAGTTTCAGCTAGTGTGGGGAATGGGCAAACAGCAAGCAGAACAGAAGTGGCAAACAGCAGCACAAAACAAGTTAGTTAATATGGTGGCATGATGCATATGCGTGCTATGTCGGTATCTTTAAAGCAGGGCTGGACATAGGTAGCTCTCCAAATGTCATTTTCTATCATTGGCAGAGCTGGCTAGGTAAGATGGGCACAGCAGACCAACAGTATCTGGAGGGCTGTATTTTGCCCATTCTTGCTTTAAATGTGTGTATGCCAGTGAGAACACAACATGGCAGAAGCTACTGAACTCTTTTCCTATGTGCCACCTCACTTTCACAAAATACATCGTTCTAGGGCTATGGGACTCCAATGGGGGAATAATGTCTGGGAATGCTGGGGGAAGGCTCTGAGGACAAACAGTTTCCACTCAATCGCTTTTCTATCTATTGTGCTTTAAATCACTGCTTCTTAAACTGTAGCTCCCAACCCCAATTGGGATCCTCTTGGCGCAATATGGGGGTCCTGAAATATTTGGAAGCAAGCAAAGTTTTCTGAATGTCACCTAATGGCTGTTTTAAACATTTACACAAGTCTGTTGTGCGGTGTTTACAGTGGACTCTGCAGATGCTTCAGCTGGACTTTATAAAAAGGAAATTCAGCCTTTCAAATACTGATATATTATCAGTAAATGTTTGCTTTTATTTATATATTTATATAACCAGAGTCACCTAAAAATTCTTAGGCCAAAAGGAATTGTGGGTGGAAAAGTTTAAGAAGCCATCCTTTTAATTATCTCCTGGATTGTTTTTAATTTGTAAGATACTGGTATGACATCAATTGTAACCCACAGACTATGGCACCCCAACATCAAGCTGGACCTTAATATCATATTCGAAATATTTTTACTGTCCAGTGCACTTTTTTGCTTGGAGAGACTACTTACAAGACTTACATTTGTTTTTAAAAATGGCTTCATATTCTATGAGTGGCATGATTAAGATAACTGTCTTGCAGGACTTTTACTGTAGTCTATGTATCTGATACTTGACATGACAGAGGTAGACATGTGTAGCCATCTTCTGTAATGTTTCACTGCAATGACACAGCCACGATTTTACCTGCAGATGTCCTGACTGGTTGGTGTAACAGAGGTCTGAGAGAAACTACGCAGAGCAGAAATAGAGGTTGAACTGCCAGTCTGCAAGAAAAATAATTGTCATGCTTTCAGATAGGTCTGTTTCAAGCTATACAATTATTTGACTTACCATAATGCATGAGAACTCTTACATATGCATTGGGTATCACAACACAATGACATGGAAAATTTGTGATTGTACTGCCAGCTTTTAAATACATGTTATTTTTTAGGGCATTGTTTTAAATGGGCAAGTGATCTAAAACATGCCCACCACTTTCTGGAAGTGGGCTTGCAATGCCATTCCCCAATTAACATTAAAGGTATCTTTGAAATGAAGTTCTCATAAATTATTGTTTAGACTATATCTTTTTTTAGTAACATATACCAAATCTACCAGGGTAAAACCATGTTCGCTATAATTCTATCTATTCATGACATATTAACTGGAAATAATGGACTATTAATTGTCACTTTTGACAATTCCAAAACAAAAGATGCTATCACTGGATGTTTGTTTTGCTATGACACAAACCTATGAACCAGAAATTGCTATTTCACAACAGCTAAAATGACAAAGATTAGAAGGAAAATTATTATTTCATGAAGATATTCCAATATACTGTACATGTGTTTTTTAAATACAAAATCTTTGCTATCTGTTCTTGAGTAGTAGTGGCAGTAAGTACCCCATAGGTACATTGTAATGAATGTTATTGATGCTAAAGATATTTATGAATTGCCTACAGCATCTACGAGGATATACAACTAAATTGTTTATATTCAGCCCTGTGATATAATTCATAAAGGAAAACTAATATGAGGTCAATGCAATCTAGAAATATGCAGCTATCCAGCGGAAATCCCTCAGACTTATTTAAGACAGTCATGGCTAAATTCAAATAAATTAATTTGTATTTAATTCATTGAGGAACTTATAATTTAGATGTCAACTGAAGAAAGTATAATAATGAAAGTGGTAGTCATGTGCATACTTTGGTCATAACTGTACCTTACATTATGTATAATAATAAAAAAGAATTAAGATATAGTCAGTTACTTTTATTCGAAAGATAAAGCATGCAGGATTCTGAGCAATCATTCCAATTTTCCTTCAAAAATGTCCACACAGTTTTTAGGCAAAACAGATGGGAAACTGGGGTGAAAACCAGGCACAACATTCCAATTCAGATTATAGTATACAGTGACTCTCCATATCTGTGATCTCCACCAACTGCAGATCGTCACATGCTATACATAAAATTGTGGCAATGCAAATGTGAAAACTCTCTATGCACACATCACAGCCATTTAATAATAATATGTAGCACAATTTTTGTTCCTGGATTATAAATGTCATTCTCTAATTGGTTCTATTATAAAAACATGGAAAAGGTTTATTAAACTGCAAAAACCTTTTTTGCAGGACATCCTGCAGCACATATTTTCAATGAATATCTCATAGAGTGTTGGCCAATTCAATGTAATTTGTGACAGCCAAAAAAATAAAGTATAGCAACTACTTTCAAAGTAAGTACTGCACAATTAAACAAGAAATATCATTTTCAAACCAGGAACATATTTTTTTCAAATTTTGTTACATAGTGTAATATGGGACATATTCATTCACTTTTCTTGACAACCACAGGGGATTTCAGAACCAAACTCCTATAGACTTTTTTCATAGTAGCATCCAGTGAAAAAGCAACAACATTCCACTGGAGTGCTTGAGAGAGATTTTTTCATGAGTCCCTAGATTGTGTTGGACTTCATTTCTCAGAAGCCCCACCTAGCAAGGCCATTAGTTAGGTGTTTTAGTATTTCTAGTTCAACAATACTAGACAACCCAAGTTTAGGACTTGACACCCTACAACAGACCTGCACAACATACGGACCAATAAACATGTGTTTATATTATACAAGACCTCTATTAATAATTAATTGTTTAAAGAATTATATATCTTATATTTTACTCTTAGTGCAGCCGTAAACAATATTACTGTGATTTTTCATTAGTAATGGGATTTCTATTATTTTTGTATATGTTTACTCCCAACATTATTATTGTATGGATTTAGGCCCTTAACAAGTCACATAAATGACAAACAGAATGCCAATGAACATGTAAAGAAAACAATCGTTCCTCTTTCTATGATAGTGGCACCCATGTCCTCTGACAAGAGTGAGTGGTGGCATGAAAGTTTGCAGACCACCACACATTCTAAATCAGAAAACTATTTGTCAGTGCAATTTATTACCATTTGGCCTTCTAAAGAGTTCCCCAACATGGATACCATCAAATGTACAGGAACATGTACATGTTTCCTATAAACAACCCCAGCAAACAGTTAGACCGTAAGATTTTGGATCAACTGAAACTTCTGAATACTTTTCAAAGATGGCCCCACAAAGGATACATTACACGAATCTAAAGGAGATGCATAGGTTAATAAGTTACATAAATCTACAGGAGATGCATGTGTCAGTAAGTTACCCAAATCTAAATGAGTTGCATGTGTTGATACGACCCATTCAGACATCTTCAAGAACAAATGTAGCTGTTACACAAGATACTTTCAAAATCTGTATATTCATTGCTGAGCTGAATATAGACATGCACTCTACTTCTACACCCTAACTAAACCTGAAGCCAAACTGAAATGGAACTGGATAATATTCTATCCAGGAACCTGCAAACAGTTGGCAATATTCTGATTCAACCAATATTTTGTTGTGCAGTATTGCTACAGAAATTCCCTGGCACACCTGTATATTAGCTGTTATTACATTCAAATATACAGTTTTAAAAGGAGGAAGGAACAGGGAAGGGTAAAAGAAATTTGGCACCTTTAAGATTAACTGGTTTATATTTTCGCATAAGCTCTTGTAGATATAAATGAGGCCAAAAAGCAAACTTTGATTTTTACCATTTTATATAATGGACACAGTTTTACTATTTCAACGTATACAAACCTGAACATCCAAGGATAGCAAGGGCTCATTACACATTATCATCTAAAATTAATTATGCTAAGAAGAAAATCTTGAAATATTATGACTGCAAAGTTAACCCTCCCCATTCCCCACAAAATTTCAATTATTTAAGTAATCTTGAAATGTCTTAGATTAAAGAAAAATGAAAAAATCTTGACAATACCTGTTCTTTCCCTTTAGGCTTGCTCTTAGACACTTTGGAAAAAGTAACATCCCGGGCTGGAATTACAGAGATACGGTGCAATGGCATATTCATCACACTACTAAGATAGAACGGGGCTTCTTACAATGATGGAGTTCCTGATATGAAGTTCATTATCTGCCTATGTCAGGCCATGCTCCTAGAAATAAGTATTAATTTGAAAATTAGAAATGAGAATAGTAGAAAATTGAGAAGAAACATACAATTGCATTAGAATCACAGAAATAGAGAGTTTTAAGTGATCCCAAGACCCAGTCAGTCCAATCTAAACTTTCCCTGAGAACTGGCCACATTCTGCTTACAAAATATTTTCCGAAGTAGTCTATTCCACTGTTAAACAGCTCCTACTGTCAGGCAATGTTTAGTTCAAATTTCCTTTCTTGCATTCTGATTAATGTCCTAGAGCATATCTACACTTAGGTTAGTTTCAAACCAGTATTGAAGAAAGCAGTTTAGCTGTGCATAGGATTACACAGAAAATCCTGGAACCAGTTTGAGGCCCGGATAGTGATTACACAAACCACAAAGGCTGGCCTCGAATCAGTTGCAGGATCCAGCAGATCCGTGGCTTGATAGACACAAAGAATTTTTTTTCCCATCCCTTCCCTGCTTTAATGCTCACTTGAGTATCAGCAAAGCGCTTTGGATGTCTGCACTGCAATTGGCATTCTGTGGAGCGAATCTTGTCTTGCAATGTGTTTACACTGGTGCGTGTTGATGCACATTAAGGGCTTTCTTTCTAGACTTCTTCCAATTTTGCTTATGTCAGTATAACGTCCTTAAAGTGCTACAGTGTGTTTTCACGGTGTGCATTGTCTAGTGTCACTGTTCGGACCTAATTTCAAACAGCATTAAAATGATCAGTGTAGATGGGGCCCTTGTTTCTGGGAAAGCAGAAAACCAGCTTGCTCCAACTTCTACATCAGTAGTTCCCAAACTTATTTGGCCTACCGCCCCCTTTCCAGAAAAAGTATTACTCAGCGCCCCCTGGAAATTAATTTTTTAAAAATTTTAATAGCAATTAAACAGAAAGATATATGTATTAATGCATATGGCAAATGCACCTGTGGCCCTCACCGCCCCCCTGGATCACTGCAGCACCCACCAGAGGGCAGTGGCGCCCACTTTGGGAATCACTGTTCTACATGATCTCCTTACTGATATTTATTCTTTTCTTTAGCAAGCTAAACGGGCCGGCAGAAGCTTGGATAAGCAAATATCTTGGATAATAAGGAGGGATTAAGGAAAAGCCTATTAAACATCAAATTAGGTTATGGTTTTACAAATTAAGCACCAAAACATCATGTTATACAACACATTTGACAGAAAAAGTAGTTCAATATGCAGTAATGTTATGTTGTAATTACTGTATTTACGAATTTAGTACCAAAATATCACGATATATTGAAAACAATGAATACAAAAATGGCTTGGATTATCCAGAAGCTTGGATAAGCGAGGCTTGGATAAGTGAGACTCTACTGTATTCTACAAGAGGGCATCAGACCTATTACCATCTTGGTGCTGTCTTGTAGAAACATCATAGCTTGTTAATATCCTTCTTGAACTGTGGTAATCAAAACTGGACACAATATTCTAGGCTGTCCAAAGCAGATTAGTATCTCTCAAACTCAGCAGTATTAATTTTATAATATTTGTGGGTATTAATGATTAAAGATACCCCAAAGGCACCAAATTCCACCTGATCTTGGAAAGTCACTTTCAGGTCACTTGGACGGCACACCACCAACAAATATTGGGAGTTGTAGGCTGTATTTCAGCGGATGGAACTATCAAAACCACCTTGCCTAAGAAAATCCTATGAAATTGACACATTCGTCAGTGGTGGGCAAATGGAACTTGCAACAAAACGCTGATGACTGCAATGCCTTCTTATTTCCCGTCTCCCATCTCCCACATCTACCAGATATACTGAGTTAGCACTAGATTGTTATAGATTACACTCTCCCCATGCACAGAACTAGTAAAGAATGGGATTTCTCCAAGCCTACAGATATATGCCTACTGAGAATGGATGTTCTTTTCTGTTCCGTTTTACCTTAGGACTTTTATTCACAGAAATGAGTTCACTATTATAGTACGAGGGCTATCCAGAAAGTAGATTACGTTTTGGAATTAAAAATGAACAAAGTATAGGAGAAAACATTTACCATATGCAGTTGAAAGCCACATCCAAATACCACTTCTCAACATAGTCGCCATTCAAATCTAGGCAGTTATAGTGATAAATGACCTTGGAAATAACCCTCATATATAAAGTAGGACAGTGCTAACAATAACAAAAAATATTGTGCATTCTGAATAAGCCACTCTAAGCAGATGTAAACAGTTTGTGTATTCCAAAAAAGTCATTACAATAGAAATACAAGGAATGATTGGTAAAATCTATGTCTTTTTGAAAAATTGGAAGCTACATATATAAACAGGAAATAGTTATAGTACAGAGAGATAAGAAAAACAGCAGCATTTTGCAAAATAATTTGCACCAGGAATCAAAATCAGAACAGAAGTTTAAACATATGCCTGAGGCAAGTCACACTCGCTCAGCCTCAAGGGAAAGCAAAGGAAAACCGTCTCTAAAGAAACCTTGCCAAGAAAACCCCATGAAAAACTGACCTTAGGGTCACCATAAGTTGGAAATGACTTGAAGGCACACACGAACAACAAATCAAAGAGGACATTTTTACTTTAGTATAATTGATTCATATAGGAGCATTTGGCATTACCAAGAACATATCTTCATTCATTACTGTAAGGTCCCCCAGCTTATCTCAAGCACAGCTTGCTTTCTTTTCTGATGGTGAGAGCAATCACTGCTCACCCACCTAGTATTATGCTTTCAATCTTCTCTTAAATAGGTATGTCTCTAAAGGAAAAGGAGAGTATTTCTTCATATATGCCAAAATCAGGTGCAGTTGTTTCGATTGCTAACTTTTGCTTGGGAAGACGTGTGGTGGTGAAGAGGGAGATGCAGTGACCCAAAAACAGATTGGGGTGTGGGGTAGATTTCATTTCCACTTTATAGGTTTAAAACAGAGATGGGCAGAGTTCAGACTTGTGGGAGATTTCAGACTTCAACAAAAATCAAATGTTGAGATTTGCCCACCAGAGCTAAGCACAAAATGGTTGATCAGGCAGCAGGGTCAGTTACTATCAGCACCCAACAAACTGGAATATGTAACAGGTTACATGAGATCAAGGAGTGTAATATACATCTCTAACACAGATAAGATAAAGTACAATCCAAGTTTGAGATTGGGGGAACATATTAACTTAGTGTAATGAAGAATTATATCTATTAAAGAAAAGTAGAACAGGCAAATAGTCTTAGACCTGTCAAACCTATGCTTCTGGCATCTCCTTCCAAGTGTCTTATTAGCTTCAATAATCACTATGGAAACTATATAAAATGAAATACCAGGATATTAAGTACTAAGCAAGATATCTGTCAGAATTAATCTATGCTGACATTTTGTCTTATGTATGTCAACTCTACATACGTAGGTAGTCCTCTAGCTCTGTATACATTTTGAAAATGAATGCAATGCCCCATCTAACCAATGCATTTCACTATCCTATTATGATAGAATAACTAATTAGAACATTCATTTGTAGATAAGCAACCCACCAATAATCAGTGAGCTTTAAACTGCCAGACTAAGTGACAGGATAAATCCTAGCATTTATCAAAGAAGTTGAGGTGATTAATGAACAGCCAATTTGAGTACAACAAAAAAAGGTTCTGCATCTTGATGGGCTTTGAATTTTCAACACAAAGTTTGTGCTTTCAGTCGTAAGCTGTGCAAACATATAGAAGAACGTACCTGTCCTCATGCCAGCCAAGCAAGCCTGGCTACATTGCCAATGATAGTTTGATTTTTATTCCCTCGCACTCTACTTATAAGGAAAGCCTCACATTTAAAATGGGGGAACCTGGATCCTGTTGCAAACCTGGGCAGAAAGAGAAGTTGAGAAAGTAAGTTAATTCATAGAAAAGAAAGGAACTTGAACATGCTTTCTTGATTTCCAGTCTGAACATCAGCTCCTGGCATCAGCAAGTGAATTGAAATTGCTGTCTCAGGCAAAAGATGAAGGGGTGGGAGAAGCAAGATTTTGGAAGACATGGTTGTCTGAGCCACACAACCTATCTTTTGCCCTAATATATGATGAAAAACACTTCCTTTTGTTAATTCGTTGCAACTGATAGTAAGATTTAATTGCCATGTCATTTTGGCTTCAGTATACAGACTGCAGAAAGCCCACTTCTTTTTTTCCATTTCAGGCATCTGCCCTGTATGGAACTGAGAATCATCTTTAAGACAGCTGCTTCCCATATGTTGGAGATTCCAGAGATTTAACACGTTTTAGCTCTTAAAGAAAGAGTTCCCGGTTTTAGATATAGTAAGTCAAAGATACATTCAATCAGGTAGTCACTTTAGGAACTCTGCATGAATCTCATTAAATTTCTATTAAGAGTAAGTGTGGGGCACTAAAAGGATGCACTGGCCAGTCTGAGACTTTTAAGGCTGCACCACCTACCACACCTGCATTTAAAAAAACTTTGTTTTTGTTCCCAAATGCTCCTAGGGGACATGGGGCAATTTCATCATGTTTTGGCCCACTTGGGACCATTTCAAACTCAGCACAGGCCTGACTACAGCAGAAGATACCCCAGAAGTCAGCTTCTATGACACTTCCTGTTGAATAACAAGCTTCCAGGAGGAGCCACAGCCCCCAAGGAAAAATAATTGCTCACATATTGGCTAGGGTCTGTTTGGGGGCATTCTGAGGGGAAAGATTAAAATGGGGGAGGGGCACAAAATAATCCTAGCATCACAAACAAACCACAGGCTATAATACAGACCATACTAAACTCCTATCTATATATATAAAAGAGTGATGGCATCACGGCAATTCACAAAACAACAAAAGTACAGGCCCCCCAACCTCAAAATTTGACAACACAACCCATCATCCACGCCTCAAGGTTGATACAACAAAAAGAAAAGAAAAATAAAGTCCTAATTAGAGGGAGAGCAATAATTTTTTTTATCCAATTGCTGCCAGTTTAGAGGGCTAATCTCTGCCCACTTGATTGCCTAGCAACCAGCCAAGGGACAGCCAGGTTTCAGTTAGGGGACAGGCAGATGTAGGCCTCGCTTAGACTTCTTCCACAGATTATCTAATTTGCACTGGATTATATGGCAGTGTAGACTCAAGGCCCTTCCACACAGCTATATAACCCATTTATAATCTTATATTATCTGCTTTGCACTGGATTATCTTGAGTCCACACTGCCATATAATCCACTTCAGTGGGCATTTTATACAGCTGTGAAGAAGGGGCCTCAGATAATCCAGTTCTGAGCAGATAATATAAGATTAGAAATATACAGTAGAGTCTCACTTATCCAACGTAAACAGGCCGGCAGGATAAGTGAATATGTTGGATAATAAGAAGGGATTCAGGAAAAGCCAATTAAACATCAAATTAGGTAATCGTTATACAAATTAAGCACCAAAACATCATATTATACAACAAATTTGACAGAAAAAGTAGTTCCATGCGCAGTAATGCTATGTAGTATTTACAGTAGAGTCTCACTTATCCAACACTCGCTTATCCAATGTTCTGGATTATCCAACGCATTTTTGTAGTCAATGCTTTCAATATATCGTGATATTTTGGTGCTAAATTCATAAATACAGTCATTACTATATAGCATTACTATGTACTGAACTACTTTTTCTGACAAATTTGTTGTCTAACATGATGTTTTGGTGCTTAATTTGTAAAATCATAACTTAATTTGATGTTTAATAGGGTTATCCTTAATTCCTCATTATCCAACATATTCGCTTATCCAACGTTCTGCCGGCCCGTTTATGTTGGATAAGTGAGACTCTACTGTACTGTATTTACAAATTTACCACTAAAATATCACAATGAATTTAAAACACTGACTACAAAAACATTGATTATGAAAAGGCAGACTGCGTTGGATAATCCAGAACATTGTATAAGCGAATGTTGGATAAGTGAGATTCTTCTTTAATATGAAATAATTACTGGGATAGAATAATGCAGAACAATATAATCTCTAAAACCAGGACAGTAAATAAACAGGGGAATTCCACACAGGAAACAATCAGGGCCAGCTAACACCTCCCAACAAAGTATTCCCATCATCAAAGTCTGGCAAATCCTCTGTTTTCTCAGGGCCACAGACAGTAGAAGCACATGAAATATCGCAAACAACACCACTCTGAAAACAAGGGAATTCCAGACAGGAAACAATCAGGGCCAGCTAACACCTCCCAACAAAAAATTCACTCAGGGAGGAAACAGTCATGTTTTAAAGCTGCAAGGCCATTACATCCTAATCATTTTTCCTAATTGCAGCATTCATACTTGCCTCCAACAAACAAAAAAAACCAATCAGAAATATTGTATATTCACAACCTTTAGGAAATAATATCCCCTGATGGTGCAGCGTGTTAAAGCGCTGAGCTGCTGAACTTCTGGACCGAAAGGCCACAGGTTTGAATTGGGGGAGCGGAGAGAGCCCCCACTGTTAGCCCCAGCTTCTGCCAACCCAGAAGTTCGAAAACATGCAAATGTGAGTGCATCAATAGGTACTGCTCCGGCGGGAAGGTAACGCCGCTCCATGCAGTCATCCCACATGACCTTGGAGGAGTCTACGGACAACGCCGGCTCTTCGGCTTAGAAATGGAGATGAGCACCAACCTCCAGAGTCAGACATGACTGGACTTAATGTCAGGGGAAAACCTTTACCCTTGACCTTAACTACCACCAATTCCTCAATACTTTATTTCCCAGACCACCAGACTTCGCCACAGCAACGCGTGGCCGGGCACAGCTAGTCTCTGTATATATAAATATAATGTTCATTTTACTATGGAGTAAACAACAAAACCACTGAACCAAATCACAACAAATTTGGCCACAAAAGACATAGTCATCCAAAATATGTCTTTCAATAAAAAAAACCTAGAAAAATAGTCCAAATTACAGAGGACAAGGAAGAGCCTTTCTCCCCCTAACTGCCAGTTAGAAAGGTAGGCTCTGTTGCCTTTAGCCCCCCCCCCCCCCCGCTGCCTTTAAGCCCTGCCCCCTTCATATCCTAGCAACTCCCTCAGCCAAAATGGCACCCAGGGCACAGGCAGAGTGCACTTAGGCCTGATCCACACTGCCTATACAATACAGATTATCTGATTTGAACTGGATTATATGGCAGTGTAGACTCAAGGTCCTTCCACACAGCTATATTACCAATTTATAATCTTGTATTATCTGCTTTGAACTGGATTATCTTGAGTCCACACTTCCATAAAATCCACTTCAATGTGGGTTTTATACAGTTGTGTAGAAGGGGCCTCATATATTCCACTTCTAAGCAGATAGTATAAGATTATAAATATAATATGAAATCATTACTGTGGTATAATAATACAGAACAATATAATCAGGGCCAGCTAACACTTCTCAACAAAGGATTCCCCTATACAGGAAGCAGCCAGGCTTTGAAGCTGCAAGGCCATTAAATGCTACTCAAGATGCCTAATTGCAGTATTCATACCTGCTACACTGAGACTATTAATTGCTATTCAAACTGGCCAACCAAGGCTTCCGCAAGGTAGAAAGCGGCCAGGCTTGCAACAGCAAGGCTATTCAGTGCTCTTCAACTTGGCCAACCAAGATTTTCCCTAGGTGAAAAATCCCCAGGCTTTGAAGCCATGAGGCTACTCCGTCCCATTCAACCTGACCTAGCAAGGATGCCCTATGTAGAAAGCAGCCAGGTTTTTAAGCTGCAAGACTATTCAGTGCAATTCAAGCTGGCCAAACAATGATTCCCCTACAAAGGAAGTAGCCAGGCTTTGAGGCTGCAAGCCTATTCACTGCTATTCCACCTGGCCAACAAATGATTCCCATAAGCCACAGCAACACGTGGCCAGGCAAAGCTAGCGAAATTCTAAAAGTTCAAAAGACATGTGCTTACAGCTCGCACTTATGGATACCAATTAATATTACATGACATGGAGTCACCTCTTCCAAAGACCACATTATTTTCTTTCTGGGAACACATCAATGGGGATTTATGCTTTAGCACTGATCAATCCAAATAAAAGTATTTAGTAAATTTCAGGGTGAATATTGGAAAAGTGAAGTTTAACCTGAACTTAAGAGATGTGGGTCCATATATCTATTCTGAAGAAAGACAATATTTTTAAAATACTGAAATGTTCTGCATGAGATGTATAAATATCCTAAATGAAAAACCTGAGTAGTACGATAAACATGTAATTCACGGATTATACAAGTAAATGTTTCCTATACTGAAATATATGGTTCGCTACTGCTACATCAAACGTAACTGATTAATAGCAGAAATATAGCATTCTGAATTGAGTAACAGTTCTTCTTGCTGAAGCTGTGTGCCATTTCTTGGTGATTTGTTTAGAAGAGGTTTACCACTGCCTTTCTCTGAACAATGACAAATTCCACTCAGACAGGTTTTAGTACAGCCCTAGCCAGCACAGCATTCATGAAGGATGGTGAAAATTGTAGTCCAGAATTTGAAAAGTTAGTTTGAAAAGGAATGAGTTACACATATAATTCCAAGGTATCCCACTAATTACTGCCGTGGTAACATATTTCCAAAGGTAGCTCTATTTTCCCATTTCTACAAAGAAACTATACTGAAGGCTTTTAGTTATATTAAAAATGCCTCACTGAATGCTGGAAACTGCTCCTCATATCCGCTGTGTCACTTTAGCACCAACAACGCAGCATGAGTAAGCACTTGAACCATGTGAAAGTTGTTTATTCAATCTCCCTGACTCCTCTGCAGTCCTTTTCCAGTTTTAGAGCTCCCACTCGTCTTCACAAAAGCTGCTCATTACTCCTCTGAGACAAAAGGGCAGTGGTCCATGGATCCAGGAGCTAAACCTGTTTCCCTCACTACCTGGTTACATATACTCCGGGGGGGGGGGGGGGGGGGGGAGAGAGACTTGAGAATTCTGCGTTTGAAAATTCAAAATGATCTTAACAGATTAGATGGGTCAAAACTAACAAAATGAAGTTCAACAAGGACAAATGCAAGATACTCCACTTACGCATTAAAAATGAAATGCAAAGATACAGAATGGGGTATGCCTGGCTCGACAGTAGTACATGTGAAAAAGATCTTGGGAGTCCTTGTGGACAACAAGTTAAACATGAGCCAACAATGTCACGCGGCAGCTAAAAAAGCCAATGGAATTTTTGTCAGCATACATAGGAGTCTAGTGTCTAGAGCCATGGAAGTCATGCAACTCTGCCTTTGTCAGACCACTCTTGGAATACTGTGCCCAATTCTGGGCACCGCAATTTCAGGGAGATGTTGACAAGCTGGAATGTATCCAGATGAGGGCGATTAAAATGATCAAGGGTCTGGAGAGCAAGCCCTATGAGCAGCATCTTAAAGAACTGGGCATGTTTAGCCTAAGGAAGAAAAGGCTGAGGAGACATGATGAGAGCCATGTATCAAGATGTGAAGGGAAGTCATAGAGAGGAGGGAGAAAGCTTGTTTTCTGCTGCCCTGGAGACTAGGACGCGGAACAATGGGTTCAAACTACAGGAAAGGAGATTCCACCTGAACATTAGGAAGAACTTCCTCACTGTGAGAGCTGTTCAGCAGTGGAAATCTCTACCCCGGAGTGTGGTGGAGGCTCCTTCTTTTTAAACAGAGGTTGGATGGTCATCTGTCAGGGGTGCTTTGAATGAAATTTTCGTGCTTCTTGGCAGGGGGTTGGACTGGGTGGTCCTCGAGGTCTCTTCAAACTCTATGATTCTATGATTCTAAGAAAAGTGCTCAAAAACTTGTCAGTTCAAAGAGCAGCAGCCTTACTGCTAACTGGGGTTGGCTACAGAGAGCAGACAACCCCTCTGTTGCATGCAACAGCTCCATTGGCTGCCAACCCAATTCTGGACACAATTCAAAGTGCTGGTTTTGATATACAAAGCCCTATATAGCTCTAGTAAAGCCTTTTTGTTACATGCCTCTAAGTTTTACCTTTGACTTATCCACGGGCTCATATCAAAATCCATATTGTAGGCCTCAAAACCTGCCCTCAAATTATATCTAAGATCAACACATACATAAATATGCCCAGTGGCTAACATGCAAACTATTCAACAAAAAGAAACCGAAGAGGGAGCAGCGTTTGGCACAACGTAAAGGTGTACACTGAGTGAATGGGCTTGCCACTAAAACCTACTCAGCTCTCATACCCTTCATGTTGTGGCCCTATGCAGGTGCAATTGTGTGCGGCACAAAGACAAAAAAAGAAAAAGTACCTGAAATGTTGATTAAATGGTAAATATCTACAGCTAATAAGAAAATGGAATATGTCCATTTTGGTATGTACTTAACACTGAGTCACATTTAGCAGAATAATAAGCCAAGCTGTGGTATATGAGCCTTAAAAGGTTATAAATTTCTTAAACATGTTGGGCATAATTGAAAATGGGAATGTTGAGATGGGACATTCACAGCATAAAGGTTTGCAAGCTATTTCAGCAAGCAGAAAAAATACAATAAACTAATTAAAGGCCTTGACTTATTTAAGCCATTTGTTGCTAACTTTGTTTGCATAACAGCTCTAGTACTTCTGACTTAAGATTTAAATAATCACAATAAAGTGATAAAATAGTATAACAAGTCATACCTGTGATATCACTTTATTATCACATGAATCTACTCAAAACTAAACCTCCTTAATCTTCACAAAATTAACACTGGGAATCCCATTTTGGAAATACTAAAACGAAGAATTATCTAATGTTTTTAGATAACCCAACTCTCTGCCTTTTCAGCTCTTGGAAATGAAATACACATTACGCAAGTGTTGATAGAAATGTACCTTTAAACCCCATTGAGAGCAGTCAAGAGAAAGACCATGAGTGTCTGTAAGCATCACAGTCATTAGTGGAATTTGTACAGCCCAAGACTGGGAGACAATAAAGTTAATAAAAGAGAGAAACTATCTAAAAACAGAACAAATCCTGTCACACAACTCTTTCAGTAGGTCCTTATACTGTACTATCGCCTTACTTGCTCAAATGTAGAAGGAAGAAATGAAAATAAAATAATTAGCAAAATTATTGCTTTTATTCCTTCTCTCACTTGACATCGAGAAAACCAAAATGCTCTACAAGTAGGCACCAACCAATCCCTCTGCAATGCCAGAAATACAGCTTAATGGTGTAACTCTAGAAATGTTAGCCATTTCTGTTACCTAGGCAGCCACGTTTCCACAAATGTCAGCATCGGCCCCAAAATACATGACCGTCTAAGCTCTGCGAGTGCAGCATGTTTTTAATGAAGAAGAAAGTGTTCAAGGATCAAGACATTTGGATTGAAACATTTGTAGGGATACTAAGGTTTTTTTTTATAAAGGTATTGTCCTCCCAACGCTGTTGCATGCTTGCCAAACATGGACCATCTACAAACATCACTCTCAACTTCTGGAACAATTCCACCAGACGTTCCCTTCGAAAAATCCCACAAATCTCTTGGGAAGACCGGTGGACAAATGTCAGCATTCTGGAAGAAGCAAATACCACCAGTATTTAAGTGATGATCCTCCACCATCAACTTCACTGTACTGGCCATGTTGTCTGAATGCCCAATCACTGTCTCTCAAAGCAGTTACTTTACTCTCAGCAAAAGGTTGGAAAATGGAAAGTTGTTGGACAGCAAAAGAAATTGAAAGATGGGCTTAAAGGAAACCTAAAAATGTGAAATAAACATTGAGAACTGGGAAGCCCTGGCTCTCAAGCTAACTGGAGGTCAGCTGCAACCAAAAGTGCTGTGGATTCTGAGGCGGCATGAATGGAGGGCTAAAGGGAGAAACGTGTTAAGAGGGAGGTGCATCAAGTAAATCCTTGTCGGAACCGCCTTCCATCTGGAAATGTATATCCTCACTGTAAAAGAACATGTGGATCCAGAATACATCTCTACAGTTCTTACAGACCTACCGCCAAGCCTCTACCCCTGAAAGATAATCATACTCGGCCACGAGTGATAGCCTAAGATGGTATAATGATGATGATGATGAAAAAGTTTGAGAGAAAAGACAGTCATAGTAATATCCCAAACCTTTGCTTTCTGCAAAGGTGGTTTAATATAAGACTTTCTGACTGCACTTTTTTCTTTCTCTGTTAATAGGGATTTCAGGAGATTTTGACCAACTCTGATCAACTTGACCAACTCTTTCCTCCTCCTTTTCCAGCACCAAACCCACAGCAAAAGAAAAGCAATAATACTTACCATTCCTAGGGTCCCAGCAGAATATCTTTTTATCGTAAGTGGATCTGATTGTATAAACATTATTTCTCTAAAGGCAAGCTATTAGGTTTGAGCATGAGGAAGCACCATATGAAAATTGCAGCTCAATAGAAGCATCACAAACAGTTTGAACACTGGCATTTACTCAAACTACGGAATGTTCATGATGCTGGAAACTGCCCAACTCCATCATATGTACAGCAGTAACTGGATGAGATGTTTCAAAGAGCACAACATTTGGAAATAGATAGCAAAAGGGCAGGGAAGACTCTTTGGTCAACTTGAAACTATTTTCATAATTGCTTTGAGCCAAAGGTAATCTCAGACAGTTTATTTTTATTTGGCATCAAAACTTAGCAAAATGCCTTTTGCAGGGAGATATACTTTCTTATATATCAAAACCTTTTGAACATTTTTCCCATGAAAAAAGTTCTGTTCTCCAAATCCCAAAACCAAGAATATTACACAATAATGAAGGGATTCATAGGGAAATTAGAAATTATCCACTGTTCAATATCATCACAAGATTCCACCTGATCTTGTGGAACTAAGAGAAGCCCCTAGGAGTGTAGAGGAAAGGCAGCTCCCTTTCAATATCTTTTGATCTTCCAAAGCAAGAACATTTCCTCCTTTTCCAACCAAGACCTATTGTAGTTCAGGTTCATGAGAACTCTGCATAAGCACATGTAGTTTGTAGACATGTGAATCAGCTCCCTTGGCATCTACATGAACTGCATTAAGGAAAGTCACAGGTTGTTCTGGAGTTTCCCAAAGGCTTAAGAGCAAATCCATACTTCAGGTCTGTATAAACATTTGGAGAACTTCCAATATGGAACTAGCTGCAACTATTTACATGGCCAGCCTGAGGACACAGGATGGAACATTTTGTCCCCCTTCTGTGCATGGCAGAGCACCTGACACCAGCCAACAGGGGACTTCCCTGGGGCCAATCCGGACTTTTAAATTGGGGTAAAGTGTCCATGTAGATGTGGCCAAAATCAGGACATATTATCGTACCATTCCTGAAAAGTGGTTTCTACATTGAATAGAATAATAGAATTATAGAGTTGGAAGAGACCGCATAGGAGATCTAGTCCAAACCCCTGCCAAGAAGCAGGAAAATTGCATTCAAAGAACCCTGACAGATGGCCATCCAGCCTCTGATTAAAAACCTCCAAAGAAGGAGTCTCCACCACATTCCAGGGCAGAGAGATCCACTGCCAAACAGCTCTCACAGTGAGGAAGT
This sequence comes from Anolis carolinensis, assembly GCF_035594765.1. Taxonomy (NCBI): domain Eukaryota; kingdom Metazoa; phylum Chordata; class Lepidosauria; order Squamata; family Anolidae; genus Anolis; species Anolis carolinensis. Next base: position 132,531,090 of record NC_085844.1, read on the forward strand.
TCTTCCTGATGTTCAGGTGGAATCTCCTTTCCTGTAGTTTAAAGTCATTGTTCCACATCCTAGTCTCCAGGGCAGCAGAAAACAAGCTTGCTCCCTCCTCCCTATGACTTCCCCTCACATATTTATACATGGCTATCGTGTCTCCTCTTAGCCTTCGCTTCTGCAGGCTAAACATGCCCAGTTCTTTAAGCCGCTCCTCATAGGGCTTGTTCTCCAGACCCGTGTCATTTTAATCGCCCACCTCTGGACACATTTAAGCTTGCTAACATCTCCCTTAAACTGCGGTGCCCAGAACTGGATACAGTATTTAAGGTGTTGTCTGATCAAGGCAGAATAGAGGAGTAGCATGACTTCCCTAGATCTAGACACTATACTCCTATTTATACAGGCCAAAATCCCTTTGGCTTTTTAAGCTGCCGCATTGCATTGTTGGCTTATGTTAAACTTCTTGTCTACAAGGACTCCCAAGATCTTTTTCACACGTTTTGCTGTTGAGCCAGGTGTCCCCCATTCTGTATCTTTGCATTTCATTTTTCTGCCTGAGTATCTTGCATTTGAAGCAGAGGCCTTCCCTGCCTGTCTTTGTTTGATTTCATCCCAACTCCTACACCAGTCCTCAAACTAAGGCTGGCAGGCTGGATGTCGCCCTCCAAGGTAATTTACCCGGCCCGCATCCTAAACTTTAGACTTAGGATTGGTCTAAGTCTGAAACATTTTAAAGGCACACAGCAACAACAACAATCCTAATTAGCTTGACGATCTCATCAGACAAAAGCAGGCCCACACTTTCCATTGAAATAATGGTATGTTTATGATGGTTAACATTGTTCTTCATTTATATATTGTATTATTCTTTCTTTATTTGCACTACAAATAAGATGTGTGCAGTGTGTATAGAAATTGGTTCATGGTTTTTTTCAAACTGTAGTCCAGTCTCCCAACACTCTGAGGCACCATGAACCGGACCTTTGCTTAAAACGGTTGAGGACCCCTGTCCTACACCATCTAAAGGTGAACAAGTTATATAATTCACCTAAAAACCAGATCCCATCTTATCTAGGAAGTTAAGTAGCCATATGGTACATACATAGTAGTATATGGATGGGATGAACACCAGGCACTGTAGACTGTACTTCTTTCCTACTCACTTTCTGTTTCATGTGGGCATGCTCAAACATAGAATTGGACACAGAAAAGGAAAGTAGTAGCTCCTACTCAAATAAACCTACCATAGAATCATAGAATCATAGAATCATAGAATAGTAGAGTTGGAAGAGACCTCAAGGGCCATCTAGTCCAACCCCCCGCTAAGAAGCAGGAAATCGCATTCAAAGCACCCCCGACAGATGGCCATCCAGCCTCTGCTTAAAAGCCTCCAAAGAAGGAGCCTCCACCACGGCCCGGGGGAGAGAGTTCCACTGCCGAACAGCCCTCACAGTGAGGAAGTTCTTCCTGATGTTCAGGTGGAATCTCCTTTCCTGTAGTTTGAAGCCATTGTTCCGTGTCCTAGTCTGCAGGGCAGCAGAAAATAAGCTTGCTCCCTCCTCCCTATGACTTCCCCTCACATATTTGTACATGGCTATCATATCTCCTCTCAGCCTTCTCTTCTGCAGGCTAAACATGCCCAGCTCTTTAAGCCTCTCCTCATAGGGCTTGTTCTCCAGACCCTTAATCATTTTAGTTGCCCTCCTCTGGACGCTTTCCAGCTTGTCAGCATCTCCCTTCATCTGCGGTGCCCAAAACTGGACACAGTATTCCAGGTGTGGTCTGACCAAGGCAGAATAGAGGGGGAGCATGACTTCCCTGGATCTAGACGTTATTCCCCTATTGATGCAGGCCAAAATCCCATTGGCTTTTTTAGCTGCCGCATCACATTGTAGGCTCATGTTTAACTTGTTGTCCACGAGGACTCCAAGATCTTTTTCGCACACACTGCTGTCAAGCCAGGCGTCCCCCATTCTGTATCTTTGATTTCCATTTTTTCTGCCGAAGTGAAGTATCTTGCATTTGTCCCTGTTGAACTTCATTTTGTTAGTTTCGGCCCATCTCTCTAGTCTGTCAAGATCGTTTTGAATTCTGCTCCTGTCTTCTGGAGTGTTAGCTATCCCTCCGAGTTTGGTGTCATCTGCAAACTTGATGATCGTGCCTTCTAACCCTTCGTCTAAGTCGTTAATAAAGATGTTGAACAGAACCGGGCCCAGGACGGAGCCCTGCGGCACTCCACTTGTCGCTTCTTTCCATGATGAAGACGACGCATTGGTGAGCACCCTTTGGGTTCGTTCGCTTAGCCAATTACAGATCCACCTAACCGTAGTTTTGTCTAGCCCACATTTTACTAGTTTGTTTGCCAGAAGGTCGTGGGGGACTTTGTCGAAGGCCTTACTGAAATCTAGATATGCTACATCCACGGCATTCCCTGTATCGACCCAACTCGTAACTCTATCGAAAAAAGAGATCAGATTAGTCTGGCATGACTTGTTTTTGGTAAATCCGTGTTGACTATTAGCAATGACCGCATTTGTTTCTAAGTGTTTGCAGACCACTTCCTTAATGATCTTTTCCAGAATCTTGCCTGGTATTGATGTGAGGCTGACCGGACGGTAATTGTTTGGGTCGTTCTTTTTTCCCTTCTTGAAGATAGGGACCACATTCGCCCTCCTCCAATCTGCTGGGACTTCTCCTGTTCTCCAAGAACTCTCGAAGATGATTGCCAGTGGTTCTGAAATAACTTCCGCTAGTTCCTTCAATACTCTTGGATGTAGCTGATCTGGCCCTGGGGACTTGAATTCGTTTAGAGTGGCCAGGTGTTCCTGGACAACTTGTTTCCCTATTTGGGGTTGGATTTCCCCCAATCCTTCGTCCATTCCATGTTGCTGAGGTTGAAGATGGCTTTCTTTTTGTGAGAAGACCGAGGCAAAGAAGGCATTAAGCAGTTCTGCCTTTTCCCTATCCCCTGTCACCATCACCCCATCTACTCCTTGCAGTGGCCCTATCGCCTCCTTTTTCTTCCTTTTTCTACCAACATAAGCTTTTTGTTGTTTTTTATGTCCCTGGCAAGCCTGAGCTCATTTTGCGCTTTAGCCTTGCGAACCTTTTCCCTACAGGAGTTGGCTATACGTTTGAATTCTTCTTTGGTGATTTCTCCCCTTTTCCACTTCTTGTGCATGTCACTTTTGAGCTTTAGCTCAGTTAGAAGTTCTTTGGACATCCATTCTGGCTTCTTTGCACTTGTCTTATTTTTCTTCTTTGTTGGCACTGTTTGCATTTGCGCCTTGAGTATTTCACTTTTGAAAAACTCCCATCCATCCTTAACTCCCTTGTTTTTTAATATCGGCGTCCATGGAATGCCGCTCAGTAATTCCTTCATTTTTTGGAAGTCAGCTCTCTTAAAGTCCAGAATGCGTGTTTGACTTGTCTTAGTTTCAGCATTCCTTTGTATTGCAAACTGCAGGAGCACATGGTCACTTGCCCCTAAGGATCCAACCACTTCAACTGTATTGATCAGGTCTTCCACATTTGTTAAGATTAGATCAAGAGTTGCTGATCCCCTTGTTGCCTCTTCTACCTTCTGGACCATAAAATTATCTGCAAGGCAAGTGAGGAATTTGTTGGACTTTGTACTCTTGGCTGAGTTTGTTTTCCAGCAGATATCGGGATAATTGAAATCGCCCATGACTACTATATCTCTTCTTTGTGCCTGTTTGGTCAGCTGTTGACAGAAGGCTTCATCAAGTCCTTCATCCTGACTCGGAGGTCTGTAGTAGACACCCACGACAAGATCTTTTTGAGTCCCGGTTCCCTTGATTCTTATCCAGATGCTTTCAAGCTGGTTTCCCGGATTACAGTCTTGCATTTCTTCTGCAACGTAACTGTTTTTGACATATAAGGCTACTCCCCCTCCTCTCCCCTTTGTTCTATTTATGTGAAAGAGGTTATAGCCCCCAATGGTTAAATTCCAGTGATGGGAGTCATCCCACCAGGTTTCAGTGATGCCTATGACATCGTATGTGTGGTGCTGTGCTAGGAGTTGGAGTTCGTCTTGCTTATTTCCCATGCTCTGAGCATTAGTGTAAAGACATGTAAGCCCCTGTGACCTCCCCTCGAACTGTTTATTTGGGATTATTGTGCTCTCTGTACTTGGTCCTTGCTGTGTTTGTGCAGCCCTCCGTTTAGCCTTACGGCGGTTCCCTGTGGTCGTGGGTAATATAGTGTTCGCCAGGCTGTTGTTCCCCTCCCCCAGTGGATTTAGTTTAAAGTGCGCCTGATGAGGTTTGTGAGTCTGTGTGCAAAAAGATGTTTTCCTACTTGTGTGAGATGCACCCCATCGCTTGCCAGTAGTCCATCCTCTTGGAAGAGTAGACCATGGTCAAGGAAGCCAAAATGCTCCTCTTGACACCATTTTCTGAGCCAGTTATTGACCTGTACTATTTTTCCGGCCCTTGTAGAGCCGTGTCCTACAACGGGGAGGAGGGATGAAAAGATCACATGTACATTATACAGTTTTAGCTTTGTTCCCAGAGCTCGAAAATCATTTGTGATCTTTTGAAAAGTATGCCTAGCGGTGTCATTGGTACCTACATGAATCAACATAAGGTGGGGAGGGTGATGGGGCTTTAGGAGCAACAACTGAAACATAGAGTTGGAAGATAACATATGGACCACAATCAAAGCATATGAAACACAATCAAAGAACTTTCTACCTCAAGCACATGAGAAGAAGCTACCCTTCATGAGATACTGTTGTCTCCGCTAGATGCCATAGCACCTCCATCTCCCACATATACTCAAAGGAAGAACAGTGAAGAGAGCTGTTCCCTTTGACAGCAATTCTATGGGAGAGGATTTGGTCCACTAGGCAAAAACCAACTACTGCATCTCCCAGAGAAATTGTCAACTGTTTCTACCTGTGCCTACTTGCTCACCCTTTGTCTCTCTGCAGCATGGATATGAGAAGTGGGCTGAATGACATCACTGAAAGAAAGGGGAGTGTGTCTAAGATGAAACTGCTCCTTACACTAGCTGCTACCAACATCACCTCCTCCTGTTTATTCACTTCTGTCTGTACAAAACAAGAGGACTGCACTTAACAGAAAGTGTAAATTCCAATTCCACTTGTCCATATATTCTCCCTACACAATCTAATGTAGCAGAAAGAACTAGGACTGCTCAATTCAATCTCCTTTGTTGTGCTGCCCAAAAAACATGGGTGAACTATGAGGAAGTAGCAGCAGTATTAAAGAGTTGCCCACTGAATTCAATTGAACTATTCAAAATTTTAAAATACCTTTAACTTGGCAACAGGTGTTCTCTCCCCCTAAATCCCCCAAACATCACAGAAATAGAAGAGTCTTTCCTGTTCAGATGTTATTTTGTGCAGTGAGGGAGCAGGGGTTGTTTTATGTTAACTAGACAATTGCAATACAATGCTCATATACTACTTTCCCATCTATAGTCCTGTTTGATGTAAAATGTGATAATAAATGCTGCCTATGTACTGGAACTAGAAGGGGTCTGAAGAAGTTAAACCATTCCCCCTGTTTTCCTGTTATTCCTCAATATCATAAATAATGGTTGTCATCAAAACAACAATTGTTTATGATATAGGAAGGGGGAGGAAATAACCAAAGAAAATTGTTTTCGTCCTTCAACTTCCCCCACAACAAAATGAACCACCCTTCTCTATCTAGACCTCCTTTTGGAGTCTGCCCAGATAATGCAACAGTACCAATTTGTATGTAACTCAGAACAGATACATTTTTAAAGTATAACCAGCCAGATTACTGACTAGAGCAGGTTATAGGGAGCACACTATGCCACTAATAAAGCAGCTCCACTGGCTGCCTATACGTTTTCAGTCCCAATTCGAAGTGCAGGTTATTCCCTACAAAGCCCTATACGATTGACCACATCTCCCCCTATGAACCCGTACAAGCGCTAAGATCTTCTGGGGAGGCCCTCCTCTTGGTCCCACCACCATCTCAAGCACAGTTGGTAATTGTTAGCAATGGTCTTGGAATGACCTCCCCTGAGAGATCAGGCAAGCCCGCACAATTCAATCTTTTTGGAAGGAACTAAAGACATGGCTTTTCAACAAGATTTTGATAATAGCTAATGCAACATCTAAAATTGGAAGACCTAAATAGGATGAAGTTTTACCCTGACACCGGATACTTTTAATCTGATTGTGTCTGGAAGTCTAATTTGGTTTGTATAATATGGTTTTAAATGTTGCTCATTGTTTATGTCTTATTGTCGATTTTATTTTAATTTATGTATTTTACATAAATGTGTTTTGTTTTTATTTTCCTTGGCGTTTATTTTTTTTATTGAAGTAGACTAATTTCTATTATATATTTCATGTGTCCTGTTGTGTATTTTCCGGACTGTCTGACCATGTTCCAGTAGTATTCTCTCCTGACGTTTCACCAATATCTATGGCAGGCATCCTAAGAGGTTGTGAGGATGCCTGCCATAGACGTGGGCAAAACGTCAGGAGATAATACAGTAGAGTCTCACTTATCCAACGTAAACGGGCTGGCAGAACGTTGGATAAGCGAATATGTTGGATAATAAGGAGAGATTAAGGAAAAGCCTATTAAACATCAAATTAGGTTATGATTTTACAAATTAAGCACCAAAACATCATGTTATACAACAAATTTGACAGAAAAAGTAGTTCAATACGCAGTAATGTTATGCAGTAATTACTGTATTTACAAATTTAGCAGCAAAATATCACGATGTATTGAAAACATTGACTACAAAAATGCATTGGATAATCCAGAACGTTGGATAAGCGAGTGTTGGAGAAGTGAAACTCTACTGTACTTCTGGAACATGGCCAGACAGCCCGGAAAACACACAAGCAACCCTGTGATTCCTGCCATGAAAGCCTTCGACAACACATTGATGTGTCTTGTTGCACTGTTGCTGACTTGTAAACCGCCCCGAGTCCCTTTGGGGAGATGAGGCGGGATGTTATTATTTATGATGATGATGATGCTTGCTTAGCAATGCACTCAAAGCACTTCCTTCTGCTCCCTGAGGAAGCTGGGAACCGAGCTTTTCCGAGCAGCAGGCGGATTAGGCCCTGTGGGGTGCCCTGAGGACGCGCCGCTTGAGAAGCCACGGGGCTCGCGTAATCTGGACCCAGCCTCGGGGGCGGCGAGGCCGGCCTGGAAAATCTCAGCCCAGGTTTCCCACACGTCAAGAAGCTCTCCCTCTCGCTCTTTCTCCCCCCCCCCCCCCGCCCCAGTCGCGAGGCCAGTGCCGTGAGGGAGGAATGTATGTCAGGGGAGGGAAGGGGATATTTACCTCTCAGCCTCCTCGAGGCCCTTCTCGCCCGGCAGCGGGCCCCCTTGCCCATAGTCGGTGGCCAGAAGGGGAGCCGCTCCGCCCACACCGGCTCCCTCCCTCTTGCCTTCCTTCTCCTTCTTCGCCAAGGAGTAACCTGTGGAGCCCCCTCAGGAAAGCGACGGACCACGACTGCGCCTGCGTCTCCTCCCGGGCAGCCCACTGATTAGTCCGCCTGACGCCTGGAACGTGCTCCGTCACTTCCGGCCACCGATGCGAGCGGCGCGGATTCTTCACTCCGGCGGGGCTTTTCCTTTCTCGTTTATTCATCCTGGTTAATGTGTGGGGTTTATTTCTGACGGCCCTCTCTTTGAGTTGCTGTGAGTTTTCGGGCTGTATGGCTATGTTCCAGAAGCATTCTCTCCTGACGTTTCGCCCACATCTATGGCAGGCATCCTCAGAGGTTGTGAGGTCTGTTGGAAACTAGGCAAATGGGGTTTATATATTTGGAAAGTCCGGGGTGGGAGAAAAAACTCTTTGTCTGCTTGAGGCAAGTGTGAATGTTGCAACTGGGCACCTTGATTAGCATTGAATAGCCTGGCAGCCGCAAAGTCTGGCTGCTTCCTGCCAGGGAAATTTTTTTGTTGGGAGGTGTTAACTGGCCCTGGTTGTTTCATGCTTGGAATTCCCGTTTTCTGAGTGTTCTTTATTTACTGCCCTCATTTTAGATTTTTTAAAAAACAGTTTATTAAATCAATTGACAGGGAGAAAGAGCCAAACGGTTCTGGAACTAAAGTGATGCAAGACAAGTCAGTCGGAGATTTACTTTGCTGCACTTCTGTTCAGGAGCACTCTTTATAGATATTGTGTAATTCTCTAACCTCCCCTCCCTGGATCATAGAATCACAAGAGTTGAAAGAGACCTCATGGGCCATCCAATCCAACCCCCTGCCAAGAAGCAGGAAATCGCATTCAAGCACCCCCGACAGATGGCCATCTAGCCGCCTCTCTGCAGAAATTGTCCACATGCTTGTGGATTTCAATGGCTTCTCTGTTTAGTCTGATGTGGTTGTTGGGAGTGGTCCAGCATTTCTGTGTTCTCAAATACAGTAGAGTCTCACTTATCCAACGTAAACGGGCCGGCAGAACGTTGGATAAGCGAATATGTTGGATAATAAGGAGAGATCAAGGAAAAGCCTATTAAACATCAAATTAGGTTATGATTTTACAAATTAAGCACCAAAACATGTTATACAACAAATTTGACAGAAAAAGTAGTTCAATAAACAGTAATGCTAAGTAGTAATTACTGTATTTACGAATTTGGCACCAAAATATCATGATGTATTGAAAACATTGTCTACAAAAGTGTGTTGGATAATCCAGAATGTTGGATAAGCGAGTGTTGGACAAGTGAGACTCTACTGTAATATGCTGTGTTGGTTGGTTCATCAAGTGCTCTGCTTGAACCAACAGACCTCACAACCTCTGATGATGCCTGTCACAGATGTGGGTGAAACGTCAGGAAATAATGCAACCCAGAAAATTCACAGCAATCCAGTGATTCCGGCCACGAACGCTTTCAATGATCGATTGTTTCTCTTCCCTTTTTACCTCTTTCTCCCTCCCCACCCCCCAAATACATTTCCCTTTCTCTTCCTTTTTTTCGCCTCTCAGTTTAATGCAGAAAACCTCCCAGGTTTTCTGCATTAAACTGGATTATATGAGTCTGCACTACCAAATAATCTGGGATAAACAGAAAATCTGGTATCAGATCCTGGGATATAGGGCCTGTCTGGAAGGGCTTTCCCTTCGTTTTATTTTCTCTTTCTTTTCTGTCATGGCCCTAGACAGAGGCCCCTTCTACACTGCCATATAAAATCCAGATTATCTGATTTGGATTATATGACAGCGTAGACTCACATCTTAAAGCAGTGAATTATCTGCTTTGATAATCTGTCGAAGGGGTCAGAGAAGGATAGTCCCTTTTCACACATTGGGGAGGGGGGTTGAAGGAGTTAAACCATTTCCCCCCATTTTCCTGTTACTCCCCCGACTAATGTCGCCATCATGGAAACAACCTTCATTTATGATATGGGAAGGGGGGAGATAACAAAAAAAAAATATAGGGGAAATGGTTTTCCTCCTTCAACTTCCCCCTCCTCCATGAAATGGACTATCCTTCTCTGTCTAGGCCTCCTTTTGGATAATGGAAAATTATCTGCAAGGGCTGCTATTTCTTTATCATACTGAAAGGGCAATTTAGTGTTAGAGAGAGCAATTTTCTCAAGCCTCATCAGTCTAAAGTTTTGTCTGTTTATAATGTGTCGGTTTATTTCCTGAAGTGTATATCTTCTTTGGTTTGCAGTTTTCTTAGCTCTATATACTTAAAGCAGTGGGAGGGGCTAAAGACCAAGCGATTGGTTCAGTGACTGTTTAGAATGTTCAGGTTTAAAAGGATGACAGTTAGAAGTCAGTTGAGGCTTGAGTCTGTTTGAGCACAGAAGCCAGTGTTAGGAGTTAGAACACAGTCGAGGCTTGAGTTTCTTGGAAGTAGACTGTTATTAAAAAGAGCTATACGGAGCAACATAGTTTTTGAAGAGACTATTAAAGATTATAAGTTAAAGATACAAACGGAAACATTTTAAAGCTTAACCTGACAAGAAATGTACCCGTATATTTAAATACATGAAGTTGTGAGTAAAATAAATGTTATTTTAAAGAAGTCTACTTGAATCTTTGTCTGCTGAGAACATTGAATAGAAACAAGATATTTACACGCCCAGTGATCTTCCATTATCCAGTAAACTAAAGGAACATTCTTGAAACTCAATATGTTATGACCCTAACAGGTCATAATCCAATAGCCCAATACTTAAGAGCATTTATATTAGTGGAGAAAATAACTATGCATATGTGGGCTCTGAGATACATGGAAATAAAAATGATTACAATATTTTATTTTACATGTAGACAGTAACATAACTCTTCCAACAAAACATAATAATCAGTGGAGTAATTTTTGGCTCCCCTGCTTTCTTTTGGTTTGTTATTTTTGTCCTTTGCCTAGAGCAATGCTATTTCATTCGAGAAAATGAAAATGTAGCATTTTCTCGAACGAAGCAGAGACTTTGAGGATTGGGCCATTCGTAGGGATACCAAGATGCTTGTTTATAAAGTAATTGTCCTCCCAACCCTCTTATATGCCTGCAAAACGTGAGCCGTCTACAGATGTCACACTCAATTTGTGGAATGAATGCATTAGCATTGCCTCCGAAAAATCCTGCAAATCTCTTAGGAAGATAGGCAGACAAATGTCAGCATGCTGGAAGAAGCAAGAACTACCAGCACTGAAGCAATGATCCTCCACCATCAACTTTGCTGAACTGGCCACATTGTCCAAATGTCCAATCACTGTCTCCCAAAACAGTTATGCTCTGAACTCAAGAACGGAAAATGGGATATTGATAGACAGCAAAAGAGATTTAAAGATGGCCTTAAAGCCAACCTTAAAAACTGTGGCATAGACACAGAGAACTGGGAAGCCCAGGCCCTTGAGCGTTCTAACTGGAGGTCAGCTGTGACCAACAGTGCTGTGGAATTTGAAGAGGCAGAAATGGATGGAGAAAGGGAGAAATGTGTCAAGAGGAAGGTACATTAAGCCAATCCTGACCGGGACTGCCTTCCACCTGGAAACTGATGTCCTCACTGTGAAAGAACATGCGAGTCAAGAATAGATCTCTACAGTCACCTATGGGCCCACCACTAAGAGCCTACACTTGGAAAACAATCAAACTTGGGCACGAGTGATCACCAGTGGTGATCAGTGGTGTCCAACATTTGGTCTTATGTTTGCAGTCTATAGTAAACTACAACAGATTGAAATTTAAAACTGAGAAGTTTGTGTCACCTAATGCTTGGTGGGTTTTGCTTACCACCCCCACCCCTGCTTCCACCCCTTGATATTAACAACAAAGCTGTTGCAATCCTACATAATAAGTAAATAAGAAAGTAATACTACAAAATATTTGTACGGACATGGGGCTAACATGCTTTTGTGGAAGAAAATGTGGGGGTCCATAGAACTAAGGCCCCTTCCACACAACTAAATAAAATTCCACATTTTCTGCTTTGAAGTGGAATATATGGCAGTGTGGACTCAGATAATCAATTTCAAAGCAGATATTGTGGAATTTTCTGCCTTGATATTCTGGGTTATATGGTTGTGTGGAAGGGCACCAAGTGCTTTGTCTGTATCATTTAGCATAGCTTTTGCACACATAGACATACATTCATTTATAGACTGGTTCCTGCAAAGTTTACTTTTATTTCTTTTTAAAAAAAAACTAAGGCAGATTGTGATCATTCATGTCTCCTCTCTGTCTTTGCTTTCTACAGTAAACATGTGCATAGTATGGAATTGTGTAAGGCATTTTGTACGGTGGAAAGTATATTGTAGATTCAGGGTCTGTCAAACTGAAGTTCCTTCCTTGATAGTGCCATCATTTTCTTCCTGGAATGGAATGAAAAGTATGTTACTGCATGGTAGATTAAACAAAAACATGTTCAATTAACTTTTTCAGCAGGGCTCAGTATAAGAAGGAGATGTGTTGCCACAACCTATTTCAGAACTATTGGCAAGAAAAGTAATCTAGCCCAGTTAGCTGTAGGCCTATATTTCCTGTAGAGACCTTCAAGAGAAGAAATTGCTTCCTATTCTAGTGTGCGACCAAGACCTGTAGAAGCTAAGATAGAAATAGAATAGTATCAAGTACTTTTTCTTGAAACTGCTCTTGTAACTTCGTCACTGTTTCTCTTTCCTTGGCTAACTGCTCTTGGGTGATCTTCAAAAGCTCTTTTAGTCTGGTAGCTGCACATCCCAAGTCCTTTGTTAACTTCTTCTCCTTGTCTAGTGTTTCCTGCAGTTGCAAACAAAAGTAATCTTTATCCTCCACCAGCAAATCCTCAGTATTTCCAAGGATAGATTGTAGTGAGTTCTTGCATTTGACCAGAAGTTCTGTAAATTTGGGCAGCTCTTTAAATATTACCTGAAGTTGGAGAACCTCTTCATTTGCAGAAGCAGAAACATTTCCAGCAGATTTCAGGTTCTCCAGTTCAGATTGCAGACTGCACACCAAATCCCTCGCCTGAAAGTTCAAAATGTGAAAAAGTTTTTTAAAGAAGCAAGCAACGTGAAAAAAATGATGAGACATTCCACAAAATATGTTACAAAAATTACTGGCATTTTCAAAACACATTCCGTTGGTAATACTTCTGTTGTTTTAGAGAAGTCACTTTTTAGAAACAACTAATATCATTGTGTTGCCTTTGAAATGATACATTGTATCCTTGAAATCCCCAAAATACCCCAAGAGGCAACTCATGAATTCCAAAGTGTTTATTACTGTGAACCATTTTGAAACCATCCATTGTGATGCATACACTAACCTGTGTAAGCTCCTGACTTTGCTGAAGTATTTCACTTTTTGTTGCCTCCAGATTTTTTTCAGATTCAGATAACGTTTGTTTCAACTAAAAAAATATATAAAGGCACCATCACCTAAAATTAGTGTACATACATAGTTCAATTAGAAACGATCAATCATGATCCTGGCTGTAAACAATGGTCTGTGTATCACAGAACTGTGGTGTGGGCGTCAAGCTGCAGACTAATCCTAGGGAAAGTAACTGCAACTGAAGAAATGAAAGAGAGATGCCTCACATCATCTCTCAGTCTCCTTATACATCTTTGTTTGGTTCACAGCAACTGTGGAGCCACTTTCTTCCAGCTCAGGTGAAAGGCAGAGATATAAATAAAATGTAGTAAGTAAAGGAGTGGGTTTGGTGACAGTGTGCATACAGGGAAAGCTCAGAAAAGAGCTATAGTTTGTATATGTGTAAGTGCTGGGAATGTGTGCTTGGGGGGGGGGGGAATAAAGAAATAAAACCACTTATTTATTGGTAAATTTTGGGAGGTGACCTAATGCAGGGCTTCTTAAACTCTTTCCTATTGCAACCCCTTTCATTCCAATAATTTTTTATGTGACCCCGGGTATACAGGTATATAGAATAAGTATAAATATCAATCATTTATTTGTAACAAATCAGCATTTGCAAGGCTTGCTAAACAGGTTGATTTTCCTTTTTGTATACAGCTGAAGCATTTTCTGCAGAGTCCACTATAAACACTGCACATTGTTACTAACAGACACATATGAGTGAGTGACGTTCAGAAGTGTTTTGCTGCTTCCAAATTTTTCGTGATCCCACCATTGAGATAAGGGGACACCTTTTTGGCTTGAGACTCTCAATTTCTGAAGCAGTGATCGAATGCATACACTCTGGCCTGTTATGGATCTGTTACCATCTAAGTTGCATCTGGTTAGGCTCATTGGTACAATAAAATTCCATCAACATTCTGCTGAAGCAATACAGCCTTTTTGTCTGAAAATGTTGCCCCTTCCTTTACATTTAAGGTGGGAATTGTACTGGCTGTGAATTTCATACACACCGGGAGAGGGGGGAGGGTTCTCTGCCAAACTCCCAAATCTTACCCCAAATCTCTATTTTGGGCCCATCAAACACTTAGTCCCCAGAGAAGATGACGCCACTGTGGGAAGGGGAAATCCCACCCCTTAAAATAATGCCCAAAACAGATAGCATGATATTTGTAATCCACTACAATGGTAGCCACACTGGAACATGCGTGGTCTTCTAAACTTCAATGGGGAGCCAAACATGGCACTATGGCCCAATCTACACTGCCATATAATGCATTTCCATAATGCAGGTCAATTGTATTGAATTGCACTATATGACAGTGTAGACCAGTGGTTCTCAACCTGTGGGTTCCCAAGTGTTTTGGCCTACAACTCCCACAAATCCCAGCCAGTTTACCAACTGTTAGGATTTCTGGGAGTTGAAGGCCAAAACATCTGGGGACTCACAAGTTGAGAACCACTGGTGTAGACTCACGCAGTGCAATGCATTTAAATTGCATTATATGGTCAGCATAGATGGGGCCTATGTGGTCCTCAAAGCTCTAAAGCATGCCCAACCCATTTTTTATAGCATGTATCAGGACCAGACAAAATGGAATAATTACAACCAATTCAGAGAAAAGGGGTTCCTTATTAAAACTGCCTCATGCCATACAGAGTGTACCCAAGTCCCTCTTATTCCGTTTTTTCCAAAAGAGACAAATACTTACAAATTCAATTTCTTTGGTGTAATTCTGGTGTTCAGAGTTAGCAGTTGCCAAATGATTTTTCAACTGTGCTTCCAAAAGAGAAGTGTACTCTTTTAACTGTTTAAAGGAGGAAAAATAGAGCTCTTCAGATGATATTACCCCTTCTCTTTGCATCCTATAACTTGCCATTTTGAGGGTACAGATAGACCTAACTACCATAGAAAATCCTCTTAATACAATGCTGGATTAAATTTCCTAAACTTTAGTCATACTTTGGTCTTCTATGTACTGCCAGATGTCATGTCTCAATGTTTTTCTAATAGCCCTGTTAAAAGCTGTGATTCTACACACAATTTTACACATGAAATGTTTTCTTTTGAGTCCTTTCAATTATAGAATTAACCACATTTTGAATTTTAATAACAAACAGATCCTCAAGCACTGCTATGTGAGGCTAAATAAAAATAATGAACTAGATAGAAAAAGAAATCTGAACCGGTATTAAGCAGTTAACATGTAATCTGAGAATGCTTCCATACCTTCTCCATATTCTCGAGTTCCATCTTGAACTTCTCCACATCATCTTCAAGATATTTCACTTGGTCTTGAGACTAAATCAAGCATTTTTCACATCCAGAAGGTCAGATAAGGAAAAAATGTGCAAAATTAATAGTTTCTATTTGTGCTTCGGAGAGAGAAAAGGAGAACTCACATGTACCATCCAGAATCCTGGATTCATTCATTGAACTCAAGAAAATAATCATTCAAAATACTTGCAAACTGTTGTTTGGAAGTGAAATTGCTAACTCCCCTCTAATACCATTCCTACAGAATACACGACAAGTGTTCAACTGCATATATGTGCATTTGCACACATAGTGTAGAAACCGAACTCAGTGTAAACACTGCTTCTGGACACTGAAATGTATTTTTCCCTCCTTTTTCAAAGTACAGTAGGGTCTCACTTATCCAACATAAACGGGCCAGCAGAATATTGGATAAGCGAATATGTTGGATAATAAGGAGGCATTAAGTAAAAGTCTATTAAACATCAAATTAGGTTATAATTTTACAAATTAAGCACCAAAACATCATGTTATACAACAAATTTGACAGAAAAAGTAGTTCAATACGCAGTAATGCTATGTAGTAATTACTGTATTTACGAATTTAGCACCAAAATATGATGTATTGAAAACATTGACTACAAAAATGCATTGGATAATCCAGAACGTTGGATAAACGAGTGTTGAAAAGTGAGACTCTACTGCAGGGGTCCCCAAACCTTTTATACAGGGGGCCAGTTCACAATCCTTCAGACCATTGGAGGGCCACCGAACAATAATAATAATAATAAATAAATAAATAAATAAATAAATAATAACAGCAATAATAATAAAAAGAGAGTTGGAAGAGACCTTTTGGACCATTGAGTCCAATCCCCTTCTGCCTTTGTGCACCGAAAGCACAAGCAAAGCACCCCTGAAAGGTGGCCACCCAGACTCAATGTTAATAATAATAATAATAATAATAATAATAATCACGATCTGCCAACTACAAAAGACCACCCTACTGGGATCTGCACGCATCATCTGAAAATACATCACACAGTCCTAGACACTTGGGAAGTGTTCGACTTGTGATTTTGTAATACGAAATCCAGCATATCTATCTTGTTTGCTGTGTCATAATAAAATAATAATAATAACAGCAATAATAATAATAAAGAGGGTTGGAAGAGACCCTTTGGGCCATTGAGTCCAACCCCCTTCTGCCTTTGTGTACCGAAAGCACAACAAAAGCACCCCTGACAGATGGCCACTCAGCCTCAATGTTAATAAATAATAATAATAATAATAATAATAATAATAATAATAATAATAAAGAGGGTTGGAAGAGCCCCCTTGGGCCATTTTGTCCAACCCCCTTCTGCCTTTGTGCACCGAAAGCACAAGCAAAGCACCCCTGACAAATGGCCACCCAGCCTCAATGTTAATAATAATAATAATAATAATAATAATAATAATAATAAAGAGGGTTAGAAGAGACCCCTTGTGCCATTTAGTCCAACCCCCTTCTGCCTCTGCGGACCAAAAGCACAAGCAAAGCACCTCTGACAGATGGCCACCCAGCCTCAATGTTAATAAATAAATAAATAAATAAATAATAAAGAGGGTTGGAAGAGACCCTTTGAGCCATTGAGTCCAATCCCCTTCTGCCTTTGTGCACCGAAAGCACAAGCAAAGCACCCCTGACAGATGGCCACCCAGCCTTAATGTTAATAATAATAATAATAATAATAATAATAATAATAATAATAATAATAATGGTTGTAAGAGAAGAAGAGAACCCTTGGGTCATTTAGCCCAACCCCCTTTTGCCCTTGTGCCATGGGGGCCGGATAAATGGCTTCGGTGGGCTGCATCCGGCCCCTGGGCCTTAGTTTGGGGACCCCTGGTCTAAGTCGTTAATAAAGATGTTGAACAGAACCGGGCCCAGGACGGAGCCCTGCTGATGGCACTCCACTTGTCACTTCTTTCCATGATGAAGACGACGCATTGGTGAGCACCCTTTGGGTTCGTTCGCTTAGCCCAGGGGTCCCCAAACTTTTTAAACAGGGAGCCAGTTCACGATCCTTCGGACCATTGGAGGGCCGGATTATAGTTGGCCACCAAGCAATAATAATAATTATTATTATTAATAATAATAATAACAACAATAATAATAAAAAAGAGGGTTGGAAGAAACCCTTTGGGCAATTGAGTCCAATCCCTTTCTGCCTTTGTGCACTGAAAGCACAAGCAAAGCACCCCTGACAGATGTCCACTCAGCCTCAATGTTAATAATAATAATATTATTAATGGGGCCGGGCTGTGGTGCAGGCTGTTGAGCAACCAGCTGCAGCCAGCTGCAATGAATCACTCTGACCAGGAAGTCATGAGTTCAAGGCCAGCTCGGAGCCTGTCTCTGTCTTTGTTCTATGTTAAAAGGCATTGAATGTTTGCCTTTATGTGTGTAATGTGATCCGCCCTGAGTCCCCTTCGGGTGAGAAAGAAGGGAGGAATATAAATACTGTCAATAAATAAATAAAATAAATAATAATAAGGGTTGGAAGAGACTCCTTGGGCCATTGAGTCCGATCCCTTTCTTCCTTTGTGCACCGAAAGCACAAGCAAAGCACCCCTGACAGATGTCCACCCAGTCTCAACGTTAATAATAATAATAATAATAATAATAATAATAATACAGTAATAATAATAATGGTTGTAAGAGAAGAAGAGACCCCTTGGGTCATTTAGCTCAACCCCCTTCTGCCCGTGTGCCGTGGGGGCCGGATAAATGGCTTCGATGGGTTGCATCCGGCCCCCGGGCCTTAGTTTGGGGACCCCTGCTCTACTGTATAAAGTTCTTTATATGCAAATGTGTTCAGCTGTTATATGACTCTCCCTTTGAGGGAAATATGAGACATTAATTCAAAAACTAAAAATTTAAATAAATTATGTGTCTACATTACAGGTGGATCACTAGATACGTAGTTTACCTCTCCTGATGTATACAACAGCACTCCCCCCCTCCCCCGCCCAATCCTCTTCCTATCTATATATTTGGATTATAATCCCAGAATCCCCAACCAGCATGGCTACTGCTGGCTGAGTATTAGGAAAGTTGTCCTAAAAAGTGCCTTTTCCAACCTCTACCAAAGGAACACAAAAGTAGCAGCAATATGACAACATTTAATCAGAACCATCTAAAAATCACAAAAGTTGTGGATATGGTTTCAAGATCCAGATTGTTGGGGGGGGAGATGGAAGATAATTAAAAAGTCACGATGCAACATATGACAATCTTAAAACGATGATTCAGGATACTCTTAACTCATTGATTGAGTTTATGATCAGGACAAAATGTTTCAGGATTGTATCAAACGCCACTGGCGGGAAAGCAATGACTGTTGTTCATTTGAAAATATGAAAGCACCAACTGTTATCTGAACTTGTCTATAGTATCAACCAGAATACATTGGTACACTCTTGGGCAGAAGGAAAAAAACTTAATTTATATTTAAATTTTAAAATTAATTCCAGACCATTTACACTTATACATACAATTTATTGACAACAGCAGTAAGTTAACTTCCTTTATAAAAACAACTTTACACACACACACACCAGAAGCTAACTGGGAAGTATATCTGGGTTGTAAACTAGAGTGAAAGCAAGTTATTGTGCCTGTAGATAAAGTTCAACCAGGGACCTAAATATTTTAAAGCTACCAGATCTGACTTTGGAAGCTAAGTATCCTACCTCTGAATATTGCTTCCCTAAGAAAACTGCAAAATTCCTGTGATTGCCATAAGTTGAGAGGAGACTTGAAAGCGCATAGTCACATTTTGATTAATTTATGTGTCAAGGAGTCTGAGAAAAGTGTTTGTTTGTAGTGATTGGTAAGGAGAAGTGGGTGTTTGAAGCCCATTTTAAACTGTCTCCTCCCAGCTCTGCAATTCACTCTTTCATATACACACTACTACCTTCTGAAGTGCTTCTTCTGATGCAGCCAGCTTTGCTTTCCAGACCTGTTCCTCCTTCTCTACACTCTTCTGCAGGTCCTTAAGCATCCTTTCCTACAGTTTTGAGAGAAAAACAAAGGAAGAGGAGATGGAGAAGAAAGTGGAAATAACACTGGACTTATAGTATAAGTTTATTTAATTCAATAATTGGAAGTTAGCATCACGGAATTATTCCTTCCATTTGACCTATTGTACCCTGCTATTGGTTATTGGTTATTGTTGAATTATGTCTTATGATGTTTTATGTTTTATATGGTAATTCATTTTAACTGCAATGTATTTTATGCTGACTTATTTTAATGCTGTTTTACTCAGCTTGGTCGCCATGTAAGCCGCCCTGAGTCCCTTCGGGGAAATGGGGTGGGATACAAGAATAAAGTTGTTGCTGCTGCTGCTGCTGCTGCTGCTGCTGCTGAGGTTTGGAGCACAGGGGAAACCTTAACGTCAGGGGAAACCTTTACCTTTACCTTTTATCCAAGTAGAAGGAATTGCGATAAATTCATTTAAAGCAGGTATGTGGCTTTCCTTACCGTTTCTCCAAGAGTAATCCTGTACTGATCACATTCTTTTTGCAGTGTGCTAAGTGCCTCATTTGATTCTTTTGATGCAAGTGCTGAATCCTAAAAGGAAATTTTACAATGACGTTTCACCAGAATTGCCAAAGAGCAGAATTATAACAAAATTGGAATAAAAGATCAAAAGGCCACTAAGCTCGTACACACCTCCTACACAGCTCCCACTCCTACACAGGGCACAATATGCCTACAAGAGCTGATACAATGTCGGTCAATACATTAAAATAAAAACATACTGTCGGAGGAAGCACAGACTTCATGATTCAAGCAACCGAACCATGAGATGATTTAACCTAATATAGTGGTTTCTCATTTGCTGTCTTTTCAATAAAGGGGAAACTTCACAACATCCAGCTCTAACACTCCTTCAGGAATTGCTACTTCCAGATGCAGTTTCCCAACAAAGTTTCCCTCTGTTGCCCCTTCATCTGTCCTGAAGCTTCTGAGACATGCCACTATAAGATGTTTCAGGTAGGAATACACAATGTTAGAAATACTCACAATCTCTGCTTTGGCAACTTTCTTTTCCAATGATTCCACAGCTTTCTCTTTAAAATTCTCCAACCATATATCATATGTCTGGAAAGTAAACAAAGCAATATGTTACTTTGTATCATATTATATCCCTCCTGGACCCATCTACACAGCTATATAAAATCTAGATTATCTACTTTGAACTGGATTATATTAGTCTGCCCTGCCATATAGTCCAGTTCAAAGCAGATAATCTGGATTTATATGGCAGTGTAGGTGGGGCCCTAATAGAATTTGAAATTTTCTCCAGATATTTTTCATATATTAAAAAGTAAGTGTACCAATCAGTCTTATTTTCTTACCTGATCTCATGTATTCTATAGTGCAAAACAAAAAAGATACAAACAACACCCTCAAGTTAGTCAAATCAGGACAAAACTGCTGTTTTACCCCCTGAACAACAAATACAAAAAAACAAAAACAAAACCAGAACACCTCCAAAAGCTTCAAAAGCCAAAGTGGCAGCTGCAATGGGTTGCAGTAATTCTCCAGACAAGCCCAACATTGGATGGTTTGGTCCTGATAGTGTCCCTCTGGAATGAATTAACTCCTCAACAGCTCTTACATGTCAATCACATGGTTCCTGGATCATATACTTATTGGAACATATGACAAATACAGGTCAAGATAGCATTTGCCTTCTCTGCTGTAGCTGGTTCATGTTCAATTTGATATTTATTTTTACATGTAGGATTTTTTTTGCTGAGCCATATATTCCTCATTTTATATCAGCGCCTTTGTTTTTGTGTCCTAAATATAGATGTTTCTCATTTGTCTCTATTGAATTTTATTCTATTAATTTTAGCCCAGTTTTCTAGTTTGTAGAATCTATAAATCCTATAAGGATTCCTCCACACCACTGTATAAATCATTGATAAAAAATATTGAACAGCACTGGGGCACTGCACTTGAGTCCTTCCAATTTCAAGCACAGCCAGAGATATCAACTTTTAAGCATGGGTTTCCAACCAATTATGGATCCATCGGATGGTGTATTGATCCATTCCATATTTATCCAGTTCATGAATAAAAATCTCAGTGGGAATCTTAGTAAACATTTCGCTGAAATCCAAATAAATGACAGCTATAGCATTCCCGCCATGTATTAAACTAATGGCATGGGAAAATATATTATTATTATTATTATTATTATTATTATTATTATTATTATTATTATTATTATTATTATTATTATTATTATTACATTTATTTACATCTCATTTTTTTCTCTCCACAAGGTAAGTTTGGCAGATTTTGTTCTTGACTCCTTGTTGTCTCAACAATATAGTTTAGGACGAAGAATCATTTTGTTGTTGCCATTGTTCAACAGCTGGGAGTCACAAATCCTTGCCAATCTGCTTCAAATCAACCCGAAATCCAGACCGATCTGTTGTAAAGCAAGCGGTGCCTACCTGCTGACCATCTAACAGAACCTCTGGGAAAAGGGAAAGGAGCACCTTCTTGGTTTGTTCCTCAATCATTCCAAGCTGCTGCTCCAATGTTTCCTGAAAAAGTAAGGAAAAGCTTTCATGGACTTCAATTTGCTTAATGCTTTTTCTGAATCAACGGGGGCCTTTCAGGGCCCTTCCACACAGCCATATAACCCAGAATATCAAGGCAGAAAATCTGACAATATCTGCTTTGAACTGGGTTATTTGAGCCCACACTGTCATATATTCCAGTTCAAAGTAGAAAATGTGGGATTTTATTCAGCTATGTGGAAAGGGCTTTAGTTACTATCAATGTACCTAAGCTAATGCATACCAATTTCTGTATCACTCCAAGTGTAGAAACTTTACAAGGACATGATGTAAAAAATGGATGTTCCACACAGGTACTCCTAGCAGAAAGTCAAGGTTGGCTGCATGTCCCCGATACATATCAAAAAGGCTGGGAGAAGATATTAGCTTGCTTCCATTTTGTCCCTACATTTCATTTTTATTATAATCTAACACAAGCAAGGAAAGGTCCACAAACATTCCAGCACTTTGTGCAGCCTCTGCCATTTATGTGTGCATGATGTATGCTTTCAAGTGATTTCCTTAAGATAAATCCATCAGAGAAGGGTTTTTTTTGGCAAAATTTAGAGTGGGTTTGTCCTGGCCTTCATATGTAACTGCATATGATTAGCCTTAAGATCACCCAATGGATTTCCATGGCCAAGCAAGGAGCTGAGCCCTGGCTTCCGGTCATCTTAGTCAAACAGTCAGACCCCTAAACCATGCTAACACTATGGCTCTTATCACTGCTAAATTTCAAGGATGGCAGAAAGCCCCCTTCTCTCATGGTTTTAGTGGAAAATTGCATTTCTGGAAAACCCAGGAAACAAAATTCGCCTCTAAAGAAAGGTGCGTAGCTCCCAGGCACATTATTTTACTTAAAAACCTTGTTTTGCATAAACTGGAAATGTTTTTCATGGCTTCTGGTTATAGCTGTGTTGCCAAAATTTGGTGATACCCGTCTTCTTTAGTGCTGTCTTTTGTGCCTTTCTGTGTTGTTTAAAAACAAGTAATTGCGGTCTCTTTCATCAAACAGGTTAGTCTTACTATTTTAACAGCAATCACCCCGCTCCATTTGCCTTCATAAAACACAATGGAGACATCCAATGACACCCCTTCGAACACCCGGCTTTCCTCGCTTCCAAGCAAATTGAGAGGTATGAAGTCAACAGCTACTCAACTCCAAAAATGCCAGTTTCTTGACATTTTAAAATTGGAGTCCCAAGGGCAACCCCCCGAAATAATCTTGTGTCATGCAATGGTCTCTGTGAACTCTGTTTTCAAAATATCTAGAAACGGGGGAAGCCTGCATGTGATGAGGCCCTGGGGCAGGATTCAGTTAAAGCAATGGTCTCAACCTGTTAGTCCCCAGATATTTTGACCTACAACTCTCAGAAATCCCAGCCAATTTACCAGCTGTTAGGATTTCTGGGAGTTGAAAGCCAAAACATCTGGGGACCCAAAAATTGAGAACCACTGAGTTAGAAAATCATTTGTCAGTCTCTATTTACGTGGATAAGAGGACTATTTTCACCTTTTGTGTCTTGAACGATGCTTGTTTTGAAAACGCACAATCTAGTATTTTCCACTTGTTTATGTAGTTAGGACACCTTGTTGTCAAACTCTCAATCATTCTTGGGCAAGATTGCAGAGTGGGCGGCAGTTACATAACTATCCATGCTTGGTACAGACACCTGTTTTTGGCAGGCATGGGATCTTTCCCTAACAAATGCAAATGGCTGTGCAAAATGGCTTCACTTTCATTACAATGATTTGGAATAAAATATAAACTTGTCCAAAGCTTATAGAAGCCTTTGTAAAAACTACAAGGTTACTGTAAGGAATTGCAGGAAAGCCAACCTTTGTTTTAGCTGAGGACTGTAACTTCTCTTCACAAGACCTTCTAACTGAATTCAGAGTTTCTGTAGCTTCCCGGTTCTTTTCTTGCAGGTCCTGTTGGAAATAAACAACCCCAAAAAGCTCAGTGTTAGTAGGAGGCTGGCCACAAACATTTACATGCAGGAATTCAACCAACCAACATGTTTTTATGTTGGTTATACTTAGCAATGTACATGTATTTTATGGTGTTGTATTTTAATTTTGTTCCACTGGGCTTGGTCCCCATATAAGTCACCCCAAGTCCCTTTGGGGAGATAGGGCAGGATATAAGAATAAAGTAATAATAATAATAATAATAATAATAATAATAATAATAATAATAATAATAACTCAGCTGCTATCAGGACCTCAAGATTGAACTTCAAAGACTCTAGCAGAAACCACATTGGGTGCCGTGCCAAAAGATCTCAGCTGGCATTTGGAAACAATAGACATTGACAAAATTACGATCTGCCAACTGCAAAAGACCACCCTACTGGGATCTGCAAGAATCATCCGAAAATACATCACACAGTCCTAGACACTTGGGAAGTGTTCAACTTGTGATTTTGTGAAACGAAATCCAGTATATCTATCTTGTTTGCTGTATCATATAATAATAATAATAATAATAATAATAATAATAATAATAATAATAATAATAATAATAAACCTCCTTAACAAATGTAAGTAAAATTTTAAAACCATTAATCTTATCTTCATTTTAAATCTAATGGATCTATTTTAAATCCAATAAGTCCCATAGCTTTTCTTGCATCCCTTCAAAATGTTTACAAAAATGTTTTAAAACGTACAATATTAACCTCTAACTCCTCTTGCGACAGTGAAAATCAAGTAATCTCTCCTTTGCCTATCTTCAGCTACAGGGCCTTTTCTAGTACACTGCATTATTTTAGTTTTAGCCATTTGCCTCTTTAACTTCACTTAATTTTATGTATGTGTCTCTCTATATACCGTATGGGCATACATGCATGCACACACAGAGGCAGATATACACACACAAATGAATACTCACAGAAAAGATTTTGGTTCTACAAACCAGCTCATGATAGATACTTGCTGAGCTGTATTGGTTATATATATGTGTGCAAAATCCCTCTCATTCATGTCTGAAGTCCCAAAGTATCTGAACTACATTCTTCTCTAATTATTTCTAGTTAGTCCTTGTTTTTAATGAAATATGCCTCCCCCTGTCCCCAGAAAGGACAATGTTGGCAGCTCCAGAGCCAGTCTTCTGCCCTTGGAAGTTTCCAGGGCCATGAAGACTGCTAAAAAGGCTCAATAAATAAATAACAGAACCAGAAAGTAGCTGGAAGTCAATGTCTGAGGCTTGATAATGTGGGGGTGCAGTGTGTGTGTGTGTGTCCTAGGTAAATGTGTGTGTGTGTGTCCCACAGATTATGGGTTTTAGTGCTGTATAATGGGGTTATTTTGATTGTTATTAATTTTACTTCTCTGTATTTTATTGTATTATGTTGCACTATTGAGTGTGTCCTGTGAACCGCCTCGAATCCCTCCAGGGAGATGGTGGCAGGATAGAAATAAATTTTATTATTATTATTATTATTATTGTTGTTGTTGTTGTTGGAGCCTCCGTTGACTTGAAGCTTGGGTTGCTGACCTGAAGGCTGCCAGGTTCGAATCCAACCTGGGGAGAGCATAGATGAGCTCCCTCTATCAGCTCCAGCTCCATGTGGGGACATGAGAGAAGCCTCCCACGAGGATGGTAAAACATCAAAAACATCGGGGGGGGGGGGGGGGGGCTGGGTAACGTCCTTGCAGACGGCCAATTCCCTCACACCAGAAGCGACTTGCAATTTCTCAAGTCGCTCTTGACACGAAAAAAATTATTATTATTACGTATTATTATTGTTGTTGTTGTTGTTGTTGTTGTTATTAAAGAGGGAGTTGCTGTTTCTCAAAATTTTCAGGAGAAAAAGACTATCTGGATACATAAATATAAAATATAAAAATTCTTCATGTGGAGGACTGGGGGCCTCAAAGTTCCCTGTTAGAATCTAATGTGGGAAGAAATACGCTATTCCTGATAGCTGGAAAAGGGGTAGAGAAGCAATGCCTTTCTTTGTCCAGGGGTCCAGATTGTTCTTCCTGCTGTTGTCCATCTCATGGATCGCAGCAGAGTAGAATATGGGTCCACCCAAGTAGAGTTCCCCATTCATACAATATAAATCCATCATCAGGAATACTGTATTTCTAGTTCATCAAGGACAACAAAGACTTTTTTGGTTTTCCTTAACAAAATACCCAAAGCATCCAACCCCTTCTTGAGACAGGACCTACGATATGTCCATGGTAAGTGATTCAGCCCCACAAATGAATGAAAAGTTGACATATAACATTAGAAATCCCGCATGTCAAGACCATGTCATGTAAACAAGTCTGCTTGTGATGTAAAATAAGAGAAACAATCATGTTGAAGCACCCATCTCATGTTCTTCAAGCACATGCAATGTTATCACAAAGTTTAGCTATTATTTAATATACAAAATAATAATAATAATAATAATAATAACAACAACAACAACAACAACAATAATAATAACTTTATATACCGCTCTATCTCCCCGAAGGGACTCAGGGCGGTTGCCAAAGTGCAAAACATCATACAAAACTTAACACAACAATAATACATCAATTAAAAATATAGCAATTTCAGTTAAAACAAGAGTCACAATCAGCATCTCCAATCAAAGTCCTGGCATCTTTACAAATCCCTTAGTTTACATGTGCCTTCAGAGTTACTCACATTGTTTTTTAATTTCAACTGTTCCACTGTTTCTGTTAGTGCTGCAATGTTCTTCTCTACAGTGGAGGTCTCTGTGGAGGATTCATGGAATCTGAAACAGAAAGAGAATCTGTAAGCCTTCCTATTCCATATATTCACTGTGTGTGTACACATAGGTAAAGGTAAAAATTTCCCCCTGACATTAAGTCTAGTTGTGTCTGGGGCTTAGTGCTCATCTCCATTTCTAAGCCGAAGAGCTGGCGTTGTCTGTAGATGCCTCCAAGGTCATGTGGCTAGCATGACTATATGAAGCGCCGTTACCTTCTCACCAGAGTGGTACCTATTGATCTACTCACATGTGCATGTTTTTGAACTGCTAGGTTGGCAGAAGCTGGGGCTAACAGCAGGAGCTCACCCCGCTCTTTGGATTTGAACTGCCAACCTTTTGGTCAGCAAGTTCAGCAGCTCAGCAGTTTAATCCACTGCACCACTGGGGATTCCGTGTGTACATATACACACAAATAAAACCCACTACTTTCACTCCATCCAGTTTAGAATACGGTCATGATATCTGACATACATCTTTATTTTGGAAGAAAGGAACACAGAAAAATTGATTTGGACTGAATGAAAATATTGAATTTTGCAAGAGGAGAAACTTTACTAATAGTGAACAAAGGACTGGACCTTATTTATTTGAGGAAACTCTTTCTCTGGATTACCACTGGCAAGATGTACCTATACAGCACCGAAACGTTTTTTCCCAGTGGTACAAAAGACTCGTAGAGAAATGTAACAATCACTGCCTAAGAAAGGATAAATTAGCTTACCAAAGACAGTTGCTTCTCAAGGGAAGTTACTTTCTTCTCAAGGGAAGCAACCTTCTTCAAGCCTCCCCTAGTAATTTGTTTTTTATATGATTCTGTTTGCTTACTGTATTGTATATGTATGTTTTGGTATGCAGCTTTCCCTTTGCTCTGTTTCTTGAGGTTGTGGGAGGGGCCGCAGACCACATAATCAGATCTGTGCTCAGACCTCAGACTCCAATTTAGAGGACAGATATGCTATTAGACTTTTTTTGGACTGTTAAGTGAAAATTCATGTTGATGTTGATTGTAAAAAAGATGCCCTGTGTTATCTGCACAGAGAAACCACTTCAAATCCTATCTGTAATTGGATTGACAAGTTATGAACCTGTATACTGAATGCATGAAAGTTGTGAGTAAACCAGATGTTATTTTACCAAAGCCCACCGGTACTTTATTTTTGTGTCTTGAGAGCATGATAAAGAAATAAGATATTTTATGGGAGAGTAGATGTATTTTTGGGCAATTGAAAAACACTTCTGAAGAACTGCTATATTCTGTGCATTGGCATAATCTTTGTACCTAACAGATCAGAGACAACTAGGTTATCAGTCTAACAACTGAAAACCAAATTGCCTTGCATAAGTACAAGTAGTTATATACCACTGAAGAGAAGATTTTCCTAAAACGAGATTTTGGTTCTTCTCTAGAAAAACATACTTTTACAAAAAGTTATGATTTTCAAATGGTTGTGAGTGCCATTTTTCTCCAAAACCTTATGGAGATTCTGGTTTTCCAAAAGAACTGTATGTGATTAATAACCTTGAAACCATACATTCTAACTAGTTTTCAAGCACATATCTAACTATAGACATATTAAAAGTGAACATGTATATGTGTGTATGTATATGTGTGCACACAGCAAACAGAGGAATTGATCAGCAACTGAACAAGAGGTTTGGGAAGAATTCACCATGATTTATAGGAGTTGTAGTTCACCTACATGCAGAGACCACTGCAATGCCCACGAATGACAGACCTGGACCAAATTTGACACTCAGACCCCCCCATGACCAACAGAACATACTGGAGACGTTTGGGGGACATGGATCTTGATGGGAGTTATAGTCCACCTGCACCCAGAGAAACAGTGACCCCCACTGGACTGGGACCAAACTTGGCACAGAAACTCCATGACCAACTTAACATACTGCAGGGCTTTGTGGGCATGGACCTTGATTTTGGGGGCTGTGGTTCACCTGCATCCAGAGAAACAGCGACCCCCACCAACAATGGACTTGTAGTTCACCCTTATCCAGAGAGTACTGAACCCAGCCAACGTCAGATCTGGACCAAACTTGGCACACAAAACCAACATGGCCAACTATTCATACAGGCAGAGTTTGGTGATGAATGATCATGGATCTGGGAGTTGTAGTTCACTCTTATCCAGAGATCACTGAACCAGCCGACAATGGATCTGGACCGAACTTGGCACACAGACCTAACATAGCCAACTTGGGGTGATTGGCCGATGATTTTGGAAATTGCAGTTCACCCACGTCCTTATGCATTTTCTAATGGGAGCCTTCATTAAAAAAACAACAGAAAAGACTGTATTTTTTCTACCAAACAGAGCTACAAATTACCAAACTGATATTACCAAACACCCCAAAACAATGCCTTTTTCAAATAACCCGGGCATCTCTGGGTCCCCAAGCTAGTAGCAAAATAAAACAAACCCATAAACCATTGTCAAAAGGAGGGCTCTCTCTGCACAATACTAATGAGCTAATTTCCCTTAGTGTAAACATGCAGCATACGTTCTCAATTTAAACACCAGTTACATTTATGTGAACACAGTAAAGCACACAAGGTAAGAATGCCCTTGTCTTAACAAAAGTAGTTCAGCAGTGTTAAATCTCACCAGGCTTACCTTAACTGCAGTAGACTGTCTTCCTTTTGATCTCCTTCCTGAAAATAGAGAGAAGGGAGGAGAGAATGAGACAAAAATATGATTATGTGTGGGTATGAATGGAAGATGAATGAATGAAACCTAGTACATTTGAAG
Organism: Anolis carolinensis; assembly: GCF_035594765.1. Taxonomy (NCBI): domain Eukaryota; kingdom Metazoa; phylum Chordata; class Lepidosauria; order Squamata; family Anolidae; genus Anolis; species Anolis carolinensis. The sequence goes on from NC_085844.1 coordinate 132,560,269, forward strand.
ACACCAGTCTGTGGATTAAGGCCTGCAAACCATTAACTACCTGTTTGCTGAATTGTAATTAAAACCTGATAATGAAACTGAAATAGTTGACCTGCCTGCTAATTGTGATAAGAACTGTGACTAATAAGATAAATGTTTACATCAAGTTAAGGAAATGTTTACAACTGTTAAGAAGGAAGTCAACACAAGGCCAACACCAATCAAGAGGAATCAACATCTGGTCCAGGAAACTGAGATGGAGCCAGGATGGAAGATGTCTATCATTCATTTACAACTTTGGGACTGTATCAGAAAATATTGTTATATAAATGATCTTGTGACGGTCCAGAAAGTGTGACAGGTAGCGATGCTGTTCACCCGCCATGCTCAGTGGAGACAGTGTATGGGAAAGTGACATATTTGCAGGGAAGCAGTCTTCTCACTTTTGGGGCCTCCTTTTCTCATGGGAAGAGAAAGGAGTGAGTTTTGGAGACATTCTTTTTGGAGTTTTGAAGTTTTGGAACTATGTGTTGGCAGGGTGCAGTAGAAGCTGGGTCTGGCCTAAGCAGGTGCTTCTCCAAGGAGGGAGACAAGATATGGTAATTTTTGTGTGCATGAAGATGGATGCATGTAGATGTGTGTGAATGGTGAGTGAAAATGTAACCCCTCTTTGTCTGTTTGTTAGCCAATGTAGTAGGTTGTTGTGAATCCAATGTAGTTGCATAGAATCTGTATGTCTGTATGTCTAATATCATTCTTTGTTGTTCTGTAAAAGTTCTGCTGATAACTCTCTCACACTGAAATTGCAATAAAAAGAACCTAAAGTTAAAGTTATTGAAAAGTTATTCATAACAAGAAGGAAAGGCTGTTGCATTACTCTTGTATCCCAAATTGAGGATCCACCAGAGTAAGTAATGCTGCCACATTGCTAAATGTTGGCAGCATAAGGAGTCAAATCCCACTGAAGGAGAGAAAAGTTCATCAACAAAGCACAGGCTGCCCATAAAGCCTGTTGCAAGAAGCTGACCTGTGCATCTCTGCTCCTTTCCTTTTCTCTTGTTTGGTTTGCCTCCAAGAGAGCTTCCAATGATTGAATCTTTTCTGTAAGCTGTGAATTTTGGGTGGTGGTTTCTGCCAGCTTAACCTCTAAATTATTCAATTCTTCCGCTTTTCTCTTCACTTCTGTTTCAGAGCACAGCAGTTTAGATTGGATTTCTATAAAGAGTGGAAAATGGAGAAAATTGAGAAATTGATTTCAGGTGTGGCTCTTATTAAAAAACCAGCTGAGGATCAAGGGCTTAGATATCTGAGGATGGGACAAGCTGATGGCCTCCATCCCTGTACTTTCACATGCACAATGTGACCTCACCAGAAAAATTGGGCTGCTCCTCTTTTGCCTTTTCCAGCTCTTCCTGCAAGCTTTGATATCTGTCCTGACATTTGCAGAGCTCTTCGCTGATCTCATCCAAGCTCTTCTGAAGCGGGGCCTCTTTTTCTTTCTGGGATATCTGCATGGAGGAGATGGGGGAAAATTAAGCTGGAAGACAAAAGCAGGCATATAAGCACAGAGCCATTTTGTAAAAGCCACATAACTTCTAGCACATCACAAAATGGCATTGTTGTCTTCACAATTCCTTTCCTGTTCCTTCCAAAACATTCATAAAGCAAGGATGGTTTTATACCCGACTACATTAGCACCACTGTCTTTAATGAAACATCATGAGCTTCACCGAGGAGCAACAACTGCTGCAACTTTCTGGCACATTAATTGAAACTGATATGCCTCATATAACCAAGTAGGTCTGCTCCTGGACATTACTTATTTAATATAAAATACTAGCTGGGGAACCCATCGTTGCCCAAGATATTTGAAATAGTCAATTTAGTAATTGTACAAAATGCATAAGGTCATGGATTAACTACGACTGACATCATGCCAGGTTAACCCTGAGAAACTCCATCAGTATTTAAAGTTTGTTATGTTGGGCAGGTTTGCTCTGGATGCATCATCGTTGGGGTTCAGTGTCCTCTCTGGCTGTAGGGAAAACTACAGCTCCCACTATGGTGAGTCAGTCCCCTCAAACCCCTCCAGTAGGTTGAGTTAGTCATGGGGGTTCTGTGTGCCAAGTTTGGTCCAGGTCCATCATCGGTGGAGGTCTCAGTGTCTCTGATAATGGGTGAACTACAACTCCCAGAAAGGAAGGTCAGTTCGCCCTCAAACCCCTCCAGCAGGTTGAGCTAGTCATGGGGGTTCTGTGTGCCAAGTTTGGTCCAGGTCCATAATTGGTGGACGTCAAAGTTTCTCTGTTTGTGGGTGAACTACAACTCCCAGAAAGGAAGGTCAGTTCCCCCTCAAACCCCTCCAGTAATCAAATTTCAGCATATCAGGTATGCGTGCCAAGTTTGGTCCAGATCCATCGGTATTTGGGTTCACAGTGCTCTCTGGATGTAGGTGAACTACAACTCCCCCAAATCAAGGTGAATTTCCCCCAAAGATGTCCAGTATTTGTTGCTGGTCATACGGACTCTGTGTGCCAAGTTTGGCTCAATTCCATCTTTGGTGGAGTTCAGAGTGCCCATACTATAAATCTCAGTACCTACAACTCCAAAATGTCCAGACCAATTCCCCTCAAAAACCATCAGATTTGGGCATATCTGGTATGCATGTCAAGTTTGGTCCAGATCTGTCATTGTTTGGGTTCATAGTGCATTCTGAATGTAGGTGAACTACAACTCCTACAAATCCCTCTAAAGACTTCCAGTATTATTTCTTGGCCATGGGGGTTCTGTGTGCCAAGTTAGTTCCAGGTCCATCGTTGGTGGAGTTCAGAGTGCTCTTAGTTTGCAGGTGAACTATACATCCCAGTACCTACAACTCCTATAAAACATGGTGAATTCTCCCGAAACCTCTCTAGTAGGTTCAGTTGCTGATCAATTCCTCTGTTTGCTGTATGCCATAGAAAAGAATAGGAAAGGGTTATGGAAAAGGCAATAGGCGGGATAATGCAAATTCCACACCAGTGGAGAGAGTAAGAAACACTGGGATGTCTGTGGTGGAGGAAACATATAAAATCTAGGATGAAATTGTCCCTGTACGAAAGCCTTCGTATGGGTGGTGGGCAGCATGGTGTTTGTGGAGAACATTGGCAGGGCTCTTGGACACTTTCACAGTACTCTCTATAACCTGCAATGTCATTGGAGGGAGGGCCATTGGTGGCTCCTGAGTAGTGAGAGCTATAGCTATTTGTGGAAGTGGGAGCTTGTCTGTGTAAGTGGAAACCCCAACCACACACATACATACATATTTTCACTTTTGTTATGTGTATAGAAGATTGTAGAGGCAAAACAACATGGAAATCATTGGGATAGATTCCTACACCCACTAAAAAAGAATAGTTTGATATCTTTCAGCAAAAATTTTATTCCAAACCAGCAATCTCCCAAGGATGGTTACAAAAGCTGCAGCTAACTAGAAGACAAGAAAGAAAAGCAGGCTGATTGGATGTAAAAGGATTTTTAATGCATACAAATACAGAACACTACTTACCTGGAGCTGACAGATTTGCTCTTCAAAGTCAACCGCTTTCATTTCTAGGGCCTTTTTCTGATCTTCTACCTGCTGTAAAATTTCTATCTTTTCAGTCAGCTCTTTGCTTAGTTTGCTACATTCCTGACGAAGTTTTGCCAGTTCAGTATTCTGCCTGAATAATAAAAACACAAAAAAATAATATTTATATGGCAATATAAAAGGTGGTGGCTAATTTCTGCATCATTTGCTTTTATTGTTTACAGTCAACTCTCCACATTCACTGGAGTTAGAAGCAATGGACCTCCCTGAAAATCAAAAGCTACACATTAAAAAAATATTCTTGAGAGAACACCTCTCTTTCTAGGTCTTCTAGAACAAAGGACCCAAAGAGCAGGGCACAGAACTCCAATTGGGGTCAATTTTTTCCTGGTCTTTCATTTCTACTCTGTATTAAGTGGAGCTGCGGTGGCACAATGGGTTAAACCCTTGTGCCAGCTGAACTGCTGACCTGAAGGTTGCCAGTTCAGATCTGTGAGGCAGGATGAACTCCTGTCTGTCAGCTCTAGCTTGCGGGGATATGAGAGAAGCCTCCCAGCAGGATGATAACACACCCGGGCGTACCCTGGGAAACGTCTCCATAGATGGCCAATTCTCTCATACCAGAAGGTGACACAATTTTTAAAAATTAAGTGGTTTGCGCAATCAGTTTCAACCTTTCTGTAGGGATCTGAAGCACACAATCAATCATACGTTTTTCCTGTCTTCTATACAATCTCATAATTCTACATCAGCTAAAATACTTTTTTTATCTTACTTGCTCTCAGTCTGGCTGGTGGCCTGGTTTAAAGCGTCTCTGAGAATGGAATTTTCTTGCTGCAAGCGAGCAAGTTGGGTGTTAGGCCCATTCTCCAGCTGTTCTTGTAGAGTTCGGATCTGCAAATTAATAAAGAATATCATATACTAGCTGTTACCTTATCCTGTCATAACAGATCAAAATGTTATGTAAGTCAACATACGGCTTTCACTTGAGGCCTCATCTATAATTCCATATAATGTAGTTTCGGAATGCGGTTTAATATAACCCAGTTGCTGGATATAAGTCTGCAGGATGAGATGACTTGCTTCCCAGGATAGGAAAAGAGCTTGCAAATATAATCTCAGGCCCCTTCTACACGGCCATATAACCCAGGTTATCAAATCAGATAATCCACATTATCTGCTTTGAACTGGATTATATAAATCCACACTGCCATATAATCAATCCAGTTCAAATCAGATAATCTGGATTTTTATATGGCAGAGTAGAAGGGGCCTCAGAATCAAGGTCTATATTGGGAAACAGGAGGATTTTTTGAGAACAAGAGGATGGGTGAATGTTATCCCCCTCTTCCAATAAAAGTAGAATGGGAAAGGACACAGCCAACTATTCACCTATATATTGATAATATAACAGAATAGGTTTGAGAAGATATCATTACAGTCTGTTTATAAAAACTTAGGGGAAAATACTGTGATTGCTGAAGAAAACAGCTCTTTTCTTAATAGAATTACAAACTTTTTGTATGAACTTTTGTTTGTGAACTGAATGTATGTATGTATGTATGTATGTATGTATGTATTTATTTATTTATTTACAGTATTTATACCCCGCCCTTCTCACCCCGAAGGGGACTCAGAGTGGCTCACAGAACACACATATGGTAAACATTCAATTCCGATTATACAATTAACAAGGACAGACAACACAGAGGTAAAGGCAGTTTTTCCCATCTTATTTCGGCATCTTGCCGGCTGTGCTCAACTCCGCTCGGGGAGGGGGGAGGCTATGTCGCTCCATCTTCCATGCCAATGAGTTTATTTCCGATTGATGCCCTTAAGGGTGCCTTTATTACCTCACTGCTAAAAGCGGGACCTGTTTATCGACTCGCATTTCTGCTTTCGATCTGCTAGGTGGACGGATAAGCTGGGGGCTTACAGTGGTTGCTCACTCTGACCTGGGCTCGAATTGGTGACCTTTCAATCGACAGGATTTTTTTTTGCAACCCAGCGGTTTAGCCTGCTGTGCTAAGTCTGATCCCTTTTTAATATTTTAATACCGTATTTACATTTTTCATTATTCAATTATATAGTGCTATACTACATAATGTACCCAGTCAACATACATATCATGTGCTCTTCCTAGGCTTAGCAAATAAAGCTTGACTTGAATGCCTATCTTGATAATGCAAAGAGAAACAAAAAGACAGTATCAAACCAAGTGAAATCCCTTCCTCTACCTTTTCTTGCAGATTCTGGGTCTCAGTTTGATGATCTTGATAACTGGCCTGCATACGGGCTTGGATAGCAGACATCTCTTGCTCATGTGTCTGCTGTTGCTCCTTCCATTTAGTCTCAAGCGTGGTAGTCTTTGCCTTCTCAGAGGTAAGATCCTTCAAGATAAGGCATTCGTAATTAAGGTTTCATATGTAGAGTCAAGTTACAAGACATGTTTTATGAACATGAGAGAGTTCTGGGAGTTCAGGAGCCAATTACATGTCCTGTTGTGCATTGCTTCCCAAAATCAACCTTTCTGGATTTCCATGTTCAAAAGGCACAGGGCCAGTTGAGGGTGCAGCAAGGCATTTAAAGACAAACTACTGCTATTGGGGACTTCTAGGAAAACAAGGAGAAAAAAAGGAATGGGGACTCACTGGCCCGGGCCCTTCCACACAGCCATATAACCTAGAATATCAAGGCAGAAAATCCCACAATATCTGCTTTGAACTGGATTATCTGAGTCCACATTGCAATATATTCCAGTTAAAAGCAGAAAACGTGGGATTCTATTCAACTGTGTGGAAGGGACCCCAGCTTGATATGCTGCACACTATCCTCAGATAGTGGTTACTCAGTATTTTTGTGCTTGGTCTGAACCACATGTGCAAGGAAATGCTATTAAGCAGTGAATATCCAAAGGCTAGCATCTACTTACTGGCATGTCATTCTGCTATATTTTCCTAGGTCAACGTGAAGGAGAAATGAATGTGATCACACACTCTTACCCACTACTTTTGTAGGAACGGACATTGCAGGATTAGTCTGCATCCCTATCCTCAAGTCCAATTCTAAGCATTTCTATCACTCGAAAGTTTAGGCCCCATCTCCACAGCTACATAATATGGCATATGAAATGGACTAGCCTGGGGCATCCAAATTACACTCCAGGCTAATCCGTTTCAACCTGATTGTCCAAATTTATTCCTGGTTTAAACAATACCTGCAAAGGTTCCGACCTTAATAATAATAATTATTATTATTATTATTATTTTATTTTATTTTTGTATGCTGCCTCCATCTCCCCAACGGGGACTCGGAGCGGTTCACACGGGGAAAGCCCAATACAATCATATAATATCATAAAATCAACAGTTGAGACATCAAAGAATGCATTTAAAAACAAATTAAACAAGTTATGATTTAAAATAGACATAATTAAAATATTAAACAATCATCCAAAGCATTAAAAGGTCCAATATAGGATAACAGTCTGGGCGACACTCAAAACTGATGAAGGGAGTGTCTATTACAGAATAGAACATACATCAAATAGACACAACAAATAGGGAAGATAAATCTGAACGGAAATCAAACCATAAAGTGACAGGGCAAGTTTCAATGTGGATATGGGCCAGGTTATAACGGACTTGTCTACCTTACTGGAAGATCCAGATCTTTGCAGGTATGGCAGCAGTAGGGGCTGTCTCCTAGGATTGTGATTTGTTTGGGGAGAAAGAATGGCACTGCCAGCCTCCCCCCCCCCCTCCCCAAATTTAGTCCTTAAAAGAGAAACAAAGCCTTCATAATATAGAAGCAAATCCTCCGTAAGGAAGTACAAATCTTGCCTTACCTTTCTGGGGCTTAAAAATGAAACTAAAGAGCTTCAGAGAGGGGAGGAGGGGATAGCTGTTTTCAGAGTGTGATATGTGAAACTCACAAATCCATCCTAAAGTAGCCCACCGAGGCCCCTTCTACACAGCTGAATAAAATCCCACATTATCTGCTTTGTATTGGAATATATGGCAGTGTGGACTCAGATAACCCAGTTCAAAGCAGATATTGTGGGATTTTCTGCCTTGATATTCTGGGCTATCAGGCTGTGTGGAAGGGCCCTGGGAATGCTGGTCTTGACAGTATGCAGATGAGAGCAAACAAAACACTCCCTTGTGTTTACGAGGACAACAAGTGTCCACATTGCCATTAAATGCTATGAGGAGGAACGGAAATGAATACACAAAGCACAGTAATGTAATGGGACTCAAAATACTAATTTTGAGCATGCCAAGTTCATCTTCACAAATTTACCTTTGTAAGTTCTCTCAACTTTGCCTTTGCAGCAGTTGCATTTTCTTGCTCCATAGTAAGTAGCTTCTCTTTTTCCTCCAGTTGTCGTTTCAGCACAGCAACAGGATCACTTTTCTGAGTTGCCTATAAAGAAGAACCAATTATTAGAAATAAAATTAAGAATTTGGCAGTTAATGCATTCAGAGGTCTGCGATACAAAGTCTAAGACAACCAAGGTGTTCAGTGACAGGTTTATTGGCCCCTGTTTTTGTGCTTGTTTGAACAGTATCTTGCTTAGCCATAGAGATTGATTTTAGGCCCCTAAATGCTCCCCACATTCATGGACGGAATCAGTAAATATATATTTGTTCCTCCTCAATATGTGCCACAAAGTCACTTACTGTATATCGGTGTGATAAGTTCATAGATTTGATTGAAAAATATAAGCAATTCAAAAGAAATAGAGTAGCATGAAACACTAATTTCAAATCTTTGGGGTAAAATTGGTGCCCCAAAGGTAAATAAAATCCCACATTATCTGCTTTGAACTTGAATATATGGCAGTGTGGACACAGATAACCAAGTTCAAAGCAGATATTGTAGGATTTTCTGCCTCAGTATTCTTGGTTATAGTGTGGAAGGGCCTTAAGAGAAAAAAGAAATAAGAGGAATGTATTTTGGGAATCTATCTGAGGCCCTTTCTACACTGCCATATAAAATCCAGATTATCTGCTTTGAACTGGATTATATAGCAGTGTAGATTCAGATGAAACTGTTCAAAGCAGAAAATATAGATTATCTGCTTTGGTAGTCTGGATTATATGACAGTGTAGAAGGAGAGATAATTGCCAGACCAGCCAAAAGATTCAGATAATACTCTTTTGGATCAGAACATCAAATTTTCCAATGTGAGACATTCAGTAGTAACTAGAGACTTAAACCCTGATCCCTGATGAAAATTAAATTGTTAGGAATTACAGCTTATTACACTATTTTAAAAAACAAAGCAATGGTTTAAATTTTTATAGAGAAAAGTATAACTACAGTAGAGTCTCAATTATCCAACATAAATGGGCCGGCAGAATGTTGGATAAGTGAATATGTTGGATAATAAGGAGGGATTAAGGAAAAGCCTATTAAACATCAAATTAGGTTATAATTTTACAAATTAAGCACCAAAACATCATGTTATACAACAAATTTGACAGAAAAAGTAGTTTAATACGCAGTAATGCTATGTAGTAATTACTGTATTTACAAATTTAGCACCGAAGTATCACGATGTATTGAAAACATTGACTACAAAAATGCATTGGATAATCCAGAATGTTGGATAAGCGAGTGTTGGATAAGCGAGTGTAGTAGCAATATGATGAGCTATGCAAAGTTTGTGATTCCTTGTCATATTGTAGCGCTATAACAGTATAGTATGATCGGATCCTGAAACAGCCCTGCCTAATGCAGAGGTATTTCATTGTAGAAAAACCATGATAAGTAGGGCATTTTTTCCTCCCTCTGGTACTACCTTTCCACAGTTGTCTTCAATTGCGATATATTTATGGCGAGGGGAAAGTAAATGGGTTGCTGTGAGTTTTCCGGGCTGTATGGCCATGTCCCAGAAGCATTCTCTCCTGACATTTCTCCCACATCTATGGCAGGCATCCTCAGAGGCCTGAGGTCTGTTGGAAACTAGGCAAGTGGGGTTTATATATCTGTGAAAAATCCAGGGTGGGAGAAAGAACTCTTGTCTGTCTGAGGTCAGTGTGAATGTTGCAATTGGCCAGTTTGATTAGCATTGAATGGCCTTGCAACTTCAAAGCCTGGCTGCTTGCTCCCTGTGGAAATCCTTTGTTGGGAGGAGTTAGCTGGCCTTGATTGTTTCATGTCTGGAATTCCCCTGTTTTTTTAGTGTTCTTCTTTATTTACTGTTTTGAGTTTGGAGTTTTTTTAATACTGGTAGCCAGATTTTGTTCATTTTCATGGTTTTTTCCTTTCTGATGAAATTGTCCACATGCTTGTGGATTTCAGTGGCTTCTCTGTGTAGTCTGACATGGTGGTTGTTAGAGTCATCCAGCATTTCTGTGTTCTCAAATAATATGCTGTGTCCACATTGGTTCATTAAGTGTTCTGCTATGGCTGACTTCTCTGGCTGGATTAGTCTGTAGTGCCTTTCATGTTCCTTGATTAGTTAAATAAATTAAATATTCACAGCAGTGCATTAAATATCAAAAGATGTCCCTACCATAAGCCATGGGTTCTGAGCACCTCCTGCTTTCTCAGTCAGGACTTCCATCAGCTGCTGGGCTTCACCATCACCAAAAACCATGCTGCTGACTATGGAAATTAAGGTCTTGAATGGGAGAGAAAGCTCGCTTTCAGTATGTGTGGTACCTACAAAGAGAAGTGGGAATAGAAGCAAGCTGCGTTTTTAAAGTCACTGTCTAAAGTAAATGAAAAATTCTGAAATGATGAGAAGTTTTTGCTGTGCTCATTTCTATTTGCAGATTTACTCAAGGCAAAATTCTTACTAAAGATTTTCCAGCCTGCAAATACAATGACCAAGGTGAGAAATTCGTGGCCAATAAAGAAAAAGATCTTCAAGAAGCACAAGAAAACTTGGATACTGTATTTCTTGGGTTCTGAGACACACTTTCTTCCTATATAAACATCTCTAAAAATGGGGTGCAGCTTAGAATTGCAGGTGTTTCTTATGGATTTTTGGTGGCGGTGGTAGTGGTACTGAAATCTTACAATCAATGGTGTCTTACAACAGAAGAAAATAGTACCTAGCTTACTCATCTAGGCATTGCTGTGTGGGTTTAAAAAATATTTACTTAAAAACCCAATTGTAATATGTACATGCCAATGTGAGTAGATCAATAGGTACCGCTCCGGCGGGAAGGTAACGGCGTTCCATGCAGTCATGCCGGCCACATAACCTTGGAGGTGTCTACGGACAACGCTGGCTCTTCGGCTTAGAAATGGAGATGAGCACCAACCCCCGGAGTCAGACATGACTGGACTTAACATCAGGGGAATCCTTTACCTTTACCTAATATGTACCTTACGGCAAGGATTTGCAATACAAGGGCTCTGCCACTGGGGTGCACCAAAACACAGCAGAATCTATTCCCACAACCCCACCCCTGCTAAGTAAGAGGGCTGAGAAACCACTAACTTCATTAGGGGACCAAGGAGTTGTTATTTATGTACCAAATTAGTCCTATTTATATTGCAAATAGATATCAAGGCTTTAAATGTTTTTAATTTAACAATATTTGAAATTAGCATATATACTCATGTAAAAGTTAACTTCATATCTAAGCCAAGGGCAGGTTTTGGGACCAAAACTTATGAATTTTAATTGATCAGGGTTGTTGTGTGTTTTCTAGGCTGTATGGCCATGTTCCAGAAGCATTCTCTCCTGACGTTTCGCCCACATCTATGGCAGGCATCCTCAGAGATTGAGAGGTATATTATACCTCACAACCTCTGAGGATGCCTGCCATAGATGTGGGCGAAACGTCAGGAGAGAATGCTTCTGGAACATGGCCATACAGCCATGTTGAGGTATAATATACCTCACAATCTCTGAGGATGCCTGCCATAGATGTGGGCAAAACGTCAGGAGAGAATGCTTCTGGAACATGGCCATACAGCCCGGAAAACACACAACAACCCTGTGATTCCGGCCATGAAAGCCTTCGACAACACATTTAATATGATCCATGAAGAAGTCAAGGGTCATCCTGCAGAGAGGAGAAACCACTAATGCCAATCCAGCCTTATGGGGTTGATTTTTTTACTAAAATATCTAGACATATACATGAGCATATAAGGTACATATTAAGGTATATACAGTATTTTAAAATATATAGTTGGTGCAAGTTCCCAGAAGAGCAATGAGGGGGATACAAGGAATAGAACGTGTGATCGAGGGGTGACACACGTCCCCTCTTTAAATACCCAAAGGCTGTCACAGAGTCATGAGTGCAGACCTGCTTTCTGATGCCCCAGAGAATAAATCCAGGACTAACTATTTGAAGTTACAAGAGAGTAAGTTTCTATTCAACATTAGAAGGAACTCATGTGGTTTAGCAAGAGAAGCAACTGCCAAGAGAGGTGGTGGGCTCTCCTTTTTACATCCTCAAAAAAATTACTGGACAGGAATCTGTTGGGGACACGCTTTTTGTGGAGTGGGAACCTATCCCATTCCTTCCATGTTATTTCTGCCTCTGATGCCAAAGTATATCCAGGAAAAGATCAACTTTGTTAACTGTGGCATAACTATTCATCAACTGTATGAACAACAGAGTTGCAGTCTATGTTAAAAATGAGTGGAAATGGATTGAGCCACAATTAAAACCAGAAATCTACTAAACAGCAATGTCTGTATCTTAAACTGAGAAAAAGGCTCAGCTATTTAATCTGAAACTTGGCAGCCTAAAAAAGGTAGCACTGACAATGTTCCGTGTCAATTTTAAAATAGAAAACATATCAGATTGTTTATTTAAAGGGAGTTAAAACAGGAATTTGATAGTTATTGCCAGGCCTTTCCCCTGTAGACTTCACCATAAACTGTCCTCCAATTTATCTAATTTGTAATTTTTTTCTTAAATATACTAGATGCCATCTGATCTTGGAAGATAAGCAGAATCAGTCCTGTTAGGTCTTGAATAGGAGACTGTCAGAGTATTAAGTACTTTATATGAGAGGAAAGTACTGGTTAAAGCACCTCTGAATATTCCCTAACTTAAATCAATTTAGCTGACTAGGAGTCTGAGAAAAGTGTATGATAATGATTGCTAAGGAGGATTTATTTATTTAAAGTATTTATACCCTGCCCTTCTCACCCCAAAGGGGACTCAGAGCGGCTTACAGAACACACATACGGCAATCATTCAGTGCCGATTATACAATTAACACGGACAGACGACACAAACAGAGGTAAAGGCTGTTTTCCCCATCTTATTTCCAGCATCTTGGAGGCTGTGGTCGACTCCGGCCATGGGGGCGGGGGTGTGCTGTTGCTCCATCTTCCATGCCAAGGAGCTTTCCTCTGATTGATGTCCTTAAGGGCACCTTTATTACCTCCCTGCTAAAAGCAGTACCTAATTATCTACTCGCAATTCTGTTTTCGACCTGCTAGGTGGGCAGGTGAGCTGGGGCTAACAGTGGGTGCTCTCCCTGACCGGGCTTGAACTGTTGATCATTTGATCGGCAGGATTTTTCTGCAGCACAGCGGTGTGCTGTGCTAAACCTGTGGGTGTTCGAAAACACATTAAAAGTGTCCCTTTCCAGCTCTGCCATTTTCTCTCTCTTCTACACACGATTACCTTCTGAAGTGCTTCTTCTGGCGCTGCCAGCTTTGCTTTCCACACCTGTTCCTCCTTCTCTATACTCTTCTGCAGGTCCCTCAGCATCCTTTTCTATAGTTTTGAGAGAAAAAGAAAGCATGAGAAAAGGGAAAAGGAAACAGAAGTAATGTGTTGTTGAAGGCTTTCATGGCTGAAATCACTGGGTTGTTGTGCTTTTTTTGGGCTGTATGGCCATGTTCCAAAAGCATTCTCTCCTGACGTTTCACCCACATCTATGGCAGGCATCCTCAGAGGTTGTGAGGTATATGACCTCTGAGGATGCCTGCCATAGATGTGGGTGAAACGTCAGGAGAGAATGCTTCTGGAACATGGCCATACAGCCTGGAAAATGCACAACAACACAAACAGAAGTAACATTGGACTTGTAGTGGTAGGTTTATTTCCCTCATCAGATGCAAGTTATTCTCACTGAATTATTTATTCCACTTGATCTGACTGGCAACCCATGAAAATTATTAGGTGGCTTGAAGGCATATGCACACAATGCATCTTTAGGGACACATCTTAATGTTGTGACCAATCTAAAATAGATGTTTTTATCTAATGGGAGCTCATAACATTTCTTGCTAAGAATATAAAAATACTATCATTTAAGGTTTAGTTTTTTTAGGAGCAGGAAAGATTGTTTCTGTAACTTCAAAGTAGATAATGAAGATAGTGAAATACCGTAGTTTAAGCTTTCCTATACTTTGACTCTATCATGAATAATAATAATAATAATAATAATAATAATAATAATAACAACTTTATTTATATACTGCCCTATCTCCTTGAGGGACTCAGAGCAGTTTCCAGAATACCAGGAAATATACAGTCAATTTAAAACATACGACAATTAAAACATTATACACATATCCAAGAATACTTAAAACCGATAATCATAAAACGCATAACCCAAGTTAAAACCTAATGATAGGGCTCCATCAATAAATAAAACTAGCCATTTTGATACATGATTGTCCAGGCCATCTTATTTCCAATTTCTATGAATGGCTGTGAAATCTGGACAGCAAAAAAAGGAGACAGGAAGAGAATTCATTTGAAATGTGGCACTGGAGGAGAGTTCTGTAGATACTAGGCACTACTAAAATGAGAAATAAATGGGTCCTAGAACAAATCAAACCTGAGCCTAGAAGCCAAGATGGCTAAACTGAAACGGTTATTCTTTGAACCTATCATAAGAAGACAGAACTCAATGGAAAAGACAATATGGCAGAAGGTAAACAGGGAGAGCACCTTACAGGTAGACCTAGGACAAAACCTGGAGGCACCCCACTAGACACTTCTTTTCAGTATGAAAAGTAGTCTTTGATAAGCATTCTTTGGGTTTGGTCATTCAACCAATTACTAATCCATTTAACATTCTATTAATTTATTTGTAAAAATAGGTGTGCAGTAGGTTAAATCGCTAAGCTGCTGAACTTGACCGAAAGGTTGGTGGTTCAAATACGGGGAGCGGGGTGAGCTCCTGCTGTTAGCCTCAGCTTCTGCAAACCTAGCAGCTCAAAAACATGTAAATGTAAATAGATCAATAGGTACCACTTCTGCGGGAAGGTAACAGCGCTCCATGCTGTCATGCCAGCCACATGACCTTGGAGGCATCTACGGACAACATTGGCTCTTCATCTTAGAAATGGAGATGTGTACCATCCCCAGCATCGGACACAACAAGACTTAATGTCAGGGGAAAATCTTTACCTTTAAGCTTGGGAGACATTGCCAAAGCCCTTACTGCAATCAAGATATGCTACATTCTCAGCATTCCCTTCGTCTACTAAGCTCATAACTCTCAAAAAGGAAGGTAAGATTAATCTAACATTACTTGTTTGTGAGAAACCCATACAGAATTTTAATGAGCATGCCATTCCTTTTTAAGTGCTTGCAGATCCTCTATACAGTATAATGATCTGCTCTAGAATTTTTCCTGGCATTGATGCCAGCCTGACTTGGTGGTAATTGTGTCCTCTTTTTTCCGCTTTTCGAAGATGGAGGCATTTGCCCTCGTTCAGCCTGTTGGCACTTGTCCTGCCTTCTAGGGATTCTCAAATATGTGATTACGTGAGTTTCTGAAATTAGGTCTGCCAGTTCTTTCAAAACCCTTAGATGTAATTTATTTGGCTCTGGAGACTTGAATTTCCCATGATACTCAACTAGGTAACCTTAACCAGTCACACACTCTTAGCCTCAGAGGATTGCATGCTGCAAGTCGCTCAAGCAAGGAGCTTCGAAATGATTGAACAGAAGCTCTCTGAAGCTTTAGGTGCTCTTACTGCCTATTACAGGGAAAACCAGCAGATTCCTAATCCACCTAAAATGCAGAAGTGTGCTTTCCATCTTAAGAACACAAAAGCATCTCGAGTCCTAAGGATTGCCTGGGAAGGAATCCCATTGGAGCATTGCAACACACCAAAATACCTGGGAGTCATTCTGGACCGTGCTCTAACTTATAAGAAGCACTGTTTGAATATCAAGCAAATAGTGAAGACTAGAAAAAAACATTGTACGAAAGCTGATGGGCAGAACCTGGGGATCATAACCAGATACATTGAAGACATCTGCCCTTGTGCTTGCTACTCTGCTGCTGAATACGCATGCCCAGTGTGGAACACATCTCACCACCTTAAAACGGTGTATGTGACTCTTAATGAGACATGCTGCATTATCACAGGATGTCTACATCCTACACCACTGGAGAAATTATACTGTTTAGCCGGTATTGCACCACCTGACATCCACCGGGAAGTAGCAGCCAATAATGAAAGGACCAATGCCGTGACATCTCTGGCCCAACCCCAGTTCGGATATTAGTCAGTATGCCAAAGCCTTAAACCAGGAAACAGCTTTATAAGATCTACAGATCTACAGAGACGCTCGCAGGAACGCCTCAGCAAGAGAGAATCCAAAAGTGGCAGGCTGAAACTGGAACCTCAATCCATGGCTGATACCGAATGAGAGACTCTCTCCTGGGCACACAGAGTCTGGGTGACTTGGAAGGCACTGAACAGACTGTGCTCTGGCACCATGAGATGCAGAGCCAATCTTAAGAAACGGGGCTATAAAGTGTAGTCCACAACATGCAAGTATGGAGAAGAGCAACCACAGACCACTTACTACAATGAAGCCTGAGCCCTGCCACATGCACAATGGAGGACTCTCACAGTGACACCAGAGGCACTCCAAGTGGCCAGCTTCTGGTCAAAGGAAATCTAGTATGTCAAGTTTTCTAACTTTGTTTGTGTTTTTTAAAAATACAGTAGAGTCTCACTTATCCAACACTCGCTTATCCAACGTTCTGGATTATCCAACGCATTTTTTGGAGTCAATGTTTTCAATACATCATGATATTTTGGTGCTAAATTTGTAAATACAGTAATTACTACATAGCATTACTGCATATAGAACTACTTTTTCTGTCAAATTTGTTGTATAACATGATGTTTTGGTGCTTAATTTGTAAAATCATAACCTAATTTGATGTTTAATAGGCTTTTCCTTAATCTCTCCTTATTATCCAACATATTTGCTTATCCAACGTTCTGCCAGCCCGTTTACGTTGGATAAGTGAGACTCTACTGTACATTATAACTGTACTCTTAATTAACTTCTGACATGATAAATAAATAGTCTTAGAGGAAGGCAATGGAACACCCCACACACACACACACACACACACACACACACATACACACACAATAAATCTTGAAAAGGAACTGTGTGATAGATTTGACTTAGTGTCACCACAAGTCAGAAACAACTTGAAGGCACACAAGTTTATATCAATATTGAAACATGAGCATAAAACATCTCAGAAGAATTGGCCATAACTTGAACAGAATGTTTGATACTATAATTATTTGAAAGGCTTTGTAAGAAGGATTACATGGAACAATAAATATATTTTTAGAATAACAAATTATCTATGACTGAAACAATTTAGAATGTATTTGGAAGATTGAATATCTGAATAACAATCCTCACCATTAAAATGCACATAACAAAGCATCACACCAAGGCAAAGCCATATGTGCTCAATATGGGATGGTCCTAAAAACATATGCTTCCCCTAGATTTTCTCTTCATGCTTCCATCTGGTACCATCCAAATGCTTTGAACACCAGCTTTCATTAGTATGGCCAATTGTCAGGAATTATAGCAACTATAGTCCAAAAAAAAAAGACCTTCAATCTGAGAAAGCTTTGGATATAGCAGATCATGTTCCTGAACGCCAGTCTAATTAACACTGGACTATTTTCCTAACACAAATGACAAAACTGAGAAACAGAACTGCACATGCTCAATCTTGCAATTACCTTTTTCCAGTTTCAAAAGAAGTACAAACACACACAACTATTTTCATAAACAAACCCAACTCCTTATCAACTCTGAACCTTTCTTGGTGTTAGCAGTCTAATTTGGTTGAGTCAAAAAACATTTTGATGTCACGATTGATCATTTAGAGTAGAAATACTTCCTGATATACCACAAATCACTATCTACTACCAGTAGATCCTGATTTATAATCTATCTGCTTCAGTTCTAATGGACATGGAATAAAATATTTAAAGTCACAGGGTTGTTGTATGTTTTCCGGGCTATACAACAACCCTGTGATCCCAGCCATGAAAACCTTCAACAACATATTTAAAGTCATGTAGCTCAATGGCATATTGCTGCCAAAAATAAGCAATTTTAAAATTCCTTTAATTTATTGCGAAAATTCAATTCATGCTTCATACTCTCCAGTTGAAATCAATGGGTGAAGACAGAGCTGATTCAAACATCTATTCTCCTAGATTTCTCATTGAGATATGGGAGAATCTATCACATTTGAAATTTCAGCATTGTTTCATTATCTGTCCTGCCAACCTAGCAGTTTGAAAACATGCAAATGTGAGTAGATCAATAGGTACCGCTCCGGCGGGAAGGTAACGGCGCTCCATGCAGTCATGCCGGCTACATGACCTTGGAGGTGTCTACAGACAACGCCAGCTCTTTGGCTTAGAAATGGAGATGAGCACCAACCCCCAGAGTCAGACATGACTGGACTTAACGTCAGGAGAACCCTTAACCTTTACCTTTCATTATCTGAGCGGAGACCACAAGGGGGCACTAGAGAGAGAGAGATAGTCAATTTTGCTGGTTATTTCCCCTCCCCACTTCCCATTTCATAAATGAGAGTAACTGGAAATGTTTTTAAGTGGTATAATCCTCACTAGGTATCGAAAGCTAGAAAAAAATTAAAGAAAAGCAGAAAGGAGGATCTATATCAGTGATTTCTAACTTTTTTTGGCCATGATCCACCTAATCATACCTAAAATCCTGATTCTGCCCCAATTATATAATTCTTATTATTGAAAAAGTGAAATCTTATTAATGTGGAGGAAGCCTAAAAGGCCATGAAAACATTGATTACAAAAATGTGTTGGATAATCCAGAATGTTGGATAAGTGAGACTCTACTGTACACTTAGGAATGATAATTAAAAGTTGCTGATGAGAACTGTGACAAATGATTAACTGTTGACATGGCAGATTTGATGAACTTTTGGTGAAAAACAACGTGTTCACATTATCAGACACAATGGCTCTTTAAGTTAAGAAAATGTTCGTTACGCTTAGAAGGAAGTCAACACAAGACTCCTTACGTTTACCAACACCAATTAAGAATGTCAACACCTGTCCAGGAACTGAGATAGAATCAACATGTTTCAGGCCGGAAAAAATCTATCATTCATTTACAACTTTGGAACAACATTAGCAGAAATACTGCTATATAAGAGGGTCTAAATAGTATATATCAAATCAATGTAGGGGCTCCATAATAAGTTTAAATCAATACTTTTCAGCAGCTGACTTACTTGATTCTTTCTTCTTTTTAGCAATTGCCTTTTTCTTGGAAACTGCATCATGCTTTCGTTCCTCTTGGCTTCCCAGCACTTCTGGTTTTTTTAGGGGAGCGTTCGGCAGAGTGCCAAGTGGTGGAAGAACACTTGCTGCCACCTCTTTGGGAGCGACATCAAGAATAGGATCTTCTGAGGAAGTAGCTGGCAGGGAAGAAATTCCTTGGCTAGAAGTCAGCTCATCCTTCCCCACCTTCTTCTCCTTCTTTTTCTTATCTTTAGGAGACGGGATTGGCTTCTCTTTCGCTTGGGAAGGAGATGAAAGTGGCATGATAGGTGATTGAATATTGGTTGGCTCAATGACCAAAACTGGTTCAGGGCTTAAGTCTTTATTGCTGTCAGAATCATCCAGAGCCTGGTCTGGCTCAGGTATTCCTCCATTAGGTTTCTCCTCCCTTTTTTTGGCCTTCCCTTTCTTCTCAGCAGGCTTCTCTTTCTTTTTCTTCTCCACCTTCTGCTGGCTGGCTTTCTCAAGCTCTTTCCGTTGCTTTGCCAAAGCTTCTTCATAAGAGGTCTCCTTCATAGAAAAGGTGGACACCAGGAATATCCCAATGGCTGAGACCACCATAAATCCTCCAAAAACCATGACGCCCAGCATCTGAGGGTCGAAAAGATCCATCTTGGCTCCGTGGTCTTAATCTGCCAAACAAGAAAGAGAACATTAATGCTGATATACGGACATGCAGTGTTGCTTTATACAGGGCTAGGGCACAAGGAGGATCTCAGGAAATAGGAGTTGACTGGTTTCCATCTTCAAGCAATCTTTTCAATGAAATGCCATTGTATACAATGGAAACCTATTGCATACTATTATTATTTCATTGCTGATCTGCAGTTCAGTCCCTAAATTTCCAAAGAGTCCATCCTCTCTAAATCTCCTCCCAGACAAGCAGATTGAAGCTGACCGGAGAGAGTGAACCATATGCCATAAATACACTGCTTGCCAACAGGAAACCTTTTATGATATATTCTAGAACACTTTGTAATACTAAAAACATTTGCACCAAGATTTAGGTAGAGGTAAAGGTAAAGGTTTTCGCCTGACATTAAGTCCTGTCGGGTCCGACTCTGGAGATTGGTGCTCATCTCCATTTCTAAGCCAAAGAGCCGGTGTTGTCCATAGACACTTCGAAGATCATGTGGCCGGCATGACTGCATTGAGCGCAGTTTCCTTCCTCCTGGAGCGGTAGCTATTTATCTACTCACATTTGCATGTAATCAATCTAGGTGTAAGTCATAGCCAAAGGAAAACAAGCAGTGTGCCAACAAAGTCAGAAAAAGATAAACATATTCAGATCTAGAAGTATGAATAGGTAGATGTATGAATAGGTAGTATCTTGTAATCAGTGTGTTTTTCATACAATTCCAACTAGACAAACTGAAATGGTGAATGAAAAAAATCAAACTTTTTGTAAATCCTACTGATTAAGTGGATCAACCCTAGTTAGGACTAGGGTAATACAATTTTGAACTTGTTCCAAACAGAGGAACTTAAGATGGTTTTCTGGCCATTTCTACATATTAAGTGAGAAGTGCAGATTTCCTATTTACCCCCTTAACTGTTGAAGGGGAGTATGGGGAAAAAAATCAGGATATTCTTGTTTAAGTGGTTGGTGAGTTGAAATCAGGAAGAAGTTGTTTCACTCAAAACATTCTTAAGAAGTTATATAATCACGAAGTATACTGACTGAACTGCTGACCTGTAGGTTGGGTTGCTGACCTGAAAGTTGGCCTTTCGAATCCACGAGGCGGGGTGAGCTCCTGTCTGTCAGCTCTAGCTTGTGGGAACATGAGAGAAGCCTCCCAGCAGGATGGTAACACATCTGGGCATCCCCTGGGCGACATCTCTGTAGACGGCCAACTCTTTCACACCAGAAGCGACTTGCAGTATGTTCTCAAGTCACTTCTGACACAATAACAAAAATGTAATCATGAAAATTTATATTTTACTAAAGTTTATATAATTTTTTATTTAAAAAATATGTATGAATCCATTTTAATGTTCCCATCTTAAAATATCAAGGGTCTTTCCAACTGCATGAGAGGAACGGTAGTAGGATTAAAGCAAAAGTCATCTGACATTAAGCTTCTTGAAGAAACTTTAAAAGAAGTGCAATTCTGCCCTGATTCAGGGAATCTATAAAGCATAATTAACATACAAAAAGTAGGGATGCCACTCCATCAATGTGCTGATTGCACTTCAAATGTGGAGAGTGAACTTTGAGTCCCATATTGAGACAAAAGTGGGATAGAAATGGAATAAATAAATAACATAAATAAATATCCTGCATTCATGTAGGTCCACTGAACTCTGATTTTTCCACCTGAATAATAAGGCTGTTCATTAAAACCTTTTGAGCCCCATATGGTAGAACAGGGAAAAAAGTAATAAGTTTGATGTTTGAGATGGTTTTATTTATTTCAGTTGCCACACAAGAATAACAGAATTAAGACTCAGGAGGCGCACCAAGGTTCGCTTAGCCTTGACACCCTGCTTTTGCACAAAATCCACAGCTAAAATATATATTCCCCAACAGATGGCCGTCAGAGCTATATTTAGAAACGGACAATCTTCTAAAGCAGAGCTTTCCAAACGGTGTGTCCTGACGCATTAGTGTGTAGGTGTGTCACGCAAACGTAACAAGACACCTCTGAGTCTATGTGAAATAAGCATCACATCGTGTATTTTTGAAAACAGAACTGAAACGCTTACATGATGTTCCCATACATTTCGTTATTTCAATTTATGGTTGTGTCCTGTTCTCTAATAAGAGGCTGGCTTGTTCTAAGGGATTTAACCCCCAGTTGGCTAGGAAAACTGATTTACTGTGTTGCAAAATGATACATATTGAAAAAGTGTGTTGCAAACATAAAAGGTCTGTTCAAAGTAACATCTGTTTCAACACTATTCTCAGGATCAGCCAACACTGTAAAGAAGTAAGGTATAATAAAACTTTTAAATAATAATAATAATACTTTATTTCTCCCCGTAAGGACTCAGGGCGGTTTACATACATATAAAACAGGCAAACATTCGATGCCATGCTTGAATGTGCAAAACAGGGATACTTAGACTTCTTTGGGTCACTTGCATCAGGGGAACACTAAAGGATTGCTAGTCATAAACAACCTCAGGTGGCTAGAAAAACTGAAATGCTGATTCCTTGGATTGATATCTCTATGGACCCCACCCCATGGATTCTGGTCTCCATTTCCATGTGTTTTGGGAATGGAGCCCATCACATGATATAAAGGCACTTCCAGTGGAACTGTGTGGGACTCAGTTTCCGTAGCGCATGGAAAGGCAGCCCAGAATGCACTTTTGGGCAAACCGGGGCAAAGACGGATCTTAATGGAGAAAGGGCATGGGATGCCTGGCCTGTGGACTCAAGCAACAATGGATCTGGAGCAAACTTGGCACAAATACTCAATATGCCCAAATTTGAACACTGGTGGACTTTGGGGAAAATAGACCTTGACATTTGGGAGTTGTAGTTGCTGGGATTTATAGTTCACCTACAATCAAACAGCTCCTTGAACCCCACCAACGATAGAATTGGGCCAAACCTCCCAGGCAGAATCACAGAATGACCAACAGAAAATACTGGAGGGATTTG
Source organism: Anolis carolinensis (assembly GCF_035594765.1). Classification (NCBI taxonomy): domain Eukaryota; kingdom Metazoa; phylum Chordata; class Lepidosauria; order Squamata; family Anolidae; genus Anolis; species Anolis carolinensis. The sequence continues at coordinate 132,582,991 of NC_085844.1, forward strand.
GGTTCTTAGGACCATATGAAAAATGTATTTTCTGATGGTCTTTGGTGACTCCTTTGAAACCCCCCTCACGACTCCCTTAGGGTCTCGAACCCCAGGTTGAGAAATCCTGATTTAAGAAGTCCTTTCTCAGAGCTTGTCCATTTGTGATGGTCCCGAATGGGGCCAATATTTTAGCAAGAAGGCACACACAGCCCACTCTTTCCCCTTTGACCTGCTAGGTAGGGAGCAAATAAGCCATTTCACAACAGACCTGGCTTAAATCCTGTGCCGACAGGAGGAGGCGGACAAAGGCAAAGCAAAGGGGAAAGGGGCCCCTAACCACCGCCCCCTCCTAATCCCTTCTTCTTTACCTAACTGTCCCAGTGTCCATACTGGTACTGTGGTACAGGTGTCTTTTTATAGGTGTTATAGTTTGGAGGACCTAGAGATATTCATGTTTTTCCCACTTTCACAGAGGGACTGTGTCTCTAAACCCTAGCAAAGTGGAGAGCTAATACTTATTTCAGATACTTAAATTTTAAACAGCACATCCATTTGTTCTTTTTGTTAATGCCAAGACCACAGGCGATTCGCATTCACACAAATAAAGACAGCATGGGAAAGAGCAACAAGACAAAACGATATGAAAGAGCAACAGTATAAAAAACATTATAAAAGTGCTGCATAAAACTTGCCTACTAAATTCCAATGCCACAAAAATGAAATATAATGTGAAAAATAAAATTCTGCAGCACAGCATTAATTGTATCCAAGATGGTGTAGTGGTTTTACTATTGGGCTTGGGGAGCACCTACACTGTGGATTTGATGCAATTTGAGACCACTTCAACTGCCATGGCTCAATGCTATGGATTCATTAAGGGTTGTAACTTGGTGAGGCATCATCAGTCTTTGACAAAAAAAAGGCTAAAAGACTAAAGCCTACAACTCACATGATTCCATTGCATTAAGTCACAGCAGTTACAGAGGTCTCAAACTGATCAATTTTGCAGTGTAGATGCATCCTAGGACACTGAGAAACCAGGATTTGAATTCCAGTTCAACTATGGAATCCCACTGGGTGGTCTTGGAAAAGTCGTACATTCTTAGCCTCAGAGGAAGGCAAATGCAAATCCTTTCTGCCAAGAATTAATTCTGCCAAGAAAATCCTAAAATAGGTTTGCCTTAGGGATGTTGTTAAGTCAGAAATTTCAGCCCAGCCACACTGTCGATTTGATTTCTTCCCAGCAATAAAAGATTTGACCAATGTCTAAACCTGACTTAAAACAGCTCAATATGAACAGCAGAGTTATTGGAGTCCCTATTAAAATCTGCACAGGGCAGCAGCCCATAATCAGTTAAATTCACAAATGTAGTGGGAAACTGTAGTAATAACATCAGTACAGTTGGCTTTCCAGAAAGGCTATGTTTACATATTTATAATGTCATTGCATATAATGGGACGAGTGTTCATGGATTTTGGTATCCACAGAGTCCCAGAACCAGGCCTAAATCTATCTATCTATCTATCTATCTATCTATCTATCTATCTATCTATCTATCTATCTATCTATCTTCTATACACATAATAAAAGTGAAAATCTGTATATGTGTATGTGGCACAAGTGTCCATTTACACAGACAAGCTCTCGCCTCCACAAACTGCTAAACTCCCAGTGCTGAGGAGCCACCAATGGCCCTCCCTCCGAAGAACATTGCAGATTATAGCGGGCACCATATCCAAGAGCCCAGTCTATGTCTCCCATAAACACCATACTGCCCACCATCCAAGTGAAGGCTTTCATGCGGGGACCTTTTAATTCTAGATTTTCTGTTTTTCCTCCACCAAAGACACTTCCCAGTGTTCCTTTCTCTCTCCATTGGTGTGGAATTTGCCTGTTCCTGCTCACTGCCTATCCCTTAACCCTTTCCTAACCTTTCCTATGGCACACAGCAAACAAAACGGAATTGATCAGCAACTAAACATACTGGAAGGGTTTGGAGGGCTAACTCAGCAAGATGAAAGTTGTAGTTTACCCTGCATCAAGACACAGCACTGTGACCCTCACTGACAATGGACCTGGGCCACATTTGGCACACAGAACCCCCATGACACAGAACATAATGGAGGGATTTGGGAGGGATTGGTTTTCACATCTAGGAGTTGTAGGTACAGGGATTTATAGTTCACCTGCAATCAAAGAGCACTCTGATCCCCACCAATGATGAACCTTGACCAAACTTGGCACACAGAACTCCCATGACCAACTGAACCTACTTGATAAGGTTTGCGGGAACTGACCTTCATTTCTGGGAGTTATAGTTCACCTACATCCGGAGACACCGTGACCCCCCCATCGACAATAGACCGGGACCAAACTTGGCAAACACAACCCACAAGACCAACTGATCATACTAGAGGGGTTTGAGGGGAACTGACCTTCATTTCCGGGAGTTATAGTTCACATACATCTAGAGACACAGTGACCCCCATGGACAATAGACCGGGACCAAACTTGGCACACAGAACCACCATGAACAACTGAACCTACTGCAGGGAATTGAGGGCGACTGACATACCAAGGTGGGAGTTGTAGTTTACCCTACAGCCAGAGAGCACACTGAACACCACCGATGATGGATCTAGAGAGCAAACTTGCCCAACATGACCAACTTTAACCACTGATGGAGTTTCAGGGGGTTAACCTGGCATTATGTGAGTTGTAGTTCACCCACAAGCTTATACATTTTGGACAATTAAAAAATTGACTTACAAATAACCCAGGCAACACCGGATACCCAAGCTAGTGTACAAATAAAATACCTTTCTTTTAAAACAAAGGAATGTCTGCTTTAGCATGAATATTTCATTGCTACTTAGAATCATAGAGTTGGAAGAGACCCCAAGGGCCACGTCGTCCAACCCCATTCTTCCAGGCAGGAACACAAAACACTCCTGACAGATGGCCATCCAGTCTCTGCTTCAAAACCTTCAGAGATTCCACTTAATAGCCTATAGTGCAGCCTTTCTCGACTCTTTAACTCAGGGAACCAAGATGATATTTACAACTCAAAATGTTTGCTTAAAACTTTCCAAACCTTACAGTTTAGGGAAACTCTGAGAAACTCTGGTTTATAGCAACAGTTGTGCAGAATGAATTAGTACAAATAGGTGAGCTGACAAAAGAGGCATATGCTCCTGAAAACTAATTCTGATTTCAAAATTTAGGATACATACCAATGGCCTCCCTCCTCTCCAAAAATACGATCCATCCAATAACACTATGTAACAGAATTTGAAAAGTTTTTCGTTCCTGGTTTGAAAGTGTTATTTCCTGTTTAATTGTGTGGTACTTACTTACTTTGAAAATATCTATTCTACTCCAGAAACTTTATTTTTGTGGCTGCCACAAACTATGTTGAGTTGGTTGTGACTAGATGAGATATGCACTGAAAAACTACAGCAAAATGTGATGCAGGATGCCCTGCAAAAACAAACTTTTTGTGGTTTAATCAACTTTCCCCATGTTTTTATGATTGAGCCAATTAGGAAATGACATTTATAACCCAGGAACAAAAATCGTGTCATATAGTGTTAGAGCAAGGCCAAGTAGGAGAGCTACTGTAGTGTTTGAATGTTGTACTATTACTCTATAGATCAGTAGACTCTGTAGCTGGATGGCCATCTGTCAGGGATACTTTGATGGTGCTTTTCCTACATTGCAGGGGGTTGGACTAGATGGCCCATGTGGTGTCATCCAACTCTATGATTCTATGACCACATGACCAAGCATGTGGACAATTTCAACAGAAAGGAGGAAACCATGAAAATGAACAAAATCTGGCTACCAGTATTTTTTTTTAAAAAAACCTCTAAAATCAAGACATCAAATAAAGAGCAACATTCAGAAAATGGGAGAATTCCAGACAAGAAAAAATCAGGGCCAGTTAACACCTCCCAGACAGAAAACAGCTAGGCTTTGAAGCTGCAAGGCTATTCAATGCTAATCAAGGTGGCCAATTGCTACATTCACGCTTGCCTCAGGCAGACAAGAGTTCTTTCTCCCACCCTGGACACTCCACATATATATAAACCCCTCTTGCTTAGTTTCCCAACAGACCTCACAACCTCTGAGGATGTCTGCCACAAATGTGGGCAAAATATCAGGAAAAAATGCTTCTGGAACATGGCCATACAGCTCGGAAAACTCACAGCAACACAGGGTTGAATTTGCCAATCAAGCAGTTGGAAAGGAGATGAATGCATGCAACAATAAAAGGAGGCAGAATGCAGAAGGAAAAGAGGGAAACTACATTACAAAGTGAGTAGAATCAATTGCTTTGGGGAAAAAACTACACATTCAAGAGAAGAGGCAACAGGGGAAATCTATGAGGCTGCATTTTCAAACCACCTCTGAATCATGGCATGATAGAGTTGGAAGAGTCGCCAAGGGTCATCCAATCCAAACCCCATTCTCCCATGCAGGGGAAGCACAATCAAAGCACTCTTGTCAGATGGCCATCCAGCATCTGCTTAAAAGCTTCCAGACTCTTGGAATCGCAGTGCCCATTTAAGCTACTGCATCACATTGCTGACTCACATTCAGGCTCCTAAATTCAATGTGTTGTCAAAGGTTTCATGCCCAGAATCATCACTGCTGTGAGTTTTCCAGGCTGTATGTTCATGTTCCAGAAGCATTCTCTCCTGACGTTTTGCCTACATCTATGGCAGGCATCCTCAGAGGTTGTGAGGTCTGATGGAAACTAGGCAAGTGGAGGTTATATATCTGTGGAATGTCCAGGGTGGGAGAAAGAACTCTTGCCTACCTAAAGCAATGTTGCAACTGGCCAGCTTGATCAGCATCAAAAAGCCTTGCAGCTTCAAAGCCTGGCTGTTTCTTGCCTGGAGGAATCCTTTGTTGAGAGGTGTTAGTTGGCCCTGATTGTTTTGTGTCTGGAATTCCCGTTTTTTGAATGTTGCTCTCAGGGCTGTAGCCAAGGGGATGGGGGAGTTACCCTCCCCCCCCCCGAAATTTTTCAGGATTTAAAAAAACTTGGTTTACTCCAGAATTTTAACTGATTGACTAGTTAACCAAATCCACAAGAGTATCCTCTGTCTTGAGTGTCCACTGAAGATTATCGAAGGAGCCTGATTTGTAAATTATTTTGCGTTATGGAACTACACTTCATGATTTGTTTTACAAAAAAGTTTCAACACCCCAGCCCCCATTTTTTTCTGGCTATGGCCCTGGTTGCTCTTTAAATGTAATTTTTATCCTATATTGTTGTTTTAGTTGATATATTATATTACTCTTTTATCTTTTTTATACTGTGATTTGTACTATGTTGTTTATATTTTGTCCTTATGTTGTTTGGGCCATTGCCCCGAGTCCCCGCGGGGAGATGGTGGCGGGGTATAAATAAAGTTTAATTATTATTTATTATCATTACTTACTGTTCTGATTTTAGAGTTTTTTTAAAAAAAAATGCTGGTAGCCAGATTTTATCCAGGCAGGAAACAATCAGGGCCAGCCAACACTTCCCAACAAAGGATTCCCTCCGACAGGGAGCAGCCAGGCTTTGAAGCTGCAAGGCCATTTAATGCTAATTGCAACATTCGCACTTGCCTCAAGCAGACAGAAGTTCTTTCTCCCACCCTGAGCATTCCACAGATATATAAACCCCACTTGCCTAATTTCCAACAGATCTCACAACCTCTGAGGATGTCTGCCACAGATGTGGGCGAAACGTCAGGAGAGAATGCTTCTGGAACATGAACATACAGTCCGGAAAACTCAGAGCAACTCCTAATTGTAGTGACCGAGCGAGAGATTGAGAGAGAGAGATTGAGCGAGGGCAGCGGCGGCGGAACTGTGGGCGGCCAGGGCTCCTCCTTCCTTCCGGGAGGATTGGACACGTCGCCTTTCCGGGAAGCCTGGCTGCCTCCCCCCCCACCCCTTCGGCCACGGCGAGAGGAGGCCGCGGAGGGGAACAGGCAGGCAGGCAGGCAGGGAGGAGGAGGAGGAGGAGGAGGAGGAGGAGGAAGGGGGCCGACCGGGCAGCCGGGCCCAGCCTCCCCCCTTCCTGGCCACGTTGACTCCTCCGCCATCCGCGCAAAGGCATCCCCTGCCTCTTCCTTCCCCGCGGCACCCGCGGAGCTTTCCCTTCCTCCCTTCAGCGCTGGGCCATCGCCCTCGATGTTGCCTCGATGGGCAGGGCAGGCTCATCCCCAGCCGAGTGGAGCCATCGCCCAAACCCTTCGGAAGGAAGGTTGCCTACTCTCCTTATAATGATGATGATTATGATAACACTCCCCTTCTCCTTATCTCCTCGACCTTCACCACCTTTTCCTCATCCTCCTTATCCTTCTTCCTCCCCTTTTCCTCTTCTTCCTTCTCCTCCTCTTCCTCCTCCTTCTCCCTCTTCACCACCTTTTCCTCCTCTCCTTCTCCCCCTTCCTCTCCTCTTTTTCCTCCTTCTCCTCCTCATTGTCTTCCTCTCCTTTTCCTCCTCCTTCACCACCCTTTCCTCCTTCTCCTCCTTCCTCTCCTCCTCCTCTTCCTCCTCATTCTCTTCTTTCCCCCTTTTTCTCCTGCTCTGCCTCTTCCTTTCTCTTCCTTCTCCTCTTCCTTCCTTCTCTTCCTTCACCTTCTCTTCTTTCCCTCATTCTCCTCTTTTTCCTCCTTCTCCTGCACCACCTTTTCCCCCTCTCCTTCTCCCCGTCCTCTCCTCCTCTTTTTCCTTTCTCTTCCTTCTCTTTCTTTTCCTCCTCCTCCTCCTCATCCTTTTCCTTCTCCTTCTCTGTGCTTTCTCCCTTCTCTTCTTTCCTGCCTCTTCCTCTTTTTCCTCCGTCTCCTTCTTCACCACCTTCTCCCCTTCCTCTCTTTCTCCTATTTTCCTCCTTTCTCTTCCTTCTCCTTTTCTTCCTCCTCCATCCTCTCCTTTTCCTCTTTTTCCTCCTTCTCCTCCTTCACCTCCTTTTCTTTCTCCTCCTCCTCATCCTTTTCCTCCTCCTTCTCTGTGCTTTCTCCCTTCTCTTCTTTCCATCCTCTTCCTCTTTTTCCTCAATCTCCTTCTTCACCACCTCCTCTTCTCCTCCCCTTCCTCTCCTTTTCCTCTTTTTCCTCCTTCTCCTCCACCACCTTTTCTTCCTCCTCCTCCTTCTCTTCTTTCCCTCCTCTTCCTCCATCAGCTTCTTCCTCCTTCTCCTCCTCTTCTTTTCCTCCTTCTCCTTAATAATAACAACAACAACTTTATTTCTATCCCACCCCATCTCCCTAAAGCAGTGGTTCCCAACCTTATTTTTTGACTGACCAGAGACTTCTCTTCAAAATTAGTATCAAAATTGTTTTGGTCTACTTTAGAATCAGTTTGGTTATTTGGGGTGCAGATTCAGAAAATTGCATTGGATAGACCACATCAGCTCTAGTTTCCAATACAGAACATATGCCATCCAGTAGTTGCCATCTGCGCTCCCACGTATTGAATAATCTAGAGCGGATGTGGTCTATCCAATGCAATATTCTGAATCAGCACCCCAAATAACTCCAGGAACAGGCCCTGGGGCCAATTTTCCCTGCATATCTCGCAGACCTTATTTTAGGTCTCTCGGCCCACAGGTTGGGAACCACAACCCTAAAGGGACTTGGGGAAGCTTACAAGGCAACCATACTGCAACGCAGAACATATAACATGCAACAAAAATGTGCCAAAATCAAGAAACAGCACCAATTAAGATAAAATAACAACATGCATGGATGAACATAAAACGCCTCCATTAAAGCTAATTATTAATAGAAACACAGCAATAAATAGCAGTTCAAAGCAACTTGAGCATCCCAGCCACATAACAGATTCAAAAGATCAGCATTAAAAGGTCAGGGTAAAAACGTAATTCCTCTCTTTTTTCTCCTCCTTCACCACTTTTCCCTTTTCCTACTCCTTTTCTTCTTCCTCCTTCTCATTCTCACTCCCTTCTTTCTCCTTTAATGCGGCAGTGGTTCTCAACCTGTGGGTCCCCAGGTGTTTTGGCCTACAACTCCCAGAAATCCCATCCAGTTTACCAGCTGTTAGGATTTCTGGGAGTTGAAGGCCAAAACACCTGGGGACCCACAGGTTGAGAACCACTGCAATAAGTGCTGTAGCTGGAGGGGGTTAAGCGTTCAACCCCCCTACAAATGTTTTAGGTTTAAAAAAGTGGTTTACTCATGAATTTTAACTAGTTAACGTTTTTTTCTGGCTACAGGCCTGCCTGTATGTTCCCTGTCTTTTTATCACTAATAATAAGACCAAATTGCAAAGACTCTGGCACAAGCCAGTCAAGGTGGTCCCAGTGGTGATCGGCACACTGCGTGCAGTGCCTGAAGACCTTGGCTTGCACTTGAAAACAATCGACTCTGACAAAATTACCATCTGTCAGCTGCAAAAGGCCACCCTGCTCGGATCTGCATTCATTATTCGCCAATACATCACACAGTCCTAGACACTTGGGAAGTGTCCAGCGTGTGACCCAATACAACAGCCAGCATAATGATCTTGTTTGCTGTGTATTCATCTTGCTGTGTATATAATTATAATCATAATCTTTATTTATACCGCAGCCCCTCTCCACAAGGACTCAGGGTGGCTCATGACAAATAATAATAAAATAATAAAACTTTATTTCTACCCTGCCACCATCTCCCAAAAGGGACTCGGGGTGGCTTACAAAACACTCTTAATGGAACAATATATAAAAAAGGTAAAGCTTTTCCCCTGACATTAAGACTAGTAGTGTCCGATTCTGGGAGTTGGTGCTCATCTCCAAGCCGAAGAGCTGGCATTGTCCGTAGACACCTCCAAGGTCATGTGACCAGCATGACTACATGAAGCGCCATTACAGTACCTTCCTGCCGGAGTGGTGCCTATTGATCTCACATTTGCATGTTTTTGAACTGCTAGGTTGGCAGAAGCTGGAGCTAACAGTGGGAGCTCACCCTTCTCAGATTCGAACTGCTTTTCAGTCAGCAAGTTCAGCGGCTCAGTAGTTTGATCCACTGCGCCATTGGGGCTCCAATACATATGGTACAATAAATACAGATACATCGATATCAAGGTAAAGGTAAAGCTTTCCCCCTGATATTAAGTCTAGTTGTGTCCGACTCTGGGGGTTGGTGCTCATCTCCATTTCTAAGCCAAAGAGCTGGCGTTGTCCGTAGACACCTCCAAGGTCATGTGGTCGGCATGACTGTATGGAGCGCCGTTACCTTCCCAGTTGGCAGAAGATTGATATCAAAGGAAAAACATAATTAACATAATCAATACATAAAACAATACCAAATAAAATCAATCAATCCTTAAATGTTATGGTAATTACAGACGTAAAGTGAATAACAAAACAATCATAAAGTGCTTTCAGTGAAAAAACCAATGGGTCTACAATTTGAACCTTTTGGGTTCTATTATCTATTGGAGCTCCCTCCCTCCTCTATATATATATATAGGGTAGAGTCTCACTTATCCAACAATCGCTTATCCAATATTCTGGATTATTCAATGCATTTTTGTAGTCAATGTTTTCAATGCATTTTGATATTTTGGTGCTAAATTCGTAAATACAGTAATTACTACATAGCATTACTGTGTAATGAACTACTTTTTCTGTCAAATTTGTTGTCTAACATGATGTTTTGGTGCTTAATTTGTAAAATCATAACCTAATTTGATGTTTAATAGGCTTTTCCTTAATGCCTCCTTATTATCCAACATATTCGCTTATCCAACGTTCTGCCGGCCCGTTTATGTTGGATAACTGAGACTCTACTGTATATATAGGAGCCCCTCTATATCTATTGTGGCTCTATTAGGAGCCCCTAGTGGCACAGTGGTTAAACCACTGAGCTGCTGAATTTGCCGGCCGAAAGGTCGGCAATTCGAATCTGGGGAGTGGGGTGAGCTCCTGCTGTTAGCCCCAGCTTCTGCCAACCTAGCAGTTCGAAAACATACAAATGTGAGTAGATCAATAGGTACTGCTCCGGCGGGAAGGTAACGGCGCTCCATGCAGACATGCCGGCCACATGACCTTGGAGGTGTCTATGGGCAACGGCGGCTCTTCGGCCTAGAAATGGAGATGAGTTCCAACCCCCAGAGTCGAACACGACTAGACTTAATGTCAGGGGGAAAACCTATGTATTGTTAGGTTACGTGGGCTTTGCAAGCCTCCCTGAGTCCCTCTTGGGAGATGGTGGTTGGGTAGACTTAATGTCAGGGGGAAACCTATACCTTTATCTATTGGAAAGCTTGGTTAAAGAGCCAAGTTTTTAGGTTGGACCAAAAACATTAGAGAGTAGGGGCCAGCCTAAAGCATACATTAAGCCAAAACCCCAAAAAAAGACAAGAAGTAATATATAACCACTACTGTCACCATCAACCTGCTGCCCTATCAGTGTCATTCTTGGGTCCAAATGCAAGAAGGGTGCACATGTTGATGGCTTTTCCCAAAGTCTGGCCAAGTCCTACCCAACTTTCTGTGCCTTGATTATGCAGTGTCTCCCTCCTTTGGGATCCTAGAGAGATCCTAGAGAGATCCCAGAGAGGGAGGGAAGCTGGTGCCTTTATGGCAGGCAGAGGCCAAGCCTAAGAGACGCGCAGGGGCCTCCCAACCCACGCACCCCCTTCTGCCAGGACATCCTCAAAGCTCTCCCGACCCATTCCCGTGGCTGGCCAAGCTCCTCATAGCTGTGCCAGGACTTCTCTCTCCTCCGTGGGTTCCTTGAGGGGGGAGGTTAAGGCGCCGGTGCTCACCTCCTCCGTGTCCTCCGGCGTGTCCTCCGCGGGGTCCGAGGCTGCTCCTGCCGGGTGAAGTCGTGGCACTTTCTTTCTCTCGCTCGCTGGCTCGCCCGCCCCGGAGTTTGCGGAGCGGCTGTCCCCCCTCCCTCCTTCCAGAGGGGGCGGGGCCGGGCTGTCAATCAAAGGCCCTCAGGGCCAGAAAGAAAGGCCGCCGGGCGACGGAGGGACCAAGGCTGTTTGCAGGCAGGCGCCCCAAACTTGGCACTGGAGAGACAGACCGCATCTGGACTTTCCCACAGAGTTAGATTAGGTAATATCAGATCTCTTCCAGCTCTTATTCTCAGCACTGGTAGGCCACAGGGCTGTGTGTTGGGTCTTCTACAATAGCCAATGGCCAGTTTGGGCCCTCAAGGTGTTTTAGACTTGAGGTAAAGGTTTTCCCCTGACATTAAGTCCAGTCGTGTCCGACTCTGGTGGTTGTTGCTCATCTCAATTTCTAAGCTGAAGAGAACGCGTTGTCCATAGTACAATATAATAATATACAAGCCTCGCTTATACAAGCCTCTGGATTATCCAAGCCATTTTTGTAGTCAATGTTTTCAATATATCGTGATACTTTGGTGCTAAATTCACAAATACAGTCGTTACAACATAAGATTACTGCGTATTGAACTAATTTTTCTGTCAAATTTGTTGTATAACATGATGTTTTGGTGCTTAATTTGTAAAATCATAACCTAATTTGATGTTTAATAGGCTTTTCCTTAATCCCTCTTTATTATCCAAGATATTCGCTTATCCAAGGTTTTGCCGGCCCGTTTAGCTTGGATAAGTGAGACTCTACTGTATATATATATATAGAGGAGGGGGGGAGCTCCAATAGATAATAGAGCCCAAAAGGTTCAAATTGTAGACCCATTGGTTATTTCACTGAAAGCACTTTATGATTTTCTTGTTGTTATTCACTTTACATCTGTAATTACCATGTAGTGCTTATATTGGGGCCCCTGGTGGCACAGTGTGTTAAAGCGCTGAGCTGCTGAACTTGCAGACCAAAAGGTCCCAGGTTCAAATCCCGGGAGCGGAATGAGTGCCCGCTGTTAGCCCCAGCTCCTGCCAACCTAGCAGTTCGAAAACATGCCAATGTGAGTAGATCAATAGGTACCACTCTGGCAGGAAGGTAACGGCGCTCCATGCAGTCATGTCGGCCACATGACCTTGGAGGTGTCTACGGACAACGCCGGCTCTTCGGCTTAGAAATGGAGATGAGCACCAACCCCCAGAGTCGGTCACAACTGGACTTAACGTCAGGGGAAAACCTTTACCTTTACCTAGTGCTTATATTGTGCTATACTAATAATATAATTTATTGTATGTATATATAACTTGTAAGCCGCCCTGAGTCCCCTTCAGGGTGAGAAGGGCGGGATATACATGTCGCTAATAAATAAATAATATAGAAATAGACACCCCCAAGGTCATGTGGCCGGCATGACAGCTTGGAGTGCTGTTATCTTCCCCCTGGAGTGGTAGCTATTGATCTACTCACATTTGCATATTTTCAAACTGCTAGTTTGGCAGAAGCTGGTGCTAACAGCAGGTGCTCACTCCGCACCCCAGATTCAAATCTCAGCGCTTTAACACGCTGTCCCACCGGGACTTTTGGACTTCAGCTCCCACAGTTCCTACCAGCCTACCAGCTAGGGTGCTGTAAGTTTTCTGGGCTGTAAGGTGAGAGTATACAGCCCTGCCATACTCTTTTCCCAGTCTTGAACAACAGACTGGTTCAATTCTTGAAAAGGAGTATGGCAGAGCTATATACTCTCACCCTACCTATTCAACTTGTATGCAGAACACATTATGTGATGTACGGGGCTTGACGAATTCAAGGCTGGAATTAAAATTGCTGGAAGAAACAACCTTAGATATGCAGATGATACCACTCTGATGGCTGAAAGCGAGGAGGAGCTGAAGAGCCTTATCACCAAGGTGAGAGAAGAAAGTGCAAAAGCTGGATTGCAGTTAAACATCAAGTAAATCAAGATTATGGCAACCAGACTGACTGATAACTGGCAAATAGAGAAAACGTGGAGGTGGTGACAAACTTTATATTTCCAGGGGCAAAAATTACTGCAGACGTAGACTGCAGCCAGGAAATTAGAAGATGTTTACTTATTGGGAGGAGAGCAATGGCCAACCTCAATAAAATAGCGAAGAGTAGAGACATCACACTGGCAACGAAGATCCGCATAGTTAAAGCAATGGTATTCCCCATAGTAACTTATGGATGCGAGAGCTGGACCATAAGAAAGGCTGAGCAAAGGAAGATAGACATTTTTGAACTGTGATGTTGGAGGAAAATCCTGAGAGTGCCTTGGACCACAAGAAGATCCAACCAATCCATCCTCCAGGAAATAATGCCCAGCTGCTCACTGGAGGGAAGGACATTAGAGGCAAAGATGAAGTACTTTGGCCACATAATGAGAAGACAGGAAAGCTTGGAAAAGATCATGATGTTCGGGAAAATGAAGGAAAAAGGAAGAGGGGCCAACCAAGGGCAAGGTGGATGGATGTTATCCTTGAAGTGACTGGCTTGACCTTGAAGGAGCTGGGGGTGGCGATGCCGACAGGGAGCTCTGGCATGGGCTGGTCCCTGAGGTCATGAAAGGCCGGAAACAACTGAACGAATAAACAACAACATGGCCGTGTTCCAGAAGCATTATCTCCTGACATTTCACCCACATCTACGGCAGGCATCCTCAGGGGTTGTGAGGTCTGTTAGAAACTAAACAAGTGGGGTTTTTATATCTGTGGAAGGTCCAGGGTGGGAAAAAGAACTCTAATCTGCCCAAGGCAAGTGTAAATGTTGCAATTAATCATCTTGATTATAGTATATGGGAATCCTTTGTTGGGAGGTGTAGTTTCCTGTCCTGATTGTTTCCTGTCTGGAACTCTCGTTTTCTGAGTGTTGTTCTTTATTTGAGCACTGCATTCGGTGGTCCCAATGTAGACTGATGAAGAAACACAACTTACAAACTATCTGCAGACCCACTTAAGAAAATCCAACAAATGCTACATTCAGCAAAGGACAAAAGGAATCCTCTCACCTCTGCAGGAGTCTTCCGTATACCCTGCAGCTGTAGACAAGTCCTGCCAAATAAATATTGGAACACGAGCAAAAAGATGAAGCAGTGTCATTGGACTTTATATGAACGAGACTGTTTCTGATGACCAAGTGAAAGCTCAATTAGTGTAAAATCCACAGACTTCATTGCCGGGATATGTATTTCCTGTGGATAAGAAGAGGCATTTGAGATTTCAACCCAAATGGTTCAGCAGATTTCCCTTGCTAGCCTACTCATTTCATGTACAGGGTGCACTCTGTACACTCTGTAAGTACTGCGTGCTGTTTGGAGGAAAAGTTGGGGTAAAGGTGGTCATCAGAAGCTTGAGACATTGGTGGTTAAATCATTTGTGCAATGGAAAAATCCAATAAAAGTTTTCAATAGACACCAAGAGTACCATCAGAACAACTTGTGCTTGGCTGAAAACTTCTTGCTAATCCACAGTGGAAAACATCTTGATGATAAAGGAAATAAGAAGGAGGAGGAAGAAAACAGAAAGAAACTTCTGCCAATTGTGGGAACTATTGTCCTTTGTAGCCGAAAAGAACTAGCTTAAAGAGAGAGCAATGATTCAGGCAGGACCTATTACCTGTGAAGAATCTTTACACAATGATGCTAATTTCGGGGTCTTGTTGAGATCTTATGCCAGATCAGGAGACACTGACCTGAAAAGTCATGTTGTTGTTTATTCATTCAGTTGCTTCCGACTCTTCGTGACCTCATGGACCAGCCCATCTTGGAGGAAAAAAGTTTCAACAACTCCCAATTTTTTTTAGGCTATGGGCCTGGTTACCACTACTGCACAGAAAATCATTGGTTGCTCTCTCCCCTCTTTGGAAGACTTCTATAATTCCTGCATGACTTCCCTGGATCTAGACGCTATACCCCTATTGATGCAGGCCAGAATCCCGTTGGCTTTTTTAGCTGCCGCATCACATTGTTGGCTCACGTTTAACTTGTTGTCCTCGACGACTCCAAGGTCTTTTTCGCACACACTGCTGTCAAGCCAGGCGTCCCCCATTCTGTATCTATGATTTCCATTTTTTCTGCCGAAGTGAAGTATCTTGCATTTGTCCCTGTTGAACTTCATTTTGTTAGTTTCAGCCCATCTCTCTAGTCTGTCATGTAGGTGAACTACAATTCCTACAAATCCCTCCAAAGACCTCCAATATTTTTTTGCTGGTCATGGGGATTCAGTGTGCCAAGTTAGTTCCAAGTCCATTGTTGGTGGAGTTCAGAGTGCTCTTAGATTGCAATGAACTGTACATCCCAGTACCCACAACTCCTATAAAATCATGGTGAATTATCCCCAGACCTCTCCAGTATGTTCAGTTGCTGATCAATTCCTCTGTTTGCTGTGTGCCATAGAAAAGAAAAGGAAAGGGTTATGTGAGAGGCAGTGGGTGGGGTCATGCAAATTCCACACCAATGGAGAGAGTAAGGAACACTTGGTGTCTGTGATGGAGGAAAAACAGAAAATCTAGATGAAACTGTCCCCGTATGAAAGCTTTCACTTGGGCGGTGGGGAGTATGGTGTTTGTGGTGGACATTGGCAGGGCTCTTGGATATGTTCACGGCACTTGCTGTAACCTGCAAGATCCTTGGAGAGAAGACCTTTGGTGTCTTCTGAGTAGTGGGAGCTATCGCTGTTTGTCGAATTGGGAGCCTGTCTATGTAAGTGGACACCCCAGCCACACACACACATACATATTTTCACTTTTATTATGTGTATAGTACCATTTAGCAGACAGTATAGGATGATAAAACAAGGACAAATAGGCTGAGAGATAGCTTTTGTCTCAGAGCTATGACTATATTGAACTGTGGTTTCACACTGATGTGGCATTCAGGTTTGTGCAGTCGCAACTTTCCTCCTGCACCACACAAAATAGCCCATTCATAGAATAATAGAGTTGGAAGAGACCACATGGGCCATCTAGTCCAACCCCTTGCCATGCAGGAAAAGCACCATCAAAGTATCCCTGACAGATGGCCACCCAGCATCTGTTTAAAAGCCTCCAAGGCGGGAGCTTCCATCACACTTCAATGCAGAGAGTTCCACTGCTGAACAGCTTGTATGGTCAGGAAGTTCTTCCTAATTTTCAGGTGGAATCTTCTTTCCTGTAATTTGAACCCATTGCTCCTTGTCTTAGTTTCAAGGGCAGAAGAAAACAAGCCTTCTCCCTATTCCTTATGGCATCCTTTCACATACTGTATTTATACATGGCTATCATGTCTCCTCTTAACCTTAAAATGCCCAGTTCTTTAAGACGCTACTCATAGAGATTCATGGTCTCCAGGTCTTTGTTCATTTTTGTTACTCTCCTCTGGACAGCTTCCAGCTTGTCAACATCTCTTTGTGGTGCCCAGAATTGGACACAGTATTCCCGGTGAGGTCTAATGATAGCTGAATAGAGAGGCACCATGACTTCTCTTGGTCTAGACCAGGGGTCCCCAAACTAAGGCCCGGGGGCCGGATGCGGCCCTCCAAGGTCATTTACCTGGCCCCCACCCTCAGTTTTATAATATATTTTTATATCAGTTTTAATAATATAATATATTGTATATACATATAATATTGATAAAAATATTATAATGTTATACATTATGATACTAATAATAATACTACCATATAATAATATTAATTATATGTTATATATTACATATAGTATTACAGTATAGTGGTATAGTTCAATATAGTAATGTATAATGCTAATATTGTGCTATGCTAATAATATAATATATTGGATGTACATACAGCTGTTCTGAGTCCCCTTCGGGGTAAGAAGGGTGGGATATAAATGTAGTAAATAATTAATTAATTAATTTTAGACTTAGGCTCACCTGAATTTTGAAATGACTTGAAGGCACACAACAACAACAACAATCCTAATTAACTTGACTATCTCCTTGGCCAGTAGCAGGCCCACACTTTCCATTGAAATCCTGATATGTTTATGTTGGTTAAGATTGTTTTCATTTTTAAATATTGTATTGTTCTTTCATTGTTGTTGTTGTTTTGCACTACAAATAAGACATGTGCAGTGTGCGTAGGAATTTGTTCGTATTTTTTTAAAATGATAATTCAGCCCCTCAACAGTCTGAAGGATTGTAGACCGGCCCTTTGCTTTAAAAGTTTGAGGACCCCTGGTCTAGACACTAGACTTCTTTTGATGCAAGCCTAAAATCCCATTGGCTTTTTAGCTGCTGTGTTACACCGTTGACTCATGTTCATGTCCATGGAGGCTCCAAGATCCTTTTCACATGGACTGTTGTCGAACGAGGCATCACCCATTTTGTATCTTTGTATTTCATTTTTCTGCCTAAGTGTAATATCTTACATTTGCCTTGTTGAAATTGTTAGTTTTAGCCCAGCAATCTAAAACTAACAAAATGAATTTCAACAAGAACAAATGTACAATTCTCATAACTTTTGAAGACAGGCCGCAGTGTGTTTCCAGATATCCATTGGCTTTTCTTAGGCAAGAGGTGGTTTTGCTGGTTCTTCTGAAATGTAGCCGACAGCACCTGCTATTCCTTCACAGTCTCCTCTTCTAGTACTAACCTTGCTTAGCTTCCGAGATCAGAGGGAATCACATATAGCACAAACAAAAGAAGGTGGTTGTTGCAGCTTCCCTGTGAAGGAGACACTTGCCAGCAGCCCTGCTGAATTTCTGCAAGCTCAGGGCTGTGGCTTCCTTATTGAGTCTAATCACTTTGTGATGTAGTTTCCCTCTCTTCCTACTGCATTCTGCCTCCCTTTTATTGTTACATTCATTCAAGCCATTTCCAACTGGTTGATCGGCAATTTCAACCCCAGTCATAGAATCATAGAGTTGAAAGAGACCACATGGGCCATCTAGTCCAACCCCCCACCATCCAGGAAAAGCACAAAGTATTCCCGACAGATGGCCATCCAGCTACAGAGTACTGGTCTACAGAGTAATTGTCCAACACTCAAACACCATAGTAGCTCTCCTACTTGACCTTACTCTAACACAATGGTTCTCAACCTAATGCCATGACCCCTTAACACAGTTCCTCATGTTGTGGTGACTCCCAACCATAACATTATTTTCATTGCTACTTCATAACTGTTATTTTGCTACTGTTATAAATTGTAATGTAAATATCTATATACAGGATGTATTTTCGTTCACTGGACCAAATTTGGCACAAATGCCCGATACTCCCAAATTTGAATCTTGAAGTGGTTGGGGGGATTGATTTTGTCATTTGGGAGTTGTAGTTTCTGGGATTTATAGTTCCCCTACCATCAAAGAGCATTCTGAACTCCACCAACGATAGAATTGGGCCAACCTTCCCACACAGAACCCCCATGACCAACAGAAAATATTGGAGGGATTTGGGAAGAATTGACAGTGATTTAGGGGAGATGTAGTTCACCTACCTCCAGAAAGCACAGGAGAGCCTTGGCGACCCCTTTGACACCCCCCTCACAACCTTCCAGGGGTCCTGACCCCCTGGTTGAGAAATGCTGCTCTAACACTATGTAACATTATTTTTGTTCCTAGGTTATAAATCTCATTTCCTAATTAAATCTAGCATAAAAACATGGGGAATTGTTATTAAACTGCAAAATCTTTGGTTTTGTGGGACATCCTGCAGCACAATATCCCATAGAGTCTCAACCAATTCAACATAGTTTGTGGCAGCCACAAAAACAAAGTTTCTGGAGTATAACAACTATTTTCAAAGTGAGAACTGCACGATTAAACGGGAAATTTATTTATTTATTTATTTACAGCATTTATATTCCGCCCTTCTCACCCCGAAGGGGACTCAGGGCGGATCACATTGCACACATAAAGGCAAACATTCAATGCCATA
The DNA here is from genome assembly GCF_035594765.1 of Anolis carolinensis. Classification (NCBI taxonomy): domain Eukaryota; kingdom Metazoa; phylum Chordata; class Lepidosauria; order Squamata; family Anolidae; genus Anolis; species Anolis carolinensis. Next base: position 132,601,712 of record NC_085844.1, read on the forward strand.
ACATAGAACAGAGACAGAGACAAGACACAGGCACGGGCTGGCCTTGAACTCATGTCAGAGTGATTTGTTGCAGCTGGCTTGCTATCCAGCCTGCGCCACAGCCCGGAAACATCACTTTCAAACCAGGAACATATTTTTTTCAAATTTTGTTACATTGTGTAATATTTTCAGTGAAATAGGTTGCTTGGTAGTTCAGAAAATTCTAGGTCCCAAGGAGTGGGTTTATGTTTCAGAGCTTAATTTGAATTCAGGTTTTTGCCTGAAAAAATGGTATGAGACCCTCACAACAAAAATTGGTGTCAAAAGTCTTGGGATGTGGAAGGCACACACCATTTGAAATAAATCCCCTTTTAATATTATATCTGTTATTATCCCTAAATGCCTCAAAACCATCTGGAACATAACAGAAAGGCCCAGAAGTTAAGGAAGACAAAGCCAATTAAAGGTGACCAGTTAAATGTGACTAGGGGCCCTTCCAGACAGGCCCTATATCCCAGGTTCTGATCCCAGGTTTTCTGTTTATCCCATATTATCTGGCTGTGTTGATTTATATAATCCGGTTTAAAGTGGAAAACCTGGGAAAAGATCCTGGGATATAGGGCCTGTCTAGAAGAGCCCTAGATGTGTGTGATGCTGCAAGAAGAATAACTTCCCCAGAAGTCATAGCCTTCAAACCATGTTCCAGAAAATCGCCGATATTTCTAACCCTAAGTAGACAACCAAATTAAACAGGATTAAACTATTTTCCAGTAAATGGCCCAGCACACTGATTTTCCTATTATCTGAACCAACTAAATTCACCATGCACACATAATCTGACAGGGGCAATGCAGGAAGCCACAAAACAGAATCCCATTCTCATAGCCTTAACATGTACATTTCTATATCAGTAGATTCCAGTAATGCAAAATACAGTAGAGTCTCACTTATCCAAGGTTCTGGATTATCCAACGCATTTTTGTACAACGCAATCAATGCATTGTGATGTTTTGGTGCTAAATTCGTAAATACAGTAATTACTACATAGCATTACTGCGTATTGAACTACTTTTTCTGTCAAATTTGTTGTATAACATGATGTTTTGGTGCTTAATTTGTAAAATCATAACCTATTTTGATGTTTAATAGGCTTTTTCTTAATCTCTCCTTATTATCCAACATATTCGCTTATCCAATGTTCTGCCGGCCCGTTTATGTTGGATAAGTGAGACTCTACTGTAATCCCTGTTCAGACATGGAAACTCACTCATTATACTTTCTGAGTCTCAGAAGAAGACAAAGAATGCCCAGAAAACCTTGCAAATTGGTTGCCATAAGTCGGAAGTGACATGAAAGCACACAACAGTGAGCTTTAATATTTGGTATGTGCAGTCCATGGTCTGTGCCAAAACCTGCTCTTGGTCTTATTTTTCCATAAAGAATTTATGTTCTATTTTCAATGATTTATTTTATGTCTTGTGTTCACCATCTGGTGACTTTCAGTTATTCAGTTGCCTGAAGAATATATTTGCAACAAAAGTCTGCAAAATTTGGTGAGTCACTTTCCTGCTTCCTTTCTTGATCCTCTGCCAAATTTTCCAAAACTGTTTATCTTTGCTCTGTCTACTACTTTTTAATTCCAATTATTATCAATGTCTTCTGTAGTGCTTCCTGGACACAGCATATAATTGTTTGGTTTCTTCTTCTGTCTCTATAGTTGGAATATAATCTTGGATTTAGACATATTTATAGGTTTTCCATTAAATTATATTAATATTATTTTGTCAGACTTTGTACCCACTTTTGTGTGCTTCATTATAAACGGCACTATATTTCTTCTTAGATTTTTCTTTCAGGCTACTTTAATTTGCTCAGGCTACATACTGCAATGTTTGTTCATTCCATTCCTTGTTTGCCATTGGATTTTTAATAATTCCCGATTTATGGTTCTTACATCACACATTCCTGTTTATTCATTATGCAACATCAGACTTTCATTTGAGATGTCATCACTTCACAACTCAGACTAGTTGCATCATTAGACAGTCATTCTTCTGCAATTTGTATTTCCCTTCTTCAGAATGCTTGGGACCAGATTTATTTGGATTTTGAATTGTTTTCAGATTTTGGACATAAGTGCATAGAGATATCTTGGAGATGGGGCTCTGATCTAAACATGATATTCATTTATATTTCATATATGCCTTATACACGTGGCCTTTTAAATAATTTTGTGCATGAAATAAACTGTACAGAAAGCAAAGGTGTCACTGTCTTAGTTGTTGGGGGTTGTAGAAATAAATAAATACAGTAGAGTCTCGCTTATCCAACCTTCACTTATCCACCGTTCTGTATTATCCAACGCAGTCTGTCTCCCACCCAGATCCACAGCTGTTTCTCTAGACAGCAACCTCACAGCAGGCCAATACACCCAACAACAACACAAGTGTAGCCACACTTCCAGACAGACTTGTTGTAAAACATGATGTTTTTGGTGCTTAATTTGTAAAATTATAATGTAATTTGACATTTAATAGGCTTTTCCTTAATCCCTCCTTATTATCCAACATTTTCACTTATCCAACATTCTTGCCAGCCTGTTTATGTTGGATAAGTGAGACTCTACTGTAGAAGCTTTATCACAGTTTCTGAATCAAGATTAACCCTGCAATGTAATAAATTCTCACTCAGGCTGGGGAACAAGTAACAGTATCTTTACTTCAGTCCAAAATATCAAACAGGGCAACAATATATATTTCAATCTTTCTGAATTCACACAGAGAACATAGGGAATGAACAGTCTCTTTAAACAGTCTTTAAATATGCCTCATTTGCCTTATGAATAATTAGACTTCAGAGAGTATAGCAGCCATTTCCTTCCTGACCATTTCCAGTCAGCTGCTCTCCTCCCTCTCTGAGATGAAAGTGACAGTTAAAACCGTTTGTTTCAGCACCAAGCTAGAGATAGCAGCCAATCGGAATTCTGGCTCCTGACTGATTCAGCCAATCAGCTGTCGACACATGTCCTTTCCAGTCAACTCACCATATCATAGTGTCTCTTTTACAAATCCTCACATTAGTCACCCATATGGACAATTTTAAATTTTGGGATATTTCTGAATGTAGAATTTTAGAGAAGAGATGCTCAACCTGTCCTTGTTGCCTTCTCTTTTCCAGTAATTGATGGGGTGCCTTCTTATTGGGGGTCTCATTTTGGATTACCCAGTCATATGGTTTTCATGGCAAAAGGCATTTTTAAATTATTATTATTATTTTATTGTGGTATGTGTGTATGTATGTATACACACGCACACACACATACACAGAGAAACATACAATCTTGATATTCCACAATCAAAATAGAAGTATTTTCCCCAGTCTTGCCACCTCCCCATTCCCACCCATGAACCCCCACCCTTGACTTCTCCTTACATGATATGATGGTACAGGAATACTATTGGCTATTTATACCTCAGTATAATCAAGCATGTAATCATTTCCTTGATTTCACCAGCTATTCTATTATCACTCAGAAGCCTATTAATCTTATAGATAGCCATCTGTCTGAAGCTCTCAAAAGTACTCATTTTATTTTCTTCATTATCTTGTATCCTGTTTTACATTGTTTCCCTTCTTTCTTTCTTTCTTTCTTTCTTTCTTTCTTTCTTTCTTTCTTTCTTTCTTTCTTTCTTTCTCTCTTTCTCTCTCTCTTTCTTTCTCCCTCCCTCCCTCCCTCTTCCCCTTGGGAACAGTTTAGTAATCTTACTATACTTATTATATTTGTTGAATCATGAGGATAATCTTATTTAATTCCTTATATTCATCTTTCCCCTTTATTCTGGAAATGAGACCCATCCATTTTGCCTCCCGGGTCTTTTTGGTTTGGCCCGTTCTATAATAGCTCCTCCTTTCACTAATATAGTCTTGGGGTAGATAGTCGGCTAAATAATTATACCAAGTTTTTGTATCCCATTTCTTTTGGTCCTTCCAACCTAGGGCGACTGAGGCTTTAATTGCATCTAACATGTGTTTTATTATTTCCCCCATTCTTTAAATTCCCCATTGCCTTCCATTTTTATGAACAAAAAATTGTGTTTTGTTCCAATCTATTTTTATCTCTGATAGTGCTTCCATTTCCTTCTTAATTATATTATAGATTCTTTGAATTTTTCATTTTCCCACCACATGTGGGTGCATGTTCCGGTTTTCCCACAATTATGCCAGCATTGTTTTGGGCAGCTTCTCATTATACGAGCCAATTGCACAGGAGTTCTATACCATTTTGTAAGTATTTTCCGTTGCATTTCCTTAATCTTTAAATGTTTTATTTCATTCATTGATTTTATCCAATTGTCTATTTCTCTCTCGCTGCAATTTAATTCCTCCTTCCAGAATTCTATCAGGGTATATTTTGTGTTATATTGTTTTTCTGTGCAAAAGGCATTGAGAAGTGATTTATCATAGAGTCAGAAGAGACCACAAGTGCCACGCAAGAACACACAAAGAAATCACCCAATCTCAGTTTGAATACCTCCAAAGGAGATATCTAAGGAAATGTATCTACTGTCCAGAAGATCTTATCATCAGGAAATTCTTCCTAATTTTTAGATGGAACCTTCTTTCTCACAATTTGACTCAGTTGCTCCATATTCTAGTCTCCAGAGCAGCTGAAAACGAGCTTGCTCACTCCTCAATTTGACATTCTTTCAAATATTTTCAAATATTATCCTCCCAGTATTGTGCCCAGAACTAAGCATAGTATTCTTGGTGAGGTTTGACTAAACCACAGTGTTTGCAAGAGCTAAAATGCCACTGCCACTGTCCCTGACAAGTTCTTATTCCTGCTGCTGACTGCATTTTCTCTGCTGCGATCACTATTGGAACTATCTGTTTTCTTCTGCTGATAATGGCTGTTACTTCCTGAAGGGGATGGGTGCATCTTCAACATGGTAATGGTTTAACAGACTTTAGCCTCCTGATAGCTTTGTTGTCAGTCTCCCTGACACACTCAGCCCCCCTCTCTTTGTTAAAGTGCACATCCAAGAGAGAGGGGGCTTAGCTCTACACATAAAGATTTATGCAATTGTTCCAGTTGTTCAGTGGTAGGAAGACTGGAATTAGTGAAGCATTTTCAGATTATGTCAACTTCTGAACAGGAGGAGATAATAGTTTAATCCAAATTCGCATCAGGAAATACTGGAGGTTTGCCATTGGATTAGTCAGGCAAAGGCTCAGGGGGGAAGCATATCCCATATGGTCCTTCTAAAAGGATTGGTTGCTCGGGAAGAACAACTGCCTCCTGATAAGGCTCCATTGGAGACACAATTCAATGAATTTCCAGGTACAAAGGAAGGTAGTAAGCTTTTCTTGAGAAAAGAGAAGTGCAAATTTCTACTGAGTGAGACCTGAGTGTTCTGCCCCCACACTAGCTATTTCTTTGGAACGTGTCTGTGATGCGGGGAACAGATTGAATGCTACACATTTGAAGTAGAAACAACAAGTTTTACTGCCCGTCTTTGTGAAGGGAGTTAAAGTCCTTGAAGCACAACCACAGTTCTGACTAGATGTTACTTTAATATAGCTTCAATTGGATCTCAATCTGTTCTATTTCTGACATGTGTCTTTACTTTTATATAGCATTGTGTGTGGCTTCAACGTGACTTTTGTGACTTGCATGAATTCGATGTAACATGTGTAACTTTGACATGACTTGTGTAACTTCGATGTGATGTTCTATTTTGTGGTTCTTCCACTTTCCTTACTTTTCACCTTCCAGTACCACACTGCCTGACTCCTCAAGAAGCTAGAAGGGACTTGGCTAAGGCTCCACCCCTGAAAGGAGTCTTAAAGGGACAGGGTGAGGGAGGTTTCAAAAACAAGGAGGAAGAAGCTATCTAGAGTAACCCCACAAACTATACATAAAATGCTAATCTCTTTCAGTCAAATGAGGGCTTGACGGGAGTAAACAGTGAGAAATCTTGCAGAGGCATGATGGTTACTGTCCAGCTTCTATTTAATGTTCTTGTTTTAAAAAATAAAACACAGGGGGGAATCTCCCTAGATTTAGGCAAACGACCCAGGAATATATGACAAATTACTAGAGAAGGAGTTTAAGGACCTCATCCCAACAACAGCAGGAAAGTGGAGGAAACTGTCTTACCCTGTTCCCTCCCATCTTTCCCTGTCTTCTATAATGGGCAAGCCATCCCACCTCCTTTATGCAATGAGGTCTGTCTTTCTACTGCTTTCTTCTGTTTGTAGTTGGGTAACGCCTGACTTCTGAAGATGGCTTTAGAGCTGTTTCCATGTGTTGCAGAAATGGGCCCCCGTGGAGTCCCACCAGAAGTGCCCCTACATCATATGATGGCCCCTGTGGGATTCCATTTCTTTACGCTAACTATAACTGCTTAGTACATGGTCTAATGGCAACATTGCAGTGCTTCATAATAGTGTCTGTTCATTATGTATTAATGTCTGTTTCTCTCTTAAGAACTCTTAGATATTTGTCCCAAAATATTTGAATGCAATTTCTCCTGGTGAGTCCCAATTCTGGCCAAATTAATACTGTTTTCAGAAACCATGTATTTTTTCTGTGCATAATTAATAGAATTTGTACAGAAATATTTTGCACCAAAAAGTAGGTTTCCGTGCATATGTGGTTGTGGTTGAGAGCCTGCCCTTTTGCTGTTGATTTTTTTCCACACATACACACAAAACAATTTTCACACAAAAACACTACCTGCATTTTTGTGCAAGACTGCTAAGGTTTTTGATGCAAAAATAGTACATTTGTACAAAAAACAATGGCCATCTGGAAATAATGCATATGTATTTCACATTTTGCGTGAAAATCATGAAAAACCTGGGTGGTGATTACCTAAACTACACAGTACTGGGATTTTGTTGTCTAGTTGCTGCAGTTTGAAGTTAGCTTCGGACTGCATCAAATAGTTAATGTAAATGGAACCACAGTCGTATTTTGAGAATGCTTGGATTTCTTTAACCCATAATAATAAGTCTATGAGACAGATTCTTATGAAAAGATGACTAACTGCAACCATTCTGCCCATGATTGAGCTGTTTAAAGAACATGGCCCTCCATTTCCAAACTATTTTTCAGCTTACTTGAAGAAGGTATGCCCTATATATAACAGTTGTGTGCATACCAGTTTCCAGCCCTGGTTAAATGAAAGACCTCACAACCGCTGAGGATGCCTGCCATAGATGTGGGCGAAACGTCAGGAGAGAATACTTCTAGAACATGGCCATACAGCCTGGAAAACATACAACAACCCAGATGAAAGATTATTTATGATATTGTTCAATATAAATTATGTGATTCTAGGGCTCATTCATTGTTACATCTTTCGAGGCCAAGAGCTGTTAGTTGTTGGTTGATTAATATTTGTCAATTGTTTGCAGATTATATGAAATCCATTACAAATTTAAGCATGGCAACTTATTTTAAGAAAAATCATTTGATAGTGCCTAGCACATAGTGGCTAGCACAGTGGATTAAACCGCCAGCGCCAGCTACAGAAGATCTTGCTGTCCAGAAGGGGTGAGCTCTCGCCATTACCCCAGGTTCTGCTAACCTAGCAGTTAGAAAACAGCAATGTGAGAAAATAAATAGGTACTGTTTTGGCAGGGAGGTAAAGGGCCCCCCTGACAAACATGCTGGCAATTCAACCAGGTAGGCGTTCATGGATGGCAGGCTCCTCAGCATGGAAAAATGAAACAACAGCACCTCCCTATGGCCGAGTTGAGCACAGCCTCCAGATGCTGGAGATGGAAAAAAAGGGAAGCCTTGCCTCTGTTTATGTACTGTTTGCCAATTGTGTAATGCCATTGAATGTTTCCCATATATGTACCTGTAATCTGCTCTGAGTCCCCTCAGGGAGATAGAGTGGAATATAAATAAAGTATATTGTTGTTGTTCTTTTCGTTGTTCTTGTTCTCTTGTGGTCACAGTGCTCTGCACAATTGTAGAACCAAGAAATTTTTCAGTGTATAAAAGAAGAGGGAGACCTAGGGATTGGTCCATTGGAAACTGTTCAAGCAGGCTTATGAAATACAAATCTAACAAATATAAGGTCATACTTAGGTGACACAAAACTGGGAAAGAGGGCCAAATGGCCTTCTTTAGGTAGGAAATTCCATAATTAGGAATTGCTATAGAGACAGCTTTCTCCTAAACCCTGACCAGTCACGTCTTTTCCACAAATAGAATACAAAAAGCATATTCTTTATGCTTTATGTTCTTCTATTCCATTATGGAATAGAAGCATATAGGCTTCTATTCCATACGTCCTTTGAAGACTGAAAGTGACAACCAAACTGTTGTGTCCATTTTGCTGCCTTCTCTTTCGCTGCTTCTCCCATCTTCATGGAGTTTTATTACATGTTATGCAAAGTACATGTAAGTATATTCTTGTTTAGCTAGCATGACAAAGGCTTAATCACTTCACAGTGCTATGAATTCATTGCAGGCCACTGTTTATTTTAGGACATGGCAATGGGAACTGGGGGTCCTTGTTTTTGGGAGGAGAAGGATATGATTACGCCTCATAAGAAGGCATAGCACCACTCCAAGAGGCACAAGGCGGACTGTTCCGCCTCGCTACTACTGGCATCAAAGGATGACTTCAGCCAGTTTTGAAATGCAGCACATTCCTTCTTCAGGAGCAGGAACTGGCCTAAGAGGATGTATGCCTGAAAGAATGGGAATGAGAATCAACATTATCCCAATTAATAGTAGAAGCAAATGACAAAATGGACATAAACATCTAAAAAAAAGTGGTTTTCATGCTTGGATTTTGGTGTTGAAATTGATCCCCCCCAAATCTAGTATTTGACTATGGATCTTGTCACGTTGAGGCCCTCTGGATTGATTTGCCATCCTCCAAGGCAAATCAGGAGGCAACAGGGTCATCCTGATGCCCCGCCTCGTCGGCAGCTGACGCTTCCCCAAAACACATGGGGATATATCACAGCACAGCTTCCCCTTGCAGTATCCCCATTGTTTCAAATAGAACATGGGGAGTCTCTTGTGTTGGTGGCACAACGTCCTAGGACACTTCTGCCCCAGTTGAGCCATGGAACCCCACCGGAAATGAAGCTATGTCGTGTGATGGGTGGCATGGAGGTCCATATTGGGAACTGACTGGATCATTGACCTGTTAGGATCACAACCTAATGGGGTAGCAGAGTTTATTTGGTTATGGATTATTGCTGGGCACGTAGATAACAGACTTCTATATTCAAAATGACTCAAGGCTCAACACTGACTTCTAACAAGCTCAAGGCTCAACTGACTTCTAATAGGCTCAAGGCTCAACTGACTTCTAACAGGCTCAAGGCTCAACTGACTTCTAATAAGCTCAAGGCTCAGCTGACATTTCTAATTGTCAACCTTTTAAAATTGAACATTCTAAACCGTCACTGAGTCAGTCACATGACCTACAGCCCCTCCCACTGCTGTAGGTATATAGAGATAAGGAAACTGCAAAACCAAATAGACATATACTTCAGGATATAAAATGACACATATCAAAACAGACAAACATCAAATAGAGGGAGCTTGAGAAGGTTGCTTCCTCCAACAGTCCATGGTTCAACTGGGGCAGAAGCATCCTAAGACGCAGAAATTTCCACGTGAGATGAGGTTGTAAGTTATTCTGTTTTACCCACCTTTTCAAGAAGACATTGATTCAGTATGTGTCCACTGCAATATGGGGTCGCCTCTCATATCCCTTTATATTGCTCAGTATATTATTACTTTAACAAAATATTACTATGTAAAAGGCTCTTTAAAAGCAAGCATTTCTGAAACCATTCAGCTGCCCAGAAATTTGAATAAGGCAGAAAGCTGGGATTTCCAACCATGAGTTTAGGCCAGAGACACTTTCATCACTTTCAACATTTAAAACAAAATAGCCCCATCTGCACAGACTATTTAGGCCGGTGTCAGTGCAGATCAGCCTATGGGTGGCTACAAAACACATGTAGGCTGAACCAGTTTAAATAAGGGAAAGCCACTTATTCCAGTTGTTCCCCAAGTTTAAAAAGCACAAGAGAAAAGTTCCAATCTTGCATCAAAAGAGCTTGGTAGAAGCCATTGAAATCGTTCTTCCAAGACTTCTTTACCAATCACATGGAACAGAATCAGGAATAGCGGCTGCTAACCATGCAATAGGTCCCCTTATCGTCATTGTAGTGAGAGAGTGAGTGACATTTAGGGGTTGTGGTGGTTCTGCTAAGCTGCTAAGCTTAAGGTCAAGGAGATACTTTTACCTTACTACCAGTGGTACTAAGCTAATTTCAGTGTGACTGGGCAGTATGGACACCCTCCCACCACTAAAGTGGCTTAGGGAGCCACTGTCAGACCACAATGCGGGCCAGAGCAGACATTTTCAAAGCCAGTTTAAACCCACATTATGAGTTTGCATAGAACCGGCCATGGTTTAAGAAATGTCTTTATAATTTCAGATCCACTGGCATTATGTTTCAGATCTGCTGAATGGCTGTCCTTGAACAGGAGGAATAATGGCAGGGACATAGATAAGTTGACCCTGTGTGCCTGTGCAATTCCCTGGCACTACATTTTATGATTCTTTGCACTCCAGATCCCATCTACACACATCTGTCACACCAATGACCCTTTAGTCAACAGCGGGTGCGCCTACACTGTAGAATCAATGCAGTTCGATATCATTTGATCTGCCATGGCACAATGCTATGGAATGCTGCAAGAAAGACAAGGAGCACTATTATGGGTCACAGATGCTATGAGAGATTACCCCAGAACACAGCAATGGTCTGATGCTATGGCCGATCTGTAGTACTGATTTCTTTTTCTACACTGCCATATAATCCAGATTATCTGCTTTGAACTGGATTATATGCGTCTACACAGCCATATAATCCAGTTCAAAGCAGATAATCTGGATTTTATATGGTAGTGTAGATGAGGCCATAGAAATCCTGTTTCTGCTCAGGGGAGTGACTAAAGATTGCCAAGGCTTTGGGATATGTATGTGCATGAATCTCTAAGCAGCTGTGAGTTAAATCATTCCAATCAGTTTCCCTGTTTGGAGATAATTTTTAGAAACTTCTGTAAAAGTGATATTTGGAAGTGTAAGTATATAGTTTCTGATTGGGAAATTGTGCCTAAAAATAACTCTTGCTATAGCGTTTTGATTTGGAGATTGTTCATGGCTTCATAATTCCAGAAATCTTACATTTCTATTCTTCAAGTCGTAGTTTGTTTTGGCTCTTCAAACATTAGTTCCTGTAATGCGACCCAAAGAGATTATCTGGCTACAACTAGGGCACAGTGGGTTAATATGTTACCTTGTCAAAGCCCTTTGCAGCTAGCTTTGCTCCAAGTTCTTCATCAATACCATCCACTGCAGTAATGGGTTTATTACCCATTGGTTCGCTAACAAAATTCTGACACTTCTGGGATCTCATGACCATGGTCTAGAACAGGGATAGAATAAAGGGAAACAAGGCTAAAGAATTGTAATGTAATGATTATAATAAATGTAGTGTTTGTATGGAAGCATTAAGGTGACTGCATACAAAATAGTCCCAATAGCATGACTCCGTTACAGAAGCAAGTACACTTAAGATATGCTGAAGGATGAAACATAAATACATTAAAGAAATGAAGGAAATTTTATGAGCACAAAGGTCCTCAAACATTTTAAGCAATTTATGGTCTCTCACTGTTAGAGGGGTGGACTGTAGTTTGAAAAAAAAAAACATGAACCAATTCCTATGCATACTCTTTTGCATCTCTTATTTGTAGTGCAAAATCATGAAAGAACAATACAATATTTAAAATGAAGAACAATTGTAACCAACATAAACTTAACAGTTCTTCAACCGGAAGTGTGAGCCTGCTTTTGGCTGATGAGATAATTAAGTTAATTAGGATTGTTGTGGTGTGCCTTCAAGTCGTTTCAGACTTTGGGCGACCCTAAAGGAAAAGTTTAGGGAGCGAGTTTGGGCAGGTAAAGGACCTTGGAAGGCCACATCCAGCTCACGGGCCTTAGTTTGGGGACTCCTGATATATACTAAATGGTTTCTGCAAGGAATACGCAGGTGGTTTTTTCAGTTCTTTCCTCTGTAGGGGAGGGCTCACCACATGGAAAACTCAAGCACAGTTTGGCTGAAATCATATAAGCACTTACCTAAGAGTGAGCCCCATGCAATTCAGTGTGACTTCTTATTAGATAACTATAAAGGTAAAGATAAAGGTTTCCCCTGACATTAAGTCTACTCGTGCCTGACTCTGGGGGTTGGTGCTCAACTCCATTTCTATGCCAAAGAGCCAGCATTGTCCGTAGACACCTCCTAGGTCATGTGGCGACCATGACTGCATGGAGCGCCATTACCTTCCCGCAGAAGCAGTACCTATTTATGTACTCACATTTGCATGTTTTTGAACTGCTAGGTTGGCAGAAGCTGGGGCTAATAGCAGCAGCTCACTCTTCTCCCTGAATTTGAATTGCCAACCTTTCGGTCAGCAAGTTCAGCGGTTTAACCCGCTGCACCATCGGAGGCGCCTATAGGATTGCATTATCCAAAGAAGCCAAAGTTTTGTTCTCCAAACCTATGTTATGGGAGCTATCATCAATTTCTTTTCTCCATCCTTCATCCATTGCAGGATTTGTACTATGGGGAATCTAGTTTAGGAGGAATACACATTGCACCTAATATGGCATTCAATCATTGTGAACGAAGTGTTACTTTTGTATATTACACATTTGTTCCATATATAAATGGAAATGATTGGGGTGGTGGTAGTCAACTGATCTACCTCCTCAGCATTTTGCTCATTAGTGGGTACCTCATTCTATACAATAATAATAACTTTATTTTTGTATCCTGCCTCCATCTCCCCGAAGGGACTCGGACAGCTTACATGGGGACACAAAACAAGCGACTTTATAAGCAGAGCTTTACAAGGGACTCAAAACAAGGCTATATGTAGGCTATATATTTTTGGAAAGAAAAGAAGCTTCTATGTGGAGTTTCAAGGCAGGAAAAGTAGATGGAAGAGGCAAAAGAATGGTCTATCTCAAGGCAGCATTCTTGCTACCGACCTTGTTTAACACCTTTACTAGCAATTAGCCACCGCCACCACTCACAAAGAGCTTTATACATGCTGATGATCTTGGTCTAACAACACAAGCAAAAGATTTTGAAACAGTAAAAACCCAACTTACGAATGCCTTGAAAGAGCTCTCCAGCTACTACCAAGATAACCACCTGAAGCCTAACCTTGCCAAGACACAAGTGTGTGCTTTCTACTTACGTAACCGTGAAGCCAACAGGAAATTGAAAGTTACGTGGGAAGGCCAAGAGCTCGGACATTGTTTACATCCTAAATATCTTGGTGGTACCTTAGATCAAACACTAACATTTAGGAAACACTGTATGAATACCAATCACAAAGTAGCTTCACAAAATAACATTCTGCAAAAATTTACTGGCAGTGCATGGGGTGCAGACCCAAAATTAATAAGAACATCAGCCCTGGCCTTGTCTTACCCAATTGCTGAGTATGCCTGCCCTGTTTGGCACAAGTCTGTCCACGCGAAGCAGGTGAATATAGCACTGAATGAAACATGCAGAATAATCACAGGATGTCTCAAACCTACACCTGTTGATAAACTCTAGAAGCTAGCTGGCATTTTCTTTGAAATTACTATCAAATTTACTTTTATTGCAACAAAAATTAGAGAAAAGTTTGACACCTCTGAGTTAGGCAGAGATAATACTAGAAGCCTGTGGAGTGGAACTTGTAATCCACGGGCCTAATTCATCGTGCACAGTTCCTTCCTCCAGTCAGGCTGCCACTATTTACATCCTGATAAGGTTTTGCAGTGAAATGAACTCTTGTTTTGTAACCCTGGAAGGGTCTTTGTGGAATAGGAGCACACTGAAAGGGCTTTGCACGTAATCTGTTATCTTATTTGCAAACAGGGAAAGCTTTTCCTGGAATAGGCATTCTTGTTTCCAAATTGGCAACTTTTTGCAAACCTGCAACTGTGACAAATTGTAATTTGGATTTGACCGTGTTGGAAATACAACCTTCTATACTAGTAGTTATTTGTTACGTATATACTGTATATACTCGAGTATAAGCCGAGTTTTTCAGCCATTTTTCGGACTGAAAAAGCCCTCCTCGGCTTATACTTGGGTGAGGGTTCTGGTTGGCTTATATTCAGGTCGGCTTAAACTCGAGTATATATGGTACATTTATTATTTTTCTCTATTATTATTGGTATTATTACATTTATAATTTTACTCTATTACAGTAGAGTCTCACTTATCCAAGCCTCGCTTATCCAAGCCTTTGGATAATCCAAGCCATTTTTGTAGTCAATGTTTTCAATATTTCATGATATTTTGGTGCTAAAGTCGTAAATACAGTAATTACAACATAACATGACTGCGTATTGAACTACTTTTCCTGTCAAATTTGTTGTATAACATGATGTTTTGGTGCTTAATTTGTAAAATCATAGCCTAATTTGATGTTTAATAGACTTTTCCTTAATCCCTCCTTATTATCCAAGATATTCGCTTATCCAAGCTTCTGCTGGCCCGTTTAGCTTGGATAAGTGAGACTCTACTGTAATTATTGTTATTCTATTAATTATTTTAATCTATTATTATTGTAACTATTACATTTATTTTACTCTATTTTTATTATTATTATACATGTATTATTTCACTTTGATATTATTATTACATTTATTATTTTACTCTATTTATTCATTATTTTACTGCATTTATTACTATTGTTACATTTATTGTTTTACTCTATCATTAAAATAATATACATTGAAGAAGATGAGGATAATGATTTGATCAGAGTTGGACAGTCTTATCTTAAATTACAGTTTTATATACATATTCAAAAACATTGAACCTACCCTGTTTCCCTGAAAATAAGACATCCCCGGAAAATAAGACCTAGTAGGGGTTTTGCTAAATTGCTAAATATAAGGCCTCCCCCAAAAGTAAGACCTAGCAAAGTTTTTGTTTGGAAGCATGCCCACCTAACAGAACACCAGAGCATGCGGGATTGGTAAATGTACATACCATAGAGTGTTGTACATGGAAATAATGGTAATAACAAGAAATTCTTGATAGGATTCACAGTTTGTCTGGTTATGCTGGTTTGTGATGACAACTACTGTACAGTATATAATGTTCATTCTTTGTTCAACAATAAATACATAAATTCTTCTTCATGGAAAAATAAGACATCACCTGAAAATAGGACCTAGTGCATCTTTGGGAGCAAAAATTAATATAAGACACTGTCTTATTTTCGGGGAAACACGGTATGGATGCCTCAATGTAATTTTATTGGTATCTATTTTTATTTCTGAAATTTACCACTCTCGGCTTATACTTGAGTCAATGTTTTCCCAGTTTTGTGTGATAAAATTAGGTGTCTCGGCTTATATTCAAGTCACCTTATACTCGAGAATATACGGTAATTAAGATTGCTTACTGTATTGTATGTATATATTGAATGGGCGAAGGATTGGGGGAACTCCAACCCCAAATAGGGAAACAAGTTGTCCAGGAACACCTGGCCTCTCTAAACGAATTCAAGTCCCCAGGGCCAGATCAGCTACATCCAAGAGTATTGAAGGAATTAGCGGAAGTTATTTCAGAACCACTAGCAATTATCTTCGAGAGTTCTTGGAGAACGGGAGAAGTCCCAGCAGATTGGAGGAGGGCGAATGTGGTCCCTATCTTCAAGAAGGGAAAAAAGAACGACCCAAACAATTACCGTCCGGTCAGCCTCACATCGATACCAGGCAAGATTCTGGAAAAGTTCATCAAGGAAGTGGTCTGCAAACACTTAGAAACAAATGCGGTCATTGCTAATAGTCAACACGGATTTACCAAAAACAAGTCATGCCAGACTAATCTGATCTCTTTTTTCGATAGAGTTACGAGTTGGGTCGATACAGGGAATGCTGTGGATGTAGCCTACCTGGATTTCAGTAAGGCCTTCGACAAAGTCCCCCACGACCTTCTGGCAAATAAACTAGTAAAATGTGGGCTAGACAAAACTACGATTAGGTGGATCTGCAATTGGCTAAGCGAACGAACCCAAAGGGTGCTCACCAATGCGTCATCTTCATCATGGAAAGAAGTGACAAGTGGAGTGCCGCAGGGCTCCGTCCTGGGCCCGGTTCTGTTCAACATCTTTATTAACGACTTAGACGAAGGGTTAGAAGGCACGATCATCAAGTTTGCAGACGACACAAAACTGGGAGGGATAGCTAACACTCCAGAAGACAGGAGCAGAATTCAAAATGATCTTGACAGACTAGAGAGATGGGCCGAAACTAACAAAATGAAGTTCAACAGGGACAAATGCAAGATACTTCATTTCGGCAGAAAAAATGGAAATCAAAGATACAGAATGGGGGACGCCTGGCTTGACAGCAGTGTGTGCGAAAAAGACCTTGGAGTCCTCGTGGACAACAAGTTAAACATGAGCCAACAATGTGATGCAGCAGCTAAAAAAGCCAACGGGATTCTGGCCTGCATCAATAGGGGAATAGCGTCTAGATCCAGGGAAGTCCTGCTCCCCCTCTATTCTGCCTTGGTCAGACCACACCTGGAATACTGTGTCCAATTTTGGGCACCACAGTTGAAGGGAGATGTTGACAAGCTGGAAAGCGTCCAGAGGAGGGCGACTAAAATGATTAAGGGCCTGGAGAACAAGCCCTATGAGGAGCGGCTTAAAGAGCTTGGCATGTTTAGCCTGCAGAAGAGAAGGCTGAGAGGAGACATGATAGCCATGTACAAATACGTGAAGGGAAGTCATAGGGAGGAGGGAGCAAGCTTGTTTTCTGCTGCCCTGCAGACTAGGACACGGAACAATGGCTTCAAACTACAGGAAAGGAGATTCCACCTGAACATCAGGAAGAACTTCCTCACTGTGAGGGCTGTTCGACAGTGGAACTCTCTCCCCCGGGCTGTGGTGGAGGCTCCTTCCTTGGAGGCTTTTAAGCAGAGGCTGGATGGCCATCTGTCGGGGGTGCTTTGAATGCGATTTCCTGCTTCTTGGCAGGGGGTTGGACTGGATGGCCCATGAGGTCTCTTCCAACTCTACTATTCTATGATTCTATGATTCTATGATTCTATGATTCTATTGGTATGCAGTTTTCCCATAACTCTATGTTTGTTTGAGGTTGAGAGAGGAACTACAGACTATGTCACCCAGATCTGGGACTATTCAGACTGAGACTCCATTTTTAGAAGTCAACGTGAGTCAGTTTGCATCAGAAGTCAGTTGATGTATGAAGTCAGATGAGCATATAGTACAGTATATTGCAATGAGTAGTCAGTTTATATTGAGTCAGTGTTCAGTAATATATTAGACTGAAGAGAGTGTTAGTCTGTATGCAACAGAGAAGAGACTGAAACAGAATGCTTAGAGAACTTACTGTTTAAACAATCAACCAATAGGAAATGTACCTGTATGCTGAATACATGAATTTGTAAGTAAATCAACTATCTTAACTTTTAACGAAGACTACTTATTTTTCATCTCTTAAAAGCATGAATTGAAAGCAATATATTTTACGGGAGAGTAGAATTTTTTTGGGCAACTGAAATAACATTTCCAAAGATCTGCTATATATTTTGTGCATTGACATATCTTTGTTCCTAACAGCAAAAAGAGATAACCAGGGATATCAGTCTAACAACTGAGAAACCTAAATTGCTTTCATAAGTACTACTGGATATTTACCACTAAGGAGAAGATTGAGTCACGTGAGTTTTTAACTCTTCTCAGGAAGATCATGCTTTTCCAAAAAAAGGTTGTGATTATTTCAAATAGCGTGAATGCCAATTTATCTCCAAAAAAAGGGATCGCTTTCAAATGACTTTGGAGATGCTGGTTTTCCAAAAGGCCCTGACCATCTCCTGCTGAGGTAAGCCCCGCAGGACCTTTTCCAAACTAGAATTCAGATTTTAGTTTGGAAAGGGCTCTCCAGCTGTGATATAAACTCACATGTTCAAGAAGATGTCTAACTGAAGCCTGGTTTCAATATTGCTAAGTGATTTCAGCTCTACGAAATTTGCGAGTTCAGGAAACCCAGTGTGTCTAGCTATTTCAAAAGGCTAAATCAGACACAGGTTGGTAGAAACCAGAACCAGAGGTTTATTCTCAATGGCCAAAGAGGATGTCAGTGGAGACAGCACTCCACATTACTAACATACGCCAACTGTGTACACATGAGTTTATTTTTAGTAGATTTAATGAAAAGAAAAAGCAATACAGAACAACTGAAAATTGTCACGGCGGTTTTCCATTGGTCTTGGAGGATCTGCAATCTCATTGGAGGAGGTACAAGTCTGTTTCTGCCTCTGAGCCAATCAGAGGCAATGTGGGAAATTTACTAAACTGTCACTCGTGGATTTAAAATTTTGAAATTTGAAAAATGTATTCCAAGAAATTTCTCAGAACGGTTACATTTTAGAGCAATTAGAAATGACCATGGGGCTGGCTATATTTTCCGATAGAGTCACATCTTATAATTCACTAGCTGTGCCCGGCCACGCGTTGCTGTGGCGAAGTATGGTGGTATGGGAAATAAAGTATTGAGGAATTGGTGGTAGTTAAGGTAAAGGGTAAACATTTTCCCCTGACGTTAAGTCCAGTCATGTCTGACTCTGGGGGTTGGTGCTCATCTCCATTTCTAAGCTGAAGAGCCGTCGTTGTCTGTAGACTCCTCCAAGGTCATGTGGGATGACTACATGGAGCGGCGTTACCTTCCCGCCGGAGCAGTACCTATTGATGCACTCACATTTGCATGTTTTTGAACTTCTGGGCTGGCAGAAGCTGGGGCTAACAATGGGGGCTCTCTCCGCTCCCCCAATTCAAACCTACGGCCTTTCGGTCCAGAAGTTCAGCAGCTCAGCGCTTTAACATGCTGCGCCATCAGGGGATATTATTTCCTAAAAGTTGTGAATATACAATATTTCTGATTTTTTTTGTTTGTTTTTTTGTCTCTTGGAGGCAAGTATGAATGCTGAAGTTAGGAAAAATGATTAGGATGTAATGGCCTTGCAGCTTTAAAGCCTGGCTGTTTCCTCTGAGTGATTTTTTTGTTGGGAGGTGTTAGCTGGCCCTGATTGTTTCCTGTCTGGAATTCCCTTGTTTTCAGAGTGGTGTTGTTTGCGATATTTTATGTTCTTCTAATGTATGTGGCCCTAAGAAAACAGAGGATTTGCCAGTCTTTGATGATGGGAATACTTTGTTGGGAGGTGTTAGCTGGCCCTGATTGTTTCCTGTGTGGAATTCCCGTTTTCAGAGTGTTGTTCTTTATTTAGTGTTCTGATTTTAGAGATTGTATTGTTCTGTTTTATTATACCACATTAATTTTTATATATTCTGATTTTAGTGTTTTTGAATACTTGGAGCCAGATTGTATTCATTTTCACGGTTGACCGCAACACAATAATAATAATAATAATAATAATAATAATAATAATAATAATAGTAATAATAATAATGACTTTGGTAATACACAGTGCTTCACTGCCTTCTCAGCTTCCTTTCTGGAAGAATCCTTTCTTGGGAGGTGTTAGCTGGCCCTGATTGTTTCCTTTGTGGAATTTCCAATTTCACTGCTTTATTTACTTTCTTTATTTCTTTATTTACTGTCCTGGTTTTAGAGATTATATTGTTCTGCATTATTCTATCCCAGAAATTATTTCATATCAAAGTAGAATCTCACTTATCCAACATTTGCTTATACAATGTTCTGGATTATCCAACGCAGTCTGCCTTTTCATAATCAATGTTTTTGTAGTCGGTGTTTTAAATTCATTGTGATATTTTAGTGGTAAATTTGTAAATACAGTACAGTAGAGTCTCACTTATCCAACATAAACGGGCCGGCAGAATGTTGGATAAGCGAATATGTTGGATAATAAGGAGGCATTGAGGAAAAGCCTATTAAATATCAAATTAGGTTTTGATTTTACAAATGAAACACCAAAACATCATGTTATACAACAAATTTGACAGTAAAAGTAGTTCAATACGCAGTAATGCTATGTAGTAATTACTGTATTTATGAATTTAACACCAAAATATCACGATATATTGAAAACATTGACTACAAAAATGTGTTGGATAATCCAGAACATTGGATAAGCGAGTGTTGGATAAGTGAGACTCTACTGTAATTACTACATAACATTACTACGCGTGGAACTACCTTTTCTGTCAAATTTGTTGTATAATATGATGTTTTGGTGCTTAATTTGTATAACGATTACCTAATTTGATGTTTAATCGGCTTTTCCTGAATCCCTTCTTATTATCCAACATATTTACTTATCCTGCCGGCCTGTTTATGTTGAATAAGTGAGACTCTACTGTATATTGATAATCTTAAATTATCTGCTTAGAACTGGATTATATGAGGCCCCTTCTTCACAGCTGTATAAAATGCACACTGAAGTGGATTATATGGCAGTGTGGAGTCAAGATAATCCAGTGCAAAGCAGATAATATAAGATTATAAATGGGTTATATAGCTGTGTAGAAGGGCCTTGAATCTACACTGCCATATAATCCAGTGCAAATTAGATAATCTGTGGAAGAAGACTCAGTGAGGCCTAAATCTGCCTGTCCCCTAACTGAATCCTGGCTGTCCCTTGGTTGCTAGGCGACCAAGTGGGCAGAGATTAGCCCTCTAAACTGGCAGCAATTGGATAAAAACAATTATTGCTCTCCCTCTAATTAGGACTTTATTTTTCTTTTCTTTTTGTTGTATCAACCCTGAGGCGTGGGTGATGGGTTGTGTTGTCAAATTTCGAGGTTGGGGGGCCTGTACTTTTGTTGTTTTGTGGGTCGCCGTGATGCCATCACTCTTTTATATATATAGACTAGCTGTGCTCAGCCACGCGTTGCTGTGGCAAAGTATGGTGGTATGGGAAATAAAGTATTGAGGAATTGGTGGTAGTTAAGGTAAAGGGTAAAGGTTTTAGCCTGACATTAAGTCCAGTTGTGTCCGACTGCACACTGGATCATATGGCAGTGTGGAGTCAAGATAATCCAGTTCAAAGCAGATAATGTAAGATTATAAATGGGTTATAAAGCTGTGTGGAAGGGCCTTGAGTCTACACTTCCATATAATCCAGTTCAAATCTGATCATCTGTATTTTATAGGCAGTGGGGAAGAGGCCTAAGCGAGGCCTAACTGCCTGTCCCCTGGGCTGCATGGGTTGCTAGGAGACCAAGTGGGCAGATCTTAGCCTTTTAACTGGCAGCAATTGGATAAAAACAATTATTCCTCTCCCTCTAATTAGGATTTTATTTTTATTTTATTTTTGTTGTATGAACGTAGAAGCATGGATCAGAGGTTGTGCTGCCAAGTTTAGTGTTTCTGGGATGTGTAGTTTTGTTATTTTGTCCTAGGCCGAAATTTCATTACCCTTATATATATATATATATAGATATGTGGTATTTTATATCATTCATATTTTTGGGAGGTATGATTTCTCAATAAGAAAAGCATACATTTATTGTAGTGTGCCTTAAGTTGTTCTCAACTTATGGTGCCTCTGTGGGCTTTACTTGGCAAGATTTCTTCTGAGGGGATTTGTCTTTGCCTTCCTCTGAGGTTGAGAGTGTATGACCTGTCCAAAGTCACCCAATAGATTTCCATGGTTGAGAAGGAATTCGAATCCTGCTCTCCAGAGTCATAGCCCAATACTCAAATCAATTACATAATGTTAGCTCTCAATAGGATACACGTTAAAGCATACTAAAAGCAGTAGGATCTTCAGATCATTGAAACAATGGTCAGTGAATGACTGTCTTTTCAGCGTTAAAGTATTAGTCAGAGTCCAAGGTCTGAATCCAATTGTTATTGCTGACAAGAGTAGACTCATTGAATCAATGAAAAGTTGGCAAGATAATAGTTATCTAATTTGTATTTGTTCAGTGGATCTGCTCTGGTTGGGTCTAACAATTGAGTTTAAACCTAAATCACGTGCATAAAATTTGAGGGGACATGACATTATTTAAAGATGAAATATTTTTCTACTACAGAAATTAATATGCTGCAAAACTGTCAAAGAAAAAGAAGATACCATCAGACATGAATATGTCATAGGAGCAGGAACATTTATCTGCATTAACTAGTCAAATTCTTTCTTCAAAGAATTGTGCATTAATCAGTATACAGTGTTCCCTCACTACTTCGCGGTTCACTTTTCGCGGATTTGCTCTTTCGCGGTTTTTCAATAAACTCTAAAAGACTATTATAAATCATAAAAAATTACAATTTACAGCCTAAGGAAGGGAGGAAGGAGAAGCCAAAGGGAGAGAAAAGGAGCCCAAGCTGCAACGGGGGAGAAGGAGGCAATTTATCAACACATGATTGGTTGATAAAGACTTAAAATAGTGTATAACTACTAAAATAATGTATAAATATTAAAATAAATATCGTGTCCCTACTTCGCGGATTTTCACTTATTGCAGGTGGTCCTGGAATCTAACCCCTGGGATAAGTGAGGGAACACTGTACATAATTTTTTTCAGGACCAGGCACAATTTTGAATCTAAAGAAACTATATAAACTAGAGCCATTTTCCATTACTTGCTTAAAACATTCTGATTATTTTTTATACTCAATTTGACTTCATTATCATCAAGCCTCTTGCTTTTAAAACAAGCATTTAAAAACTGTAGAATTTACTCCACTTAATTAAGGAATCAACCTCAAATGACTCTGTGACTATTATGTGAGGAACACAAAATACCAATTTTGCCACACCAAAAATGGAGATGCGACTATTACACGGTGGGACTTTTATGTGATGAAATATGGAAAAATTCCAAAAAATAAATGAAGGGTCCCCAAAAAGTACAAGCCAATCTCTTCCACAGACTGACCTTAAGCAAGTCACAGTCTTAGAGCCAGTTTACCAGCTGTTAGAATTTCTGGGACTTGAAGGCCAAAACATCTGGGGACCCATAGGTTGAGAACCACTGTCTTAGAGGAAGGCAATAATAGGTCATAGCTGAACGAATACTGCCAAGAAACCCTTGTGATAGGAATAACCTAGGGGCCGGGCTTAGCACAGCAGGCTAAATCACTAGCTGCAGAAAAATCATGCCGATTGAAAGGTTGACAGTTCAAGTCTGGGTCAGGATGAGCACCCACCATCAGCCCCAACTCCCTGCCCACCTAACAGAGTGAAAGCAGATATGCGAGTAGATAAATAGGTACTGCTTTTCGCGGGGGGAGGGTATATAAAAGGTGCCCTTAAGGACATCGATTGGGAAGACATCTAAGGATAATAAAGCTCCTCAGCACAGAAGATGGCCGGAGTCGAGCACAGCCTCCAAGATTACGGAAATAAGATGGAAAATGCCTTTACCTCTGTTTATGTATTATCTATCCTTGTTAATTGAATAATGGCATTGAATGCTTGCCGTATGTTTGTTCTGTAATCTGCCTTGTTTCCCCTCGGCAAGATAGAGCGAAATATAAATACAGTATATTATTTTGCCATAAGTACTTGAAGGCACACAAAACTACTTGAAGGTATACAAAATCCATCCAGTAATACTCAATCCAGTAAACCAAGGGTCCCCAAAATAAGGCCCGTGTGCCAGATGAGGCCCTCCAAGGTAATTTACCTAACACCTCTCCTAAACTTTATAGACTTATGGTTGCAGTAAATTTGAAACAAAGGCACACAACAATCCTAATTAATTTGAAAGCAGACTCACACTTCCTATTGAAATACTAGTTTTGTTCATGTTTTTTCAAACTATAATCCAACCCCTCAACTGCCCGAGGGACTGTGCACCGGCCTTCTGCTTAAAAAGTTTGAGGACCCCTGCACTAAATCATTTGTCAAAATATTTGTTAAAGATCTGCTCACCTGCTCATTTGTTTCTCTACCCATGGGTATCCACGTGATGGGAGGAAGACTAGCCAACTCCCAAAATAAATTAAGATGTTGCATAGACAATACCTTCAGATATGCAACAGTAACAATGGTTTGTAATTGGCTGCTAGTGACAAAACAATGCAGCTTGGTCAGGCTGCATCACTTTAGCTTTCCTATCCTCTGTACATCTTTTCATTTTCAATGTGGGAAATACATTATCCTACAAAACATTCACATGTTGTATAAACAGGTAAATAATTGAAGTCCATTAAATTTATAGATAAATCATTCCAAAATTTGTGATCAGGTGTGAGAGTTCATACATGTTCTAAGTAGTATTACGGGTTCTAAGAATACTGCGAACCTTGACAGCAGTGTAGAAAGATTTGGCTGGTCCCTAGACCTATGGGAAGGCTGAGCAAAGAAAGATAGATGCTTTTGAACTCTGGTGTTTGAGGAAAATTTTGAGAGTGCCTTGGACCGCAAGAAGATCCAACCAGTCCATACTCCAGGAGATAATGTCTGGCTGCTCACCGGAGGGAAATATATTAGAGGCAAAGATGAAATACTTTGGCCACATAATGAGGTTGTGAGGTATATACCTGCCAAAGATGTGGGCAAAACGTCAGGAGAGAATGCTTCTGGAGCATGGCCATAGAGCCCAGAAAACACACAACTCTATTAGGTTTTGTTACAGAAGTGAGATCCAGATTCAATTGCAGGAGCCGTGGTGGCGCAATGGGTTAAACCTTTGTGACCCGAGGCGGGGTGATCTCCTGTCTGTCAGCTCTAGCTTCCCATGTGGGGACATGAGAGAAGCCTCCCGCAGGATGGTAACACATCCACGTGTCTCCTGGGCAACGTCTTTGAAGAGTTTCTGTGCAGAAGATAGTACAGGCATGCGCAAACTTGGTCCCTCCAGGTGTTTTGGATTTCAACTCTGGATGTAGAATTGTGGGAGTTGGAATTCCCAAATACCTGGAGGGACCAAGTTTGCCCATGCCTGATATAGAAGGACTATGACTTCCCTCAGCAAAAACACATCTCAGTATTTCTTGCCTAAGGAAACCTTCTGAAATTAATGGAATCACCACAAATCAACAGGTGACCTGAAGGCACACATACACATGAAGTCTGAACTCCCAGCCCATATTTTCATCTTGGTCTTCACAATGTTATTGTACAAGCATAGTTAACCTTCTATAGAAGCTGGATGGGTCAAAATTGGTAACTGGCAATATAGCACCTCAGTACCTTAATGAAACATTTTTGTTGCTTGATTTAAGTCACTAAGGAAGTCTGTTTAAGTGCCAGATTAAGAAGATAAAGATTTAGAAGGACCACAAGACATGTCATAGGTATGTATGATGTTCTTTCGCTCTAATTTGAACAGTTGTGTTTGCTCGTGAAAGAATGTGTATTTTGAATTCCAAGATAGAACACGAGCAACATTTTTGACAAACTGTCAGTTCCTTTTTGTTCTAACCATGTGTCCAAAATTCTCTTTCAACAGTTCTTGGTTGTATAAATGTAACAGCACACAATATGGGGCCATGACACGACATTTCAAATCATAACCTAGTTTATTTATTTCATGCGATGAGCAGCAATAGGAACCTGGCCGGCTCCACAACCAGTGCTTTACTGTGGCTCTGTGGCTCAAATGTGAAGTAGAGAAGAGGGGCAAAAGTCAGCTCTCAGTTCCAAAAAGGTGTTTTGATTTGCCCAGTAGAATGATTTTATGTCCTAGCTGAGGTTTGGGACCTATGATTGGCCAAGATTAATTTCTAGAAAGGTATCAATAATAATCACCACAAAGTCCCGTTGCAATTCAGGAGTAATCATTTGGTTGTAACGCAATCTTTTGTGGACTACTTTAGTTTTGGCTCCTTCGCCACCACATGCCACTTCTGACACAAACACTGGGTTAAGCTCCATCAGTAAGGCCAGTGGTGAGTTTGTCAATATTCTCGACAATCCTCCCATAGAGTCCCCAAGCTGCACCAATCTTAGTTGTGATCCTAGGAGCAGCAGTGGCACAATGGGTTAAAGTCTGGTGCTGGCTGGACTGCTCACCTGAAGGTTGCCAGTTCGAATCTGCAAGATGGGGTGAGCTCTCGCCTGTCAGTTCTAGCTTGTAGGGACATGAGAGAAGGCCCCCAGCAGGATGGTAACACATCCGAGCATTCCCTGGGCAATGTCTCTGTAGATGGCCAATTCTCTCACACCAGAAGCGACTTGCAGTATTTCTCAAGTCGCTTCTGACACGATAAAAAAACTTGTGATCCTAAAGTTCTCCAGCAAGTTAAAACAAACCATACTGTTCATATACTTAGAAGTACAAAAATCATCTACCTACTCTTGATTCGCACAAAAAGAAGGCATGATAAAAAATGAGAGGACCCCATATGAATTAAGTGCTGTTTAAAAGTATTAAATCAAGAATAGCACAATGAGTAGACATCTTTATTTTGTGTCATTCAACAGCATACAAACATTGAATTGAAAATACTCTGCAAGGGAAGGGTATGAAATGGAAGATTAAAGAACTTTCTTATAAAACAATAGAAGAATTTTCTGTAGCAACTTACAAGTATAGCTTGAGAATTTAGGAATCATGATAGAATTACAGCAAAGAGCACAAGAGATTGCAATCTTGAGTTTCTCCACTACATGCTCTCCATTTCAGGGCTAAACATTTTTTTAGAAGCCATTTTCTGGTACAATAATTTTTTCCAGTTATCAATATGCATATTCTTCACTTCCCTTGATGAATTTATACCATGTTAGTTGCATTTCAAGCAAATCTATATGTGATACAATTTTTACATTCAATATTTATTATCATTAGTGCCAGAATAGTTAACTTTTGAGCCAAAAAAGTTATTTTAAAGTAACAAAGTTAGAAAAGAACACCCCTATGGCTGTTAAGTGACTGCAGTTATTGAGGGACTTTTCATCAGCCTCACAGTCAAATGAAAATGGAGTCAGTTGTTCTTGAACACTTCAATGCAGCTTTGGACGAGAGAAACACTATTCTGGAAAACAAAACACAATACTCAGCAGGCAAGACAGACAAGAGAAATGAATACATTTTCAAATTATATCATTCAATATATGTATCTCGTTGAATAAAATTTGTCTATGAAGAAGTGCCTAAAGGTCAAAGACATCTCAAAGCAACAACTTGTGGACAACAACTTGGATCAGCTCTAGCCAGCATCACTAATCGTTAGGATGATGGTAGCTGTTCTCTGACAACATTTATCCATCCATGACCTTCTATTTAAGAATTCACCAGAATTTTCTAAAAGGCCTAGTCCAGTTTCGACATATAGAACTCAGCAACCCAAAAGAACAAATTGAACTTTGTCCAATTCTGGGCACCGCCGTTGAAGGGAGATGTTGACAAGCTGGAATGTGTCCAGAGGAAGGCAACTAAAATGATCAAGGGTCTGGAGAACAAGCCCTATGAGGAGCGGCTTAAAGAGCTGGGCATGTTTAGCCTGCAGAAGAGAAGGCTGAGAGGAGACATGATAGCCATGTACAAATATGTGAGGGGAAGTCATAGGGAGGAGGGAGCACGCTTGTTTGCTGCTACCTTGGAGACTAGGACGCAGAGCAATGGCTTTAAACTACAGGAAAGGAGATTCCACCTGAACATCAGGAAGAACTTTCTCACTGTGAGAGCTGTTCGGCAGTGGAACTCTCTGCCCCGGACTGTAGTGGGGGCTCCTTCTTCAGAGGCTTTTAAGCAGAGGCTGGATGGCCATCTGTCGGGGGTGATTTGAATGTGATTTCCTGCTTCTTGGCAGGGGGTTGGACTGGATGGCCCATGAGGTCTCTTCCAACTATGATTCTATGAACAACAATGCAATGAGCCTTTCATAACTAAATTACATTACATTGACTCCAATGGGATTTAATTGCAAAGACTCCTTTGCACCTTACAGATTTCCATTTCATGAAAACAATCAGGGTATAACCTTACATATAGAGCCCCCAGTGGTGCAGCGGATTAAATCGCTGTGCTGCTGAACTTGCTGACCAAAAGGTTGGCGGTTTGAATCTGGGGAGCAGGGTGAGCTCCCATTGTTAGCCCCAGCTTCTGCCAACCTAGCAGCTTGAAAACATGCAAATGTGAGTAGATCAATAGGTACCGCTCTGGCGGGAAGGTAACAGCACTCCATGCAGTCATGCCAGCCACATGACCTTGGAGGCGTCTATGGACAACACTGGGCTCTTTGGCTTAGAAACTGAGATGAGCACCACACCGCAGAATCGGACATGACTAGACTTAATGTCACGCAAAAACCTTTACCTTTACATAACCTTACATAGCATAAAATGTTCACATTATTAATAGGTGTTTAGATCAAGTTATTTCATTGTTTATCCATTTTCTACTTGGATAATTCTTGTATTAAAATACTCTCCTTCAGCAGTTCAAAAAATAATAACCTGAAAGACAATTAGGATAGCCTATTACTGCAAGTCTTGCTTTTGAACATATACCTTTGCGTGTTTGATCTCGAGCTCAGTCATTTCAATTAGATTTCTACGAAATGCTGCTACTCGCTTCTGTTTGAAGTTGTTCAGTTCTGTCATTGAGAGAAAACACACATATGATGGGAATGGTGTTCTGCAGAGATCAGGAATCTGTTGGGGGACGGCTGCTTATAGGAGCACTGAACTATGTATCTCCATCTATGTGGCAGAGGAGACTTTGGCACAATTTTTGTTTCTCAACAGCCTGTACAACCTCTAAAATAGAAAAAGGGTAAAACATAGTAACAAAAGAAGTTCACTGGAAGTGGCTCTGGTTTTGCTTTTGGGTTTGAGAGAAAATTGTTTAGCCTAGAAGGTCCTTCAACCTCTGCAAACTCAATTGCTGCTCCTCAAGGCCTTCAGGAGCTGAAAAAAAATGACACCCCCTCCCCAAAGCTTTTGTTTTGCTTTAAAGGCAACAAGATAATTCATGGCCTATTAAAAAAAAACTTCATGGGGTTACATGTAGCCTACATGCAACATTATGTTGACCCTGACCTGTATGTCTGTACCAAGCCAACACATGCAAAAAGCCATGTACTCAGCAATCTTTCCCAAAGCCTTTTGGTCCTTCAGATCTCTGGAGGTGTCAGTGTGGAGAGCAAAAAAAACCCAAAAACCGAATTGTGTCCTATATTATTGAATGGTGGTGTTCATTTTGCCATTTTATGTACAGGACATGATGATCCGTGGTTGGTGGAAATCATATATCTGAAATGGCAAATCTTGAGAGTTCACTATATATTGCTCCCTGAATAAGAAAAGAGCTTGCAAGACTGTGAATCTGGAAAAACAATAATAAGTAAATACAGTAGAGTCTCACTTATCCAACACTCGCTTATCCAATGTTCTGGATTATCCAACGCATTTTTGTAGTCAATGTTTTCAATACATCGTGATATTTTGGTGCTAAATTCGTAAATTACTACATAGCATTATTGCGTATTGAACTACTTTTTCTGTCAAATTTGTTGTATCACATGATGTTTTGGTGCTTAATTTGTAAAATCATAACCTAATTTGATGTTTAATAGGCTTTTCCTTAATGCCTCCTTATTATCCAACATATTCGCTTATCCAACATTCTGCCAGCCTGTTTATGTTGGATAAGTGAGACTCTACTATATGTATTAAATTTGGTACTACTAGTATAATGCCCCCTTCCAATTTTGTATCGTATTGTTTAAAAACAGACGATCAATTTAACATTTAGTAACAATTGTTTTACACACTGACATATGTACTTGTATATCATGCCATTCAAAGTAGAAAAAGAAGCAGGCTGGGGCATTACATCTTAATTCTTTTGGAGTTCAAATTATAGTGGAAAAAAGATCCTAAGTGAAATTGATACATTATGATCCCTGTCCTAATTGTAGCCAGGCTCCCATATCCTATCTCATACTAGTTTGAGATTATACCTACAATTTAAGAATACCCCATCAATGACTTAAGATCATTTAACTATCTTTTCAATTACTAGGTGAAGTCACAAAATGTTAATGATCTCCGCTCCCCAATACATATACACATTATTACTTCTTTCTGTATCATTAACCAGAGTTCACTCTTTCCAACAGACAACAGGTCTGAACATGAAATAAAAACAATTACACTTGTGAGAGATAGTAATTCTCTGTAATTAGCAAAGGATAGTCTAAAGTGGGTTATCTCTCTCACACATTTCAATAGGCAAGCTCTATGACCAATGGGAAAAAAGATCTGATTCTTCCTTTTCTCATGAGAGGGCAATCCCACAATCATGCAGACTAATGACCAGCAGATGAAGAATGCTTCCCTTTACAAGTTGAACTGTGCCAATGAAGACAAGAAGAGCAGATGAATAGGGGGGAAAAAACATTAGAGGTATTTAAGAAAGGGTTCAAGGGAACACCTCCACTTCCCTCTGAGAAGGATGAGACCTAGCAGATGGGAGGGTCAGAAATGACTTCTGCTCACTACAGGGAATGACCATCTCAAAATAAGTGTCAATGTTCCTGTAGTGGGTAGAAGACATTCTGTGGCAAAATTCACTCAAGCTAAGTACTGCAGGAGACAGCTGCTCCCTCTGGTTTGCCTGCTAAACAATTGGGCCCTGGTGTAGATCTAAGGCACATGTGCCAAACTCAAGGCCCGTGGGTCGAATATAGCTACCATCTTCTGGATCCCCTTTATTATATCTTGAGGAAGAAAGAGCTCCTCATTCTCCCCAGTTGGTTCAATTCCTCTCCTTGCTTGAAACAGATGTGGGTGAACAGCCCATCACTTAAATCTAAGTGGCAGCTCTTTTGTCATGGAGGTCTGCCACACTGGAAATTGGGATGAGAGAAGCCAAGGCCCTGGCCTCACTTACCCATAATGACATAGTCTAGACACTTTCCCTGGGGTTCACTTGTGCATCTGACTCACCACAGCAATCACAACCTCCTTCCACGCTGCAGCATGGCCCACCTGGGTGTGGATTTCACCTGTGGCAGTTCCCAAGTCATCCTGGGTTGAAGGATGGGACATGGAGTCCCTCATCAAACCCGGGCTGCTTCCTTCCCTCTTCATGGCCTCAGCTCTTCCAGAGGAAAAAAGGTGGAGAGAGGGCTAGAGTGAAGCTTGAAAGAAAGAATTGGAGGAAGAAAGAAGAAAGGATTTTTTGTAGCTAGAAATGGTAGTGAGAAAATGAAGAGAAATGAGAATCTTGGAGAGTAGAGACAGAGAAGAAGCGAACATTAAACCAGGGGATTACGAGACTGGCATTCCACAGAAGGGGGTGAGTTAGTCCTTTCCCCCCATTGGTCAAAGAACTTGTCTGTTGGAGTGAATGTGAGGGACAACTTGCCTGAGGACGTTCTCTGTCCACCACAGGAGAATGAGAAATACTCTGGCATACTTTACGCATTTGTATTGCAATGCATGTATGATCACAAAGAATACATAGTCTAGAAGAGTATCTTCTTAGCATGATGAGTTTTACCTTGTTTTGCAGATTCAGAAAGTTTTTCAAATCTCTGACAGCACTCCTGTTGTTGGATTTCCGCCAATCTGACATCTTTGCTTTTCAACCTAGCTTTATCCAACGCTTTATTTGAACGTTCATAGTCGGAAAGAGCCCGTGTGCGTCTATGTAAGAGATCCTAAAATAATCCGGTTACAGAAGAAAATTAGTTGTTTATTTTAGGACAGAAAATTATTCAATCCAAAACTATATTTTATTTTCTACTTACTATTACTAGCGTATATACCCAACCTTGCCAAGGTTTGCATTTTCTTTCTGGCTCCTTTCTTCCTCCATTTTTTCTATATGCAGTTGAGTCTCACTTATCCAAGACTCGCTTATCCAACATTCTGGATTATCCAACGCATTTTTGTAGTCAATGTTTTCAATATATCGTGATATTTTGGTGCTAAATTCGTAAATACAGTAATTCCTACATACTATTACTCCGCATTGAACTACTTTTTCTGTCAAATTTGTTGTATAACATGATGTTTTGGTGCTTAATTTGTAAAATCATAACCTAATTTGACGTTTAATCTCTCCTTATTATCTATTTATTATTTATTACATCACTTCTACCCCGCCCTTCTCACCCATCAGGGGACTCAGGGCAGCTTACAGTATAACCATACACATTAAAAACAGTTGTCATCAAATTTAAAAATCCATCAAGATTAAAAATTACAATAAAATTAAGAATATCCATTAAAATATACATAATTATACATTTAAATATACATTTAAGGCGCTTTCCATGTTCATGTGGGGTCTGTCAGTAGGTCATATATTCTTATCTCATTTTTGCTGCTACTCATGCTCAAATAACTGGTCCCATAACCACGTTTTTGTCCTCTTTCAGAAAGACAGGAGGGAGGGAACCTGCCTGACTTCAATGGGGAGGGCGTTCCATAGGCGGGGAGCCACCACTGAAAAGGCCCTGTCTCTCGTCCCCGCCAGCCGCACCTGTGAGGCTGACGGGACCACGAGCAGGGCCTCATCTGACGATCTTAAGCTTCGAGGTGGGTCGTAGCGGGAGACACGTTCGGACAGATAAGCTGGGCCGGAACCGTTTAGAGCTTTATAGGCTAAAGCCAGCACCTTGAATTGTGCTCGGTAGCTAATTGGCAGCCAGTGGAGCTGGCGTAACAGAGGAGTAGTACGCTCCCTGTACGCCGCCCCAGTTATTAACCTGGCAGCCTCCCGTTGGACTAATTGAAGCTTCCGAACAGTCTTCAAAGGCAGCCCCACGTAGAGTGCGTTGCAGTAGTCTAAACGAGATGTAACAAGGGCGTGTACCACCGTGGCCAAGTCCGGCTTCCCAAGATATGGTCACAGCTGGCGCACAAGTTTTAATTGTGCGAAGGCTCCCCTAGCCACCGCTAAGACCTGGGGCTCCAGGCTCAACGATGAGTCCAGGATCACCCTCAGACTGCGCACCTGCGCCTTCAGGGGGAGTGTGACCCCATCCAGCACAGGCTGTAACCCAGTACCCTGTTCGGCCTTCCGACTGACCAGGAGGACCTCTGTCTTGTCTGGATTCAATTTCAATTTGTTGGCCCTCATCCAGTCCGACACAGCGGCCAAGCACTGGTTCAGGACCTGGACAGCCTCCTTAGTGACAGGTGGGAAGGAGTGACAGAGCTGGACATCATCTGTGTACAGATGACACCGCACCCCGAAACTCCTGATGATCTCTCCCAGCGGCTTCATGTAGATGTTAAACAACATGGGAGATAACACAGAGCCCTGCAGGACCCCACAAGTCAATGGTTGTGGGGCCGAGCAGGCATCCCCCAATGACACCATCTGGGACCGACCCTCCAGGAATGAGTGGAGCCACTGCAAAACAGTACCTCCAAGTCCCATTCCCACGAGGCGTCCCAGAAGGATACCGTGATCGACGGTATCGAAGGCCGCTGAGAGGTCCAGCAGAACCAGCAGGGACACACTCCCCCGGTCCAGTTCCCGGCGTAGATCATCGACTAAGGCGACCAAGGCTGTCCAACATATTCGCTTATCCAACGTTCTGTCGGCCCGTTTATGTTGGATAAGCGAGACTCTACTGTACCTTCTACCTCTCTTTTCTATTCTTTCCTTCCTTTCTTACTTTCCACCATACACCTTCCCCCCTCTTTCTTTCGTACTCTTCCTTCATGTTTCCTTCTTTTTCTTACTTCCCTTTTCTGTCCTTTCATTCTTTCTTCCCTTATTCCCTTCTCACTTTCATTTTACTTCCTTCATCTCACCATTTCTTGAAAGTCAGTCTCTCAGCCTCAGACCAAGGCACGCACTGTTCCCAGACAGCCCTTTTCAAAATATAAATCTTCATGAAATTGTGGATGTCCCTACTGTGGACTTCAGGGCTGTTTTAGGCTTCATGGTATGGCCATTTTGTTTACCAGTAACTAATCCTTTCTATCTATATACTGCCCTCTCATGGCTGCATCTGAGCACTGTGTACCTACCTACTCATAGGTCAGTAGCTAATCAATTTCTATCTATATATGACCATTTTTTACTTTTTGGGGCCTTTGCCTCCAACAGAGTTGATTCTGTAGTTGAAACTCCATTGTTATTTTAAGTTGGGTAACGAAGGGCATGTGTGTCAGGTGTTGTTCAGAATCATCAAGCCATGTAGGAGCCTTTGAGGTATAAACTAACCAAGAAACACACAGACATATTCTGACGTGTGTGTTTGTGTGTGTGCGTATGTGTGTGTGCACGTGCGCACACACACACACAAATATAATCTAATCAGAAAGCATTCTGAGATGTATCAGAACTACTGAAGAAGGCAAGGGCACTCCTGCGTTCATGATCTGAGGTACATGTGCCATTTTGCATTTGCCATAATTACAGAAATCATTATTGGTGATGTTTACATGAATGAATATAGACAGATATAAGTTTACCGGAAAATATTTCATATACATTCAGCATAAGTTTAGTCATGTGATATACTGTTATAGGACGGCATCTATGTTTGTCAGGACATTATTTGGTGAGCAACCAAAAGTTCAATTTGCTTTTGCCATTTAAAAACAAAAATATTTCAATTTCAAGAAATAGTTCCTTAAATGCTGGAAAGATAATAATAATAACAACAATAATAATAAAATACATCACACAGTCCTAGACACTTGGGAAGCATATCTATCTTGTTTGCTGTGTCATAAAATAATAATAATAATAATAATAATAATAATAATAATAATAATAATAATTTATTTCTTATATGCCACCTCCATCTCCCTGAGGGGACTCGGGGCAGCTCACATAGGAACAAAGCCCTAAAAACAACAGTTGACATATACATAAAATAGGACAAGTTACAACATTAAAATACATAGCAAAAGCCAAACAATTTTAAAAACTTTAAATAACCACATATCAAAGTAGTTAGGCAAGGGAGTGGGGCTGTTTAGGATTACATGGGAGGCGAAGACTTGTGCAACATGAATAGTTGAACCAGAGTGGGGTAAAGTGCTAGGGGCCAGCTGGGCGAACTGGACTGTATGGACAAAGTGTAGCTAACTATTCGAAAGCACATTGAAAAAGTCACGTTTTCAAGCTATTTCAAAATATGGTTAGGGTGGGTGCTAGTCTGATCTCTCTGGGGAGGGAGTTCCAGAGCTGGGGGGCCACCACTGAGAAGGCCCTCTCCCTCATCCCTACCAACCATGTTTCAATGGTGGCAAGAGCGAAAGAAGGGCCTCTCCGAGAGATCTAATAGCCCGTGCTGGTTTATAGGGAGAATTGCGGTCATGAAGATAGGCAGGACCCGAACCGTTTAAGGCTTTGTAGGTCAAGACCTGCACTGATTTATAATAATGATCATATGTGGTATTCCTATTTCAGATCTTTTTCTCATTTTTATGATTTTACTGACTGTTTTTGTATTTTTCACTTGCCCTGAAGCTATTGTCTGTTGATGTTTTTAGTTACCTTAAGCTGTTCTTCTCAAAGCATCAAAGAGCCCTCAGAAAAGTCCTTAGAGAGAACTCACCTTTGCTGCTTCAATATTGTGCATATAGTATCTTAGTAACTCTGATAGTTTCAAATCTTCATCAGAAGAAACACGATTCTCGACTTTCTATGAAGAAAATGACAGAATTACTAGCTGCATTAGTTTTATTTATTTCATGTCAAAAGCACTGCATAATAAATAAATTTAAAAGTGATGAAATAAAGGAAATCACAAGCAGCTAAATAGTTTTAGACCAAAAGCGGGAAACAGTGACCGCATTGTCCGTAACTTTAAACAACTCCTCCTCCGTACATGAAGCAGGACATTGTGGGCAAGCATACATATGCGGAGTTGTTTGTTCTGCTCCACAGTCACACTGCTCCACTCCGCTTCTATTCAGGGACTTCCAATTTGCCCATTCTTGGTTTGCCCCTGGAGGAAGACCCTCATGGGGGGGCATCCAGTTAGAATTGCCAGGTTTAGCTGCTCAGAGGAACACTCTTACTGTTGCTGGAGGAAGATCAAGAGGAGTGGTGGTTCTCATGAAGCCCTTCCTTGATTTGAGTCTAGTGGGAGGAGGCTGATAGTCATGCAGTGAGTGGCTTTCACACTGTTCGACCTTATTTCTCTCACCGTTAGCAGCAACTTCCCGTTGAATGTCAGGAGGGGCAATGCCAGCTAACTTGTAGAGTTTATCAACAGGTGCAGGTTTAAGGCATCCTGTGATTATTCTGCATGTTTTGTTCAGTGCTATGTCCACCTGCTTCGCATGGGCAGACTTGTGCCAGACAGGACAGGCGTACTCTGCAGTTGAGTAAGACAAGGCCAGGGCTGATGTTCTTATTAATTGTGGGTCTGCACCCCATGAGCTGCCAGTAAGTTTCCGCAGAATGTTGTTGCATGCAGCTACTTTGTGCTTGGTGTTCATGCAGTGTTTCCTATATGTTAGTGTTCGATCTAAGGTGACACCAAGGTATTTAGGATGAAAACAGTGTTCGAGCTCTTGGCCTTCCCAAGTAACTTTCAGTTTCCTGTTGGCTTCACGGTTACGTAGGTGGAAAGCACACACTTGTGTCTTGGAAGGGTTAGGCTTCAGGTGGTTCTCTTTGTAGTAGCTGAAGAGATCTTTCAAGGCATTAGTGAGTTGGTTTTCGACTGTTTCAAAATCTTTTGCTTGTGTTGTTAGGCCAAGGTCATCAGCATATATAAAACTCTTTGTGAGTGGTGGTTGTGGCTGATCGTTTGTGAAGACGTTAAGTAAGGTCGGTGCAAGAACGCTGCCTTTGGGTAAAACATTCTTTTGCCTCCTCCATCTACTTTTCCGGCCCTGAAACTCCACATAGAAGCTGAGGTTTTCCAGGAGGGTCAAAGTCAAAGTCCCGGGTGATATGGTAGACTTTATGCAGCATTTTTCTATGTTGCACCGTGTCATAGCTGCATTAGTTACACTATTTAACAAAATTTGAAAAAAAATATGTTCCTGGTTTGAAAGTGTTATTCTTGTTTAATTGTGTGGTACTTACTTTGAAAATTATTGCCAGAGAGATCAGGAAAGCCCCTACACTGTCCTCTTTCTGCAAGGATCTGGGAACTTGGTGGTTTCTGCAGGTTTTCGAGCAGGATTAGTCCTAGGTCCTCTCTGGTTGTTAACTAGGACCCTCCTCTGTGCTTTATCCACTTCCTATCCCTATGATATTCTGTTGCACTAATCTTGTTTAGCGCTTTATTGTTGGCCATGCCCATCCTGAAGCCTGGTCATTGTATTTTGGCCCCGTTGATGGAGCATATTGTAACTGAATTTTAATTTTTGTGGTTGTATTGAATTGTATGTTCTTGTTTTAGGTTTATAATTTTTACTATGTTTAATTTGTTGAAGGGTTCCTTTTTGGCAATTGGATGTTTTGCTATGTTGAAAACCACTCTGAGTCCTTTTGAGGAGATAGGGCGGTATATAAATTAATTTTATTTTACTATTTATTATTGTTGTTATAATCCAGAAACTTTGTTTTTGTGACTGCCACAAATTATGTCAAATTGGTTGAAACTCTAGGAGGTATTCATTAAAAAACTAAAACAAAATGTGCTGTAGGATGTTCCGCAAAAATGAAGTTTATGCAGTTTAATAAACTTTTTCCATGTTTTTAATGACAGATCCATTTATAACCCAGGAACAAAGAATTGTGTAACATACTGTTATATGAATTAACATTTTAAAAATGTGCATGTAGTGAGTGAAACATCTTTTTTAAAGTCACACTTTTTAAAAATGAAGGGGGTAAATTGCACAAAAATAGCCCACTTCAATCTGTCTTTAGGCCTGGTTTTAAAATGAAAACAGCCTCAGCTGCACTGGTTGGTGGCGTAAATTGATGATTAGATAGGACTAGCTGCACTGTTTATCAGTTTTGGTGTTATCAGCCATAGTAACCCTTTTAAATCAATAATCTAATCAGAGTTACAATTAGCTTGAAAATTCCTAGAAAATCAATTCACGGAAGTGGTGATATCTGAGACAATAGCTGACATATTCAATTCTTCACGGTTACATTGGTGAATTGTAAGCACTTAGAAAGGAAGTTCATACAAAAAGTCTGCATGGGTTTCATAAAAATAAACTCAACTATTTAGGGGTGAGATAGAAATCTTTAGTAAATAAAATGAAGTTACCCTGAGTTTTTCAAAGAGTTCAGCAATCTTCAGCAAATACCTGGAGAGAAAGAGGGCAAGAAGACAACATTGACTTTAACTCCCAAAACCTGCAGTCATAAAAACATTATTTCAACAACTGATGTCCTGCAACAATCAAAGCCTGGATGAGATGGCTCTTGAGGTCCCTCCAACTAACATTTGAATGAATGCTCACTCTGTGGCATATGTTTGAACAGAACTATCCTTTTTAAAAGATTGCCAAGTTTTATTGCACAGATGGGAGGATGAAAGAATGAGAACAGGGTACCGAAGCAGAGATCAGAAGAGAGAGAGATGGAATTATAAGAAAGTGTTTTCATTCCATGCTGTGATTAATGGAAGCATGCCACAATCCAACAGATTGGATACAATCTGGGGAATGTATCCAATCTGCTGCTTACATGGCAAAACTTTGTGACATACAGCAATACATTACAATGCACTGTTTCTGAGATGATACCATGCACATCATTTCTGCAAGCAAGATAGGAAAGAACAAAACAAGATAGGAAATAAAAATGGGCAAGGATATAATCGTGAGGAAAACTGATGTTCCAAAATGCAGGGAATAGGTAAAGAACTGCTTACATTTTGTTGTCGAAGGCTTTCATGGCCGGGATCACGGGGTTGTTGTATGTCTTTTGGGCTGTATGGCCATGTTCCAGAAGTAATCTCTCCTGACGGTTCGCCCACATCTATGGCAGGCATCCTCAGAGGCATGCCTCACAGCCTCTGAGGATGCCTGCCATAGATGTGGGCGAACCGTCAGGAGAGAATACTTCTGGAACATGGCCACACAGCCCGAAAGACATACAACAACCCTGCTTACATTTATGATCCAATTAAGTAATACAGGGGACTTTTATGGGATGTTTGTACATATTCTCTGCTTACTATTGACATCATCATAATCATTTGCCAGAATTATTTCTGCACTGTATAGTCAATATACAAAGGAAGAACTTTATATGAGGATAGGTATGAATATAGTGAAATATGAGCAAGGGACTGAGGCAACCTATCGTTGGGGAAATCAAATTTAAGGTGAAGCCAAAGGTAGCAATTAGATAAAAAGGCAATTGAAAATACTGGCAACAAAAGCAATAGGAAATACAGAAACAGGGACAAGGTGGAGCACAATAAATGGAAATAGCAGGAAGCCAACAGAAGTTGCAACGAGACCAAAGAGAAGTTACCAATTTTTATGTTTAATTTTTCCTTAATTTTTAATACTGTTTCCAGTTTTATATTTTGAATGTCAATTTCATGTTTATCAACCTCCTGTACCTCATTACTACTTGACAAAAAAGACATCAGAATTTACATCCAAACCAACTTATTCATTGTACAAAATCTGAGAATTTTGCTAGAGTATTTTGGAAGAAAACTGAAATAATGTGAACTTACTTCTTAAGGTGAGTTGGCTCTTCCTGAGCCAAGCTACTGAAGGAAGCTGAAGTATGTATATAATCTTCTGCAACATCTAATGAAAAAGAATGCATAAATACTTTGGTTCCTTGCAAAGTGAGAAATACTTTTAAGGAAGTGACTTAGCAGATTTTTTAAAAAAGCAAAAATGTACTTTTATGAGATCTTGTCATCTTATCTGCCTTGGCGCATGCTTCCTTGATTCTGTTGTAGTAATTTATGAGAAAAGTCTTTTCCTGTTCAAAGAAATCATCCACCTCCTAGAAAAAAATATTTTAGAGTTATCAGAATACCACAAGTATTGTTTCAGTCCTGGTAGAGACAAACGCTGGCAAATATATGAAATATTGCTTGTAAGTTTGAAGATTTAGGGCAAAGTGGCACATTATATATGCCTGCCACTACTGTTTCAAGTGCGTTTCACAAAGAACCTTCTGGAGGATTGTACCTTCTTTTCCTTTCAGAAAACAGTACAGAATACCATTTTATACTAAATTAATATAACTTTATTTTCATTAATTAAATTAATCACCATTAAACATTTGTGAATAGGCAATACTTCCCAGACTGCAAAATTCAAGTCTATGTTTGCTAGTCACTCTACACTTCTTTTACTCCATTTAAGCCTTTGAGTTTCCTTTGTATTTCCACAATATAAAAACATACATTAAAATTACAAAGAAAAATGAAAACCAAAACTAACAGGCCATGTTGCATCAAAAGCCCCAGTTTACATAAAGTCATGCATGGTTTACACAGTCATGGAAACATATGTTTGTATACTTTTACGTTTTAAATTATATTGTACTGATTTTACTGTAAGCTGCTTTGAGTCTCTTTTTTAGAGAGAAAAGTGAGGTGGTATTATTATTATTATTATTATTGACAGAAATAATAGTGGCACAGAAAAGTATTAGTAGTAAAATACATAATAATTGAAAAAACATTCTTCCAAGATAGGTTCACTTCAGCCCTTTAATCTTCAAACTGGAGGAGAATCAACAGCTTTTAGACCTTTCAAGCTTATTTACCAACAACACATGAGCCCCCGGTGGCCAAGGGGATAAAAGCCTCGTAACTTGAAGGTTGGGTTGCTGACCTGAAAGCTGCCAGGTTCGAATCCCACCCGGGGAGAGTGCGGATGAGCTCCCTCTATCAGCTCCAGCTGCATGCGGGGACATGAGAGAAGCCTCCCACAAGGATGATAAAACATCAAAACATCCGGGCGTCCCCTGGGCAACGTCCTTGCAGACGGCCAATTCTCTCACTCCAGAAGCAACTCCGGTTGCTCCTGACACGAAAAAAAAAAAAAAAACCAACAACACAGTCCATCAAACAGCTACAATTGAGGTGCTATGACATAAAGAGACCACTGGATGGTGATAGCGTATTTTCTGTTTTGAGGTCTTTCTGCTTTTTTGAAAACAGCTCTTTACTTACACTCCACCAATATAGTCCCACATCCTCCTCATAGCTACCAGATTTATATCAGAGCCCGCCTGCTGACATTCAGCTCTTTCTCAAAATCTATCTCCTATTACATCCCTCAAGATCTCATTGTGCATGTGCTCCAAGGCATTTCTTCTTAAACTGTGGGTCCCAACCCCAAATGGGGTCCCCTTAGTAGCTCTTTTTGTTATGTGTGCATATTCAACCCTTATACAGACACTGGACCAAATGGTCATTACAGACACCTGAAAAATAGTATGTAGGACTACAAGAGCATTCTAGAATATTTTAACATTGATTTTAAATTTTTAAAAGTATGATTTTATGAAGATTTTAATTTTTTTAATGTAAGATACATTGAGAATGTACCTAATTTATTCAGAATTTGGTATCTTCTTCAAATAAAAAAATCTAGCAAATAAAAAGAGAACAAATATATATTTTAAATTATCTTCACATGCTCAATTGGAATGGGAATCATGTGGTCCACAAGCCATATGGAGTGCTTTAGGGTCACTTGTGGTCCCTGACCTATTGCCTCCAGATTTAAGAAATATATTCTGCCTTTTTTCCCCTTTAAGCCTGTTCAGAAAAAGAACCTGGTTTGCGATTTTTATTATCTAGGCATATAAAAATATATATGTTCAGGCAACTGAACAATGTAAATGAACATGAAAGAAGACCTAACTTTAGAACAGGTCTTACCTTAACACCAGAGAGCAGAACTTCGTCAGCGCTCTTTACCACGTTTTTGAAAAAGCCGCCAAACATTTCCTTTGTGTTTTTCCTCCGAACACTTAGCTAGGAGAAATAGGACAAAACTGAGCAAAGTAATGTTCTCATTGTTATTATTGTATTATCATTTAAATAAATGGAATAACAATACGGAATACTATTGGACATCTGCTTGAATAAAACACATCCTAGGCTAGAAACCTATACTTTATTGAACAAGCAATATAAAGCAACATATTAGGAGGTACTCCAGCAGGAAATATATTGCTGTAACAGTCTAAGCTATTGTCCATGGGGTGTAGGCTCTACATGGTAACAAAGCTTTGTAGTACATAAACAGAGGTTTCATTATACATTCTGGCAGCTGCATGACATCCTGAGCAAAGAAAATTTCGCAGAAAGTGACACTAAAATCTAAATTGTCATTTTTCCACCTGTTCTTTAGTTTCTGCATACTAGCTTTCAACTCACAGGTGCTAATGGAAAATAGTTTACCAGCATAAACTTTACAAACCTAGTATATTCCACCACAAATTTTTAATGCAATCAAAAACATGCAATCATTGTTAGTCACAGATGGTGGATTCTTAACCATGGATGCTGAATCTACTCTGGATTTCAATTAAACTATAAATTTGCTCTTAAACCCTATCCTCCACTACAGACTCCGAACCTTGGATCACTCCTTGAGAATGTGGATTATAAACTGGAATGAATTTACTGCCAAATAATACTGGAGCCATCAGTCACAACTGTTTGCAAACACCCAATTCCAGCTGATGGAAATCTCTGGAAAGCTAACCATGTACTGCAGCCTTCTTAGTGCTTTTTAACTTCTCAGATGTTGCAACATGAGATAGTGTGTTTGTATTTGTATAGGAGGACTTAAACTTCAGACAGGTTATCATGCCTGGCAAGGTGGCTGGTTGAATAAAGCTTGGCTTGGTGCAATTTTATGTAACCCAACAGTTTAAAAGACAACGTGCCTTACATCCTGATCATATTCAAGGAAGACATGGAAGTTGTGATCTTGGCTAAGAACAGGGTGAGCTGAAATCTGCTGAAGAAAACATTCATGTGAAGATACTGTCTTCTTGAAAACAGCAAGGTATTCCCTGGAATTGAACAAAACACAGAACACATGCATGTGTACATCAGTTAGCACTGAGACTTTAAACATATAACCTAAACTTCTGCAAGTCCCACTGCTAGAAAGCATGAAGGCATTACAAGTTGTATTCTCAAGTATTAAAGCTAATGATACTTGACTGCAATGACAAACAGTATATGAAGTTTT
Source organism: Anolis carolinensis (assembly GCF_035594765.1). NCBI lineage: Eukaryota > Metazoa > Chordata > Lepidosauria > Squamata > Anolidae > Anolis > Anolis carolinensis. The sequence goes on from NC_085844.1 coordinate 132,644,768, forward strand.
GGATTCAATATAATAGACTTCCATTTCCTTGACCCCAGGAAGCAGGATTCAGAAACTGTTTTGCTCTGATTTATTATTCATTGTAATGATAGCAATAGCAACTAATATTTGTTCAGAATCCCTTCCATGTTCAATTGCAAAAAAAAATCTACACAGATATATTTTGTTAAGATTACCTATAGCAGAGGAAGATATATCACAATCATAGAATAGTAGATAGAAAACTGTTCAATATATGTCCCAGTGGATTTTAAAGGCATTTTTGTTTCATTTGGCATTTGACAGACAATTTTAATTAATTTTTATTACATTTTGAAAATAACAATAAAATCCACCTTAGTGAGTTAGGAAAGTATTGGGGGGGAGAAAGGATGGGGGGTAGGAAGGGTGGTGGTGGTAGAAAGTGAGGGGGAAAGGGGTAATAAGGATAGGGGGTTGGGGTCTTTGTTGATTCTTGACTTCCATTCTTCTCTATAAAGTTGTCATAACTATTTGTATTATTTATGTTGTTGGTATCATTCATTTTTTTGTGTGTGTCGACAGTTGACACTTCTCCTTCATGTTAAGGGCTTTATAATAATAATCTAACTTTTTCTTTCTTCATCCAGTCCTTTACCGGTGTCCAATCTATCCTTTTTTTTGGCTTATTTTGTGTTGATGATAGCAAGAACGATAGGTAGTCCATATTCATTATATCCCATATTTTTTTTATCCATTCTTCCACTTTTGGTATTAATTTCTGTTTCCATAATCTTGCAAGAACTAATCTGGCAGCTGTTGTTAAGTGTGTAAAGATTTTGTCTTCATTCTTTCCCCATTGGTTATTCGTCATGCCCAATAGAAAGAATTCTGGGAGTAGTGGTATTTTTATCTTTAAGACTTTTTGACATTTATCACGGATTTCCCTTCAGTACGGTTTTACCTTCTCACAAGATCACCAGATGTGTAGATACGATCCTTCACCTCTTCCACATTTCCAGCATTTTATCTTCTTGCCTTTGATAAATTTTGATATCCTTTTTGGGGTCAGATGCCACTGATAGAACATTTTCCACCAATTTTCTTTCAATTCATAGGCATATGTATACTTTAATATTTTTCCCCATAAAAGTTCCCATTCCTCTAATAATATAGTTCTTCCTAGATCTCTTGCCCAATTTGTCATGAACTCTTTTATTTGTTCCTTCTCAGTGCTCCATTCCAATAGAAATTTATATATTCTTACAATTTTCCTCTTTCCCTTGTCTAATATTACATCCCATGGTGTTACCTTATCCTCAAATCCCTGAATCTTATCTTTATTGAAACTTTCTTTTAATTGATAATACTGGAGCCAGATTAAATTACCATATTTTAATTTTAATTCTTCCTGTGATTTTAATTTTATTTCCCTTCCTTCTTTTTCTAGTATATCTCTATACGTAGGCCATGTGTTCCAACCCATTTGACTGACAATTTTAATGCGAGCATTTATGTCTTGGTATGATTTTGTTACGTAGTGATTAGCTTTCTTCTTACTCATTTTATTGGCAAAGCAGTATGTCAGATGGACAAAAGTGACTGGCTTGAAGCCATCCAGTGAATTCCATTATTCAATTGAGACTTCCACTTGGGTCTCCCAAAACCCAGTTGAACAACAACACTGCTCATCATACTGCTTCTTGCTACTTTTAACTGCTATTTCATTTGTTAATGTATTTGATTTTGATATGTATATTTTACTTACTTTTATTAACTATACTAAGAGGCTTTTACTCCAAACAGAGGGGCAAATACAAACATTGACTTCAATTAAATGTTTCTATGCTGTTTTAAAACTTTAAAAGTCGGCTTTAACTTTGCATAATTTGTTGGCAAGGGACAATGTTTACATGGGACAGAGAGTCTTTGCCAAGAAATTACTCACGCTTCCAGTTCTTGCTTCATTTTGGAAAACTCCTCTTTTGTCATAGACATTTCTCCTTCTCCGAGTTTATGCATCTTCTCTCTAGGGCCATCAAAATCAGGCTTTTCAGGAGCTGGTGGAATCTTATGGGGAGTAAAAACAAAAATACTAGTAAATGCTATTGAGACAAAAAATGCTGTAGTAATTTCTATCAGAATATTGCTAGACTTCAGTAATTGAACAGCAGAGTACCTGGCACTCTGAGCAGCTACATTAGAAAATGAATGATTAATTTTATTTATTGTCTTCTCCAATATCACAGGTTTTCAGTCTCAAGAGTCAATGTCACACACTGAATCATAGAACTTGAGAGCTAGAAAGAATGCTAAGGGCATAAGCTTTATCATGTAGAAATCCATCCAACCTCAGTTTAAAAACTTTAAAAGAAGGAAAACCCATTAACCTGAGTCTTCTCAGGGAGATAGGGCGGAATACAAATAAAGTTGTTGTTGTTGTTGTTGTTGTTGTTATTTGGGGTGCTCCAGTTCATTTCTTATTTTCAGGACATTCATTTTAACATTTGGTTAGAATTGCCTTTCTTATCATTTGAACCCAAGAATTCATGCCCTAGTTTCTGGAGCCGTAGAAATGAAGCCTTCTCCTTCTTTTACATTCCTTCAGAAATTTAAAGATTTAAGCTGTACTCCTCTCTTCTTCAGCCTAACAATACCCAACTCCCTCAACTATTCCTTACAGAGTATGGCTGCCAGAACTTTTACTATGCTAGTTGGCATGTTCTGGACACATCCCAACCTATCAATATTCTTCTTGAAGTGGCAGTGCAATTTGATAGAAAGTAGACAAGAATTTGTGGTCACCAAGTGTTTTGTCACAAAAGAATGATTACTGAGGTCTTTAGCCTAAGTGGAAAAGAATATTGTATAAGTGAAAGCCATTAAGCACCTCTGAGCTGTCTCAACAAAAAAAGCTGGAAGCAATGTAAAAACAAATAGTAGACTGACCTGAGTATCAGTCTTTACCATACAAAGACAATTGTTTTATAACAGCTTCATTTTCCCAACTGATAAAAGACCCAGATACTGTTAGTAAGGTTTAGGATATGCTAAATATATACTTCCTTTTATCCTTGTAATGGATACTGCTATATGCATAATGATACCTGTGTGTTTAGCCACATATATGAAGCTTATTTTCCTCTATGGATTAAGAAGAGAATTGTCTGCTAGGGAAAAGAGGATGAAGCTTGAATTCTCTATGAAAGCATAATATAAAGTAATGTATACAATATGACTAGATAATAAAAAGTCTATAAAGTATTTCTCCCTGAAGGATTGCATATTTGTATATCAATGACTATACAGAATAATAAAAAGATTAACAGAGCCCCCTTCCACACAGCTGAATAAAATCTCATATTTTCTGCTTTGAATTGAAATATATGGCAGTGTGGACTCAGATATCCCAGTTCAAAACAGATATTGTGGGATTTTCTGCCTTGATATTCTGGGCTATATGGCTGGGTGGAAGGGTCCAGAGAGCCTGCTCATTCTTTCATACCAATATCCAAGATTTAAAAGTGATGAAGTGATGTGCTGGTGCTGTGGGCTTCACAGTGATTCATGAGTTGGAAGCCCAGACAATCAGAATGTGATAAAAATCACTCCAAGCACAAAAAATACTACTCTTAGCCACTCAAAATCTTTTAAGCAAGTTTTGCATATACTCACAATTAGTCCTGCATACTCTTCTGTTTCAATAAATACATCATGTAGCCACTCAAAATCTTCGTGCTGTCTTGTAACTGAGAAATCTGTGCCTTGAAAAGCTGGTAGTGTGGTCTGAAAGAGATCAGCAGCACATTTCATCACATCAATGGCTTACTCATCCTATCATATCTTTATGAATAGCTTTATGCATTTGTTTCTAGGCCTATTTAGCTTAGTACTGACATTTCCAATTCTGGGTCCATGGAGATTTCCCATGATAACTTCCTAGTTTCTTGCCCTTCAGATGTTTTTAAGGAAAACGGTAATTCTGAAATATTATTATTCATTTTCAAGATACATGCATATATGCCAGAAAGCTATTCATTTAAAAAAATAATATTGATATATATCACAACCATTGATATTGCAACTATTAATAAACAGTTAATTTTTTTCTGATTGTTATGTCTATAATCCCTAATTTGCTTTATCTCCTCCCCCCCCCCCCAGTCTATTTTGCTCAAAACACTCATTTAGAGAAGAACATTGGCATTGGCTCCCAGCAGCATGCTTATTTCTTTATGGAATTAAGAGGTATTCTTAGAATATAAAACTAGTAGACAGGTATAGCCCAGCAATTAATTATGAAGCGAACCCAGCTATTCAGAAAATAAATTTTAAAAATTAGCCTGAAATGGTGGATAGCAGGCTGAAGTGGTCTACAAAGTGAATAAATGTATGGGAAGAGAGCTGGAAGGATAAGAAACAAGAGAGCACTTTGCTAGTGTGTTTTTATTAATCTATAGCTTCTTGCAGCATAGATATTGACTTGTCAACAATAGCCACGTATAGCTTCCAATTCTTCTCTCAATTTTGCCATTTTACCTTAGTATGTACTGTGAATTTCACTTTGTCTTTTTCACTGAGGGCATCAGGGATATCAATCTGTAGTGAAGCATCAGTGTTTAGATCAACAGACACAGATCTCATCTGAAATTGAAAAAGAAGAGATTTAAAGGGATTGGACATCTTGCTCCATCTGGTCAGCCCCCTTGCAGATAAGACAGGAATATATAGCTCATGCCTTTACAGTCTATTTGATTCTGCTGAACTACTGGTTTGAACGGTGATCTTTTTCTCTTACTAAACTAACAAATCTAAGACCAGGATCTGAATAATTGGATGGACTATACCTAATGAAATGTAAGAACAAACTGTATTGAAACAAAAGGGTCTTGAAACATCTTAAGGATTTAGTTGGCATACGATTTTGTGGAGTGCAGCCTGCTTCAATGCATACATGGAATATTGATATGATTGCTTATTGCAAAAAAAAAACCCTTGGTTTTTAAATAAAGTGCCTGTGTGCCTTCAAGTAATGTGTTGACTTAAGAGAATCTTATTGAATTCATACAGCCATCTTAAGAAAGAAACAGTACTATACAATACAGCAGACTCCAAGTTAACCACCATCCATGGGTATTGGTAGAGGCTGGATAAAGTTAGTTTCCGGTTGTTTGAAAGTTACTATTAATATTAGCCTAATTAATGCCCCCATACTATACCATACCATAAACTCCATATTAACTTGATATTAATATTGAAATACAATAATTAAAAGCAAATAAAGACAAACTTAATGGAACACAGTTTTACTGTATTATAAAAACCAGTGAATGCAGTATTATTTTATTTTTTCAGTTGCTTTAGAATTCCAGTTGCTTGAGTTCTGGTTAACTGAGAGTCTACTGTATTTGTTGGTTTTGCTGCGAAAGACTAGTATGGCTACTATTTTAGTAAATGAAGTGAATGATCTATCTTATCAATTAAGTGAATGGATGAAATTAAATTACCTGGTGAATGAGTTTTACTGCAGAATCAACAAATTGTGGCTGGGCTAGGCATTCAAGTTATAGCTTCTAGTTACCCGCTATGAAGTCTAGTCCCACCATGTGAATGTGATAATTTTATATGCATTTATCAACAAAACTGATAAAGTAATGTAGCCCACTAATGCTCACTGACATAGGGATAAACTGAAAACTGGGTAGGCTATCTGTCACTTAAGATATGGGCCACTTAAATGTATTAACCCTGAGGGAGCAGGTATATAGATTCATATTTGGTCCCATCTATGATGACTGTTTAATACCGTTCAAAGCTAGTTTCAAACTTGCACAAAAGCATGTGAAAGAAAGCCCTGTGTATTCTGTCGTTTGTGTACTCACCATCCTGGCGTCAAATTGGTTCCAGGATTTCCTATATAATCATTTGCACAGTAAAATCATTTTCTTCAATACTGGTTTGAAACATTAAATGGTCAGTGTAGATGTGGCTTACTAACAAGCACAGCCTGTGGCTCTGAATGCTTGGAGCCATCTTCTCCTGGTTTTTGAGTTGCAACATTTCCAGAACAAGCAATAACTTAGCCACAGTTGTCCATGCCCTAGTAACTTCCTGATTAGAAAATAACAATGCACTCTATATAGGGCTGCCCTTTAAGATTACTTGGAAGTTGCAGTTGTTACAAAATGCAGAAGTTAAACCATACCATTGCTCCTACAATAAAACCCCACAAATACTGGTTGTAAAGGAATTGCATTGTCTGCCAATAGATCTTTGGTCTGAATCCAAAGTTCTGCCACTACACTGGGAAAATGAGCAAGAGGACATTCTTTGTTGTTGCATCCCAGTTATGGATTATGCTGTCCTTGGAGGGACTGTTGAAGGCAACACTGTAGTCATTTCTCTAGACACTGCCCTACTAATTATGCAATACATGAAAATCCATACCCTGTTTCCCCGAAAATAATAAGGCAGGAATGAAGGGGTAGGAGGAAATGGCCATATAAGGAGGTACGAGCAGGCCAGGAACACAGCCGATGGGTTATCACATGGTTTCCCTGAAATCATGTGTTTTGAGAGAAACGAAAGTAATGACATGTAATACTGCACCACAAATATGCACCAATGGTTTGATATGTGGGCGGTCGTAAACTGAACCCACTGAATTGTATAAATAGACACTCGACCCTGTCTGCGGGGTTCTCCCTTTTCAGCATCTAGTTGTGCGTGGGATGAACCTCTGCAGCTGCAGGAAACTTTTAGTAAACTGCTTTCTTTGGAAAAAACCTCCAGTTGTCTGTCTCCTACTTCCACTGCGTCCGCACAGACACACAAGCCGAGAAGAGGGGAAGTCTGGTTTCCGCTACATTTTCTGGTGACCCCGACGTGATTCCACAATAAGACGGGCCAGGAGATCGGAGACGGATCCCGTTGGCGGGACGGTCCCAACTCGGCGGTGGGGGCCAGAGGCAACTACCGTGAGACGAGAAGGGGCCCCTGAATATTGTAAGACCGGCTGCGGTACTTGCCTCTGATGCCAACGCCGGCCGACGGTGGGAGCCGCAACGACAGCGAGGTTCCAAAGAAACCAGGCAGGGAAAAGGATCCAGGGAAAAGTCCAGGGGCGAAGGTTGGTCCGACGTCTACAGCAATCTGGCAAGTATAGTGGTTAAAATGAGACACTAAGGGAACAGCGCCGGGAGGGACACAAAGGTTCCCAGGGAGGTATAAAGGGGTTCTGTCTTGTTATTCCTGACACACACCGTTGAGTGTCCAGGTGCCCAGTCCAAGGCAGTCCCCTCTATTAGGCAGGATGGGAGGCAGTGGGTTCAAATCCACCACCCCATTACAGTGTATGTTAGACAATTTCGGCTCAGTTGCAAGTAGAGCCGTAGAAGGAATTCCCCAGAGAACAAGACTTGTGAGGGTGCCCCAAGACCAAGTCGTGCAGGACTCATGAGGAGTCGCAACTCCCGGGGAAAGGAAAAAAAAAAAACTGTTTGATTTCTTTGTTATGTGTGGGGAATAATGAGTTTCAAGTTCTGCATGTTTCGTGGTAATATTGAAGTGAAAATGAAAAATGAGTCTATAGATTTACACAAAAAATGTTGAGCACAAATATCTAGAAATGTTTTATTACGGTTGAAAAAATCTGATCCGAAGAGGGTCTGTCTGTGTTAGTTTGCTTTTGCTGACAAGCTGCAGAGAGGCGAGAAAAAGGGAGGGAGTTAAAGTGGTGTTGAGGCTCAGAAAGTTTTTTTTTTTCCTTGTTATTTCTGAGGAACAAAGGCTGTTTTCTTAAAAAGTTTTCCTTTGCACCTGGGCCTCATGCCAAAAAGATAGTGGGAAAATCTTGGCAACAGTTCAAGGTAAAAACTCCCTGTTATTCTTGTTAAAACTCAGGCGAAATGCCCAGAGAAAGATAATGGAATTCCAGTGGACAGCCAAGGTCAATGAAAGCCGCTGTAAAAATGTAATGTGAATTTAATATGAAAAAAAGAAAGAAAGAAAATGATGATGTAAATGTGTGTATATATATATATATATTGGGGTTCTGTCTTTCACCTGGATCTTAAATCCTTGCTTTTGGACTTATTTTGGGACAACTGGGTGAGAATGTTTCATGAGCTGAGATAGAGTGTGTGACTTTATCTAAACAACTAACCACTAATCAGAATTCCTGTGGACCTTGTGTGAATGAGATGTATGTGTTGAATTCAAAATGCATAAAGAGTTATAAACAATGTTAGTAGATTTGTTCAGAAGCAATTCGGAAGCTGTAGATATTTTTTTTTGGAAAAAAAAAATGGTCTTAGGCTTGAAAAAAAAAAATCCTTGTTTTGAAAGAACAATGCTTCAGTGTTTTTAGAGAACATGGTGCTACAGACTTTAAACCCCTTACAGGTTATAGGGAAATGTTGGAGGTTCTTTTTTTTTTTGCAGCACTTTGGAATACAAGGAGAGGAGTTATTGGTTGTAGAGACTTTGTATGGAAAACTGTCACAAGTTGGCAGTGCAAGAAAAATATATATATATATATTTGTTTTTGAAAAAAAAAATTTGACCCCATATTCCTGACACAGAAGGATTAAGAACTGACATTGATTTTTAAATTTTTGATTGACATTTTATTCAAAAAGGGAGCTAGTGCCCAAGTGATAAAAAGTTATCCTTTTGAGAACCAAAGACATGATATAATTGGCTACGTCTCATGTTGCTTCATAATAATTTTGTGAGATTTGGATTCTGGACTTTGTGATTTTGGCCCAACTCTTTCTAAAGGTTACGGAAAGGAAGGACTAGGACTTTTGTAAACGGGACATTAGATCATGCAAATAGGGGCATTTTTTTCCATCGCCCCCAGCCTGGATTTTGCCAGATTTGAGAAGCGGCAGGAGGCTTTTCAACGTGTGTTACTAACAAATTTTGAGCTGTTCAACGAGTCGGTGTAAAAGGGGAATTGAGTAAGTTTAACACTGCAGCAGGACTGGAGTGGAAGATTGCATTGCAGCAAGTGGATACACGATTGTTAAATCGTTTGCGGAAAGGAAAAGAAAAAGATGTGGAGAAGAAAGATTTTGTTGGATTTCAAGACAGATGAGTGTGTTGTCAAAGGCACAACCTCTGAGGAGGCCTGCCTTGGATGTGAGCGAAACGACTAGAGAGAGTGCTTCAAGAGCCATACAGCCTGGAAGGATGAGTATTTCCCTCCCCTTCTTTTCCCTCTCATTGTTTTTTGCTACAGGTCCTGAACTCCTGTATGGGATAAACCCAGAAGTCTATGAGACAAGTTTATTGAGAGGCCTGGGAGGGCCTATAGGTGTTGCTGAGTGCTAAGGCTGTGATGGAGTGTGGCATAAGGCTGGAGGCTGTAAGGGCTGACCAACTCAACAACATACAATTTTCTATTTTGACCCAACTCTCCTGGATAGGACCTTTTGTAATGGGACATTGCAAATAATTCGGATTTTTGACGGATTTGAGAGACAATGAGGGACTTTTTCATATGCCATCTAACAACCTTGCTTTTTAAGCCAAAAGGAGGATATAGCACGGAGGCAATGTGACAAAGAATAAAATAAGTTAACCATTGCAGCAGGACCAGAGTAAAAAGGATTACTGCAGATCGCGAAAGAAGGCCCATGGAGGAATCATTTCTCAAGAGGCCATGGAGGGGTCGTTTGGGAGCTGAATAGTGGCCTACCTGCCTCACCCGTGGAGAGACAAGGGATTTCAACAAGATTGGCTGAGACAAAAGTGATGCCGAACAGGATGATCGACAGATGGGTAATCCGTTCCCCCTCCCCCATTCTCTCTCACTGTCTTCCTGCTTTCTTTTTCAGCTTTTTGGACTCCTGTTCCTAAATTGGAGATCCATAAGGCATTGTTACTGAGAGGCCTGTTTTCCAAAATGGAGATCCATAAGGCATTATTACTGGAAGGCCTGTTTTGGAATCAAAAACCCGTAGGAGTTTAAGTCTACCCCACGCCACACATACTGGGTATAACAGCTAAAGCCCTGTGAGAGATGGAGATTTTCTTTACAGACTTTTCTTTACACAGAGACAATTCTTAGAGACTAGAGACTTGATTGGACAAAGAGACTTTCTTCAAATTAACTGAACATTATTCCTTTGATCAAGGAAGAGGAAACACACCCCCAGTTTGACTTTATGCCAAAGACTGAAAAGACCTGAAAGTTGGACATGTATGTGAATGGCCACCTCTGGCCATAGCAACAAATCCATCATCGGAAGAAGCCAAATGACTGGGCTAGATCAGAATTCTACTGTGGACTATGTCCTTTCTAAAACCTGATTAATATTTTTAATCCTCATGTGTTGTTTACCTCTGGTGATGAAACTATGTACAAATGCTATTCTGCGCTCATTTTCCACTGAAAAGATAGCTTGGCTGCAAGCTAGAAGGGATTGGAGGGACCCATAAGTCTGCTCATTTAGTTTGCTTCAGCTTTTGTATACACGCTTCGCCAAAAAAAAAAAAAAAAAAAAATGGGGGAATAAGGCAGGAATGAAGGGGTAGGAGGAAATGGCCATATAAGGAGGTACGAGCAGGCCAGGAACACAGCCGATGGGTTATCACATGGTTTCCCTGAAATCATGTGTTTTGAGAGAAACGAAAGTAATGACATGTAATACTGCACCACAAATATGCACCAATGGTTTGATATGTGGGCGGTCGTAAACTGAACCCACTGAATTGTATAAATAGACACTCGACCCTGTCTGCGGGGTTCTCCCTTTTCAGCATCTAGTTGTGCGTGGGATGAACCTCTGCAGCTGCAGGAAACTTTTAGTAAACTGCTTTCTTTGGAAAAAACCTCCAGTTGTCTGTCTCCTACTTCCACTGCGTCCGCACAGACACACAAGCCGAGAAGAGGGGAAGTCTGGTTTCCGCTACAATAAGACAGGGTCTTATATTAATTTTTGCTCCCAAAGATGCACTAGGTCTTATTTTCAGGGGATGTCTTATTTTTCCCTGAAGAAGAGCTCACATTTAATGTTGAACAACAAAATGAACATTTATTATATACTGTAAAGTAGTTGTCATCACAAACCAGCATAACCAGACAAACTATGAATCCTATCAAGAATTTCTTGTTACTACCATTATTTACATGTACAACAATCTATGGTACCTCTTGCAATTTAGGTTTCACAAGGTTTCCACGCTGATTTCTCTCTATTCTAGTTTCAATGTAGTCATGAATGATGAATAATATAATATACTATAATAATAATATGATAATATAATAATAATATAATGATATACAATATATTAATGAGATAATATAATATAGGATATAATAATAACAGAATATGATAATAATATGGTATTAATAGGATAATATAATAATGGGATATAATAACAGAATAGCATAATAATATAATAATAATAGGATAATATAATAGAATAGAATGGAATAGAATGATATAAAATATATTAATAGGATAATATAAAATGGAATATAATAATAATAACAGAATATGCTAATAATAATACAATAATATGATAATATAATAGAATAATAGTATAGAATATAATGATATAAAATATATTAATAGGGTAATATAAAATGGAATTTAATAATAACAGAATAATAATATAATAATATGAAAATATAAAAGAATAATAGAATAATAATATAATGATATAATAATAATAATAATAATAGAAAAATATAATATAATGATTTAAAATATATTAATAGGATAATATAATAATGGGATATAATAATAGTAACAGAATATGATGATAATAATATGGTAATAGAATAATAGTATAAAATAATCAGTTTCATGGCATAGGATAGGAATAAGGATGAGAGGAGAATCCCAATGCGTCCTGTACCTTTAAGGAGCAGAAGCAGCAGGATGAAAGCCCTCTTTCTTCCGTCCCACCCTCCCTTGCCCTGGCTCCAGGAGCCAATCAGAAGCCTCTGGGAAGAAGGGAGCATGGCCAGCATGGCCAGGACGGAGAAGGAAGAAACGGCAGCGCAGCAGCAGCCACGGAAGGTTCTTCAAGCCACGGCTGGGGGACAGGCAAGGCAAGGCAAGGCAGGGAGGGAGGCACAGAAAGCAAGCACTTTCTCTCCCTCCCTCCCTCCCTCCCTCCGGTGTGTGTATGAGTGCTGCTTTAGCCCTGCAGCCATGCTTCTCAATGGAACTCTGCTGCAGCCTTAGTTGCTAGGTCTTACTTTCAGGGGAGGCCTTATATTTGACAATCCCCCCAAACCCCTGCTAGGTCTTATTCTTTGTGGAGGTCTTATTTTCGGGGAAACACGGTAGTAGCAAAACCATACACACTATATCAGGATACATTTCAAGCTATTTGGAGAAGGATCTTTGGCTCGTATTGTTTGATCTTTTAGGAGTTAATCTACACACTTCATTCTCTTTTTCACGCTTAATTCTCTCACCCTTTTCTTGTTCATTATCAACCCATGTTTTATAGATTACCGCAAAATCTTTTACTATGTAGTTCAGGAGAAATTACTGTTTCCTCTAAAAGAAATGGGAATGCCCCAGGATCTGATTATCCTGATGTATACACCTCTACTCTGGACAAGACATTACTGTCAAGATGCAATATGGAGAAATAAAGATGCTTTTGACAATTGATTGACTGTTTTTGCACACATGTTGGAAACTGCCCTGAGTCCTCTCGAGGAAATGGAGCAGCATTATTATTATTATTATTATTATTATTATTATTATTATTATTATTATTATTATTATTATTATTAAACAGAATGATTTCCCATTGTCAAGGAGCTCAGTCAAGGCTGTATCTTAACACCTCATCTGTTTAATTTATATTCAGAATATATCCCATAAGAAACATGATTAGACTTGAAAGGAAAAAGAAAAGTGGGGGAAAAGAACACCGCTAATTCCAGGTACTATATACAGATGACAGCATATTACTTCCAATATATATATATATAGATGACTTGGAATAATTATTGAGGAAAGCCAAGCAGGAAAGGACAAAAATGGGGTTCAGCTGAACTTTAAGAAAATAAAAATACCACAAATAATTTACATAACTCCAAAGTAGGTTGCAAAGACACTGAAATAGTAAAAGATTTCCTAAACCTTGGTTCAGTCATTAACCAAAATGGAAACATAGGAAATCAGAAAAAGACTCAGGCGGGTTCTACAGTTAATTAATGCAATTTGACACCACCACTATGGCTCAACGCTATGGAATCCTGGAATTGTAGTTTGGTGAGGCACCAGTACTCTTTGATGGACAAGGTTACAGGCCTTGTAAAACTACAGCTTCCATGATTCCACAGCATTGAGCCATGGTGGTGGTATCAAACTGGATTAAGTCTACAGTGTGGATGTACCTTTAGATTGAGAAAGACAGATATGAAGAAACTAGATAAGATCCTGAAGTGTAAAGATACATAACCGAACATTTGTTAGGATGGGTTGCTGTGAGTTTTCCAGGCTGTATGACCATGTTCTAGAAGCATTCTCTCCTGATGTTTTGCTCACATCTATGCCAAGCATCCTCAAAGGTTGTGAGGTCTGTTAGAAACTAAGCAAATGGGGTTTATATATCTGTGGAATGCCCAGGGTGGGAGATAGAACTCTTGTCTGTTTGGGGCAAGTGTGAATGTTGCAATTGGCCAGCTTGATTAGCATTGAATAGCCTTGCAGCTTCAAAGCCTGGCTGCTTCCTGCCTTGGGGAATCCTTTGTTAGCTGACCTTGATTGTTTTCTGTCTAGTATCTCCCTGTTTTCTGAGTGTTGTTCTTTATTTACTGTCCTGATTAGTTTTTTAAATACTGGTAGCCAGATTTCGTTCATTTTCATGGTTTCCTCCTTTCTGTTGAAATTGTCCACAAGCTTGTGGATTTCAATGGCTTCTCTATGTAGTCTGACATGGTGGTTCATCAAGTGCTCTGCTATGGCTGACTTCTCTGGTTGAGTTAGTCCGCAGTGCCTTTAATGTTCCTTGATTCATGTTTGGGCAATGCTGCATTTGGTGGTCCCTATGCAGACTTGTTCACAGCTGCATGGTTGACTCCTGTAGAGGTGAGAGGATCCCTCTTGTCCTTTGCTGAACGTAGCATTTTTTGGATTTTGTTAGTGGGTCTGTAGATACTGCAACATTCACACTTGCCTCAGACAGACAAGAGTTCTATGTATTGTCGAAGGCTTTCATGGCCGGAATCACTGGGTTGTTGTGCATTTTCTGGGCTGTATGAATTCTTTCTCCCACCCTGGACTTTCCACAGATATATAAACCCCACTTGCCTAGTTTCCAATAGACCTCATAACCTCTGAGGATGCCTGCCATAGATGTGGGCGAAACATCAGGAGAGAATGCTTCTGGAACATGGCCATGCAGCCCGGGAAATTCACAGCAATCCAGTGATTCCAGCCATGAAAGCTTTTGACAACACATATGTTGAATTGGTTGAGACTAGATGAGATACTCATTGAAAAAATAGAGCAAAATGTGCTGCAAGATGTTTCACAATCAAAAACAATAAACTTTTATCATAATTTATGATAGAACCAATTAGGAAATGATATTTATAACCCAGGAACAAAAATCTTGTGTGATAATAAAATAGTAATCCATTTATTTATTTATTTATTTATTTATTTCCAATATTTCTATCCCACCCTTCTCACCCGAAGGGACTCAGGGCGACATACAATTGGCAACAATTCGATGCTGACACATCATTAAAAACAACAACATATAAAAATGTATTACAACCAATTAAATACAGTATAAAATATAAAACATAAAACATATGCTTAAAATCCGTTCGTCCAATATCCTCCTACTTTATCCATATAACAGTCTGGGTCGTCTTTGTCATTTATTAGTTAAAAGCCTAGGCACATAGCCATGTTTTTAAGGCTTTTCTAAAACTCAAAAAAGTTGGGGCTTGCCGTATATCTCTGGGGAGGCTGTTCCACATTTTATCTGTTGCCTGCCTCTTGGTTAAACCAGACAGACAAAACAAAATACACTAAAATACACAGAAAACAAAAATTGGCTCTAGTGCAGGCATGGGCAAACTTCCAGCTGTTTTGGACTTATGGGCTAAGGGCTGTTAGGAATTGTGGGAGTTGAAGTCCAAAACACCTGGAGGACTGAAGTTTGCCCATTCCTGCTCTAGTGCTACCAAAATGCAGGTCAAAATTCAGAGTTTAAAACTGATTGGGTTGGCCTGCTCTAAACCAAAACGAACTCCTCAAAGAAATAGCATGACATTTCCTTGGCCTGTATCTCTTTAAGACACAGACAGAGCTTGTCAAGCGAAGAAGCGGGAAGCAAACAACAAGGAGGAAGTGGAGGCAGCGCTCGCTTCAACTAAGAAGCCTGGCAGGGCCTTGGCCTGCTTCACCGACGTCTGTCATTGCTTTATTCTTACACTTTCAGTTACTTTCAAGTGATAAATAGTTGCCTAATAGACTAACTCATGCTATTTTTATTTTATTACTGTAATTCATATTCTTACTTTGCCAGGGGTCGGCGTCTCTTCCGGTTTCTCTTCAGCTGCTGCTACAGACATGATGGCCCTTCTCCTCCCGGCCGGCGGCGCCTGCGCAATACATCTCGCCTCTCTCCCCGTAAAAAAGGAAGCGATGCTCCACTCCCTTCTGACCCAAAGAGGGCGCTCAAGAGACCGTGTGCCATGCAAGCCTACATAGGGACCACCAAACGCAGCATTGCCCTAACACGACTCAGGTAAAGGTTTTCCCCTGACGTTAAGTCCAGTCGTGACCGACTCTGGGGGTTGGTGCTCATCTCCATTTCTAAGCCGAAGAGCTGGCGTCCGTAGACACCTCCAAGGTCATGTGGCCGGCATGACTGCATGGAGCGCCGTTACCTTCCCGCCGGAGCGGTACCTATTGATCTACTCACATTTGCATGTTTTCGAACTGCTAGGTTGGCAGGAAAACACGACTCAAAGAACATGAAAGGCACTGCGGACTAATCTATGGAAGGTCCAGGGTGGGAGAAAGAACTCTAGTCTGTTAGAGGCAAGTGTGAATGTTGCAACTGGCCACCTTGAGTAGCATTGAATGGCCTTGCAGCTTTAAAGCCTGACTGCTTCCTGCTTGGAGGAATCCTTTGTTGGGAGGTGTTAGCTGGCCCTGATTGTTTCCTGTCTGGTATTCCCCAGTTCTCTGAGTATTGTATGAAATCTGTTTTTCATACAATGTATCTACACTATGGAACCCCGGTGGCGAAGTGCGTTAAAGCGCTGAGCTGCTGAACTTGCAGACCGAAAGGTCCCAGGTTCAAATCTCGAGAGCGGCTTGAGCGCCCGCTGTTAGCTCCAGCTCCTGCCAACCTAGCAGTTCGGAAACATGTCAATGTGAGTAGATCAATAGGTACCGCTCCGGCGGGAAGGTAACGGCGCCCCATGCAGTCATGCCGGCCACATGACCTTGGAGGTGTCTACGGACAACGCCAGCTCTTCGGCTTAGAAATGGAGATGAGACCAACCCTCAGAGTGGGACATGACTGGACTTAACGTCAGGGGAAACCTTTCCCTTTTTATCTACACTGTACAATTAATACAACTTGGTATCACTTTAACTACCCTGACTTAATGCTTTGAAACTGTATGAGATGTAGTTTGGTGAGGCGCAGCACTCTTTGGCAGAGAAGGCTAAAGAGCTTGTGAAACTATAACTCCCACGATTTGGAAGCATTGAGCCACGGAAGGCTCAAACCGCATTCGTTTTCTACAGGGTGTAGTAGAGCAGACCCTCCCTTCCAAGATTTCTTTCAATCGCTCCGATTGGTTTACGGCTCCGATTGGCTCACTCTATACTTTTTGTTTCTTGGGTCTATGAAACACGGGCAGACTCGCGAGATGTGCGCAACGAGAAGAGACTTACTCTGTCCCAGTTAGCAAAACTGAGTGAGGAAGGCAGCAAGTAGGTAAGAGGACCAAGGAACACAATGGTGGTTTCTTTTGATGTATTTTTAGGAATGATTGGGCTTTCATTTCATTTGTAATATTCTTTTTAATGCTTTTGTATGACGTGGAGAGTTTCTTGAAAGCTCTGCTTTAGTTTATAACCTGCCTTCAGTGATGGCCTGGGAAAACAGGCAGGCTATACATATATACCTCAGCAGCTTCCAAGGCCTCATCTACACTGCCATATGATCCAGACTCAGAACTTCATTATATGGCAGTATAGAGACTCCTATAATCTACTTCAATGAGGCTTAGGGCCTTTCCCACACAATCATACAATCCAGAATATCAAGGCAGATAATCCACAATATCTGAACTGGAATATCAGAGTCCACACTGCCATAAGATGCAGTTCAATGTGGTTTTATTCAGCTGTGTGGAAGGGTCCTCAGCCTGCATTATGGGAGTCTACAGCCTCTTCCACATTGCCATATAAACTCCACATTTTCTGCTTTGAACTGGATTATATGGCAGTGTAGACTCTAGTTCAAATCAGATGATGTGGATTATCTGCTTTGATAATCTGGATTATGTGGCAGTATAGAAGGGGCCTACACTGACTATTATAATGCAGTTATGTGACAGTGTACAGTGTTCCCTCACTTATCACTGGGGTTAGGTTCCAGGACCACCCGCAATAAGTGAAAATCCGCAAAGTAGAGACTATATTCATTTTAATATTTATACATTATTTTAGTAGTTTTACACTATTTTAAGTCTTTATCAACCAATCGTGTGTTGATAAATCGCCTTCTTCTCCCATTGCCACTTGGGCTCCTTTTCTCTCTCCCTTTGGCTTCTCCTTCCTCCCTTCCTTAGGCTGTAAATTGTAATTTTTTATGATTTATAATAGTCTTTTAGAGTTTATTGAAAAACCGCGAAACAGCGAATCCGCGAAAAGTGAACCACGAAGTAGTGAGGGAACACTGTAGATGGGGCCCATGTGGCTATCTTCTTTAATCGCCCCCCCCCCCATCCATTCAGTTTATAATCTTCCCTTAAATCTTTATTTTACCCAATTTTGTCTCTTTCATGCTTTATTTCCCCTTGGTATCGTTATTTTGAAGCACTTTCTCATCTCTTCCCATGACCTCCTTTGGGCCTCTCCACACTGCCATATAATCCAGCATATCAAGGCAGAAAATCCCACAATATCTGCATTGAACTGTGTTATCTGAGTCCACAGTGCCATATATCCCAGTTCAAAGCAGAAAATGTGGAATTTTATTCAGTTGTGTGGAAAGGGTCTGCATTATCTGAGTCCACACTGTCATATATTCCAGTTCAGAGGAGATAATGTGGGATATTATTCAGCTGTCTGTAAGGGGCCTTTGGCTCTCATTGTCAGAGTGTTCATCGTTAAGCAGCTAAATGTGTGGCGATCTTAAGAGTTATAATGGAAAATCATGTGTGTTAAAGCCCAATCAGTAGGCTTCATTAATATTAATGGAAGAGTGCTTATGGGTACACCTGAGGCTCCTTCTACACAGCTGTATAAAATTACAGTGAACTGGATTGTATGGCAGTGTGGACTCAGATAATCCAGTTCAAAGCAAATATTGTGGATTATATGCTTTGATATTCTGGGTTATATTCTGTGTGGAAGGGCCCTGAATGAGCGTAGATTGGCATCACTTTAGTGGTCGTGTATCAATGGTATGGAATCACGGAGGTTTACTAAGTCTGTAGCTCTCTCTGCCAAAGAATGCTGCTGCAAACTGCCAATCCGATCATAACATTGAGCCATGGCAGTTAAAGTGATGCCAAACCACATTTTTGTTTACATTTTACTTATTTATAAGTCTTGCAAATGCACTGTGAAATGCTTATAAATGTAGAATAAAAAAGATATTTTATCTAGCTAGAGTAAGAAGAAATGGTCTTCAGCTGAAGACATCACTGAACAGGTAACAAATTGTAATTATCACCATCCTAGCAATTATCACCAAACTAGAATTACAATAATAAAATACGTTATATTTTGCTGCAGTAAAATATTTTATTTTTCTTGCACTGCTAGTGGCAGGCTTGATGATGATTCATAATAAGTACAGTAACTAATGCATATTATTTTTTTCTACACCAGGAAATTATAGAAAACTAGAAGGTGGCCTCTTGGATGTAACCATCAATAAATACTGTTTTACAGTATGTTGTTACTGCATCTGTTAATCAGAAAACAGAGGCGATTACCAGTGCTGTTGACAGGCTTTTTAAATAAGGACAGATTTCTGTACAAGGCCTTTGCTACTTCTTCCCCTCTTTATGGAAAGAAGAAAAAGATAAGTGAATATGAAAACATTGACCAAGAAAAGTATGGAGATTTGGTCCGTGATCTTGTTTCCTTCCGGGACAGTTTCCAAAGACCTGAACATTTGTTTGCAGAAGATGAACTGCTTTATGGACCTGAAAGTAAATATAAGCCTCCAACTAAAGAGGTTGAACCGCAACTTATTGGGAACTGGACTCCTCTAATGAATCCTTGTAAGAGTTCTTTACCCCCACAAACTGTCCTTGATCTGCCCTTGCAAATTAGTTTGGAAAAGAGGAATTTAGCCAGTGTGACAGCTGTGCTGCAGCAGACCATGCCTCTGGAGCAGGCTTTTCATTTGGAGAAGTGGAGACAGCGAATGATTTTGGAACTTGGAAAAGAGGGTTTTGCAGAATACACTAAAAGTAAGCAGCAATATGCACTTGTTGGTTTATTCAAGGGTGGCTTGATTTAAATCAATGAAAAAAAACTTTAAATTAGTGTCCTGAACAAGTTTTATGCTTTCAGGTGTGTATTATTTGCTGAGCAAGCATGCATTCTAACAGCCTATACTAACAATTACAACTTACAAATATGCTACTAGAGTACCTCCGGTGGCACAGTGGGTAAAATCGCTAAGCTGTAGAACTTGCTGACCGAAAGGTCGGCAGTTTGAATCCTGGGGGTGGGGTGAGCTCCCACTGTTAGCCCCAGCTTCTGCCAACCTAGCAGTTCAAAAATATGCAAATGTGAGTAGATCAATAGGTACCCTCCAGCAGGAAGGTAACGGCGCTCCATGCAGTCATGCCTTGGAGGTGTCTACGGACAATGCCAGCTCTTTGGCTTAGAAGTGGAGATGAGCACCAACCCCTAGAGTCAGACACGACAAAACTTAATGTTGGTCGGGAAAACCTTTACCTTTAACCTTAATTTGCTACTAAATGGAAGCTTTACAAAAAATATAAACATATGCATAATTAGGAAGCCCCCCATGATGCAGTGTTAAAGCACTGAACTGCTGAACTTGCAGACCAAAAGGTTGCAGATTCGAATCCGGCGAGCAGAGTGAGCACCTGCTGTTAGCCTCAGCTTCTGCCAAACTAGCAGTTTGAAAACATTCAAATGTGAGTAGATCAATAGGTACCGCTCCGGTGGGAAGATAACAGCGCTCCATGCAGACATGCCGGTCACATGACCCTGGAGGTGTCTATGGACAATGCTGGCTCTTTGGCATAGAAATGGAGATGAGCACCAACCCCCAGAGTCGGACACAACTAGACTTAATGTCAGGGGAAAACCTTTACCTTACTATGCATAATTAACAATTTATGGCTTTGCAAACCCATTTGGCTGTTGACTTATTCTGATTTATAACACACGCGAGCCAGGTGAAAATGAGTTTTAGTCTGGATCTGAACTATGTGATAAGATTTTACCATCCCAGGCTTTTATTCAACAAACATATATATAAAGGAATATTGAGCAAGACTTCTTTTGTGTGCGTCTAAACCAGTGGTTCTCAACCTGTGGGTCCCCAGGTGTTTTGGCCTACAGTTTACCAACTGTTAGGATTTCTGGGAATTGAAGCCCAAAACATCTGGAGGCCTACAGATTGAGAACCACTGACCTTATTCAGTCATATACAAATATGGTCCGGTGCCAGCCAGTCAGTAATAGGCATATGCGCACACACCCCATTTTATTGCTTACTCACAAATAAAGTGAAAATGTTTGTTATCCTAGGCCCCTTTTCCTCAGTTTTTCCTTCCCAGTCACTTGAACAATGTGCGGTTTGCATATGTAAATAAAGCTGTGGGATGACTCTGTCCAAATTTTACACTAGATGTAGTAATGGCTGGTGTTAGAGTTCACTCATAGAAGCACATGCTTGGCATTTATAAGATCTGAGGACCATTACCTGGCATTCCAGGTAAAATGAATGAGTAGTAAAGCTGAGGAAGAATCTGAAGAGTTGCTGTTTAGTCAGTGTATTCAAGAATCAGTAGACTGACATGGTATATAGCAGCTCCTTACATTAGAAGATGCTAACTTTGAATTATGATGCTCTATTCACAAGTTGTTTATCCAGCTGCTATTGCTCAGCACTAATATCCACTACAAACTACCTGCAATGTGGTTTCTAAATGTGGGTTCTGCAGCAGCAGTCATGATACATTTTATGTTAATATGATCCAGTGGCCATCATTTTTTAGTATTAATTCCCGTATGTACAAATAATGGAAGTACACAGCTAATAGAATGTCAAAAATGATGATACATTTCCTACAAAATAGCACTATTTAACAAAATTTGAAAACAAAATTCAGTTCCTGTTTTGAAAGTGTTATTTCCTTTTTAATTGTGTAGTACTTACTTTGAAAGTAGTTGTTATACTCCAGAAACATTGTTTTGTGGCTACCACAACTATGTTGAAATGGTTGAAACTCTATGAAATATTCATTGAACAACTAGAGTAAATGTGCTGCAGGATGTTCCATAAAAACAAAATTTTTGTAGTTTAATAAACCTTTTCCTTGTTTTTATGATACAACCAATTAGGAAATTACATTTATAACCCAGGAACAAAAATCGGTTTACATAGTGTAATATACAAAATAATCAAAAATATGTTTCATTTATACTTTAATCTGTGTGTTCACTAGTAAAATATTTTCTATCAAGCTGAAACACCCTTCCACAAACTGAGATGAGTTTGAGGTAGAAGGAGAACTTCTGGATTCAGTCATCAGAAGAAATCACAGAGTTTTTTAATGACATGTTGACATAAACATAGTAGAGTTCACTATTGATATGTGTGCATCATCATCTATTGAATAATCTGATAATTGTGTATGTTCAACAAATGTTAATGTGTAAAATTGTTAGCTATACATTATATCGAAATGTCTGAGTAACTGCTTTATATGATTAGCTTGTATTGTTTTGTAGATATCTTTCAAAAAGGGAAGTGCTTTCATGCAGCCATGGAAAGCTTATTGTTAGGTGATGATATTTCTGTGAAGGAGCAGGAAGAAGACACTGGTGGCTCTGGATTCGTGAAGAGTGTAAAGCATGTGCTACAGGAAGTCACTGGAGTGAGAGCCCTTGAAAGTGCAGTACAGCATGAGACACTTGGTTATCAAGGCCTAGTGGACTGTGTGGCAGAATATCGGTAAGAGTGAAATTCATCACTTTAATAAAATTGTCCACTCCAATGATTGAATTAAATGGGAGTTGAGCACATACATGTTCAGCTTTTCCAGTAAAAGGAATGATCCCAAGTTTTCATGTTAAATGTTTTTCATTTAAACTACCTCATGCCTTAAAATTTGTAAACTAGACACATTCGTATAGCATACTCAAAATTAAGGCAGCATAGACCTAGAAATTGTGTTTCCTTCTCAGTCTTCCCTAAACCTTGGATTTAAATTATTGCTCCTTCCATTTACCAATGCGAATTGGAAGCTGAGTCAACAGTCTTCCTCTCCCCTGCTTCCAAACACTTTCTGGAGGCGTCAGAGGCAATATTGGCATGTTTTGGGGGCCCTGGACTTAAATTATAGCAGGGACTTTCTTCAAAAACAAAAGTGACCACAATGTATTGTACCTGTCTCCTGACACATCCTAGTAGATTTATGTATGGCTGGAATATCACCACCCGTATCATTTTTTAAACCTTTCCAGAATATTTGTGATTTTTGCAAACTGATGTAGGCCCAGGAAAGTCCTGTTGTAGCCCTCTTTAAAAGCAAGAAGTAAACAAGATTCTGATTTATTGTTTCAATAAAACCTCCTGAGATGATTAAAACGGCTTAAGGAGTCCACAGATACATGGCAAATGTGACATGTATCTTATCAGAGTGGCAGAAGGCATTTTGGATTAAAAATGATGATTTTAAAAAATGATGTAGTTGGTGCAATGAAGGGAGTGCCTGTTTCTGAGGGTCATGTGCCACACCCAGATCTTGAATATTTGCTCACAACTGTTGTAAAGAGTATGGCACTGCACTATACAGGGTGTTTGAAAAAGAACTCCCTAGTTTTAATGTGTTTTAACTTAAAACTAGGGAGTTCTTTTTCACACACCCTGTATATCTGTACTTCTGTGGTTTCTGCTTCTGCAGGAATTAGGTTATGCCATACCAGAGAAGAAGCAAGTGCACAGAGACAGGCCTTTCCTCCATTTTGTTTAGTGATCAACAGAGTCCACAAACATGCCTGCCATGGAATCAGGGGCCACTTTTCTATGGTCCTTGGAAGCGCTGCCCTTTACCTTGTGCTGAGAGAAAGTATGCCTTTCCAAGAATTCTGAAGAAATTATGCAGAAGGGAAAATCCTTAACAATTTTTCTTGTGTCAAATAAGACATTGCCCTGTTATTGACGAGGTGTAGTGATTACACATTTTGGTCAGCCGTGAATAACTGAATTATCTCTAAATGCTTGTTCACACAGAGGAAGATTGTGTGTAATTGACTGGAAGACTTCAGAGAAATCGAAACCATTTCTCCGTAATACATTTGACAGTCCACTACAGATTGCAGCATACATAGGAGCCATTAATCATGATAACAATTACAACTTCCAGGTCAGTGTGACTGGTTGCTTCTGAGATGACTCTCAGTTCAAATGCAGTTTAGTACTTGTAGCATCTTGTTTTCCACTTATTCAACTGGAGCTCCAACCGTTTGATCCTGTGATACTTCAAATAAGTCTGATTCAGTAGTCTTACTGCCTCAGCAGCCAGCTAATGCCAACCAAACATTGGCTGAATCAGAAACTGCATTACTAGTGGCAAACAAAAAAATATAGCAACTCCCAAAATGATTTTCCTGGTGTCCATGACAGGACTACACACAACAGCTAGGAATGACATAGCAAATATGCAACCCATGGAGGCGTCAAGTTAGGAGTTAGTTTACCTATAGTAATAAGGAAGTACTACTATGACATTACTTCTTTACACAGTCAAGATGCAGACTGTGTAAAAACCTTACTTTTTACAAAGTATGTCAATTTATGCTCCACTTCTTCCCAGAATTGGGACCCAAAGTGGCTTTTGGTACTCAGAGTGTCTTATATATCTTGCCAACAAAAGTTATGCCTTCAGTAAAGGTGGGGGGATCTAGTATGATTAGAATTTATGCTTCTAATCCTTAACTGAAGTAGTTTTGTTAATCACACATATTCACTGAAGAAACATCTGAATTAAGTGGAATAGCTGAAAGTGGGGGAAAGTGCTTGGGTTTCATTTATAACTTTGATTTCTTCCTGCTCCCTAGTGTCCATCAGACATCTCCTTCTGCAGACAGTTTTGGGATTTATTACACCAGCAACCTGCTATTTTCCTGTGTGGCTGTTCATTTCTGTAGCTTGGTTCAGGTTATTTTATAAGCCATGGCTTTGGATGTTTGTGAACAAGCCAGAATTGGTGTGCTTCCTCATCCCTTTTTGTACATGCTTTTTCTGTGGTTAATTTTTTCTCTCTGAACTGGAAATTGTGGTTTGAAGTGGCTTCAAAAATGTCTGCCATAGTATCAGGGTTTAAAGAAAAAGCTTTTGAATATGGATGATTTGAAAAGTTTATACTAGTTCAAATAATGGTGTTGATAGACCTCACCAATATAATAATCTGTTACGTATATAGTTGCACTTCTTCAGCACACATGGAAAGTGGGTAGCAGCTCCATAGCGCTTGTGTTCTGAATGCCTGATTTTGGAAAGTGGGGTTTTCCAAATCAGGGCATTGTGGAAAATATGATGTAGACCTGAGTTTCTTAAGCATTTTTTGACTTACAACCCTTTTTTATCCAATAAATGTTTATGTGGTCCTGAGTATGTAACAGAGCCCACAGAGCTGCTGAACTTCCTGACCGAAAGGTTGACAGTTTGAATCCGGGGAGCGGGGTGAGCTCCCGCTGTTAGCCCCAGCTTCTGCCAACCTAATAGTTTGAAAACATGCACATGTGAGTAGATCAATAGGTACCAATCCAGCAGGAAGGTAATGGTTCTCCATGCAGTCATGCCAGCCACATGACCTTGGAGGTGTCTACGGACAACACCAGCTCTTCAACTTAGAAATGGAGATGAGCACCAATGCCCAGAGTAGGACACGACTAGACTTAATATCAGGAGAAAACCTTTACCTTTACCTTAAGTATGTAAAGGATGGAGGAAGGGGGGAATTGGAGCAAGACCTGCAAAAGGGAGGGAGAGAAGGGAAACCAGGCAGAGGCACACATGCGATAGAGGAGAGGAAGCAGAGTGCTACACACAAGGATGAGATAGAGAAGGGAAAGAAAGGAAGGTTACTCCAAAATACAGTTGCACAAAAAAGAAAGTGAACCCGACATACAGTTAGCGTGACCCCATATTTTAAGAAGCTCTGATTTAGACAATTGCAGGAACAGTGATTGCATAAGCCATCTCTCCCAGAGTACCATGTCTCAAGGACCCATGGGAAAGTAGATATTTGGGAAACACGTGGAATAGTGCCTACTGTTATCTACTCATACTGCTGCCTTCCTCACCACTGGTGCATACATTACCGTTTCTTCTTCTCCCAATTGTCTTTAACTCCATTGGTACCATTAAGTCATTGGCAGTTCCAACATAACTGGCACAATAGTTTGACTGGTATCAAAGCGAACTCAAGCCACTGCAGAACCCCTACTTATAGGAAATGTCAGTGTATTTATATTGTCATTAATAATTGTACTAGACTAAACATTCAGCAGTCATGTGATACTATAAAGATAAAAATGTAGGGAATTGGAAACAAAACCAAGGAATATTTGTGAACGTTTTAAGTTTAGCACAATTGTTCCACATATACTCCACATTTAGCTCCCAATCAGATCTGCCCAGCCCTATTTTATTGTTTTGTTTTTTTCCAGCACTTTACTTCTAGCCCTGGCCCTATAGCCTGCGTTTTGCACAAACCTTGCCCTCTTGAATCTGAACATGCCCACTTTTTCCGGATTCTGGTTGTTGATATTGATAGCTGCATTTTTATGATGTTTTTGCTTTTCTGGTTTTGTTTTAATTATATTGCTTATTTGTTATATGCTTTTTAATTCTTGTCTATGCTGTGTTTGGTCCCTATGTAAGCTGCCCCGAATCCCTTAGGGGAGATGGTGGCAGGATACAAGAATAAAGTTATTATTATTTGATGAGCACTTCACGTATAAAACAATAAAGGATGTGGGCTAAAAATATGCATTCCCTCTGAAAAATGTTCTTGTTTTGCTTTCTAGGTTGATTGTGGACTTCTTGTCATTGCCTACAAAGACGGTTCTCCTGCACATCCTCACTTCATGGACTCTGAACTGTGCTCTCAGTACTGGAAGAAATGGTTACACCGTCTGGAAGAATATAAAAAGAAAAGGAAGGGCAGTGACACTGTTTAAAAAGTGTCCTTAAAATTAAAACTCCCAGTTTACAGATTGAGTACTTGTTGAACTTAGTCCGCCATTGGAGTTCCCTGTCTTGTGCTTTCCTCATAAAGTTGCAGAGGGACATTTGCAGGCACAGGGTATCGATACCTACGAAAATGATTTATCACATGATTCCTCAAATATGCTCATTTTCTCATCAAGTTGTTTCCAACCTACGGTTCAGAGAAGATATACCGTTGCCCTCATCTGAGAGAATGTGCCTTATCCAGGGTCACCCAGGGATTTCCACGGCTGAGTAGGGATTTGAATCTTTGTCCAGCATTTAAACCATCATATATTGTTGCCTCTGCCCATTTTTTAGAGCAGAAGTCAGTTATGTTATGAAATTAGAAGCCCAGTGGTGTGAAAGTAATGTTGGGAGCCAGGGCTTGTAACAAAAAGGTTTTTTTGCTGTTCATTCTTGTGTACAAATGCCCCTTGTGGTGTTGCGTTGTCATTATCTAGTTATCCCACAGGTTTGAGCATACATACTGGCAAGGTAATATATGGTTCTGCATTCAAAGATGAATTTTATTGTGTTTCTTTAGCTGTAAAGTGAGAAACTTTCAGTAACTAAGGGAACCAAAACAGATCATGCCTTTGAGTCCTGTTTGGAGCGAGGTGGGATATAAATAAAGTTTATGGTGCTCAATGGAATCTTATTTCTAATTTGCATGCTGACAGGAAAAAAAGCAAAACAGTCACCTGCCTCCAATGCCTTTTCACTGATTCTTACAACTGTCTGCTTCATCCCAGATCTGTCTGGAAAAAGTACTTTACAAAAAATTGTTTGGACCTAGTGATTAGGCGGTGAAGTGGGGAAGAGAACTTAGAATAAAATACTATGTATTTTAAGTTGGGATATATGTAGTAAATGGAGCGCTACATTTTTAAAATTGATTTTTTAATTCAAAATCCCCATCACCTGTGTTTAGGTTCAATAAATTTGTTTTGTTAAATTACAACCAGGTTTATTTATCAAAGGCATTTGTTAAAATCACACAAAATCAGATTTTGTTGTATTCCATATTCTGCTCATCCCTTTTTGCGGAAATTTCTTTCTCAAGTTCAGAAATACAGTAGGTTTATTCTCCAATCGTTTCAAACAATGGGTTTAAGCACTAGTGGTTTTAGTTGATTTGGATAACAGTTCTGAGAACCCTTGAAATTAACGGCCACAGAATGGTGCTAGACCGATCAATAAGTGGATCCCACTTAGAGAATCAGCAGAACTTAGCCCAGGGTCCTGTGGTTCAGAGTGCTACGCATACAACCACCCAATCCAGTAGTGCTGCAGCCTCTAGCCATGCCTCCATCCCCAATATGTTTCAACAAACATGCCCTCTGCAGGCTGCGGGATTAATTTTCCCAGATGAGTCCCTGCTCCCAGACTGTTTTATGCTCTATAAGCAGCTTTTTTATTTTTAAGAAACCTCCTACTAGAGCCTAAAATATGTCAGAAGTTCCTCCAGGCATGGTGAAATTGCCTTCCTCAACCTTAGAGAGCTGTTTCATTTTTATAAAAAGAGTTGAGATGGGGGCACAAGAGGCTGAATACAGCCTTCCAAATTGTGTGTCGCAACACTTTCCAGGTGTGTCACACAAACATAATGAGAAATCTTTTGAGTCTTTGTGATATAAGCAATAAATCATATTTTCAAACATGTAAATGAAATATTTTCATGAAATATGTTGTGTCCCCATACATTTCATTATTACAATGTGTATGTGTCTGTATCTCTTATAAGGGGTTGTTTTAGCCTCTGATTTGCTAGTAAAACTGAATTACAGGCAGTTACGAACAAAATAGGTTCTGTAGGTTTGTTCTTAAGTTGAATTTGTTCGTAAATTGGAACATGTACATTTTTGAAGTATAACTTCAGCCATATGTATGTGTGTGTGTGTTGTCTATCCCACACACACTTGGGATAGATTAGATAGATGGGATAGATGTTTTGCTGTCTGTGCCCCTGTTCAGAATATTTCACCTCACTTTCCGTCCCTGTGATAACTGGATTTTGAAAAAAATTGGCTTGTTATGGAAAAAAGGTTTGGTAAGAAAGTTCAGTGGAGACATCTTTTCTCCATGATAACTCTTTCAGAAGTGAATTTCCCTTCTGAAGGGTAGATTATTCTCCCTTTGTTATCTCATCCTTGTTTTTAACCATGAGTTGTTTGTAACTTGGGGACTGCCTGTACTGTATTGCAAAATGATGCATGTCAAAAAGTTTGCCAGCAGCATGAAATGTTTGGAAAGCTCTGGCCTATAGGATGTCCTTTGCTTTCCTCTGCCATTTGATTTGGCAGAGAAATGGTTGGCAATAGAGTAGTTTGGAAGGGATGGTTGTAAATGCATTCAGTCCTGGCAAAGTGTTTTCCTCTCCTTTTCCTGAAATGTTACTCTCTTCCCCACCCTAGAAGAGTGTTACTCAAAGTAGTGGTCCATGGACCATTGCCAATCCACAAGTCATTGGTTGATGGTCTTTGGAGATTATCTGAGAAAAAAAGAATTGGTTATAGCCCATACCAGTCCCTGCCACATTGCAGGGGGAAAACTTGCCAGTCCCCCACATCCGATAGTTTGAGATGCACTTCTCTAGAGGTTTTTGAGAAGACTAGTTAGGCTGTGAGACCTGGCAGCTTTCATCTGTACACATGTAAACCTCACTGCTTTTTGCCACTGTGGTCTATTGCAATCTTACTACTCCCCCTCATTCTGAATTGGGCTTATCTCCACTGATGAGGTCAGTTTGTTTTGCAAAACAGCTGTCATTTTTTTGGAAGTTTTCTTCAGTAAAGTACTTCCAGGATGTATATTACTGATGTGCATATACAAGTCCTCTTGGGTTGGACCTGTATAACCACAATCTTCACAGACATACAGTTTATCTCTCCGTTGCTTATAAGAATATTGTTGTTGCACTGCGTGGATCTTTTTAAGGTGTGATTCCAAGGAACAACGCTGGGTAAAGGCTTTGTTGCAGACCTCGCATTTGTATGGACGAATTCCTGCAAAAGAATAGAGACTTTTTATATATATTAGGGATGGACAATCTGCAGCTCTCAGCCTAATTTCAAAGGCTCTTCAAATGATCAGTTCAGATGTTTAATAAGAATGATCTGACCAAATTGTACCTGGCAGCTCACTGAGCAGGAGGAAGGAATGGAACATGCTCGGTATTTCCAGTGGTCTCAACAACTGGCCTTCCAACTGAAAAAAAAGTTTTCCCAACCCTACAATATTGCATTATGATTATCATTTTCAAGGCTCTGTGTAGGCTATAAATTATGAAAGCATAGGAAAATGTATATGATACTGGCCTCCACACTTAAGTTTACTTTGACTCTTTTTTAAAAAAACAACTTTGCTCATCCTGTAAAGTTCGAAAATGTTTGAAAGTTGGGGAGAAGCTGAATATGATTTATAGTAGTTAGATCAAGCTTCAGGATCACTTATAGCTTCCCCCTACCCCAAAGAGTATAAACTACAAACATAGACAAAACAGTAAAAATGTTAAGATTTATTGTGCAAAATGAGAAATATGTAAATTTTGGAAATATGTAAGTTGCAGAATTCAGTGTTTTTCATATAGAATATTTAGTACTTTATTGCTGTATTTTAATATCATAAAATCAGCAATATAAATAACTTATTAACTTTGCAATATTAGCATCTTATTTCTTTTTGAAAATCAAAGCGAGCTTACATGAGCTGCCTTTATAGAAAGGACTGTTCCGTGGGTTTATAAGCAGAAGCAAAAAAAAAGGAAAAGTATTATTATTAGGTTGCTGTGAGTTTTCTGGGCTGTATGTACATATTTCATGTCTATTCTCTCCTGACGTTTCGCCCACATCTATGGCAGGCATCCGTGATTCTGGCCATGAAAGCCTTGGACAACAATTATTATTATATTTATTTATACTCTGCTTTAGCTCCCCAAAGGGGACTCAAAGTGGTTTGGAACTCAAAGCTCAAAATTAAATGCCAGATTAGCAACTTGAGATTTTGTGCTTTTGTTTAGAGTTTTGAAAAAAAAAGTATCAATTGCTTATGGCTGGCACAATATATTTGGAAGGTATGTGGGAAATAGACTGAGTAAGTGGTAGTATTCAGATGTTCTGTCTACTGTATAGCTGCATTCTCTGAGTATTAAAGCACCATTATGCAAAGTGTTAATTTAAAAAGATATGAACTCTACACAAATGCACCAAATTGATCTTGGAAAATAGCATGTGTTTCTGAGAGCATTTTTAAAATGTTAGTACAATGACAAACTAATTGAATAATAAATAAAAGAAATTGGCCATTATTTTCCTGTTAACAGCAGGCATGCTTACAAGGAATAGAAATCTCATGACATTTTCTAGCAGCCTCTTTCAGTAACATTTGCTCTTACCTGTGTGTGTCCTTACATGTCTTTTCAAATCAAACGTGTCATTGAATCCTTTCCCACAGAAGGTGCACAAGTGTCTCTTCACCTGGCTATGACACTTTATGTGGCGGTTGAGCATGCGTTGCAGGCGAAATCCTTTGCCACATAATTCACAATTGTGCATCAAGGCATCACCACAAATGCCAGTGGTGAACTAGGAGTAGGAAGTAAAACACAATTTTAGAACTGAGACAGAAGTAGAGCCAAAGATACATATGTCATGCCCCAAAGCTGAGGACAAAAGCAACCTCCTGCCATTCAACCTAACTAAGATTTAAAAGTCACTTGTAAATCTTAGTTAGGTCGAATGGCAGGAGGTTGCTTTTGTACAAGAAATGGAAATGGGGAGAAACTATCAAAGAGGAATTTAAACTAATAATGCAAGGAGAAAATCAGAAAATCCGAAGCACAGAACTATCTCAGGGTTGCTAGAGATACAGTAGAGTTTTGCTTATCCAACATAAACGGGCTGGCAGAACGTTGGCTAAGCGAAAACGTTGGATAATAAAGACAGATTAGGGAATAGCATATTGAATGTCAAATTATGTTATGATTTTACAAATTAAGCACCAAAACATGTTTTATAGCAAGTCTGCCAGTTGTTTGGGAGCATGGCTGCACTTGTTGTTGGGGATGTTGGCCCGCTACACGTTGCTGCCTAGAAAAACAACTGTGGATCCGGGCGGGAGGCAAACTGTGTTGGATAATACAGAACGTTGGATAAGCGAAGGTTGGATTAGCAAGACTCTACTGTATCAAAAAAATGTCCGTAGCAAAAGGTTGAACAAGGAACTAGTAGGGCCATAATGTGTAGCTGGTGAAATGCTACCAGAAGGGAGAAAAGGCAGAATTACCTAATTGTTTTAAGGTTTCAATCTCCTAAACGGAAAACATCTGTGTAAAATATAGCAGATGTTGCAGTAGGAGAAATGCAGTGCAGAATAGGCAAAGAGGTAGTACAATAATATCTATATTAAGTCTCCATGGCCAGATGAACTACAATGATATTAAAATAACTGGTAGGAGTAATCTTAGTCCCCTTCCACACAGCTGTATAAAATGCACACTGAACTAAATTATATGGCTGTGTGGACTCAGACCCGTTCTAAACTGCCACATAATCCACATAATCTACTTTGAACTGGATTATATGAGTCTACACTATAATCCGGTTCAAAGCAGATAATCTGCAGTGTAGAAGGGGCCTCAGATAACTCAGTTCAAAACAGGTATTGGATTATCTGCCTTGATATTCTGGGTTATATGGTTGTGTGGAAGGGCGCTCAGAAACACTGGCAATCTTTGAGAAATCCTATAAAATTAGGAGGGCAAATGTCTCTATCTTCAAAGGGGGGGAATAGAGGAGGAGGATCCAAACAATTATTATCCAGTCATCCTGAAATCAACATCAGGAAAAACTAGAAAACATCATTAAACAGCCTAGTCTAAGCAGTTAGAAAGGTTTGCTATGCTCATTAAAAGAAACTTTGGATTTCTCAAAAACAAGACATGCCAGACTGAATGAAGGGAATGCTGTGGATGTACCATATCTTGATTTCAGTAATACCCACAATATGGTACCCCATGATATTCTTGTAAATAAGATGGTAAATATGGACTATGCAGTGCTACCCTCGGGTAGATATGTAATTGGTTGACCAACTGAA
The DNA here is from genome assembly GCF_035594765.1 of Anolis carolinensis. Classification (NCBI taxonomy): domain Eukaryota; kingdom Metazoa; phylum Chordata; class Lepidosauria; order Squamata; family Anolidae; genus Anolis; species Anolis carolinensis. The sequence goes on from NC_085844.1 coordinate 132,677,501, forward strand.
CACAAAAGTTGCTCGCCAATAGCTTCTTTTCATTAAGTGCCTTCCACTTTTTCCCATTGCTATTGCTCATTATTATGCTTTCAGTCTTTGTTTTAATAAGTTGCCATCCATCATTAAGTAATTTATCTGTGTATTATTTCCTGTGGGATCTCACTCAATGTGGCCTTGAACTTCTTCAAATTCATTTTCTTGAAGTTCAGAGTATATATCTGACTGAACTCAGGCTTTTCTTTCCTCATTATAACAAATCACAGGAGAACATGTTGACCTCCACCCAAGGTTCCCGTTGACCAATCTTTCCCTGTTGGTGAGAATCGGGTCAAAGACAATTGATTCCTTGATCTCCAAATCCAAATCCAAATCTTGGAGGTGAAGCAAGGTCAGTCCAGATGAGAGATCAGCAACCAATTCTCAGTGCTATAGGCTAAATTTCAGCAGAAGGAACTAACAAAACACATATATGATTGGGTTGTTGTAAGTTTTCCGGGCTGTATGGCTATACTCCAGAAGATGATTATATATGATTATTCCATATACACTTATAACTGTATGTACCTTTATTTTGGATCTGACTGTAGGGCGATTCTCTGCCAAAGCCAAAAGTGTCTCTTCTGTTGTAGACTCAGCTGAGATATTGGCCGTCTCTGTATCCCTGCTGCTTGTGCTCTCTAAGCTGCAGCTGTCTTCACTACGATAATTCAGGAGGACACACCTTATATCCCCTGGAGAAAGAAAACATAACTTCAAAGTCAGAAACGGCAAGCATTCAAACAAATACTATTTTTGATGATGGATAGCAGTGGCCCTACAAAAGACTTTGGAGTCACTCAGTCCAACTGGGAGTACAATCAGGGCATTTTTCCAATTTGTGGGCTCAGGAACAATCCACAGTTTGCAACTTATCAGGATACAGCTTCAGTTTCTTGGCCCTCATCCAGCACGTTATAGTATCTAACCATTACTCTAGCATGTGGCCAGCCCCAGATGCTCCCAAAGACAAGGAGAAGTAGAACTAATGAATCAAAGAATCACAGAGTTGAAAGAGACCTCACAGGCCATCCAGTCCAACCCCCTGCCAAGAAGCAGGAAAATCTCATTCAAAGCACCCCCAACAGATTAAAATCATAGAATCATAGAGTATGACATCTTCATCAGTATGACATCAGCATACTGAGAACACTTGGCCTCAAAGCTCCTGATGATCTCATTCAGCAAAGTAAAGACTTTCTGTATATATTTCAGATTTCAATATTAATGTCAAAAATACGTAGGATGATTTTACATGGGATTTGTGCTACATTAGAACACTTAAGTAAACTAAATATTAAATAACCAGAAAAATTAAAATAAGGTGTAAACACTAAGCTAATCTGGGAATCTGCTATTGCAACACTTCATATGGATATTGAAGAACATTGCGAAAGAATGGAACACGCTACTTCTCAGGATAATCTACAGAGATTCTCTTGTATACTTCTGGCAAATTTGGGGTGGGTCGGGGGAAGGACTTTGTGGCTGTGCTTTGGAATTGGGATTCCCCTCCTCAGAAGGCTTTCCTTGTTTCTTCTTTGTTAACCACTCAGTGCACACAGTGTCTTCTATGGAGGAAGGCACTGGTCTGCAGGAAGCGGTCAAATCGCTTTTTAGAGCAAACCCAAGGCTTTTTAGGCAGCTCTAAAGGTAAAGGTAAAGGTTTCCCCTGACGTTACGTCCAGTTGTGTCTGACTCTGGGGGGTTGGTGCTCATCTCCATTTCTAAGCTGTCCGTAGACACCTCCAAGGTCATGTTGGAGGCTGGCATGACTGCATGGAGTGTCGTTACCTTCCCACTGGAGCAGTACCTATTGATTTACTCACATTTGCATGTTTTCGAACTACTAGGTTGGCAGAAGCTGGAGCTAACAGCGGGCGTTCACTCCACTCCCTGGATTCAAACCTGTGACCTTTTGGTCAGCATGTTCAACAGCTCAGCGCTTTAACATACTGTGCCACTGGGGGCTCCCTTAAATCTTTAGAACAATTCAAATACAAAAACAGTGAGCACTAGAGTTCGTGGTTATTAAAAGACCTGAGTCTATTCCAAGCAGATGCCTCAACTCTGGTGCCTAGGGCCCCTTCCGCACAGCTGAATAAAATCCCACACTATCTGCTTTGAACTGGAATATATGGCAGTGTGGGCTCAGATAACCCAGTTCAAAGCAGACACTGTGGTATTTTCTGCCTTGATATTCTGGGTTATATGGCTGTGTGGAAGGGCCCTTGATTAAAAGGGAAAGAAAATGCAAAAGAAATGGTTTAAACACAGCATTATTCCTTTATGAAGCTTCCCCCAGAGCTTCATCACTAATCTTACAAAGCAGGTAGGTCAGTAGGATGTCACTGACACTTGCAGGATGTCTGAGGACAACAGCTTGCCTATAACACTATGTAACAAAATCTGGAAAAAAATCTATTTCTGGTTTGAAAGTGTTATTCCCGTTAAATTGTGCTTTGAAAGTAGATGTTCTACTCCAGAAACTTCGTTTATGTGGCTGCCATGAACTATGTTTTTTAAAATCATGTCAGAAGTAAATTGAGAACATACTGCAGTGCGCTTCTGGTATGAGAGAATTGGCCATCTACAAAGACGTTGGCCAGTGGATGCCCGGATGTGTTACCATCCTGCTGGGAGGCTTCTCTCATGATCCCGGATGGGAAGCTAGGGCTGACAGACGAGAGCTCATCCCATCTCACGGATTAGAACCTTCAACCTTCAGGTCAACAGTTCAGCTGGCACCCACTGCGCCATCACGGCCCTACAAACTACAGTAGTGGCTTGCTCATCCATACAGTAAAATCTCGCTCATAAACGGGCCGACAGAACGTTGGATAAGCAAAAATGTTGGATAATAAGGAGGGATTAAGGAAAAGCCTATTAAATGTCAAATTACGTTATGATTTTACAAATTAAGCACCAAAACATCATGTTTTACAACAAATCAACAGTAAAAGCAGTTTAATACATGGTAATGTTATGTAGTAATTACTGTATTTACGACTTTAGCACCAAAACATTACAATGTATTGGAAACATTGACTACAAAAACACTGACTACTAAAAGGTGGACTGCGTTGAATAATACAGAACATTGGATAATACAGAATGTTGGATAAGCGAGACTCTACTGTATGATGAACTGGTTGAGACTCAATGAGATAGCCCGTTGAAAAAAAACTATCACAAAATGTTCAGCACGATGTCCCACAAAAATAAAGTTTTTGCAGTTTAATAAACTTTTTCCATGTCTTTATAACAGAACCAATTGGGAAATGACATTTATAACCCAGGAACAAAAATTGTGATATATAGTATACATAGTAGTAACATGTTGGCCTTATGTATAAGTTAAGGAAATATTTTGGGGCCAAAATTGTGAATTTGGATAGGCTGTAACTCAAGGGTAAAACTTTGGGGTACAACATGGGGCTCCATGGATCTATTCCATGGCAAGGCAAACACACTAGGACTGACTCGGGGGGGGCAGTTACTGTTACCAGGTGAGTATGCAGCGGAATCAGCAGAGTCCAGTTAACACCATGTGCAAAAGACTCAGACCAGGCAGAGGAATTAAAAGAACAAAAGGAAACTTTACTTGTTGAGTTGAAGTCAAATAAACAGTTCAGCAATCGTACAATGTCCTTTTAGTTGCATAGGATCAATAACTAATCAATCAGCATTCAGTATATACAGCATAGCATATTTAAACAGCTCCTTGACCGCAGCCAGAGAGCCTGTACATTTCTGTGCTCTCCCTACAAGCTCAAATTCCAACTGACAAACCAACTGACAAACCAAGCCATCTGCCATCAAACTGATACATTGTTTTAGGCGTGGCTTTGCCTCTGCAAAGCTGAGCTCTTTTGCAGAGATTTCCTGCAAACTTCTATGCAAGGATTTCTTTACACACACACATAGCAATTTGGCGCAATAGTTACCACCACAATTTCCCCATTGCAAACTGGAGAGTAGGAAGAGGATCAATTCTTTTAAGTTCTCCACGCAGGCACAAAACAAAGCTTTAGTCTGTCCACGGAAGACCCAAAAAGAAGCACTGCCCTCTCCACTCTTATTACACTCTTACACCTCTCTCTACATTGATGATTTAGCGCTGTTTTCAACTGGTCTCAAATAATGGTTTCATTGTGAAGATAATTACAGAAGAAATCCTGAAACAGTTTGAAGCCCCGATTATGGTTACACAAACTACAGAGCACCAATCCCCATTAAGGGCTTTCTTTGGCACAATTTTGTGGGAGTTTGCCTTCTGGCCGCTGCAGTTCAAAGCTAGCTTGAAAATGCATTGCTTGGTTAGTGTAAATGGGTATTACAAAAGGCCGGAAGCAGCACCATGAGAAACAGAGGTACGACATTGACTTGTATATAGGCTGAGCCTGGTTTTGGGGTCAATTTTTGAGCCTCATTTTTTAAAACGTATACACAACTATATATGAAAATTAATGGCCCTTAGCATTTGTATTCATAAACAATAATAAAAGAAATTGAGTCGTCTTTTATATAAATCAAACTAACGTATGAAGATGAATAAGGCAGAAGTGTAATTATGCAAAACAATTTGAATTAAATTAATGAGCATTTATGATCCAAATCATGATGAATCAACATTTTATGAAAGCCTATTAAGAGAGACATCTGAACTGAACTTACAAAATCTGATTTACAAAGGCAATTGGAATTGAGTTGTTCCTAATAATGGTAAATGTAGGACCCTTCCACACAACCATATAACCCAGAATATCAAGGCAGAAAATCCCACAATATCAGCTTTGAACTGGGTTATCTGAGTCCACACTGCCATATATTCTAGGTCAAAGCAGAAAATGTGGGATTTTATTCAGCTGTGTGGAAGGGGCCATAAAGCAAAGGAATGAAGGAAAACCAGAACCTTTTAAAAATAGATACAGAGTACTTTGAATTAACAGATGGTTGGAAAAATTTTAAGTCAAATTTTAGAGACTATTTTTTTCACGCAAATCATAATGAATCTTTCTCTAGAACAGATATATTTTTGGATTTCTAAGAATATTGCTAACAATGAAGATGAATATATTGCCCAAAACCTTTTCAGGCCATAATCCCTGTTTCTGAAAATTGAGCAAATGCACTTTGCACAGAGAGTTAATGAATACTTCTTAAGATAAAAATACTACAAGAATGTAAACAAAAATGGAGGAAATCCTTTGAACTGAATTTAGATAGGGATAAAAGATCTTAAAATCAAATTTAAACCAGATTTTAAAATAAAAGCACAAGAGGTCAACTATTCGATTTACAGTCTCAGTAATAGCTGTTTTGTCCCACAACTATTGCTATCAGATATGTAGTTATTGGCTTCATGTTTAAACATTTTATTTGCCATCTGAACAAGAATGATTTGCACGTGGTTGATTTTTTTTTAAGGATAGTTTTTGAGAAGACAGACTGGGGATATTATTCATAAAGTATCAAGAGTAAAATTTACCAAAAAAACTATACTGTATATTATATGTAAAACTGGGAAATGTGTTTGAATTAGTGCAAAATGATCCAGAATATACGTTTTGGTTAAACAAATCAGGGGTAGAGTCAGGGTTTCAGAGAAAATAAACGTCTTCCATGATGGAAGACGTTTGGGCACCATGAACTTAAGGAACCATCCACACGGTAGAATTATAGCAGATTGACACCGTTTAAACTGCCATAACTCCATCCTATGGAAACATGGGATTCCTAGCATGTTGTGGCATCAAATCTTTCGGACAGAGGGGAAAATCTTTCACAAAACTACACATCCCACAATTCCATAGCATTGAGCCATGACCATTAATGTGGCCAATTTGCTATTATTTTGGTGTTAACACATCCATGGCCTTGTTAGTCTGGACCAGTGTTTACAAAATTTGAGCCTCCAGCTGTTTTCGGCGACCAGAGCCTGGGAAACACTGGTCTGGATGATCCCTGGTCAGTCAATATTTGGATGTCACCCCTTCAGCTATTGTAGTGGACATGTTTAGATTTTGAAGCATTTTATATCTCAGATTTCTAGCTAAAGGATGCTTGGCCTATTATTATGTGAACAAGGATGTACAAGGACTTTGTTTGCATGCATTGAGCCCTGTGCCCAGGGACTACTTTTTCCCTTTATGATGCGCAATGGCTGGCGGAAGGATCCGGCTCATTCCATTGAGCGAGGCTGTCCCACTGGTGTCATACTTGGTTTTTTCTGCTTCCTCCATTGCCAGAGCTTTGGGCAGGATGGAGAGAGAGATTGGGGGAACAGGATATTAAATATATCCCCCCAAAGGTGAAGAGAGGAACAACAGGGAAATCTGGTAAAAAGCTCAGATAGTGAGGCTGTCGTGAACTGAACCTCCTTTGGCAGATGTCGCCTCCTTGGCCTTCCCGTCTTCGGAGGCCTGCGCAGTGAGTCATTTTGACACATGGCACAGCCATGGCTATTTGGATCTATTTGGTTAGAAAATGTTTCTAGTTCTCTCTTGGTTTTGTTATCCTCTTCGTTTTCAAATGCTACACAGATAACATTTGAATTTAAAAGCTGCTCTGTAGTTGGCATGATAATTTGGTTAGATTAGGAGGTGCTGCTGCTCTTATTTTTAAGAAATAATGGATGTCCCTGTGGTTTTGTGAATATTTCTGGGGCCTTTGCTGGGGGGCATTGTTGCTGTTCTTTCAGATGCATTCATTCTCCCTTGTAAATACAGCCTTGTTCTGGATTTCTACTGGTTTTCTTGGGGGAAAGTGGAAAGGCTGGGGAAACACTGGTATCTAGGGTTTGCTTTTCATACATCTCTGGAGGAACCTAAGAAGTCACCATTTCAATGCACAAAAATACAGGTGAGCCGCCTTTTAGCTCTTTTCATACAATCTCAGAATGCTTTTGTGGAGGGATTTTCTTTCCTTTGTTTTAAATAGTTGTTGTGGCCTAACAACTTTATATTCACAGCCAGACACAGACATCATCTCGGTAAGTCCCACTGCAATGCTCTTGTTCTATATAGAAATGTATTCATTGGTTTATTTCTATGAGATTCCTGGTTTGGGACTAGAAACAGAGTGGAGTGTTTTGAGACTATTTCACAGATCAGAACCAGAAACTCCTAGACCACCAAATAAAAGGTAATTTCCCCCCTCTGATGGCTTCCTTTATTTTGTTATGCTCTTCCTTGCACGGATAACCATATTTGAATTTAAAAGATTTGCAGTTTACATGCTGGTTTGGGTAGAATTTGAGATGTTCTTGTCTTGATTTTTAAGAAATAACAAATAGTTGTTGTGACCTAACAACCTTTATTCACAGTCGGCCAAAGACGTCATCTCAGTAAGTACCATTGCATTCATCTTGCTCTTTATGTCATCCTATTTCAGCTGAAACGGAATAAAACTCGGTCTTCTTTCTTCTCGTCTGGACGGTAAGAATTTCTGGCTAAACCTTGATTCATAGCGGCTCCCCCCCTTGCCAGGATCTTCGGACCTGCGGGGCAAGAAAGGAGCAAGGATTTCCCCTTAAAAGGAAATCCCTAATCGAATTCTAGCTCGATAACATTTATAGAAATGTATTTGTCTGTTTCTTTCTATGGGATTCCTAGTTTGGAGATGGGAGCCAGAGCGGGGTGTTTTGAGACTATTTTTCACAGATCAGGACAAGAAACTCCCAAATAAAAGGTAATTTTTTTACCTCCGGCCATATGATAGTCATACCATGCATGACTTTGATTTTAAGAAACAGATGTCTCTTTTTCTGTGATTTGCCTAACATATCTGTGACAGCTCACCTATACATCATCTTCAAAGCTGGATCTAGCAGATTTTGTCTTAATTTCAAACTTCTAAGCAGAAAAGAGGAGATATTGACTTGGTCCTGCTAATTCTGCTGTGCTCAAGGTAACATGTTTAGAAATACCACTTTTTTTACTATCTATAGCAATCAGCTTCTTATTCCCATAACCTCTTCTTTGGAAGGAATATTATTAGCAATTTTTTTTTATTTTTTTATAGATAACTAATTGTTTTGGATAGGAGGACAGGCACATGTTTTTTCATAAGCAATACCTAACTGTCATATCCTGAAATAGTTAGAATAAACAGTCTATGCAATTTGAATGTGAGATGCTGGAGCTCTTGCCTTAATTGTTTTTAAAAAGTTTTGTTTTGTTTAGTTGTGCTTAAGCTGATCTGTTATAATGCTTACATTGAAATGGAATTCTAGTTATGCATGTTTTAATGATGTTACTTTTTACTCCTAAGCTGTTTTAAGTCTCATTGTGAGAAATATTAATAGTAGTAGTAGTAGTAGTAGTAATACCTGGCCAAGAAGCTGAGTACCTCTCCAAAACATTGTGAAATCCCAATTCTGACAGGTTTTCTTTTCCTGAGAGAACACACTTGTGTTCTCTCAGGTTTTGCTTTTCCCCTTGTCGCATTGCTACAAAAAAAAAAAAAAAAGCAAAAGGCACTGGTGGTTGGCACTCCTGGTTTCCAGGATGGGGTTCAAGTCCCTGCGGTGCCCTTGCTGACCTCCCAATGCGACTGGGACTTCTTTTTCCAGGGGATCCCACATCAAGGAGGAAGTGAACCCACTCTGTCATTTAGTCCGAACTTGAGAGCAGTTTTCCTAGGGGCTGGAGCAAATTTTAGAAAAGGCTTTAGACCCTTGGATCTCACAGGTTTTTTGAAAGACCCTAAAGTTGCTGAAAAGAGTCCACTGCTGAGATTTATTTTACATTCTGATACTGCATACGACTGTTTTATTTTCTCCTTTTAATTGTTTTATTATTTTATTTATTTGTAGTATTTATACCCCACCCTTCTCACCCTGAAGGGGACTCAGAGCGGCTCACGGAGCATACATATGGCAAACATTCAATGCCGATCACACAATTAAGAAAGACAGACAACACAAACAGAGTTAAAGGCCGTTTTTCCCATCTTATTTCCTGCATCTTGGAGGCTGCACTCGACTCCGGCCACTGGTTTGGGGGGGGGGGGGGGGTGCTGTAGCTCCATCTTCCACGCCAAGGAGCTTTTCCTCCGGATCGATTTCCTTAAGGGCGCCTTTATTACTTCCCTGCTAAAAGCGGTACCTATTTATCTATTCGCATTTCCGCTTTCGACCTGCCAGGTGGGCAAGTGAGCTGGGCCTGATGATGGGTGCACATCCTGACCTGTGCTCGAACTGCCAACCTTTCAATTGGCAGGGTTTTTCTGCAGCACAGTGGTTTAGCCCGTTGTGCTAAGCCCGGCCCCTTTTCTTCATTGTAGGAACAGACAAATTTTCTGTTTTCATATATCTTCTTCGATATATGATAACATCAGCAAGAACACTGCCTGCTCAATCCTAGAAATCGACTGCAGCGCCAGTGAAGGAAGAATGGGTTATTAAAAGCTTGCTGAGTTAATCGAAATTGCCAATCTAACACTGATTCCAAAGAACCAACCAGGTGAAGATTTTTTTTAAAGATAGGAAACTGTTCATGAACTTTTTCCACAATAAAAAATCTTAACAATGTGATCATCTGCATCTATGGTGACTAGTAATTCCAGCAGGATTATTTAGTTGGATTTGTAATGGTAGAATAGAACATTTATCTTTATTATTATTATTTTTTGCCATTTGGCTTGGGGGATTAGAGCCTTTTGTATTTCAGTGAGTTAGGTTGTTAAATTTGATTTTTGGTATATTCTAATTTGGCATTAAGTTTACAGTTAGGTTGTTTGATGTGTCTCATTTTGATGTAGTTTGTTGATATGTTTTTTGTTGGCATTGAATGTTTGCAATATGTGTTGGAAATCGCCCTGGGTCTCCTCAAGGAGATAGGGTGGTCTACAAATAAATATTATCATCATCATCATCATCATCATCATTTTAGAAATGTACTAGCTATGCCCGGCCACGCGTTGCTGTGGCGTTGTCTGGTGGTGTTGGTGAGAACTTGTTGAGGTAGTGGTGGTATTGAATGTCTGTTGTATGGTTGTCTTTATGTTTAGTATGCATTTGGTTGTTTGTGTACTGTGAAAGTGGTGAGGGTAGAGGGGGTCTATGTCCCTGTATTGTATAGTATTTATACGTTATCCATGTGTTGGGAATGCTTGGATTGTGTCCTGCTGCATAGTAGAAAGGGTTGGGCTGGATGGCCCTTAGAGTCTCTCCAAACTCTTGTGCCTGTCCCCTGGGCTGAATGCATTGCTAGGAGACCAAGTGGGTGGAGCTTAGCCCTCTAACTGGCAGCAATTGGATAAAAATAATTATTCCTCTCCCTCTAATTAGGACTTTATTTTTCTTTTCTTTTTGTTGTATCAACCTAGAGCCGTGGATGATGGGTTGTGTTGCCAAATTTCGAGGTTGGGGGGGCCTGTAGTTTTGTTGTTTTGTCCGCTGCCCTGATGCCATCACTCTTTTATATATATAGATTTTAGTTTAGTTTAAGTTTTTTTCCCCTTCTTTTGATTGTTTTCTTTTTTCCTTTTTCTGAAAGTGTGTTGGTGACGGGAGGTCAGCTGTTCCTCTTTTTTTGGATTTTGGAGAGGCACGAATAGAAGGCAAACGGGAGAAATGTGCCAAGAGAAAGGCATGTCAAGAAAACCCTTGCTAGGAATGGCTTCTACCTGGAAATCAATGTCCTCATTGTGAAAGGTTGTGTGGATTCATAATAAATCCCCACAGTCACGTATTGATCTATCACCAAGATTCTACCTCTAGAAGACAATCATACTTGGCCACAACTTATAGCCCATGATGATTACTCTTTCTCTGAATTAGATTACTTGAATGAATTTTTTTTAAAAAAAATAAAGAACAAATTTCTCTTCACATTTTCTGGAGAACTCTTACTGAAAGCAGCACCTAATTGAGTTATCTTGCCTTGCTCTTGCCATTAAATGTCTTGACCAGTGAGTTAGCATGCACAGCCACAAATGAGACCTTCATGACGCCAGGGCACAAAAGTACTAGTTTCTGCTTTGTCTTAGGAGTTAGAATACCTTCTTGGGCAGTCTTCCTATTATCTAACAGGCTGCAAGCTGACTCATTATTTACATGCGCTGAGATATGAACACACACGCATCTCAGGCGAATGTTGTGCAAACCCTTGTAAGCACTTTAGCCTACTAACAATAGAATGATAGCACTGAAAGTACATTAAAGCAACCAAATCACACAATAGACATGATTGTTAACATTGCAGCACTGCTAACACTCAAACACTGAACGATATAAAATTTGAACATGTCCAATCAAAATGTCTCTAAAAATGCTCTTTAAAAGTCACATTCAAAAGTACTTACATTACTTTTGGAAGCTGTACTAAGAGACTATTAAGGTCCTGACAAATCCATACTTCTATGTGGATGGTTCCCAACTGGGTATTTTTTTTTTTCGTGTCAGGAGCAACCGGAGTTGCTTCTGGAGTGAGAGAATTGGCCGTCTGCAAGGACGTTGCCCAGGGGACGCCCGGATGTTTTGATGTTTTTACCATCCTTCTGGGAGGCTTCTCTCATGTCCCCGCATGGAGCTGGAGCTGATAGAGGGAGCTCATCCACACTCTCCCCAGGTGGGATTCGAACCTGGCAGCTTTCAGGTCAGCAACCCAACCTTCAAGTCACTTAGTCCACTACGCCAACTGGGTATTTATAACATACTAGCTGTGCCCGGCCACGCGTTGCTGTGGCGAAACATGGTGGTTTGGGAAATAAAGTATTGAGGAATTGGTGGTAGTTAAGGTCGAGGGTAAAGGTTTTCCCCTGACATTAAGTCCAGTCGTGTCTGACTCTGGGGGTTGGTGCTCATCTCCATTTCTAAGCCGAAGAGCCGGCGTTGTCCGTAGACTCCTCCAAGGTCATGTGGGATGACTGCATAGAGCGGCGTTACCTTCCCGCCAGAGCAGTACCTATTGATGCACTCACATTTGCATGTTTCCGAACTTCTGGGTTGGCAGAAGCTGGGGCTAACAGTGGGGGCTCTCTCCGCTCCCCCAATTCAAACCTGTGGCCTTTCGGTCCAGAAGTTCAGCAGCTCAGCGCTTTAACACGCTGCGCCATCAGGGGATATTATTTCCTAAAGGTTGTGAATATACAATATTTCTGATTGGTTTTTTTTTGTTTGTTGGAGGCAAGTATGAATGCTGCAATTAGGAAAAAATGATTAGGATGTAATGGCCTTGCAGCTTTAAAGCCTGGCTGTTTCCTCCCTAAGTGAATTTTTTCTTGGGAGGTGTTAGCTGGCCCTGATTGTTTCCTGTCTGGAATTCCCTTGTTTTCAGAGTGGTATTGTTTGCGATATTTTATGTGCTTCTACTGTCTGTGGCCCTGAGAAAATAGAGGATTTTCCAGACTTTGATGATGGGAATACTTTGTTGGGAGGTGTTAGCTGGCCCTGATTGTTTCCTGTGTGGAATTCCCCTGTTTATTTACTGTCCTGGTTTTAGAGATTATATTGTTCTGCATTATTCTATCCCAGTAATTATTTCATATTAAAGAAGAATCTCACTTATCAAACATTCGCTTATACAATGTTCTGGATTATCCAACGCAGTCTGCCTTTTCATAATCAATGTTTTTGTAGTCTGTGTTTTAAATTCATTGTGATATTTTAGTGGTAAATTTGTAAATACAGTACAGTAGAGTCTCACTTATCCAACATAAACGGGCCGGCAGAACGTTGGATAAGCGAATATGTTGGATAATGAGGAATTAAGGATAACCCTATTAACATCAAATTAAGTTATGATTTTACAAATTAAGCACCAAAACATCATGTTAGACAACAAATTTGTCAGAAAAAATAGTTCAGTACACAGTAATGCTATGTAGTAATTACTGTATTTATGAATTTAGCACCAAAATATCACGATATATTGAAAGCATTGACTACAAAAATGCGTTGGATAATCCAGAACGTTGGATAAGTGAGACTCTACTGTAAATACTACATAGCATTACTGCGCATGGAACTACTTTTTCTGTCAAATTTGTTGTATAATATGATGTTTTGGTGCTTAATTTGTATAACGATTACCTAATTTGATGTTTAATTGGCTTTTCCTGAATCCCTTCTTATTATCCAACATATTCACTTATCCTGCCGGCCTGTTTACGTTGGATAGGTGAGACTCTACTGTATATTGATAATCTTATATTATCTGCTCAGAACTGGATTATACGAGGCTCCTTCTTCACAGCTGTATAAAATGCACACTGAAGTGGATTATATGGCAGTGTGGAGTCAAGATAATCCAGTGCAAAGCAGATAATATAAGATTATAAATGGGTTATATTGCTGTGTTGAAGGGCCTTGAGTCTACACTGCCATATAATCCAGTTAAAATCTGATAATCTGTGGAAGAAGCCTAAGTGAGGCCTAAATCAGCCTGTCCCCGAACTGAAACCTGGCTGTCCCTTGGTTGCTAGGCAACGAAGTGGGCAGAGATTAGCCCTCTAAACTGGCAGCAATTGGATAAAAAAAAATATTGCTCTCCCTTTAATTAGGACTTTGTTTTTCTTTTCTTTTTGTTGTATCAACCTTGAGGCGTGGATGATGGGTTGTGTTGTCAAATTTTGAGGTTGGGGGGCCTGTACTTTTGTTGTTTTGTGAATTGCCGTGATGCCATCACTCTTTTATATATATAGACTATAGATACTTCAGTTGTACAAGCACTTAACTGTTGCAGTTTCCCTACATTTGGGATCCTAGCCTTGGGCCCTTTCCAAATAGCTGTATTAAATCCACATTGAACTGGATTTTATGGCAGTGTGGACCCAGATAAAGCAGATATTGTGGATTATTTGCCTTGATATTCTGAGTTATATGGTTGTGGGTGGAAAGGCCCTTAGAAAGCCCACTGCTGCTGTTTCATGACTTTCTATATGTGTATACTCTACTTTTCTTCCCAAAGTGAGATTCAGGGATGTTTACATATTAAATAAAGAGACAATAAATAAATAAATAAATAAATAAATACAATAAAGGGACTCCTCAGTTAACAAAGCTTATTACAAAGGGCTTTTAGGTCTGCTCTTCTCTTCTTTGTCTTTAATTTTGTCTAGCTGTTTGTTTATTTTCTAAGCACTATCAGAATTGGGAGGATAACAAAGGAGAGTTGAAGAAAGGTAGATTTTCTGTGTTCAGGTTGAAGAAATGTGTCTGCAATAAACAGTGTAATAAAGCTTTATCTGGGAAAGAATGGGATTCGGTTCTAACCAGTTCCATTGTAACTGTGTGCATCTGTATAAAACAAGCAGAGCAAACAGCAGCTGCCTTCAGAATCTCTTACTGAGCATGTCTTAAGGGCAAAACAGGAAGAAAATGGGAGAGGACATCAAACCCAATTCCCTGCTATGTAGAAACATGCAACTAATGAAATTCTGAAAGATGTCCAAGTTACTTTTGTTGACCGATTTCCAAAGATGAAGAACCCACTACTCTCTGAGGAAATCTATGTTTGTTTGATATGACTTCTTGTTTAATTTATAGAACTCCTAAATGATGGGTAGTAATTCCATCAGTGTAAATAGGGGAACATTAACCTCTTAGTAAATAGTTATTCCCTCAGGCCCCTTCCACACAGCGGAATAAAATCCCACATTATCTGCGTTGAACTAGAATATATGGCAGTGTGGACTCAGATAACCCAGTTCTAAGCAGATAATGTGGGATTTTCTGCCTTGATATTCTGGTTTATATGACTATGTGGAAGAAATCTCATCTGCATGATATCTACATATGGGTTGCGGTTACAAAGAGTGGTACTAAGAAAAACATTTAGCGCAATTACTGTTCCAGTCCAAGTGAATACAGATGCAATTTCAAATTGGAGACAGAGTACAGGATTTGTAACATTCCAGATGACATTCTCCACCTAAGTGGTGCAGAATCGCTGGCCCATGGACCTCAAATGACCTGCAAAGACCTGCTTATGTTCTTACATGCTTTGAATTTTACCAGGTAGGTTTCTTGACAAGGCTTTATTCAGAAGAAATTTGCCATTGCTTTGGTTGATGCTGAGAAAGTGCAACTTTTACCCAGGGTCACTCACTCACTTCCTGAGTGGGGATTTGAACCCTGGCCACCTGGAATCCCAGTTTGACACTCAAGTCTCAACACCATGCTGGCTCCCAGGCTTCCTTATAAATGTATGCATGTCTTTCAAGTTGCCTGGCAATCTCATGAATTTCATAGAGTTTTCTTAGGCGATGAATTATCAGAGGTGGTTTTGCAGTTCCTTCCTCTGAAATAGAGTCTATGGCACCTAACATTTGGGGATGGTCTCCCATGCAAGTCCTAATCAGAGTTGGCCCTGTTTGCTTCCAAAATCAGATGGTATATGGTGCCTCAAGAATATTGAGGCAGTAGACTTCCTGCCAACCTAGCAGTTCGAAAACATGCCAATGTGAGTAGATCAATAGGTACCGCTCTGGCGGGAAGGTAACGGCCCTCCATGCAGTCATGCCGGCCACATGACCTTGGAGGTGTCTACGGACAACGCCGGCTCTTTGGCTTAGAAATGGAGATGAGCACCAACCCCCAGAGTCAGATATGACTGGACTTAACGTCAAGGGAAACCTTTACCTTTACCTTAGACTTCCTTATACAACCCTCCAAATCTAAGCTGAGGTGCTTTCGCCTTAAGTCCTGCTCCTTAGGAAAGGCTAGGAAAGAGAGAAACTGGCTGTGCTTAAAGCCACCCTCTGGAATAATGCCTCCCAAACATTGGCCCAATGTTCTAGACTTCAGCTACCAGAGTTCCTGATCATTGCTGAGAAAGGTGGAAGTGTATGGTGTATGCATTTAGTTTAGGACACATGGTCTTAGTTGCCTTTTGACTTCCCTGCTGCCAATATCTATCCTTCTGAATTGCTTCACCCTTTTAGTGTTGGGACTGGGTGGTTGTTAATAGTATCCTCGTCTGCTTTTGTTGTGAGGCATTCAATGTTTGCCTCTATGTGTTTTTAGTGTGTTGTAATCCGCCCTGAGTCCCCTTGGGGAGATAGGTCGGAATATAAATAAAGTTTTATTTATTAATTATTATTTATTTTCTATTAAATCATCTTTCATGATATAGGAAATGTTTAAGCTACCTGATGTTGTGTGCCTTTAAGTAATTTCTGATTTATCATGATCTTACGGTGACTGTTTCTGGGAAAAATTTGTTCTCTGAAGCTGGGAGAATGTGACTCACCCAAGTAAGTAAGTAAGTAACTTTATTTTTCTATCCTGCCACCATCTCCCGGCTGGGACTCGGGGCAGCTAACACGGGACAAAGGCCCGAAAACAATAACCAAAGTACAACAAATAAAACATTACAAAGAGTAAAAACACAATAAAACGACATTATGCAGAACAATACATCAATCCATAAAAGCTCATTTAAAACATAAAATGAGTAACAATATAATAAAATAAGATAGACCACCAATTTGGTGGAGGGGGATAGCATGGAGGGGCCATTTAGATTTCACTCAAGGCCACCAAGTGAGTTTCCTTGGCTAAGCAGGGATACAAACCCTGCTCCAAAGGTGTGGTCATATACTCAAACCACTACACCATGCACACAACTCTTATTTAGTGATAGCAAATTCCAAATTAGCTCTTCTGCCGATTGGATGCATGAAATAGTTGTTTCCAGAACAATTAACAGACATTGTTAGCATGTTCTTTGTAGTTTTCTGTATGTCATAGCAGTAGCAGTTTTTATGTCAACTGCAAGGTGCTGTTTTTTTTCCATATATAAAATGTTTAATTTGTAAAATTTGAATGCTATGTATTTTCACAACCAACAGGAAAGTGTTATGCTGCTGCAAAGCTGAAAGTTATACACAGAAAATGGGCCTCGAGGCAAAGCATGATCTTTGTTCAGCGAAAACTGATGGAATTTGGCCAGGAGCAATCCAACTGCAGAAGCAAAGGCAGCAGCTGCTGCACTGCAAGTCCTGGGACGCAGTTCCAGCTACGTAAAGAAAAGGTGCTGCCTTCAATCCACGGATTGATCAACTCGCTCATTAACACTTTTAGCTGAAATGTTCAATGCTATTTTATGCTAGCGACTATGGTTTTGAATCTTGGGAGAGGATTCCGAAAGAATCTGAAGAAATTCTGCCAAGAAAACCCCAAAATAGGTTCGCTTTAGAAGTAGAAATGACTTGAAGACTCATAGAAACGAGTCTGATAGTACAGTCATTAAATCAGAGCTTTCCAAACTGTGTCATGACATGTCAGTGGTGTTGGCTGCAGTGTGTAGGTTTGTCACGCAATTATGACTGGAATCACAGGGTTGCTGTGAGTTTTCCAGGCTGTATGGCCATGTTTCAGAAGCATTATCTCCTGACATTTTACCTGCATCTATGGCAGGCATCCTCAGAGGTTGTGAGATCTATTAAAAACTGGGCAAGAGAGGTTTATATATCTGTGGAAAGCATGGGAGAAAAACTCTTGCCTGTTTGAGGCAAGTGTTAATGTAGCAATTGGCCACCCTGATTAGCATTGAGTGGTTTGCAGTTTCAAGGAAATGTATGTCTAAATATTCAAAACGATGGCACACTGAGGAGTGGGCAAGTTTTTTTCCGGCTGCTCCGGAGACCAGGAAACAAAGAGGATTCAAAACTAAGGAAAAGAGCTTCCACCTAACCGTTAGGAAAAACTTCCTTATGGTAAGAGCTGTTTGGCAGTGAAATTTGCTGCCTTGGAGTGTGGCAGAGGGTCATTCTCTGAAGGTTTGTCACAGAGGCTGGATGGTCATCTGTTGGGAGGACATGAGGGAAGCCTCCCACAAGGATGGTAAAAACATCAAAACATCCGGCTTTCCCTAGGCAATGTCCTTGCAGAAGACGGCCAATTCTCTCACACCAGAAGCAACTTATAGTTTCTCAAGTCGCTTCTGATATGAAAAAAAACCAACAACAATTGGGGTGCTTTGATTGTGTGTTCCTGCATGGTAGAATGGGGTTGGACTGGATGGCCCTTGTGGTCTCTTCCAGCTCTTTGCTTCTGTGTTTTTCAAAATATAAAAGAAAGATTCTCATGAGATATGTTGTGTGCCTATACATTTTGGTTTTACAATTTACATTTGTGTATGTATTACTTATAAGAGGTTGGTTTAATGCACATGAACCAAACTCAAGGCCAAATCACCATGTCATTTTATGTAGCACTCTAGATGCTCATCTACAACTTCTGTATTCCTCATCATTAGACATCATGATTAGAACACACTGGAGTTCTTATACAGGGACATATGGAAGGCTGCAGTGTATTTTGTTTAGTCAGGAGAGTGGGCTTTAGTCTAGATACAAGGATTGTGGATAGGATGCCTGACGTTAAAAAGTCCTTTAACTTTTCCCCAACCTCAGAGTTACAAGTGCAGTAGGACTGAAATTCCCATTACCCCCAGTCACTATGTATGTTAACACTATGTAACAAAATTTGAACAATTTTCTGTTCCTGGTTTGAAAGTGTTATTTCCTGTTTCATTGTACAGTACTATCTTTGAAAATAGTTGTTATACTTTGTTTTTGTGGCTGCCACAAACTATGTTGAATTGTGTTGTCGAAGGCCGGAATCACTTGTGTTGCTGTGAGTTTTCCAGGCTGGATGGCCATGTTCCAGAAGCATTCTCTCCTGATGTTTCACCCACATCTATGGCAGGCAACAGAACTCACAACCTCTGAGGATGCCTACCATAGATGTGGGCAAAACGTCAGGAGAGAATGCTTCTGAAACATGGGCATCCAGCCCGAAAAACTCACAGCAACCCTATGTTGAATTGGTTGAGGCTCAATGAGATATTCATTGAAAAACTATAGCAAAATGTGCTGCAGGATGTCCCGCAAACATAACGTTTTTGCAGTTTAATACCTCTTTTCCATGTTTCTATGATAGAACCAATTGGGGAAATGATGTTTAAAAACCAGGAACAAAAATGGTGTTACATAGTGTAATCTAAAATGATGAGAATTCAATAACATCTGGGAATCTTAACTGGGTAAAAACTACAGCACCGGCCACCATGAGATAGATAGATAGATAGATAGATAGATAGATAGATAGATAGATAGATAGATAGAGATAGATATAGATAGATATAGATAGATATAGATATATAGATAGATATAGATAGATAGATATAGATAGATATAGATAGATATAGATATAGATATAGATATATAGATATATAGATATATAGATATATATATATATATGAGATCCTCTGTATCCAGAGCTCTTTGAAGGCAACCATAAATAAGCCTGATGTGACCCTCTATGAAAGTGAGTTTGACAATCCAGCTCTAGTTTGCCAGTTTAACTTAATTACTCTGCCACAAAACGATACATGTCTAAAAAGTGTGTCACCAACAGGAAATGATTGGAAAGCTTTGAATGACATGTTTTCAATGAGGATTTGGAACAATCATCTATTTTGGTGACACACGGCACCAGAATTAAGACAAATGGAGCCCTGTGTTATTGAAGTCACAAAGTCCCTTATTTGGGCCCTGAAGGAGGTAGGCCCGGTTGGTCCACACTGCCTGCTTTGTGACACACTCCCATAGACTATCAACTCTATCATTATGTCTGGAATTGCTCCGAAACAGAACGCCTCCAAATTTAGATTTGTACCACATAAGCAAAATCCATCAAGAAAAAAAATTAGCAGGGAGATGGGGCCCTGTGTTTAAGCACATGGTAAATCTGGCACTGGTGATGCACCATTTGTACACATGCATCATTTTGCGACACAGGAATGCAGTTTGGTAGCAAACTGGAAGTCAAACCAAGCCCTTATAAGAGATGCAACCATGTGCATACATGGTAATCACATGTATGGGGACACAACATATATCGTGAAAAACTTTCATTTATATTTTTAGAAGACATATGACTGATTGCTTATGTCACATAGACTCAGGCCCCTTCCACAAAGCTGAATAAAATCCCACATTATCTTATTTGAACTGGAATGTGTGGTAGTGTGGACTCAGATAGCCCAGTTCAAAGCAAACCTTGTGAGATTTTCTGCGTCGATACTGTGGGTTATATGGCTGTGTGGTAGGGCCCTGAGCTGTTTCTAGCTATGCTTGGGCGGCACACACAGCTGACACACTAATAAAGTGTCACAGCACACAGTTTGGAAAGCTCTGACCTAGTCCTTCCATTGGCTCTGGTTCAACTCCGCTCAGCAGACAATGGAACAGGGTCAGGAGGAGGAGGAGGAGGGTTGAGCAAGCACAGAAGAGCAAAGCAGGGCTGGTCTCCCATGCCTTTGAGTGGTATAATACAAAAGGCATTGAAGGGAGTTTCCTCTGCTTCCAGCCAACAGGCCAGCTTTAATTCCCAGGAGCAGGCCAAAGGTCACCTCCACAACCCGTTAGACTTGAAGGAAGATGCTTGGGAAACCCCTCCTGCTACACCTACAAAAATGAGGGCGAGGCAGAGCCGCTAGCTTCACTGAAGAAGAGCTTGCATGTATTTTTGTCGCTGCTTCCAGAAAAGGAGTGGCTCAAACACAAGAAACTCCCAGAGTTAGAAGAGACTCCTAAACATCATCCTGGCCCCTTCTAGGGCCCTTCCACACAGTCCGATATCCCAGAATATCAAGGCAGAAAATCCCACAATATCTGCTTTGCACTAGGTTATCCGAGTCCACACTGACATATATTCCATTTCTAAGCAGAAAATGTGGGATTGTATACAGCTCTATAGGGGCTCTTCCACACAGCCCTATATCCCAGAATATCAAGGCAGAAAAATCCCACAATACAGTAGAGTCTGACTTATCCAACATTTATTTATTTATTTATTTACAGTATTTCAATTCCGCCCTTCTCACCCCGAAGGGGACTCAGGGCGGATCACATTACACATATAAGGCAAACATTCAATGCCTTAACATAGAACAAAGACAAACACGGGCTCCGAGCTGGCCTAGAACTCATGACCTCTTGGTCAGAGTGATTTGTTTCAGCTGGCTGCTGGCTGCTCAACAGCCTGCGCCACAGCCCAGGCTTATCCAACATTCTGGATTATCCAACGCAGTTTGCCTCCCGCCCCAATCCACAGCTGTTTCTCTAGGCAGCAAGGATTTAACTTTTTGTGGATTTAATTTTCAACAATGTTGCTACTGTAAGTTCATTTTATGCAATTCTATCTTTATTTGTAGTCAATTTGTTAGTAGCCAATGTTTTTTTAGTCAATGCTTTCAATATATTGCAATGTTTTGGTGCTAAATTCATAAATACAGTAATTACTACATAACATTACCATCTTTTGGACTGCTTTTTCGGTCAATTTGTTGTGAAACATGATGTTTTGGTGCTTAATTTGTAAAATCATAATGTAATTTAACGTTTAATAGTATTTTCCTTAGGTAAAAGTAAAGGTTTTCCCCTGACATTAAGTCCAATCGTGTCCGACTCTGGGGGTTGGTGCTCATCTCTATTTCTAAGCCAAAGAGCCGGCGTTGACCGTAGACACCTCCAAGGTCATGTGGTTGGCATGACTGCATGGAGCGCCGTTACCTTCCCGCCGGAGCGGTACCTATTGATCTACTCACATTTGCATGTTTTCGAACTGCTAGGTTGGCAGGAGCTGGGGCTAACAGTTGTGTGCTCATTCTGCTCCCGGGATTTGAACCTGGCACCTTTTGGTACGCAAGTTCAGCAGCTCAGTGTTTTAACGCACTGTGCCACCAGGGGCCCCAGTATTTTCCTTAATCCCTCCTAATCCCTCCTTATTATCCAACATTTTCGTTCATCCAATGTTTTGCCTGGCCCGTTTATGTTGGATAAGTACTGTATCTGTATCTGCGTTGTATCTGTATCTACTGTATCTGTATCTGTATCTACTGTATCTGCGTTGAACTGGGTTATCTGAGTCTACACTCAGATAATATGGGATTCTCTGCCTTGATGTTCTGGGATATAGGGCTGTGTGGAAGGGCCCTGGACGAGGCCTCAGATAACCCAATTCAAAGCGGATATTGTGAGATTTTCTGCCTTGATATTCTGGGTTATATGCCTGTGTGGAAAGGCCCTGAGTCAGTACTGTGAGATAATCTGGGATAAACACAAAACCTGGGGTCTGATCCTGCGATATGGGGCCTGTCTAGGGGCCCTTCCACACAGCTGTATAAAATCCACACTGAACTGGATTATATGGCAGTGTGTACTCAGATAACCCAGGCTCTTCCACACAGCTGTATAACCCAGAATATCAAGGCAGATCATCTCCAATATCTGCTTGGAACTGGATTATCTGAGGGCCCTTTCTCACAGCTGAATAAAATCCAAGATTATCTACTTTGGAGTGGAATACAGTAGAGTCTCACTTATCCAAGACTCGCTTATCCAAGGTTCTGGATTATCCAACGCATTTTTGTAGTCAGTGTTTTCACTATATCATGATATTTTGGTGCTAAATTCGTAAATACAATAATTACAACATAAGATTACTGCGTATTGAACTACTTTTTTCTGTCAAATCTGTTGTATAACATGATGTTTTGGTGCTTAATTTGTAAAATCATACCCTAATTTGATGTTTAATAGGCTTTTCCTTAATCCCTCCTTATTATCCAAGATATTCGCTTATCCAAGGTTCTGCCAGGCCCGTTTAGTTTGGATAAGTGAGACTCTATTGCAGGGGTCCCCAAACTAAGGCCCAGGGGCCGGATGCGGCCCTCCAAGGCCATTTACCTGGCCCCCGCCCTCAGTTTTAGACTTAGGCTTGCCCAAAGTCTGAAATGACTTGAAGGCACACAACAACAATCCTACTTAACATTGGGCAGAAACAGGCCCACACTTCCCATTGAAATCCTGATAGGTTTATGTTGGTTAAAATTGTTTTTATTTTAAAATATTGTATTGTTCATTCATTTACTAATATTGTGCTATGGTAATAATATAATATATTGTGTATAATATAATATTGATAATAATATTATAATGTAATACAATATAATATTTATTTATTTATTTATTTATTTATTTATTTATTACAGTATTTCTACCCTGCCCTTCTCACCCAGTATGGGACTTAGGGCGGCTAATAATAATAAAGGTTAAGTTTTCCCCTGACGTTAAGTCCAGTCATTTCTGACTCTGAGGGTTGGTGCTCATCTCCATTTCTAAGCCGAAGAGCAGGCGTTGTTCGTAGACACCTCCAATGTCATGTGGCCGGCATGACTGCATGGAGCGCAGTTACCTTCCCACCGGAACGGTACCTATTGATCTACTCACATTTGCATGTTTTCGAACTGCTAGGTTGGCAGGAGCTGGAGCTAACAGCGGCCGCTCACGCCGCTCCCAGGGTTTGAACCTGGGACCTTTCGGTCTCCAGCTCAGTGCTTTTACACACTCCGCCACCGGGGCTCCCCAATAATACTACAATGTAATAATATTGTATAATATAATAATATTAATTATATATTATATATTAAATGTAATATTACTAATAATAATATGGTATAGTGGTATAGTACAATATAGTAATATATAATGCTAATATTGTTCTATGCTAATAATATAATATATTGTATGTACATACAACTTGTTAGTCGCTGAGTCCCCTTCGGGGTGAGAGGGGGTGGAGCATAAATGTAGCAAACAAATAAATGAATCATAGAATCGTAGAGTTGGAAGAGACCTTGTGGGCCATCCAGTCCAACCCCCTGCAAGAAGCAGGAAATAAATAAATGATTGTTGTTGGTTTTTTTTTTGTACTACAAATAAGACATGTGCAGTGTACATAGGAATTTGTTCATTTTTTTTTTTCAAATGATAATTCGGCCCCTCAACAATCTGAGGGACCATGAACCGGCCCCCCACTTTAATAATAATAATAATAATAATAAAGACTGACAAAGTTCTGGAACACAACACACCAGACATCACAGTTGTGGAAAAGAAAAAGGTTTGGATCATTGATGTTGCCATCCCAGGTGACAGTCGCATTGACGAAAAACAACAGGAAAAACTCAGCCGCTATCAGGACCTCAAGATTGAACTTCAAAGACTGTGGCAGAAACCAGTGCAGGTGGTCCCGGTGGTGATGGGCACACTGGGTGCCGTGCCAAAAGATCTCAGCCGGCATTTGGAAACAATAGACATTGACAAAATCACAATCTGCCAACTGCAAAAGGCCACCCTGCTGGGATCTGCACGCATCATCCGAAAATACATCACACAGTCCTAGACACTTGGGAAGTGTTTGACTTGTGATTTTGTGATACGAAATCCAGCATATCTATCTTGTTTGCTGTGTCATACAATAAAATAATAACTTTATTTTTATACCCCGCCCCATCTCCCCGAAGGGACTCGGGGCGGCTTACATGGGGCCTAGCCCGATAAAACCATCAATATCAATAGCACGACTATAAAACAATTATACCAGTAAAACATCACTAGCAATAAAACAATCGTTAAAATCAGCAAGAAGCATACAAAAAACATACAATATTAAAACAGGAGACTAATTCATAAAATCCAGAACACTTTAAAAGTTTGAGGACCCCTGCTCTACTGTATCTGCTTTGAACTGGGTTATCCGAGCACACAAACTCCGATCAGGTGGGATTTTCTGCCTGGATATTCTGGGATATAGCGCTGTGTGGGTTGGCTTTGGGATCTCATTAGGAATGCTGACTTTGCAATAGTCAGGTCTATGTAAGACCAATGGGAAAGGGGCTCTGGAGGCTCTGCAGCCCTACCTGATCCAAGTTTTCTTCCTCCAGGTTGGGACTTTGGGCAGGGCATTCCTCTCATTGGAAGGGGGGGGGTTCAGGTGTGCCTCTCGGCCTCCTTTACCTGGAACATAGGTGTCGGCCCTTTCTTCGTCGGGCAGCGCGTCCCAACTGCGAGAGGCAGGCAGCGGGTTCCTCCTCTTCACCAGGAAGGCTCTGGGCATGCTGAGCAGGAGGAGAGGGGCCTTCTTCCCTGTTTCTTCTCCCAGTCTAACCAGTCCTGCCGATGCCTTCGAGGAAGGCCCCCTCCCCGCAATTCCCGACGGCGTCTCCGGGCAAGGCACCTCCAGGAAACTTACCTGGGAGGGAGCATGCGTGCTGCAAACATAACGGTGTCAACAAGCCTCCCTACCTGTCCGACCGGTTGGGGCAGCTCTGCTTTGTTCCAACCCATCCTTGAGATCCGAATGTTTGCGGAGCGGGGAAGGCCTGGGAATGAGGAGGGGGCAGGACAAGGCGGGAAACTTCCCCCACTCATCCAGACTCATGCTGCTTACC
Organism: Anolis carolinensis; assembly: GCF_035594765.1. Classification (NCBI taxonomy): domain Eukaryota; kingdom Metazoa; phylum Chordata; class Lepidosauria; order Squamata; family Anolidae; genus Anolis; species Anolis carolinensis. The sequence goes on from NC_085844.1 coordinate 132,702,781, forward strand.
CCTTTCCCCCCTTTCAGACCCAGAAGTTTGTACCTGACCCACCTAGGTATATAAATAGGTATGAAAACCAAACATCTGGTAACACAGCAACATTTGCAAGGCCTGCTAAACAGTCCGATTTCCCTTTTCATGAAGTACAGCTGAAGCATCTGTTGCAGAGAGAGTCCACTGTCAATGTAACAGATGCGTGTAAATGGCTAAAATAGCTACTGGTAGAGTCTCGCTCATCCATCCTTTGCTCATCCAGCGTTCTGTATTATCCGACACAGTCTGCCTTTTAGAATCATAGAATAGTAGAGTTGGAAGAGACCACATGGGCCATCCAGTCCAACCCCCTGCTAAGAAGCAGGAAATCGCATTCAAAGCACCCCCGACAGATGGCCATCCAGCCTCTGCTTAAAAGCCTCCAAAGAAGGAGCCTCCACCACGGCCCTGGGGAGAGAGTTCCACTGTCGAACAGCCCTCATAGTGAAGAAGTTCTTCCTGATGTTCAGGTGGAATCTCCTTTCCTGTAGTTTGAAGCCATTGTTCCGTGTCCTAGTCTGCAGGGCAGCAGAAAACAAGCTTGCTCCCTCCTCCCTATGACTTCCCTTCACGTATTTGTACATGGCTATCATGTCTCCTCTCAGCCTTCTCTTCTGCAGGCTAAACATGCCCAGCTCTTTAAGCCGCTCCTCATAGGGCTTGTTCTCCAGACCCTTAATCATTTTAGTCGCCCTCCTCTGGACGCTTTCCAGCTTGTCAACATCTCCCTTCATCTGCGGTGCCCAAAATTGGACACAGTATTCCAGGTGTGGTCTGACCAGGGCAGAATAGAGGGGGAGCATAACTTCCCTGGATCTAGACACTATTCCCCTATTGATTCAGGCCAGAATCCCATTGGCTTTTTTAGCAGCCGCATCACATTGTTGGCTCATGTTTAACTTGTTGTCCACAAGGACTCCAAGGTCTTTTTCGCACACACTGCTGTCAAGCCAGGCGTCCCCCATTCTGTATTTTAGTACAGTAGAGTCTCACTTATCCAACAGAAACGGGCCGGCAGAACGTTGGATAAGCGAATATGTTGGATAATAAGGAGAGATTAAGGAGAAGCCTATTAAACATCAAATTAAGTTATGATTTTACAAATTAAGCACCAAAACATCATGTTATACAACAAATTTGACAGAAAAATAGTTCAATATGCAGTAATGCTACGTAGTAATTACTGTATTTACGAATTTAGCACCAAAATATCACGATGTATTGAAAACATTGACTACAAAAATGCGTTGGATAATCCAGAACGTTGGATAAGCGAGTGTTGGATAAGTGAGACTCTACTGTAGTTAATATTTTGTGGGCCCCTGGTGGCACAGTGTGTTAAAGCGCTGAGCTGCTGAACTTGTGGACCAAAAGGTCCCAGGTTCAAATCCCAGGAACGGAATGATCACCCGCTGTTAGCCCCAGCTCCTGCCAACCTAGCAGTTAGAAAACATGTAAATGTGAGTAGATCAATAGGTACCGCTCCGTCGGGAAGGTAACAGCGCTCCATGCAGTCATGCCGGCCACATGACCTTGGAGGTGTCTATGGACAACGCTGGCTCTTCAGCTTAGAAATGGAGATGAGCACCAACCCCCAGAGTTGACTGGACTTAACGTCAGGGGAAACCTTTACCTTACCTTTATTTTGTAGTCAATGTTTTCAATTCATTGCAATGTTTTGGTGTTAAATTCGTAAATACAATAATTACTATTTAATGTTCCCATGTGTTGAACTGCTTTTACTGTTGATTTGTTGATGTTTTGGTGCTTAATTTGTAAAATTATAACGTAATTTGAAATTTAATAGGCTTTCCCTTAATACCTCCTTATTATCCTACATTTTCACTTATCCAACGTTCTGCCGGCCTGTTTATGTTGGATAAGCAAGACTCTACTATATTATCAAACACAATGAAGTTAGGCACCTTCTACACAGTTGAATAAAATCCCACAATTTATTTATTTAGTTAATGTATTTACTAGCTTGGGTACCTGGCAATGCCTGGGTTATTTGAAAGGGCCGTTGTCTGTTTTTGAATGTTAGGTAATGTCACTTTGGTCATATGTTATGCCATTTCTTAGAAAAAAACACTATCTTTGCTTTTGTTTTTTTATGAATGCTCTCATTAGAAAATGCATAAGGATGTGAGTGAACTACAGTTCCCAAAAATCTTGAGTCAACCCTTCCAAAACTCCCTCAGTATTCACAGTTGGTCATATTAGATCTGTGTGCCAAATTTAGTCCAGATCCATTCAGTGTTCTCTGAATACGGGTGAACTATAACTCTCTGGTGCCAAGGTCATTCACCCACAAAGCCTGCCAGTATTTACAGTTGGCCATGTTGGGTCTGTGTGCCAAGTTTGGTCTAAATCCATCATTGGTGGGGTTCAGAGGGCTCACAGAATACAGGTGAACTATAACTTCCAGAGATAAAGGCCAATAACCCACAAAGTCCATCAGTATTCCTAGTTGGCCATGTTGAATTTGTGTGCCAAGTTTGATCCAGATTCATCATCAGATGGGTTCAGTGATCTCTGAATACGGGTGAACTATAACTCCTGGATGTCAAAGTCAATCACTCCCAAACCCCTCCAGTATGCAAATTTGGCCATGTTGAGTTTGTGTGCCAAGTTAGCTCCAGGTCCATCGTTGGTGGGGTTCAGGGGGCTCTTAGATTGCAGATGAACTATACATCCCAGTCCCTACAACTCCTAGAAATCATGGTGAATTGTCCCCAAACCTCTCTCTCTCTTGTATGTTCAGTTGCTGATCAATTCCTCTGTTTGCTGTGTGCCATAGGAAAGGGTTAAGAGAGAGGCAGTGGGTGGTATCATGTAAATGAAGACAGAAAGGAACACTGGGATGTGCTCGCTGTGACCTGCAATGTCCTGGGAGGGAGTGACTTGGTGGAACCACAGCACTGGGAACTACAGCCTGTTTGTGGAGGCCAGAGGCTGTTTGTGTGAGCAGACACTCATGCCATATACACACATACAGATTTTCACTTTTTTATGTGTATAGAAGATACATATACCACTTTTCTCACCCCTGAGGGGACTCAAAGTGGTTCACATTAAATACATGGCAAAATTCAATGCCTCACAAATAATAAAACAGCACATTACACATCTAAAACAGTGGCCTATCATTGTAATTAAACCATGAAAACTATAAAACATCAGATATAAACATAAAGCAATTTTAAATTGCATTGATTCCGAGATTGTCATCCATCTGCTACACTGTCTCTATGGCCAGCCTAACTGGTTGTAGCGTTTGCTGTTGTGGGTGGATTTCTAGCTGGGATATTGGCGAACGAGTCCCCCTGTTGTCGACTCTGTAGGCAATAGGGAGGTATAGCTGTACAGTAAACACTCTCGAGACCATTGTTCCCCCCACCTCCTCCCACCCTGGTATTCAGCTGTTCTAAGTTGTCCTTAACTATCAAGGATACAATCATATAGACAGTCCAGTTTCCTTTTAAGATCCTCTTGTTGGTTGTTGTATGTCTTTCGGGCTGTGTGGCCATGTTCCAGAAGTAGTCTCTTGTTGTTGTTTATACGTTCGATTGCTTCCGACTCTTCGTGACCTCATGGACTAGCCCACGCCAGACCTCTCTGTAAGCCGTCACCACCACCAGTTCCTTTAAGGTCAAACCAGTCACTTCAAGGATACTGTCCATCCATCTCGCCTTTGGTCAGCCCCTCATTCTTTTTCCTTTCATTTTCCCCAGCATCATTCTCTTCTCCAAGCTGTCCTGTTTTCTCATTATCTCAATATCCTTCCCTCCAGCGAGCAGTCAGGCTTTATTTCCTGGAGTATGGACTGGTTGGATCTTCTTGCAGTTCAAGGAACTCTTTGAATCTTCTTCCAACACCACAGTTCAAAAACGTCTATCTTCCTTCACTCAGCCTTCCTTATGGCCCAGCTCTCACATCCATAGGTTACTATGGAAAATTTATTTTATTTATTTACAGTATTTATATCATTGTATAATACCATTGTTTTAACCATGTGGACCTTCATTGCCAGTGTGATGTCTCTACTCTTTACTATTTTATCGAGATTGGTCATTGCTCTCCTCCCAAGAAGGAAATGTCTTCTGATTTCCTGGCTGTAGTTTGCATTTGCAGTAATCATCGTGCCCAGGAATACAAAGTCTGTCATTGCCTCTGCGTTTTCTCCCTCTGTTTGCCAGTTATCAGTCAGTCTAGTTGCCATAATCTTTGTTTTTTTATGTTTAACTGCAACTCCGCTTTTGCACTTTCTTCTTTCACCTTGGTTAGAAAGCTCTTCAGCTCCTCCTCGCTTTCAGTCATCAAAGTGGTATCATCTGCATATCTAAGGTTGTTAATGTTTCATCTCACCACATTAAAACAGTGAACGTGACTCTTAATGAGACATGCTGCATTATACAGGCAAGAGGCCACTATAGCTAGAAATGCAATCCAATAATATGAACTATAAAACAGTAATTAAACCAAAATATAATCCATGTGTTACCAACACACATACATTCATAGAAAGTAAAACTCTATATTCAGAGTTTGGGAGTCCAATGCCCACCAGAGTTCATGTTCCACATGGAGGACTGTATAAGTCACTAATTGTGAGTCCAAATTTAAACGTCCAAGTAAGTGAATCCTTTTATGAAATCCAATGTTTTAAACAAGGTTAGTCACCATCCACAACTGGCTGTCTGTAGACCTGCCTCCCAGAGCTTATGAAAGGGCTGTGTTATTTTCCAGAACTGGTTATAGATCCTTGATAATGTTTCAATGATGGTAGGTGACAACTAGGGTTCTTCTGTCATTTTGTGTTTTTGGCCTATCTTTCAGCAGATGGTTCCTGGGTATTATTAATCTTACCTTATGTATTTATTTCTTCATTTAGTGGGCATTGCAGTTTGAGAAATCTTTGTTTTAAGTCCAAGAGTTTTGACTATCTGTCTTGTGGGTCTGAGAAGATGCAGTTGTATCAGATGGTTGTAAAAATGGAATTGATTATATGTTCTGAATGGTACTTAGAAATTAATTTAGTGAATTTGTTATGCGGATTGTTCCAGGCTCAGATTGATGTTAGTATAGAAGCTATTGACATTCTGATTTCTGATTTCCATGTGGCCACATTACAAAGATGACAAAAAACTATAGGTAGAGGACCTATTATTGGGTGCATGTGCTTTAGGAAGAACTTTTCCTGGTTAACCATGAAGATGTTTACATACTGTGTTGCTATGCAAGTGCCCATAGCAGTGCCAATAATTTGAAGTAATTATGAGTAAATACAATGTGGCAGAGTTTCGTGGCTAGGTCTGTTGTAGTTTCAGGATGGTATTCTTGATGCTTTGTAGTCCAATTTGATGTGGGATGTTGGTGTATAGATTCCACATCCATAGTGGATTGTATTCTTTGGAAGGTTGTGGATGAACTGTATTTTCTTCAAGAAACCAGTTGTATAATTTATATCGCTTTCTTTGGTGCACCCTGTTACCAATGTGTTTGCAATGTGATAGCTAGTGTTTCTTATTCTTCTGAAACCAGCTTAGACATCTCCCCATTTGACCCATATATGGAAAAGGTGTTTCTCTTCTGGTTGTATAATATACTAGCTGTGCCCGGCCACGCGTTGCTGTGGCGAAGAATGGTGGTATGGGAAGTAAAGTATTGAGGAATTGGTGGTAGTTAAGGTAAAAGGTAAACGTTTTCCCCTGACGTTAATTCCAGTCATGTCTGATTCTGGGGGTTGGTGCTCATCTCCATTTCTAAGCCGAAGAGCCGTCGTTGTCTGTAGACTCCTCCAAGGTCATGTGGGATGACTGCATGGAGCGGCGTTACCTTCCCACCGGAGCAGTACCTATTGATGCACTCACATTTACATGTTTTTGAACTTCTGGGTTGGCAGAAGCTGGGGCTAACAGTGGGGGCTCTGTCAGTTCCCCCAATTCAAACCTGTGGCCTTTCGGTCCAGAAGTTCAGCAGCTCAGCGCTTTAACATGCTGTGCCATCAGGGGACATTATTTCCTAAAGGTTGTGAATATACAATATTTCTGATTATTTTGTTTTTTTTTTTGTCTGTTGGAGGCAAGTATGAATGCTGCAATTAGGAAAAATGATTAGGATGTAATGGCCTTGCAGATTTAAAGCCTAGCTGTTTCCTCCCTGAGTGATTTTTTTGTTGGGAGGTGTTAGCTGGCCCTGATTGTTTCCTGTCTGGAATTACCTTGTTTTCAGAGTGGTGTTGTTTGCGATATTTTATATGCTTCTACTGTCTGTGGCCCTGAGAAAACAGAGGATTGGCCAGACTTTGATGATGGGAATCCTTTGTTAGGAGGTGTTAGCTGGCCCTGATTGTTTTCTGTGTGGAATTCCCCTATTTTCAGTGTTGTTCTTTATTTAGTGTTCTGATTTTAGAGATTGTATTGTTCTGTTTTATTATACCACATTAATTTTTATATATTCTGATTTTAGTGTTTTTGAATACTTGGAGCCAGATTGTATTCATTTTCACGGTTGACCGCAACACAATAATAATAATAATAATAATAATAATAATAATAATAATAATAGTAAGGATAGTAATGATAGTAATAATAATGACTTTGGTAATACATAGTGCTTCACTGCCTTCTCAGCTTCCTTTCTGGAAGAATCCTTTCTTGGGAGGTGTTAGCTGCCCCTGATTGTTTCCTTTGTGGAATTTCCAATTTCCTTGCTTTATTTACTTTCTTTATTTCTTTATTTCTTTATTACTGTCCTGGTTTTAGAGATTATATTGTTCTGCATTATTCTATCCTAGAAATTATTTCATATCAAAGTAGAATCTCACTTATCCAACATTCGCTTATACAATGTTCTGGATTATCCAACACAGTCTGCCTTTTCATAATCAATGTTTTTGTAGTCAGTGTTTCAAATTCATTGTGATATTTTACTGGTAAATTTGTAAATACAGTACAGTAGAGTCTCACTTATCCAACATAAGTGGGCTGGCAAAATGTTGGATAACCGAATATGTTGGATAATAAGGAGGCGTTAAGGAAAAGCCTATTAAATATCAAATTAGGTTATGATTTTACAAATGAAACACCAAAACATCATGTTAGACAACAAATTTGGCAGAAAAAGTAGTTCAATATGCAGTAATGCTATGTAGTAATTACTGTATTTATGAATTTAGCACCAAAATATCACGATATATTGAAAACATTGACTACAAAAATGCGTTGGATAATCCAGAACGTTGGATAAGCGAGTGCTGGATAAGTGAGACTCTACTGTAATTACTACATAGCATTACTGCGCATGGAACTACCTTTTCTGTCAAATTTGTTGTATAATATGATGTTTTGGTGCTTAATTTGTATAACAATTACCTAATTTGATGTTTAATCAGCTTTTCCTGAATCCCTTATTATCCAATATATTTACTTATCCTGCCGGCCTGTTTATGTTGGATAAGTGAGAGTCTACTGTATATTGATCATCTTATATTATCTGCTTAGAACTGGATTATATGAGGCCCCTTCTTCACAGTTGTATAAAATGCACACTGAAGTGGATTATATGGCAGTGTGGAGTCAAGATAATTCAGTGCAAAGCAGATAATATAAGATTATAAATGGGTTATATAGCTGTGTGGAAGGGCCTTGAGTCTACACTGCCATATAATCCAGTGCAAATTAGATAATCTGTGGAAGAAGCCTAAGTGAGGCCTAAATTTGCCTGTCCCCTAACTGAAACCTGGCTGTCCCTTGGTTGCTAGGCAACGAAGTGGGCAGAGATTAGCCCTCTAAACTGGCAGCAATTGGATAAAAACAATTATTGCTCTCCCTCTAATTAGGACTTTATTTTTCTTTTCTTTTTGTTGTATCAACCTAGAGGCGTGGATGATGGGTTGTGTTGCCAAATTTCGAGGTTGGGGGGCCTGTAGTTTTGTTGTTTTGTCCACTGCCCTGATGCCATCACTCTTTTATATATATAGATATATTATCCCCACTCTTGGTTTAGACTTTGCTTTCATTTCTTGGATCTTAGGAAGAGATCTCTTATTCTACCTTTTCTGTTGTCATCCTATATTGTTCTGTATTAATTACTGTATCATAGCAGTATTCATAGTCTTTGGCACAAATTACTGAACAATTGCATTCAGAAGTTTGAATCTGTTTCTATCATCAGTTTCTTTTGTCATCTGTTCTTAACTGCCTGAAGATTTCAATGTGATTTAAGGAGGCTTTGTTTCTGTTTGGCTGTTGATAGTGCCTTTTTGCATTCTTCCTAACAATGTTACTGGTTTTGATCGAGAGTTCTTCTAGTTCCCAGTCAATTAAGCTTAATAGTGTATTGTTTATGTTGCATTTAAATCCTACAGGGATGTTCTTCAGATTGTATTATGGCTCAATTGTTGGTTCAATGTTAGCGGTTCATGGTCTTTGCTGCAATCTTTTTCTACTCTTGTTTTTGCAGAGAGAATGCTTCCTCTGCTTCCAGTTATATAGATTCATGTATACAGGTGATTATTTGGTTCTCTAAGGAATGTGATTGTAATAAACTGTTGGCCTTGCAAAATCCAGTTGTCTCCTGTTTCATTTCTCAATCTTAAACCAAATTCTCAATCTTTGTTTCTACACTGATTTCTACTTTGCCATTCCAGTTGCCCATAATTACCAGCAAGTCCTGTTCTGGTGTGTGATGAATTTCCTCCTGGACTCCAGCACAGAACCTTCCAATGATTTCTACTGCTGCCCCTGTAGCATGCTAAAATTATGGCCATATTATTGGGCATTAATATATTTTGGTAAGACTTTGCATGGAAGCTTGCAGTTGTTATTCCTGGCAGACCTGGATATATATTTTCTGACCCTACTTTCTACAGATCTATTATGCCCACTCCTTGTTTATGTAAGGTACTGAACTAAATGACCGACAGTCTAGTGGACTATGAGCCATTTGCTTTTGGCTCTAGTGGAGTGGTTGTCATACTGTACATGGGTTAATTCATTAAAAGTTGGAATCGGAAGTCTGGAAGTTTTAACTTCAGAGTTTTTGATAGAGAAATGGACAATTAAATAGTTTAGACTTAAGTTGCATCATGTGGGTTTGTGGAGAATACTATTTGGGTGACTGCATAAATTTTATTTACAGTGTCCCAATATAAGAGTGTTTTGAGTTAAGAGCTTGGCTGGGGTTTCACTTTGACATAAGTGTAGTGTTTTGAGTTAAGAGCTAGCACAAGAGTACAGGGCTTTAGGGTTTCAAGGGAGCAGCCTCCGTGCCTTGTGCTCTTCTCTGCTTTGGGAGATTGCTGTCTGCTTTACTCTTGTCCGCTTTGAGGAGCTTTGAGTTAACTGATTTTGTGTGGTTTTTATCCCTGGTATGTTTGGCTTCAGAAGGAGAGAGAGGGAAAGAGATCAAGAGAGGGAGGAGGCTGGAAGGAGTACAGTATAAAAAATGATGTTTCTGCCTCGTTCTGTTTTCTTGCCGCAACTTTGTGCTTCTAACATTTAAAGTTGATCTTTCTTTTTTTATTGTTCCATGTGAATGTACATTTATACATTATTTGTTATTTATAAAGTATATTTTCTTTAATAACACGTAACAAAACATTGAGGAGGGGAGGGTGTTAAGGGGCTGGAATGAATTAATAGCATTTCAATAGGAAAAATCACTTTGAGATAAGAGTGATTTGAGTTAAGAACTCAGTCATGGAATAAATTAAACTCTTAAGTCAGAGTAGTTCAGGCGGGTTGGTTTTTTCAGATTTCCACTCATATAAAGGATCTTCTTTTTGGAGGGGAGCACATATGGCATGTTTTACCCTTTTCATCATCATAATTATCAAATTTATTATCTCCAGTGTTGTTGCTTCGAAGTAATCATAGAATCATAGAATTATAGAGTTGGAAGAGACCTCATGGGCCATCCAGTCCAACCCTCTTCCAAGAAGCAGGAAAATCGCATTCAAAGCACCCCCGACAGATGGCCATCCAGCCTCTGCTTAAAAGCCTCCAAAGAAGGAGCCTCCACCACAGTCTGGGGCAGAGAGTTCCACCAATAAACAGCTCTCAGGGTGAGGAAGTTCTTCCTAATGTTCAAGTGGAATCCTTTTCTGTAGTTTGAAGCCTTTGTTCTGCATCCTAGTCTCCAGGGCAACAGAAAACAAGCTTCCTCCCTCCTTCCAATTATTTCCCCTCACATCTTGATACATAAGGTAAAGGTTTCCCCTGACGTTAAGTCCAGTCGTGACCGACTCTGGGGGTTGGTGCTCATCTCCATTTCTAAGCCGAAGAGTCGGCGTTGTCCATAGACATCTCTAAGGTCATGTGGCTGGCATGACTGCATGGAGCGCCGTTACCTTCCCGCCGGAGCGGTACCTATTGATCTACTCACATTTGCATGTTTTTGAACTGCTAGGTTGGCAGGAGTTGGGGCTTACAGCGGGCGCTCATTCCGCTCCTGGGTTTCGAACCTGGGACCTTTTGGTCTGCAAGTTCAGCAGCTCAGCGCTTTAACACACTGTGCCACCAGGGGCCCCCATCTTGATACATGATCCTCATCATATCTCCTCTCAGCCTTCTCTTCTGCAGGCTAAACATGCCCAGCTCTTTAAGCCGCTCCTCATAGGGCTTGTTCTCCAGACTCTGATCATTTTAGTCACCCTCCTCTGGACACATTCCAGCTTGTCAACATCTCCCTTCAATTGCGGTGCCCAGGTGTGGTCTGACTAAGGCAGAATAGAGGGGTAGCATGACTTCCCTGGATCTAGACACTAGACTCCTATTTATGCAAGGAGCCAAACAAAACAAAACAACCAAGCCACATTCCAGCACTTGTTAAAAAACAGAGCAGCGTAGTAGCCCCGCCCCTCGGAAACGGGGAGGGGAGCAGAAGGGAGGGCAATCTAACTCGGCGCCCTGTGAGCATGCGCATTAGGGGGCGTGTTGTGCGCGGAAGTACGCATGCGCAGGTGAGCCGCCATGTCGACAACCTCCAAGGTGGTGCTGGGCGCTTCGGTGCTGCTCTCCGGCGGGGTCGTGGCGGGCGTTCACCTCCAGCAGAGGCGCCTCCAAGAGGTAACGGCTTCCGGGGGTGACGTCATTTCCAAAGGTGTTAGAAGCCTTTTCCCGCCTCGGGAAGTGCTTGTTCCTCTGAGAAGATCCCTTGAGGCCTCTGCGGGAGGGCCCAGCCTTGCCTCCCTCCCTCAGCGCTGTATTGGCATGGCAACCACAGTTTTCACATGAAGTAAAACCAGAAGTAGAAGAATGCAATAACTTCAGTGTGTTTTGGGAAAGAGAATAGATAGACTGAGCATTTCTGAATTCCTCTCACTTCCACCAGATGATGGGAACGAGGAGGCAGAAGATAGCATTAAGTAGAAGCAAACCACTAGGCCAGGCACGGGCAAACTTGGGCCCTCTAGGTGTTTTGGACTTCAACTCCCACAATTCCTAACAGCTTGGCTGTTAGGAATTGTGGGAGTTGAAGTCCAAAACACCTAGAGGGCCCAAGTTTGCCCATGCCTGCTCTAGGCAGTGGTTCCCAAACTTTGGTCCTCCCAGTGTTTTGGACTTCAACTCCCACAATTCCTAACAGCTGTTAAAATGGCAGGGATTTCTGGGAGTTGAAGTCCAAACAACAAGAGGACTAAAGGCAGAGAACCACTGACACTCGAGAGCTGATGGTATCATGTTGATGTTTTTATGTTTATTTATTTATCATAACCAAGGATACAAGTTGTAATGTATTAGAAAACACTAGCTGTGCCCAGCCACACGTTGCTGTGGCTTGTCTGGTGATGTTGGTGAGAACTTGTTGAGGCTGGATGGCCATCTGTCAGGAGTGCTTGGATTGTGTCCTCCTGCATGGTAGAAGGAAGTTGATCTGGATGATCCTTAGGGGTCACTCCAAACCTTAGGATTGTATGATGATGATATTATTATTATTATTGTTAGTAGTAGTAGTATTGAGAGGCTGGGTGGCCATCTGTTCGGAGTGCTTGGATTGTGTCCTGCATGGCAGAATTGGGTTGGACTGGATGGCCTTTAGGGGTGTCTCCTAACTGTCTGATGCTATGATTCGATGTGTATTATTATTGTGCAGATATTGGATGGCCATCTGTCAGGAGTTGTTAGATTGTGTCCTCCTTCATGATATAAGGAAGTTGAACTGGATGATCCTTAGGGCTATCTGCTAACCTTAGGATTGTATTATTATTATTATTATTACTATTGAGAGGCTGGATGGCCATCTGTTGTGCTTAGTCGGTTGCTAGGGGACCAAGTGGGCGGAGCTTAGCCTTCTAACTGGCAACAATTGGATAAAAACAATTATTCCTCTCCCTCTAATTAGGACTTTATTTTTCTTTTCTTTTTGTTGTATGAACGTAGAGGCATGGATGAGGGGTTGTGTTGCCAAGTTTAGTGTTTCTGGGATGTGTAGTTTTGTTGTTTTGTCCTAGGCCGAAATTTCGTTACCCTTTTATATATATAGATAAGCAAAGTTAAAAGAAACTTGGCATTATACTAAATGTCCTTTGACCAGTAGCTGGTCACTTGTGGTGCCTCTGGTGTTGCAGTAAGAAGATACTCCATTGTGTATGTGGCAGGGCTCAGACTCCATTGTAATAGGTGGTCTGTGGTTTGTTCTTCTCCACACTTGCATGCTGTGGACTCCACTTTGTAGCCCTATTTCTTAAGATTGGCTCTGCATCTCGTGGTGTCAGGGCGCAGTCTGTTCAGTGCCTTCCAAGTCGCCCAGTTTTCTGTGTTCCCAGGAGGGTTTCTGTCATCCAGTGTCAGCCACTGATTGAGGTTCCAGGTTTTAGCTCGCCACTTTTGGACTCTCGTTTGCTGGGGAGTTCCTGCGAATATCTCTGTAGATCTTAGAAAACTGTTTCTTAATTTAAGACATTAGCATGTTGGCTGATATCCGAACAAAGTATGGGCCGGAGATGTCTATGTCTTGGTCCTTTGATTATTGGCTGCTACTTGGCAGATGTCAGGTGGTGCAATGCTGGCTAAACAGTATAATTTCTCCAGTGGTGTGGGCTCGCTGACATTTCTTAGCAATTGACTCATCAATTGCCACCCCTCCAATGTTTGCAGAATTCTTTCTTGGATATCGTCTTTGTATCCAATGATTTTATCTCTTCTTAGAAAACTACTCTTTGGTCCTTAATATGTCCTTTTTTATCCTGCAGATAGTAATAAGTATGGCTGTTGAGAAGTAGATGGTAATAGGTAGAACTGAGACAAGTACTTCTGAAATGCAAAGATACACACATTACACTATGTAAATCTGTTCCTAGTTTGAAAGTGTTATTTCCTGTTTAATTGTGCAGTATTTACTTTGAAAGTAGTTGTTATACCCGAGAAACTTCATTTCTGTGGTTGCCACAAACTATATTGAATTGGTTGAGACTTGGTGAGATATTTGTTGAAAAATTAGAGCAAAATGTGCTACAGGATGTCCTGCAAAAAACAAGGTGTTTGCAGTTTAGTACACCTTTTCCATGTTTTTATGATATAAACAATTAGGAAATGACAATTATAACCCAGGAACAAAAATTGTGTTACATAATGTTATCTTATGGAACTGACTGCCTTGGTTTTTTTTTTGGAGGGGGGGAGTAATTTCTTAGAGGATGGGTTTTATATTGGTTTAAAAATATAGACAGAATTTTTTCAAGCACTTCCACTGAGAGTCTTAATTACATGTATTGTGGGGTATGAAAATGCCCCATGTCCACAGAAATGTTTGTTGGTATGGAATTGATGGTATTACACAACATTCTGACATCCACAATCCACAACCCATCATTTCTCAGGAAATTTTACACACAAATAGAATAGATTTATTGCGACAGATATTGTCCCAACTGCTTTTTTTTTTTTAAAAAGCAAACAAACTATAGTGTTGGTAGCTGAACTTCATGGACATTTTTCACAGTTCTTTAAGTGATAATGATGTAAAATTACTGCCTTTTAGGTTTAGATTTTGTAATTTGTGATGGTGGAGGAGGTATAGTCACTTACTTGCCTACATAAGGTTTGAATTGGTATCCATTTTCAGACAGTCAATATGGAACCAAACACTATCAAAATACCACAAAATGTTGCAGTGATCTTAGTGAGTGGTAGTGAAAATGCACGTATTTCACCTTTGTTCCCTGTGAAATGCTCACCTTTGCTTTCCCTTTTGTAATCCATTCAGTGTGCAGTGGAATACAAAGGGACAAGTATAACTGTAAAAGGACAGTAAGATAGTGCTCCAGATGTGACCAGATTTGATGTACTGTATTCATTTATCGTAATAAAACTTTTATAGTGCTGAACCAATTTGTCTGCAAATTACTTGGTGAACATTACCATTCCTAAAGTCATAAAAGCATTATACATTAACTGAATGCTATGTTCTGCCACCTGTGCTTCTGGAAGGAAAAAATGGGTCAATAAACTGCCAGGTTGTATCCAACCAGGGTTGTAACAAAACGTAACGGGTTTTTGTTAAAATGTTTAGTTTTTGTGTCATTCCTGAATTTACATTGCAAACAGGAAACGGATAATAGTGAATTGTAGTACAGTAGAGCCTCGCTTATCCAACCTTCATTCATCCAATGTTCTGTATTAGCCAACACAGTCTGCCTTTTAGTAGTCTAACATTTTTGTAGTCAATGTTTTCAATACATTGTGATGTTTTGGTGCTAAATTTGTAAATACAGTAATTACTACATAATGTTACCATGTATTGAACTGCTTTTTCTATCGATTTGTTGTAAAACATGATGTTTTGGTGTTTAATTTGTAAAATCATAACATAATTGGATGTTTAATAGGCTTTTCCTTAATAGCTCATTATCTAACATTTTCGCTTATCCAACGTTCTGCTGGCCTGTTTATGTTGGATAAATGAGACTCTACTGTGTAATGACTAACTTCCTCAAGCAGTTAATATAGAGTCACTTTGGAGGGCCTAGAAATTTCCCAGCAAGATATTCTCTCTAAGAACTTGCTATGTCCTTTAGGGAGACACTTTGGTAACTTCCAACAGAAATATACCATAGAATCACCTGAAAGATCTAGAATATTCCTAAAGGTAAAGGTTTCCCCTGACGTTAAGTCCAATCATGTCTGACTCTGGGGGTTGGTGCTCAACTCCATTTCTAAGCCGAAGAGCCGGCGTTGTCCGTAGACACCTCCAAAGTCATGTGGCTGGCATGACTGCATGAAGCGCCGTTACCTTCCCGCCGGAGCAGTACCTATTGATCTACTTACATTTGCATGTTTTCGAACTGCTAGGTTGGCAGGAGCTGGAGCAAACAGCGGGCGCTCACACCGCTCCTGGGGCTTGAACCTGGAACCTTTCGGTCTCCAGCTCAGTGCTTTAACGCACTTCGCCACCGGGGCTCCACAGAATATTCCTAGAGAAGGCATATTTTGGTGGATGTGGGTAGTTGAAATCATGGCTACTGGTCCTGTGGATCCAGGCTTGCACTGTATTGAGCTTTTAAGTATTCACATGTATACACACTGAGGGTTTTTTTTTGTAATGTTGGTCACCTTCGGTTATTGAATTGTAACTCAGAGTGCATTTACACTATAGAATTATTGTAACTGCTATAGCTTAATGTTATAGAATTCTGGGTGTTCTCATTTTACAAGATCTTTACCCTTCCCTGCCAAGTAATGCTGGTGGCGCATCACAATTCGATGCCAGTGATTTCATAGCATTGAGCCATGGCAATTTAAGTAGTGTCCGAATGCATTAATTCTAAAGTGTAAGTGCATCCTTAGTGGTAGCGCACATTAGTTTTGTTCAAAAAGTCCAGTAATAATTTCCAGTGTTTCTAATTAAAATAAACTTTGATAGCACAGCTGAGAAAGCAGCTGTCAGAATATACTGTAGAGTTCAGTGAACTATTATCGGCCTGTATCTTTTTTCTTAGCTTCTTCTCTTTCTTAGAGCTTGTCAAGCTCAAACATTGGCTGTACTTTCTCTATCACAATGGTTAATATTGCTGTCTTCTCCTTTCTTTTTTTAACATTTAAAACTTATAGATCTTTTATGCTCCATTGCTATTATTTATTGCTGTTGTGGGGTTGTTACTGTGGTGCTCCTGTCATTGATTAGATGGTTTTTACAAGTAATAATGATTCCTGGATAGTTATCTCTCTCTCTGTTTAATTTGTAAATGGTTTATGTACGCTTTTTAGTAAAACAGAAATTATTGTTTGGCTGCAGGGCAGTTAGCAGCACCTGAATACGTATGTTAGTTACTTGGAAATAATTTGCTCAGTTTAATTTTTGTTTTCCAAGACAACTTGAGAAGTTTCACTGTGGAGTGTTTTTCCTACATCATTTTTCCTGTGAAGTAAAAATGACCATGTCCTTTTTTCAGAGGCTACGTGAAGGAGTGTTGAGAGACTTTGAGAGACAGAATCGTAAACAAGAATATATTCATCTTTTGGAGGAACATTCTGCCTTGATCCAACAATGTGAAATGGAAAGCAAAATTCCAGTGCCCAAAAAATGAAAACAGTGAGCGAGAAGAGTTGGAAACTTCCTGTTCCTTTCAGTAATTGTATAGGCTTCTTGTTTATTGGGATAATCTTCATACGTCTAATGCTATTAGCAGATGAAGTTTCTAGCATACCAAACAAATTCTTTGTCAAGGCACAATGGATAATAATATGTACATAAGTGAGATGATGAGCTGCCATGATGATGAAGCAACAAGGACGTCCCCTTCTGAAGGACTGGAAGAAGGGGAAGTGGAAGGGGAGACTCTTCTCATAGTGGAATCTGAAGATCAGGCATCAGTAGATTTAAGTCATGATCAGAGTGGGGATTCTGTGAATAGTGATGAAGGGGAAACATCCTGGACAGAGGAGTTGTCCTATTATTGTGAAAGATGCCAGAAATGGATAGCTGCAAGTAAGATTCCCTTATATTTAATTTTTGTGGTTTTGTGAACTCCAGGTTTATTCTCTCTCTTTCTGCCTGTTTGTCTTTCTGTTTGTGTATGCATGTGTATTAAAATGATGTATGTGCTTCTCAACCATGTGAAATACTGTCCATCTAGAATATATAGTTTATGATTAAACCTTCATTGTTTAATGAGATAATAACTATGCAAATGGACTCATAGAAATAAAATTAAAATGCTGAACAAATTATGTCTGCTGTGGATGGTTTTTTCCTTTTCCTCCAGGATATATGCCAAGCAGCTGCAAGTGTTATATGTCATTGCTGTCTTGCTCTGTTTGCTGATAGGAGAAAACCGACTACACAGGCTTTAACTGTTGAGCAGTTATGATGATGGTATTTATGGAGTTAAATTCTGTGAAGCCCCACATTCAAACCTAAGGTGGTTCTTTCTGTATGCTGCTGTTATTGCTCTCAACTTTAGTATTTGCACTGTGTTGGATCCTATCTGCAAATTCGTCTATGGCCCCATCTACACTGACCAGTTAATGCCGTTCAAAACTAGCTAGACAACAAATGACCATGAAAGCTAGCAAAAGAAAGCCCTTAATGTACATCAGTGTTCTATGGTTTGTGCAATCACTGAGCCTCAAACTGGTTCCAGGATTTCCTATGTAATCATCTGCAGAACAAAGCCATTTTTTTCAATACCAGTTTGAAACTGCATTAAAAGGCTCATGTAGGTGGGTCCCTAGATTCATGGAGTGATGGTATCTGCTTTGGAAAGGGAATCCTGAAAAACTCCAGCATGAACCTTAAATTTTTTGGATGATGATTTCTTCTAAATAAGCCTCATAATTGATATAATATGAATAGTGGCACAGTTTGTTTCAGTACCAGGCAAGAAATCCTTCCAGGTTTCTGTCTTTGAACACCTTGCTTTCTGATGTGTTGCTCTTTCAAGCTTGCAAAATTACATATAAGTTCCAGTAATTTGATGAGGGGTCCACTGTTCCATCATATCTTGTCTACGAGGTTCACTTGGAACTGCTCATATATATGTTACACTATACTGTAATGTATTATTTTCATTTTCCAGCGGCCAAAGTGCACTTGTAAGCTAAAAAAAACCCTGGGTTCCACTTCTCAACCAATTCCACTTTCTGACAGTGTTGTGGTCCCTAGACCATCAGATAAGTGGGAGCCTCTTGTACTAATTATCTGTTGATTCCCTGTCATGATTAGAATTATTGGTGTGCAACTGAAAAAATAACGTTGTGAAGTTTATGAGGTATGATCTCTTCTAAAAATATCTAGCATTATTTGTGCTTAGGGTGTTCAGTAGTATTTCAGTCAGTATTTCTTACTGTATAGCAGAATAGGTTAAAGTGTTCAGATTTTCAAAAGGCTACCCTCTTAGAGTCAGTATTTCTGTTAATCTTTTAATGCTGATATGTTGAAATTTAATTCAAGCATAAATTATTCAGTCTCTTTAGTTAAGGAGCAAGCTTATCTACTAAGAACCTCTTTACTGAAGCCAATGGATCTCCACTCTGATAGAATGCAATGTGCAATTTTACATTGTTTGATTTTATGAAAAATCTGAAGCCTTTCCTTGTTTGTTTATAGGTCAAGTGAGAGAACAGATCACCCACCTCAAAGGTGATAACTTTTTCAAGTTTACTTGCTCTGATTGCGCTGAAGATGGGAAGGAGCAGTTTGAACGGCTAAAACTAACCTGGCAGCAAGTAAGTAGCAAACAAGCAGTCATGGAGTAAGAACATTTCAGATTTATGTGTAATGATATACACTGGGGGTCTTTTGTTTGTTTACTGAGATTCTGTATATGAATCTAGGGATTTTGTTAAACAAAACTATGCTAACTTTTTGATGCAAAGGCAAAAAGGAAGTGATTTACTAGCTAGAGTAGTTCAAAATCATTACAAATGTAATCCTTAACATTAAAGGACACAATTAACATGGAAAGTGGCATTATACCTTGTAGCCCCATGTTCCTTCAAACACTTTTGTACATATATAATGAACCATGCTGGCTGTACACGGTATGTTAGCAAGCACTCAGTTTAATCTAGTATTGACTACCTTCTTCATTTTTAACACAAAACATTCTCAATGTCAACTCTGCTGTGTTGAAAGAAGAACAGATTGAATTGTCTAAGACTTTAAATATACCAATTAAATTTGTAGCTTTTAAGTATTTAGTAGTTCAAATACTTGAAAGCAACATGTCAAAGTTAATTATAAACTAATTATAAACTAAATTGTTTACTCAAAAATGTTTTTAAAAAACAAAATCTAGTTTCTAAACCAATTTATTTCAAGTGTTCCTGATACATTTATCAGATATTTTCATAAGAAGATTGCAAAATCTTATTTGGGGGATGTTTGTAGTATCAGCAAAACTTTCAAGTCACTAATTGCACTTACAAGCAATAACAACAATATTTATTTCCAACTCCACTTTCCACATTGAATGAGGTGGGGAGCAACAACAGATTAAAATGCGACACGTAACTTCAGCTAAAAACATATGGACTAGAATTATACTTCATTTCGTATCAAAAGCATTGCATCAATTAGTATAAAACTGATAAAAAATAGAAGGAGCACAAGTGGCTAAATATCTTTTGACAAAAAATGGGCAACAGCGATCGCATTGCCTGTAGCCTAACAATTCTTCCTCTGTACATGAGGCAGGACATTGCGGACAAGCATACAGATGCGGAGTTGTCTGCTCTGCACCACAGCTGCACAAGGTGGAGGATTCTTTTAGGTAGTGCCATTTTGTCAGGTTGTCTTTTGATCTTCCCACTCCACTTCTGAGTCTGCTCAGTGACTTCCAAGTTGCCCATTCTTGATTTGCCCCTGGAGACAGACCTTCGTGGGATTTCCTGGCTTAGCTGCCCAGAGAGACGCCCTCGCTATTGCTGGGGGAACATCAAGAGGAGTGGTGGTCCTCATGAAGCTTTTCTTTGATTTGAGTCTATTGGGAGGAGGCTGATAGCCATGCAGTGGATGGCCTTCACAGTGTTCAGCCTTATTTCTCTCACACTTAGCAGCAACTTCCTGTTGCACATCAGGGGGGCCAATGCCAGAGTTTATCAACAGGTGTAGGTTTAAGACATCCTGTGATTATTCTACATGTTTCATTCAATGCTATGTTCACTTTACTTAGTATAAGTGTATATTTGGACCAGAGAATTATTTGTTTAAATTTGGTAAGTTTGTTTGTAAAATAAATAAATCAGAAAGCAGAGGGAGGTTAGCTATCCACTGATTTCAACAAATATCCACCTTATGTGCTAGTGTAACATTGCCAGGCAGTAATGAGGCTTCTGCCTGAATCATAATTTTCTCTCATTACCTTGCTGCCATATAATATTGGATTTGCAGTGGCAGTGTTACTCTGGCATCACACTTAAGGATGTTAGTATGGTGGTCTCTTTTATGAATTCTCACAAGTTTTGAGATCTCTGACCCACTGCCCTCACAGGTACATCTAGTGGGAACACAGACGAGGGCTTTCTCAGTGGCTGCTCCCAAGCTCTAGAACTCCCTTCCCAGGGAGGCTAGACTGGCACCCTCTACTCTCTTTCCATAAACAGGTGAAAACTTTTCTGTTTCAACATTCCTTTGAGGACAGATTGTTTAGGCACAGCTAGCATTGTATAGTGTGCGTGTTTATCTGTTATCTTGTTGGATTTTATAAGGTTTATGCTTTTAAACCAGTTTTAATTTTTGGACAATTTAATCATTTTTAACTTCTGTATTTTGTGAATTTGTAACTATTTTTCTAATCAGTTGTAAAATGCTTTGAGTCTTGAACTGAAAGAAGTAATAATAATACAGTAGATTGAATTTCAAAGTCAGAAGTTTCTGTCAATATAAACAGTTAGTAGGAGAAAGGAATTTTTCTTCTTCCAGATTAAAAACCCTTTATACTACTTGTAAATGAAGCATTACTATTTGTATTTCAGGTTGTCATGCTGGCAATGTACAATTTATCACTAGAAGGAACTGGCCGCCAAGGTTATTTCAGATGGAAGGAAGATATTTGTGCTTTCATTGAAAAACACTGGAGTTTTCTGTTAGGAAACAGGTAATGGCATTTAATAGTCTTACAAGGTCTTCCAAATGCATCCAATGATTTTTTTTCTTTTATCTGTCTCTGCTTATCTGCTCTCCTTCTTTCTCTCTGTTTTGCTCTTCACAAATACTCTGTTAGGGATCCTGAGGGTAGCTACTATTTACCTTGCCTGTATTAGGTAGCTTTGGTACACATAATCAGAACATGATCCTGCTCTTACGAAATTCAGAATTTAATGTATTGTTCACTGAAGAAATGCTATTGCAGCTCAGTACCAAACTTGTATATTATACCATTGCAGATTGTTACTATTTAATTTAGAGCCTATGTTTCCAACTATAGTAGTTGAAGATGAACAGTGAAGTAAACAGATAGGAAGAGAACTCTGTAATTTGAAATGTGGTGCTGAGGGGCAGTTCTGTGGATTCTGTGGACTGCCAAAAAGACACATAAATGTGTCCTAGATGAATTCAAGACTGGAAACTCAGTGAAAGCCATGATAACAAAACTGAGATTGACTCACCAGAAAAGATAATGCTTTGTAATGTAGAAGACAATAGGAAGAGTGAACGACTGCATTCCATGTAGATAGATTCAATCAAGCAAGTCACAGCTGTGTTTGGAAGACTTGAGCAGGGCAGTTAATGATAGGGTGACTTGGAGGTCTCTGTGTCATAGGGTCACCATAAATCAAAGTTGACTGCAGTTAAAAACAAGCTTGTTGACAACTTGTTTTAATTATTTTATGCAATATTCAAAAAATCTTTTTAAAAGGTGTTTCAATGTTTGTTTTTTTCTAAGAGAAAATAGCTTTGGGAAAATACCCCCCCTCAAATCCCCCACCCCCTCACTTCTCTAAATAACAGGCTGCTACTTTTGTGTGATTTGTGCCTTGTCAGTTCCTAACACAAAACTCTTTATACCTATCTATCTATGTGTTACTGTGACTGAAAATTCCATCCAATTCCAACAAACAAATAAAAAAACAGTAGAGACATTTGTTGATTTCTAGTTATAGTCAGTGGGAGGCAAAGATCTCTATAATGTTAGATTATTGTCAGTATTTAATTCCACATTGACATTACTTTGCCAACAACTGCTACAATAAAAAAATTCATGTTATGTGTGATGAAAATTTGGACAGTTTTTGACTTGCTTGTCAAAACTTTGCCAAACCAGCAAAAGATTTATTTCTATGACAGATCTAAATGAAGCACAGCAGTAGGTTTTAACAGAATCTGAGAGAAATAAATTGTAGGCTTTTCCAAAAATGGGAGAAGGAGGGAGGGTATCTCAGTTTTCAGTACCTTTTACCTTGTTGTATTTTTGGTTAATTTATAGACCTCATCCAATAGATTCTGGATTTTAGTTTCAAGCTCAGAGATGTCATTTTTATAAGACATGGAGTTGTGATTCTTATTGACTCTTTTTTTTTTGCCTACCTTACTGAACATTTACTTGTTCCTTTAATATCTAAATAACATTTCTGCCTTGCTGTAGCTTGCTATGGTCTAATTTATGTTCTCTCTGTCTTAATACGAACAAGAAGAAAATGTTCCATTTTCTCTCAACACACTATCTTTATTGTCTCTGTATAATAACACCACAACTTCATGGATCATTGATAGACATTGCATATAACATAAATAAATGTTTCTTCCAGCAGAAACATACACCGATTTGCAATGTCAGGTGCCATGACTGATCTGTTGCTAGTAGCTGCTTGGAAATAAAATTTGCGGAGGATGGCCTCACACTGTTTCATTTTCATCTTTCACTTTATAGTAAAGCTTACCATTGAATGAGAAGGTTTTTTTTCACAGTACAGTTCCTACTGTAACTGTATAATGAAGAATTATCCTTCCAAGCTTTAGAATAAATTTGTTAATATAGAGTATATATTAGTTATGCATACTTATATATCTGTTGATCTCAGATTCTCTCCAAGTTTGTAATCTGTCACAAGATTTAGAAGAGCAAGGTTCAGCTGCTAACTGGGTACTTCTGCCTCAGGCACTAGAATGTCTTAGATTCTGACTGCAGTACCTGGTTGTTTCCTGCCCGTGTTTAGCTTTCTGTTACATTTTATTTTCCTTCACTTAATTTAGAAAGAAGACGTCTACTTGGTGGAGTACTGTTGCTGGTTGTCTTTCTGTGGGAAGCCCTTTGTATTTTCGTTCAGGGGCCCAGGAATTTGGAGAACCAGGGTGGTGGAAGCTGGTTCATAATAGGCCTCCTACATTGAAGCCTGAAGGGGAGAAACTTTCTTCATCTACCTTAAAAGTTAAAGGTAATGATTTGTACATTGTATGTAGGTTTTCACATTTAAATAAGTAAATAAGCCTAGTCTTTAAAGATACCGTGTATGAGGGGAGTGTTCTGAGCTTTGAGAATTTGATAGGAGTGAGACAGTGAGTTGCAATCTGCCAATAGTTTACTTCAAATCTAGAAATCAATGTATAATGTATGTGACATTTCTGCATGGAGTGAGTGAGTGGTCAGTGGTATTGTATGTGATAGGTTAGTGTTGAATGGTAAAGGTGAATTCTAGCATCCCTTCCCTTTCTTTCTCTTGCTTGATATCTCTGATCTCCTTTTTGGCCTTCTTTTGTAATTCTACATATATAATGTGATTGGGGATGGCATTTAATTTTGCTTATGATGTACAATGACAATAAAGTTATTCTATTATTTTCATCTCTACTCATTTTCAGTTTCATTTAATTTAATTATCTCAGCACGAGCCATTTGCATTTTTCTTTCCCTCTCTCATCTTTTCACTTTCCTCTCTCTGATATGTGGGTTTAAAGCTTCAGTGTTCATGACAGGGAATCTATTACCACCTTTTGTGACACATACTGTGGATTTAATTACATTAGCCCCTATTTGACTATAAATGAATTGCGCTTTTTTGTCTTGTTTTAAAAATTCTAGGTTTGTTCTGTATTCATATTCAGAAGTAGATTTTGCCCTTACCATACAGTTGAATTCAGAAGTCAGCATTCTCAGTGCTTGTTAAAAATCATTGTTTGTTCTCCAGGAGGTTCAAAACCATCTTTGGATCCAATCATTACAGTGGAGGGGCTTAGAAAACGAGCGAGCCGCAATCCAGTAGAATCTGCCATGGAACTCAAAGAGAAGAGGTCTCGAACTCAGGAAGCCAAAGACATCAGGAGAGCCCAGAAGGAGGCGGCAGGCTTTTTGGACCGGAGTACCTCTTCCACACCTGTTAAATTTATCAGTCGAAGCCGGCGTCCTGACATGCTTGAAAAAGGAGAGGTGGTTGACTTTTCATCCCTGAGCTCCTCAGATCGAACTCCTTTGACCAGCCCTTCTCCATCTCCTTCTCCGGATTTTTCTGCTCCTGGAACGCCAGCTTCACACTCAGCTACACCTAGCCTCCTCTCAGAAGCAGACCTGATTCCAGATATAATGCCACCCCAGGCCCTGTTCCATGGTAAAGGCTTTTTAAATGTTTCATTGTCTGTTAATCTCGATTAGATCTCCTTTACAAAACAATTTCTTGACCATTGTTTTACAGGAACTGGTTAACATCTATGAAAAATACAAATATGACTAAGCATTATAGGTTTAGCCTCTGTTTTCTGGATATCTGAAATCCAAAAGACCCCAAAAACTGAAATCTTTGCTGCTACTGTTACTGCACTTCTATCTTTGACACAGCCAGCAGCTGCCATGTTTTTCTCAAAGAGTCCTTGCTCCACTACTGTCTGAAACTTGATGGGACAAAGGGAAGTGGGGGAAGATCCTAGGTGTTGCAGCTCAACCTGCTGGGCTTAACACAGCGGGCCAAACCACTGTGCTGTAGAAAAACCCTACTAATCCAAAGATTGGCAGTTTGGGCAGAAATGTGAGTAGATAAATAGGTACTGCTTTTAGCGGGGAGGTAATAAGGTGCCTTAGGGACATCGATCGGGAGGAAAAGTTCCTCGGCATGGAAGATGGAGTGACAGCACCCCGCCCCTCTTAGCCAGAGTTGAGCACAGCCTCCAAGATGCCAGAAATAAGATGGGAAAAACTGCCTTTACCTTCATTTGTGTTGTCTGTGCTTGTTAATTGTGTAATCTGAATTGAATGTTTGTTGAATGTGTTTTCTGAGTTCCCTTTGGTG
Organism: Anolis carolinensis; assembly: GCF_035594765.1. Taxonomy (NCBI): domain Eukaryota; kingdom Metazoa; phylum Chordata; class Lepidosauria; order Squamata; family Anolidae; genus Anolis; species Anolis carolinensis. Next base: position 132,727,968 of record NC_085844.1, read on the forward strand.
TGAGAAGGGCGGGGTATAAATACTGCAAATAAATAAATAAATAAATAAATAAATAAATAAATAAAGTAACCTACAGGAGGCCTTGGGGAGGGAAAGGGTCCAAGTTGCTGTGAAATCGAAATCACTGGCTCCCCAGCAATCTACATGGCGAATCTTTTTCCACCTAGTGAGCAACAGCATGCGGAAGCATGGGCTAACTGGAAATGAGATATAAAGAGTGAACGCAGTGTGAATTGTTTGGGCAATTGGAGGTTTTCAACATTCCCTAAGCCTTTGGCAACTGGATTCATTTGGACTTTCCCCTCTTCTGATATCTGTTTCTTATAGGGCCTTTGTGTAAGTCAGGCTGTGAGACCCAGGACTTCATCAGATTACACTGGGAATCCCATTTGGAATGGCAACAGCACTGGCCCTCCCAACACAGGACACAGGCAAATCATGGAAGGGAGGAAAAAAGTACCCTAAAAGACTATTTCTTTTTTTTTGCAAAGTAGAAGCGTTATGAGGTAGCTTATAACCAACCCTTCCTGTTTGGGGAGCAAAATGAAATTGCTCGAAAAAATTTATTTTGACTCCTCCCCCAATTTCTCCTCCCACAAATTGGGTGATTCTAACCTGAGATCAACAAGTGCTACTTCATTAGAAATTTAGCAAAACATCCGGAGTTTTGAGAAAAATCAGTTTCCTCGCCTCTTCCTGATAAGTTGGAAAATAATGCTGCCCTCAATGGCCATATGAATGGAACAAACAAACGGGTAGCAATTTTATACAAATGCACAAGACTAGTAAATACCATTTACTTCCATAGCCAGGAGTTGGCATTGCCTGACTTTGCATCTGATGTTATTGGTTGAGCTGTCACATTATTTCTGACTGTCAAAATACATATTTTGTTATGTTTATAGACGATGAAGAAATGGAAGGTGATGGTGTTATAGATCCAGGAATAGAATACATCCCAGCATCCAGTGCTTCAGTGGGAATGATCCGAAAGAAGGTGAAGATACCTGAACAGATTAAGCAGGAGCTGGAGAGTGAGGAAGAAAAAATAGAGAAACTGGAAGGTGATTCTGAAAACCCCGAGAATACCCGCATAGGCTTTCAGGACCAGCATAAGGACAAAAGGAAGACACAACTGGACCATAAGGATGTTAGGTCTGGTATTCCTCGATATGGACCTGTTAGTATTTATGAAGAAAAGCTGCTTATGCGGAACTTGGAAACCTATCCAAATGCTGTTGCCATGACCCCTGAAGCTCGGAGGCTGAGGCGCAAGTTGATCGTCCGGCAAGCTAAACGAGAGAGAGGCCTTCCTCTCTTTGATTTGGATAACATTGTGAATGCGGCTGTTCTCCTGATTGATCGGATTTATGGAGCTAAGGAAGGAGAGAATGTGCCCTGTGTGTCAGCAGGTTATGCAACATACAGAACTACCAGCCAGGACTTCAGAATTTTGGATCGATATCAGGTTAATGTTTCCAATGTAATCATTTTTCAAATAGCTCCCTTGCTATGGATGGGGGTTGTTCAGCAAAGGGAGAAGATGTCTTCTTGACCATGTAGTACACATTTAAATTGTATTTGCTGTTTCTGTATAAATCAGTGGTCAAGGAAGCATTAATTGCAAAATTCTTCTTAATATGTTGGAGAAATGTTAACTACTTTGTGCAGAATTTCCTGATGGTAAGAGCTATTTGGCAGTGGAATATTCTGCCTCAAAGGCTGGTGGAGTCTCCTTCTCTGGAGGTTTTCAAGCAGAGGCTAGATGACCATCTGTCAGAAGTGCTTTGATTGCGTGTGTCTGCATAGCAGGGGTTTGGACTGGATGGCCCTTGGGATTTCTTCCAATTCTATGGAAAATATGTGTCTACCCAAAACTCCAATTTCTTTCCCTTTCTCTTCAGTTGCTTTCCTGAAAGCCCAATACTTACTGTAGGTCTAAATCACTTTCTAAGCATGTCCACCTTTCTTACATTCCCGTATTAAGAAGAAAAGGGGTTGGCATAAAATGACTATGTAGAAAAGATTGTCTGTTAACTGAGATATGCCTGCAATCAGTTTACAACCTGTTCTACTATTAAGAATAAAGCATGACTTGGACTTCCTTATTTCCCCAAAAAAGAAATTACAGCAGCATGTTGAAATCTAACATGCTTTTCCATATTCTGAATATGGAAATTCTAGCAGAGATAAGAATTATTTAAAAATTTAAAGTTGAAAACTCAATATTTTTCAAATAATAATAAAGCGGTTGACTTACACTGGAATTAAAGTATGCCAGGGATGTGTGCACCTGTGACAAGAACCATGATTTAAAGCATGGAAGATAAGTTGGGAACATTTGAGGAATTTTCTCCTAGCATAAATACAATTGAATTATTGTATATTTTTGCTATTAAATGCATTCATCCTTTTATGCTAACATATTTAGCTATGAGCTCTAGGCCTTAATCTTCCTACTGTAGCCACGAGAAACCTTTAAATTGCAAGCTTCCCTAATCTGGCTCATGAGGTTGCTCCACTTGGGAATGTCAGTTTCTGAAGCCATACCCATGGCTTTAGTTTACACAATGTTAATCCCATTCCTGTCAACACACAACTAGTCTTTTCCAGTAAGCTAAAGGCTGCTGGAAAGTTTCCACCATGCATTCTGCCTTGAATCTTCATGCATTTGTGACTTTAAAATTTTCTGATTGCATTTTGCCATTCTCCAGAGCTGCTCTTGATTATCACCTTGTAGAGCTGGTGCTTTATATTCAGTCACAATTAAGGATAGCTTTTTATTCAGTCACAATTAAGGGTTATTTTACTGTTGATATATAGATCTGGAGCTGTTTCCAATTCCTATCATCAGTAGGTGAAACAGATTCTTCCTGGGAGAGATTTGTCAGGATGTGTGGTGCTATAGTTATCTGTTAGTTATCTGTTAGATATCTGTTAGTTTTTAATTTTAAAAGAATTCAATGACTCTTGAGTTCATTATACCCCCAAACTGCAGAAGGTTCCCCCACATAAAGTGACCAAACACAAAGTAATTGGTATAGATAGGAATATCTTACAAGCAGATGTGGTAACACGTTTTTGTATAAACTCCATCTCTTGAAGATGATTAACAATAAAAAATAAATCCAGTATTACCTTTTATGACCACAAAAGCTAATGCTTGGTAAATTCTTGAGGTGGCTTGGCATTGTTTGGATTCTTATTGTTTCTATACTTATTAAAAGCTATGATATTTACTTTTCTTAAAATTGGGCATAAAACTAATAGTTGCTGTCTTGTTAGTGTAGATTTCAATGTATCAAACAGCATCATAATATTTCTTACATGTAACTTATTGATAGACATGTGTTTTATATTTTCTTGTCAAATGTCCAAAGACTTATTGTGCATATTAATTAGAGGGGTCATTTGTATTCTCAATATTTTGATACTACAGTATCTGGCCACTATTGCCTTTAATTGTTAACTACTTTCTTAATCTGTATTTTTTTCTTGTTTTACAGACTAAACTGTCTAATGTGAAGGAGATTCGACAAATGGAAACAACATTTCTGTGCAGACTTGTAGGTTCAGAAGATGCTCTGGCTGACCATAGCATCATCAGTCCCTATACATCCCGTGTCTTAAAACCTTATATCAGGTAAGGATCACTAAGCTGCTCTTGTTTAGAAACATACTACTCCTTCTTACTTTCAGATTTGTTACATACGGTGGCAGATAAACACGGTACAGGCATGCCTCAGTTATCAAAGCCTTAGTTAAACAGCTTTTTTTAGAGTCTTCATACTTCTAGCCTCCTTTTTATTACTAATCTTTTCTTTAGCTGGAATTTTGTAAGCAGCATCAGCTTTGGGAGGATGTTGAATGTGGGCTGAAGAAATACAGAGTTTGGTGTCAGGTGGTAGTAATATGTCTGAAGTACAAAATTCAATAAATCTTGAGCTGGCAAATGATAGGATTCTGTTCTAGCCATTCCTGCTCTAAGCTATGTGTGCTCCCTTCAACAGGCAAGTTAAACAGCAGCTGTTTCTAGAGTTCTTTACTGGACATATAGGTAAAGGTGAACAGCAATACAGGGGAAAAACAGGAAAGCAGATTTGCTTGTCTCTCTAACTTCCTCCAGCAAAAAATAATAATAATCACACACCTATCAGTTCAGCCACCAAAAATAAAATCATAAGAAAAGTGAAAGTTGTTTAAGAGAGAAATGTATTTCTGGATGCTTAGAATAAACCTTTAAGTGTTCTCTATAAGGTTTGAAAAAAGGTTTGTTCACTTGTGCAAGGCTTACCTAACCTGCTTATTTCATTTTACAAGTACAGTAGAGTCTCACTATTTATTTATTTATTTGCGACATTTATATACCGCCCTTCTCACCCCGAAGGGGACTCAGGGCGGTTTACAAGTATATATACATACAATATATTATATTATACAACTATATCGCAATATTATTAGTAATATTGCATGTAATATAAATATACAATTATAATAGTGAATTATAATTATTATTACATTGTATTACATCATAATATTATTAATATTACATGTATATACAATGTATTATAATATTAGTATAGTATAATATTATTATATATCATTATATCATTAAATTGATACAGGAGACATGGTGGAAAGATGTCTTCCCGGCCCCGCCTTCTTCATTCTGCTCCAGATATAAAACTAATAGCATGTTATTGCGGATAGAGGCCTCTAGCTGATGTAAAAAGACAAGATGGAACTGTCCTCATGGCTCCCTCTTAGCTCTGGCACCCGAGCGTCAGTTGGAGATGGTGGGAGGGGCCTTTAGCTGATGTTAAAAGACAAGATGGAACTGTCCTCATGGCTCCCTCTTAGCTCTGGCACCCGAGCGTCAGTTGGAGATGGTGGGAGGGGCCTCAGCTGATGTAAAAAGACAAGATGGAACTGTCCTCATGGCTCCCTTAATCATGCCTTGTTCCAGCCCATGCTGGCCAGAGAGCCAAGCCTCACTAATCCAAGCCTCGCTTATCTAAGCCTCTGGATAATCCAAGCCATTTTTGTAGTCAATGTTTCCAATATATCGTGATATTTTGGTGCTAAATTCATAAATACAGTAATTATAACATAACTTTACTGTGTATTGAACTACTTTTTCTGTCAAATTTGTTGTATAACATGAAGTTTTGGTGCTTAATTTGTAAAATCATAACCTAATTTGATGTTTAATAGGCTTTTCCTTGATCAGTCCTTATAATCCAAGATATTCGCTTATCCAAGCTTCTGCCGGCCCGTTTAGCTTGGATTAGTGAGACTCTACTGTACATGGAAATGAGGTACAGGAAAGGCAATGATGCTAGTAGCATTTATGAGAATTTTCAAAACTTAAAAAGTGCCTTCCTTTCCAACTTTGTAATGAAAGCTTCTGAGCATGCTTGGGTCCTCTAATTTTTTTCTGGTATCCTGGTGGGATATTTTAAAAATACTTCTGACATGTACGTAAAGTACAATAATGAAGTATAATCACCTCTCGATATTAAAGGATTTTGCATCCATGAATTCCACCATCCATGGTTTAATACCCCCCTCCACAGAAAAAAATCCAAAAAGAAATCTCGATTTTGCCATGCTATATAAGGAACACTATTTTATTGTGCCACTGTATATAATTTGTGTCGTTGGGACCATTGCCTATCTTAGTTTCCTCCCTTCTCCAACTCTTAAGAGGACCTACCTCACAGTGGCAGTATGGCAGTGGTAGGCAGAATCTCTTTGTGGCTCTCCTCTTCCTTTCTCCCTTCCCCTCATACAAGTCACTTTTCTTTCTCAGTGGCATCACAGAGGGCAACAAAGTGTTACAAACAGACAAACATACATACATATTTTGACTTTTATATATATCGATTTAAACATCAGAAGAATTACCCTACAGTAGAGTTCAAAGTAGGAAAACATATTATTATTATCATTTAAAAAATTAATTGAATTATGAACACTATGGTATCTCAGCTAGGGTAGGCCTGCAGAATTATGAAAATGTACTACTGGTGTTGGTTTACTTGGTTTTTCATTGATGCCCTTGGTCTACTTTGGTTGGAACTCGGCCCAAGTCCACTTGCTCTTGCAGTCTAATATTGTTTTTGTTATCTCTAGACGTGATTATGAGACCAAACCTCCCAAACTTCAGCTGCTGAGTGAGATTCGTGCCTATTCACACAAAAATGATCCCAACTGGACCCCAGAACCAGAAGCACCCATTGATTATTGCTATGTGCGGCCTAATCACATCCCCACTATTAACGCGCTGTGCCATGAGTTCTTCTGGCCAGGTAGGATTTATGAGAAGATCTAGATCAGAAGCTAAAGTGATCTCAGTGTGTGCTGCCACTTTAATTGCTCTTGAGGGGATTGAATTCCTGTGATCTTTTAGCCCAGACTGTCCTGTTATGTCCACTTTAGTCATTTAAATTTTACTGTATTGCTCTTACTGTAGGTTACTTAACTATGTATTGAAGAAACCTCACAGGCTCCCAGTAGTTCCACCGTCGCAAGGGGTTCTATCACCAGTCTGTGATTGTTCATGACTCTGCTTTTCTCATCTTACAGGGATTGACCTATCAGAATGCCTCCAGTATCCAGATTTCAGCGTTGTTGTCCTTTACAAAAAAGTCATAATTGCTTTCGGTTTCATGGTGCCAGATGTTAAATACAATGAAGCATACATCTCTTTTCTGTTTGTTCATCCTGAGTGGAGACGGTCAGGGATTGCAACCTTTATGATTTATCATCTTATCCAGGTAGATTGAAAAGCACTTCTGTTTTTTCTGATCTATATTAAATAGTCCTTTTATTGGATTGCTGTGAGTTTTCCGGGCTATATGGCCATGTTCCAGAAGCATTCTCTCCTGACGTTTCATCCACATCTATGGCAGGCATCCTCAGAGGTTGTTACAATGTTACAATGCTTTTGGAACATGGCCATACAGTCTGGAAAACTCACTGCAACCCAGTGATTCGGACCATGAAAGCCTTCGACAACACACAGTCCTTTTATGTTAAGTACAAATGCATATAGAACAGGTTTACCCAAGTGCTTATGTGACTTGTGTTTGGAATTTCGCTGTTGTTTCCTAGTCATTACAAAGTAATACAGCCCCGAATCTCTAAAGACATTTAATAGCTGGCATCAATTAGGCTGATCAAACTGTATCAGAAATGGAGGCATCGGATTTTGAAGTATTTTGTGAGACCTAGGGCTAAATTCCACATGCAAATAAATTCCAAGACGGCTTGTACAGACAAGGCCTTAGCATGCTAGATACTTATTTTCTCCATGCTTTTGCTGATCTCAAAAAAAGAAATGCTGCCTTCCATAATGGTGCCTGTTAGTAACAGTTTTTAAAATGGCTCTATTTAAGTGGGTTATTGTATTCATATACACATTCATACATATTTAACATGTTGATTAAAAATCCAGTGAATGTACGGAAGCTTCAATTTCCTTGATTTAAAGTCCCTTCAGCAGTAACAAGCAGGACAATGCATTACTAAAAAAGAAGATTGAATAGGTATGAAATCCTTGTTAGCATCAGATTGAGAAAGCTAAACGGATACAGCAGTTACAACAAATCCAGATACTACTAGAAAAAACAATGAAATCTAGAAGTGATTTGTTTTTGTTCAGCCTTTTTAAAAGATAGTGCATATTTGCTGTTTGAGGTTCTGGGGCCTACAGCTGAAAGCATAGCCAAATAACACAGAGCAATATGGCCACCTAGTCCATTTCTCTGGACTAGAAAAGACTCCGAAATTAATTTTGCAGTTGAACACTCATGGCTTCTGAATCCGAGGAACTTTGCTCAGCAGTGCATCTCCTGCTGCTGTTAAAGCCTCAAGCGTTGTGTTTTACAAATGGACAAGAAAAATAAAAAGGAACTGTTTACAATCTGTGAATGAGTTGAAGTGAGGAAATAATAGGGCAACAAATGTAGTTTCGTTATTCCTCACTCCATTATATTGAGTGATGATGGAAAAAGAAAGGATTCCTTTTTTTTCTTCCTAAAAATAACTAGTGATAATTGGGCTGTTTAGCCAAGGACTGACACACCTGGATTGAACATCTACCAGAGCTCTACATTATATGGTATTACAACCATGGCCTTATAAATTGTAAGGAAAGAGGTCCTCTCTGGTAATTATCCTTCTCACCACCACCATCCCCCACACAAATCCTTGAGTAGCCGCCCCTTCATTTTAAGATCCAGCAGCATGTGAGGAGTGAAACTTGCCCAACTCACTTATACCTATCATATGTACTACTTGATTGGAAATCATTTGCAACTGTTCACTATACAAGGACTTCTTTTAAAAGAAGAAAAATCTTCAATTTCCCCGAATGCTGAGTGACCAGATAGATGTGCAAGAGCCATTTTTGATGAATAAATTAAACTAAAGCCCTTGCTTCCCAAAATATCCAGCTCCTTTAGTATTTTTCGTTTGGTATATTGCATTACTTTCTTCTTCTGTTAGTGATCAGTATGGTACCTGCTCAAGTTTCAAAGCCAATAGTTTCAGTTCATACAAAGAAGAGAAATATGAATAACCTCTGCTTTTTTCTCTTGCATTTTTGTTTGGGTTCCAAGAACCTTATCTCATGTGTAGTCTGTGAATCTGTGAATGGATTTTATTGAGATACGTTTTAATTTATGTTTGGTTTTAATTTTTGTTCGATCAGGCTTGTCCCCATGTAAGTCACTCTGAGTCCCTTCAGGGAGATGAAAGCGGGATATAAAAATAAAGTTATTATTATTATCCTCATGCCTCAAGTTATAGTAAATGTATCTTCCTCTCTTTATAATGTATGCGCTCGTTTGTCCATTCTTGGTTCCTTATGTCCTCATTTTACTCATGACTTATAATACAACTCGTTTCCTTTTGACAGACTTGCATGGGCAAAGATGCAACCCTTCATGTCTCTGCAAGCAATTCAGCAATGCTACTCTACCAAAAGTTTGGATTTAAAACTGAGGAATACATCTTAGATTTCTATGACAAATACTATCCTTTGGACAGCAAGGAGTGCAAGCACGCGTTCTTTCTCAGGTTGCGACGATGACGTAAGAATTTATTGGGAGAGTCTCAAAGAAGAATAGTCACTAGAAAAAAAATAATTCCAATGTTTTTATTGTAGAGATTTATAAAATTCTGCTGCCTTTAATGCTAATAAATTCAGTCTCTGACTTTTTTTTGGTGAGAATTAAGGTCTCCTAAAATATGCCTATCCAATCGCCAAAGGAGAGTCCATCCCCTTGAGGCAATATATTTTACTGTCAGATAGTTCAGACAATAAATTTTAGGTAGATTTTCCTAAGATAGAAATTGAAACACTTGTTTATTGTAAGGTAAAGTGGATCCCTATTGAAAAGAACAGTTCAATTAGTACATTTGACCAGTACGATTATTGAATTTTTCTTTGTTCCATTTTGTAAAATTCTTGTATCAATCATAGGTGCTGCAAGTTTTATTACATAGAAGTATATTACTTACCCCTCAAAATTCAATTGTAGTTTTTTAAAAACTTTATACAGTAAAGAGTGCAAATTCATAGAAATTGAGAAGAGTACCATGACATTTGAATAGTCTCTAAGGCACTAATTTTAAAGGCACTAATTTTAAAGGCTTCCTATAGTCAGTTGTACTTGAAAGTCTTGTGAAACTGTACCTGTTTAAAGACTGCCTCTCAGATTTTTAGACAATACTGATATGCCATCTTGGGTTTTGTAGGAGAATATCAAGTTTTTCTATTGATTAATAGAGGTGAAGTCTGCAATTTTTTAATGTTAAAGAGAAATAAGGGAGCTTGATTGAGCCACAGGAGGTCTAGGGACTTTCACTCTCTTCATATGCAGCAGGCAGATCCCATTGATGGGCACTCCAAGTTTGCCTTTTTTTTTACCCTGCAAGCAACGGAAAATAAAGAGTGCCTCCGCTTATGCTCCCTTATTTGGAAATCCACTGTTTCTTATGTCAATTACCAATCCATCTTTGCAAGTTGCTGGGCTTTTTCGGTGTTCTCTTGGCATTATTCTCCACTGCTATCAGTACCACATCTGTATCTATTAATGCCATGTCCACAAGGCAATACCATCCTTAATACCTCTCAATACTGGTCCAGGAGACTGCATATCCATGCCAGACAATGAAGATTTGGAGAAGAAAGAAGCCTCATAACAATGGGTCTGAACCAAAAAAGAAAGAAGGAATGATTGTTCGTACACGTGGCAGTAGCTCCAGTCTTGTTGGTTTCATTGTTACTTTCTTCCAAACTTTACAATCAGATCTTCCCAAGAGTTCAGCAAAGGCTGTATGATGCCCAAGTCACTGGTTGTTTTGGAGGGAGAGGTTCAGGAAAAGTTGCTTCACTGATTTTTTTTTTATTGTGTCAGAAGTGACTTGAGAACATACTGCAAAACGCTTCTGGTGTGAGAGAACTGGCCCTCTACAGAGACGTTGCCCAGGGAATGCCCAGATGTGTTACCATTCTGCTGGGAGGCTTCTCTCATGTCCCCACAAGCAAGAGCTGACAGGCAGGAGCTCACCCCATCTCACGGATTTGAACTGGCAACCTTCAGGTCAGCAACCCAACCTTCAGGTCAATAGTTCAGCTGGTAAAAGGGTTTAACGCATTGCGCCACTTTGGCTCCTACTTCACAGATACTCCCAGCGGTAAGTATCAAATGAGGGTCCACCTTGTACCCACTCAAGAGTTTGTGAGGCAGACATCTTCCTGCACCACTGGACACTGTGACTATGAACTTCCCTCACATCACCATACAAAGTTAGATTCATACCAAAATAGTCAAGTCTGTTATATATTTTCACCAATGGAATTTCATTATATATTGTCTTTCTTTTCGTGTTAGCTGCTTTCGTTCTTTTCTTAGAATAATAAACTGGGATATAAATAAATGAAAAATTCCCACCATCATTCACCATGGTTCAAAGACAACAGATCCCTCTCTGTGGACTTGAGTTCCTCCATATCTATTATTATACCTACCTTCTGGAAGAATATAGTGTTATAACTCCAGCCTATCAAGTTTGTCACAAGTGCTGATACCATTCACATTTCCAGGACTCAGTGAACGTTCTTACTCAAAAGCTCGCTGAACCATTATCCAGTGTCAGCAAGAATTCCACAAAAAGATCCTTGTTCTGTGAGTGTTGTCAGCCGTTTCAGCACCCACGTTTAACGTGGCACTGGTTGTACTGCCAATGGTTACCTTGTTTGCTCCTGGCTACTGTCAATACCATTGCAGTTGGTACCAATCCACACTGCTGTTTCCAATATCTCTTCATCTGCTGTGGAACAGCAGCCACCCCTTTCATATTGTTATTAAAAGAGAAGGGTAAAAGCACCTATAGAGTATTTACGGAAAAATATATATTTTTGCAGAGGGGGGAGTAGAGCTCTTTATTGATCTCGTGGTGGGAGTGGGGGCTAATGTAGCCCTCAGCCTTCCAGTTATCCAGCCTTGTACTAGCCAAATGTACCAATTTGGTATTTGCTGTCAAAGTTAGATATTGGAAAGGAGTACTGAGATGACTTATGTTGTAGGCAGGCAGCTACAATTTCTTCCCACTCTGGAATTTGTTCTTTTGCTGGAATTCATAGTGAATGACCCCGGGCAGAATCCGCCTCTTATCTCACACACTGCAATTGTTTTGATTTGGCAGGGACACACTCGGTTAATCCCTGTCACTCTATTTTTCAAATGGCCACGTTTTTCTCATTTCACTGAGTTGCCCTCTATCCTCAACTTACTTCAGTTGCTGCACACAGAAGTATTTGTTGCTCAGTTAACTCAGTCAGGAGGAGAAAGAGGAGGGGGGCACATATTTTCCTTTTCAGCATACTTCACCACAAGCAAACTGCTGCAGGCGTTTCTAGCTTCTGTGCTCTTCCTGATTAGTAACTTTTGCCATGTTGACCACACTCTTAACATTGCTCAGCTACATATATATTCATTTGTGACTTTGCCTCAACATCAAAGGAAAATAAAATTTAATCACAATAAATAAAGTGAAACAATGCACATGCCCTCAATTTGTACAATTTATTTACATCAGCCATAAATAAGGATAATGGGAGCTATTTGCCACATCTGGAGGATACTAGCTTGGGCAGACAATTATCTGACTGGGACAGAGGAGCAATCCACTAAGCTATTGGTTTTCTTGGCACTAGCATTCCTAGGCAGGGAGCCAATGGTCCTTTTCAGTTAAACCAAAGTCTCCTGTCTCCTTCAGTTTAAAAAATCTTGACTTGTCAGCTAGATGCATTTTAGTTTCTTCAAGTCTTCATTTTACCTAATCAAACTTTCCAAACTATCATTATTTTATTTCTTTACCTTAATTCCATTATTTCACTTCGTTAAAATAGGTAAGATTGTAATCATGGCCACAGAGATGACAAACATGACAAAGGAAAAAGGTTTAATCAGATCAGAGATATGAAGGGAAATCATTTTTCAATAACGGAATGTTGTTTTAACAGGCTGGTGTGGGGCCAATGAATACACCATTAATAAAGCTCCCTAGATTCTGTATTACCAGTCATCTATTGAAGGGGCTCCTGTTTTCCAATTTCTTGCCATTTCTATCCTGGTGACTGCGATTAGAAAGCATACCAATTATTTATATTACAGGTTCTTACTCTCACCAGAAATATTAACAAGAGAACATGGCAAAGTACAATAGCTCGTTTAGTAATGTCTGCGAGAACAGAAATTACTTTCACACAGAATGTGTTCCCTTCATACGGGAAAACCACAAGAAGGGGAAGTGAGACATAAAATAAAGCAGGAAATTGATTTATTAAAGATTCCTCTCATGGCCTGACTGTTACCTTAATTTTGGAGACTATATAAAGGGAACATTTCTTTATAAAAGCTGATCAAGAGAAGGGCTGATGTGGCTTTTTAAAAAAGCACATGAAGCTGCACCTTCAGTACTGAAAGCTATGTCATCTTCAGTGTTAGGTCACACTGCAGTTTTATGGGTAAAAGATATTATGAAAGGTACAGAACTAGAAGAACAAGCATTACATAGAGTCTTACAGAGAATAAAAAGATCCTTAGAATTTGTGGCCGATGTAGGCTACAATGCAATGCTTAACAGCATGATGCAGCATATATGCAATCACAACTGTAAGGTCTCTGGTTGAAACAATGGAAAGCTGATCATATATCACGAAATAACCACATTTGTCCCATTTAGGACAAATTGCTGGGAAAGGGATTACTAGAGGGGAGAGAAAAGAAATGTGTTACACCTGCCAATTTAGACGAAGAGATTTGAGAGAAATACATTTCGAGGAAATTACAATTCATACTTTTACTTTTGTGAAGAAAGAAGTAGCAGCAGGCAAGCAGAATAAAAACATTAAAACATGGTTTAAAATGAGAAATTGATTTAGAAGACGGGGACAGCATTCCAGATCTCTACAAAGTAGAAAAGGAAATGTCAGTACAAGAAAGTGGGAGGACACAAAACTGACTACCTTTTGGCACTGATAAGGGGAAGGCTGTTTGGAAGACACTGGAGAAGCATAAGATTGATGAGCGAACTAAGCGGTCACTTCAGGATACAAAATTTTATTGAACAATATTCCAAGAAGCAAATATCTTCCGTTTCCATTTCTAAGATATCACAAGAAAAGGACGGTGGTGTTATATGAGATTCAATATCTAAATGAAATGACAGGAGTCTTCAAACCTTTTAAGCAGAGTTCATGGGCCCTCAGATTGCTGGGGCACCGGACTATAATTTGAAAAAATATATGAATGAATTCCTATGCACACTGCACGTATTTTATTTGTAGTGCAGAGAACATGAACAAACAATAGAATGTTTAAAATGAACCAACATGAACTTACCAGTATTTCAATGGGAAGTGTGTGCCTGTTGTTGTTGTGTACTTTCAAGTTTTTTTAGACTTGGGGAGACGCTAAGGGTGGAAAGGGGGGGGCAGGTTAATGACCTTGGAGGACTGCATCTGGGCTGCAGCCTTCAGAACTGAAATAGAAGCTACAGAGGAGTCAAAGAGGAGTCCTTATCTTTTTTAAAGTACAAGAGCAATGAAATTCATCGCCTGATGCTGAATCTGAGATACCTCAATGTGTTTCTGAGGTATCTCAGACTCAAGATGTAAACACTAACATTGATAAATGAGAATTTAAGAGTAGGGGATCATTTGATTTCTAGCGATTTGAGTGAAGCCTATCTACATATACCAATGACATAGGAACACTGGAAATATCTAAGATTCAAATACCTGGGACGTCACTTTCAATTCAGAGCTATGCCTTTTGGTCTCTCATCATCTCCCAGAGGGTATAAATGCCCCTAAAGCTTTCCTGAAACAAAAAGGGATTCAGGTTTTCCTATCCTTGGGTGACATTTTAGTAAATGCAAAGTCAATTGTGAAATTACACTTGGATATGAAGGAAACAGATCCTAACAAAGTGTACAACAAATTTGGGAGCTTTGATTAGCACTATGAAGGGCACAGACTTTGTCAGTAGAGAGGAAGGAGGAAATGAGTCAGATGTTTCATGGCTAGCAAAGGTACAGTCAGCATAGTTCTTTACTGGCTCTTTACTTTACTTTACTGGCTCTTTACTAGAGCTTTTAATTTATGTTAATTTTGTCAATATTTGTATGTATGTATTTTTATCTTTTACAATTTTATCTTGTAAATCGCCTAGAGCATCGTGGATGGAGGGCGATTAATAAGTAATTAAATGATGATGATGATGATGATGATAGTTAATGATACTGTCCAGAGTAAAGGGCCTACTAATACTGGCCATACAGCTAGTACCTTGGGGTTGTTTTCAGGAGAGCTTGTGTTCCTGCATGGCAGAATCGGGTTGGACTGGATGGTCCTTGTGGACTCTTCCAGCTCTATGAGTCTATGAAACTTACAATATCTGGGGAAGTGGTAACTTAACAATTGAGGCTTTATAAGTTTATAAAAAACTAAATTGAGAGAGTGGTCTTCAATTTAACTGAAAGGCCATGGCAAACCTCCTCTGAATAAATCTTGCCAAGAAAATTCAAGTGACAAGAAAAATAGTACTGGTGCTATGGAGCAATGTTGACAAAAATGACTAAACTATAGTAAGAAACTATTGTGTTGACTGTGTATATAAGGAATAGAAAACGATTATGTGTGTTAACAGATGCAGTAATTTTTTTTCTGTGTCAGGAGCAACTTGAGTCGCTTCTGGAGTGAGAGAATTGGCCAGGGGACGCCCGGATGTTTTTGATGTTTTTACCATCCTTGTGGGAGGCCTCTCTCATGTCCCCGCATGGAGCTGGAGCTGATAGAGGAAGCTCATCCGCGCTCTCCCCGGGTGGGATTCGAACCTGGCAGCTTTCAGGTCAGCAACCCAACCTTCAAGTCACTTAGTCCACTATGCCATCTGGAGGCTCCGATGCAGTAAATGGCACACAGCCACACCATTTTGAGCTTGAATCGGTTGTCAGTTTTCAGAGCACAATACATAGAAGCAAAGATGTTTAGCTGATCACCCTCCAAAAATCAGCAAGGAAAGGAATTACAGCATCAACATAGTCATCTGTAAAGTTAAGTGATCTCACATGAAAAAATCTTACATTTAACTAATGTTAGAAGCCATATAAATCAAAAAGAAAACTTCAATAACTTTGGTCTTCCAAACAAAATGGATGCTGGAACTATTCATTAGTAGTTTGGGTGGGTAGATTTGTTCAGCTTCCCCTATTTTAGCTTACTAGCAAATAACGAAATTATTTTGTCACTTCCACTCTTCAGTGCCAAATCACAGGCTGACAACCCATTGGCATTCTTCTTTGTAACATCTGCATTGCATCTGTGGAAAGAACATCTGTTTAAGAAAAGGTTCTGGCTGATAGATATATGGGAAAGATAGGCATCCAAAACCAGAATGCCTAATTTGAATGTGGGAACATGTCACTTCATGTTTGATCTCAGTGCTCCTTCCAAATCAAGAACCTTTCTACAGATTTACTCAACTTACCCTAGCAAAGCTTCAATGCACTTCCATCCTTTCATTCCAAGCAAGACTGCTTCATGAAGGGCTGTGTTGTTATGTCTGTATGAAGTGAAAGGGAGGAAAGGAAATAATATAAACAGAAGCCATTCATTGTAATACAAGAGTAAAGAGGGAAGCCTTCTGATAGGTAATATCAACTATTTTACTAAAGCACCAGATATTAGCTTTTTCCATATCTGGTAACCATCTTTATTGCAATAGATAAAATTAGCCAACTTTTAGTTTCTCTTCTTGTTTCTCTTCCACTTTGTTCAACATTCATTATTTTTGCCATTTAATAATAATGTATTATTATTATTATTATTATTATTATTATTATTAATAATAATAATAATAATAATAATAATAATAATAATTTTATTTCTTACCAACCTTTCTTCATGGCTCGAGGCAGATTACAACATTCAAATGCTAACTACAAAATCTTGACACAAGGTTAATGTCAACAGGTTGTCAAAGGACAACCTTATTTAAAATAGCTAAAAACAGCCTATTAATATGCTGCTTAGTGTATTTTCCTGTGCAATATTGTTTTCCGTGTTTTTGAGTCGTAGCGATTGCTAGCAACAAAAGGGAAAAAAACCGGAGATCCTGGAAAAGGGCAGAAGAAATTAATGCTAAAGTTGCATAAAGTTTCCAAAGCTCAAGGAAATAGTGACCTAATGCTAAATGAACAAAACTGAAATGCCTGTTAGGAAATGAAAATGTACATTTGTGACTGTAATGTAGTCCAGTGCATGTCAGATGTCCAAATCTATTTAGTATGAAATTAATTTGGTCAGGTTCTTTAGCAAAAGTAGACAGTTTGAAGAGAACTTCACTAACAAAATGAAGTTCAACGGGACAAATGCAAGATACTCCACTTAGGCAGAAAAAATGAAATGCAAAGATGTGGGATGCCTGGCTCGACAGCAGTACATGTGAAAAAGATCTGGAGTCCTCGTGGACAGGTTAAACATGAGCCTACAATGTGATGCGGCAGCTAAAAGAGCCAATGGGATTTTGGCCTGCATCAATAGCGTATAGTATCTCGATACAGGGAAGTCATGCTACCCCTCTCTTCTGCCTTTGTCAGACCACACCTGGAATACTGTGTCCAATTCTGGGCACCGCAATTGAAAAAAGATGTTGACAAGCTGGAATGTGTCCAGAGGAAGGTGACTAAAATGATCAGAGTCTGGAGAACAAGCCCTATGAGGAGCGGCTTAAAGAACTGGGCATGTTTAGCCTGCAGAAGAGAAGGCTGATAGGATATATGATGAGGATCATGTATCAAGATGGGGGCCCCTGGTGGCACAGTGTGTTAAAGCGCTGAGCTGCTGAACTTGCGGAGCAAAAGGTCCCAGGTTCAAATTCCAGGAGCGGAATGAGCGCCCGCTGTTAGCCCCAGCTCCTGCCAACCTAGCAGTTTGAAAACATGCAAATGTGAATAGATCAATAAGTACCGCTCCGGCTGGAATATGTTCAGAGGAGGGCGACTAAAATGATCAAGGGTCTGAAGAACAAGCCCTATGAGGAGTGGCTTAAAGAGCTGGGCATGTTTAACCTGCAGAAGAGAAGGCTGAGAGGAGACATGATGAGAGCCATGTATAAATATGTGAGGGGATGTCATGGAGAGGAGGGAGTAAGCTTGTTTTCTGTTGCCATGGAGACTAGGACACAGAACAATGGCTTCAAACTACAGGAAAGGAGATTCCACCTGAATATTAGGAAGAACTTCCTCACTGTGGGAATTGTTCAGCAGTTGAACACTCTACCATGGAGTGTGGTGGCGGCTCCTTCTTTGGAGGCTTTTAAGCAGAGGCTGGATGGCCATCTGTGAGGGGTGCTTTGAATGTGATTTTCCTGCTTCTTGGCAGGGGGTTGGACAGGATGGCCCACGAGGTCTCTTCCAACTCTATCATTCTATAAGTGAATAATTGCACATGTAAGCACCAAAACACACAAATGCAATACCTAGGTAGCTTTATCTTAAGCCTTTCTTGCTGGAGAGCCTGCCAGAATTCAATTGGCAACTTTTCATTGACTGCCCCAAGACTGTGGAATGACTTGCCAGAAGAGATTTGACAGCTAAACCAGCTGTCGGAATTTAAGACACAAATGAAGACCCATTTTACTAGCATGTCTAACAGGTCAATTTTAAGTTGGGAATTTTTCATCTGCATGTTATCAGTAGATTTTAATTTGTTTTTTTTAATTCTGTGTATCTTTTTGTATGTTTTCTAATAGTGTTTTATCTCTTGTTTTAATGATGTTGTATGCCACCTTGAGCCACAGGGAGAGGCGGGTAATAAATTCATGATGATGATGATGATGATGATGATCCAGTCACAGAACTGTTCTGTCACTTTGCCTTCTTATGCCTCCTCAACAAGACACAATATTTTTTTTTCTTAGCACACAATGGAAACAGATTGATTTATAATTAATATTTTGTTGGTTCCTTGACAATTTCAATCACTGCTTCAGGATGATCAATATACAGAATTATTTCCCCATGACAGACAAATAGCAAGTGATAGACATGCCAACTAGTTTGGCCAATGGATTGTGACCATTATGTTAAATGGCAATACTGCACAATTAAACAACAAGGGGGGTACTACCCTGTTTCCCTGAAAATAAGACATCCCCAGAAAATAAGACCTAGTAGAGGTTTTGCTTAATTGCTAAATATAAGGCCTCCCTCGAAAGTAAGACCTAGTAAAGTTTTTGTTTGGAAGCATGCAGGATCGGTAAATGTACATACCATAGATTGTAGATACATGGAAATAAAGGTAGTAACAAGAAGAAATAATAATAATAATAATAATAATAATAATAATAATATAATAACTTTATTATTGTATCCCACCTCCATCTCCCAGAAGGGACTCAGGGCAGCTTACACAGAGATAAGCCCAACAACAACATAAATGTACTTACAAACAGAAATTTAAAACAGTAATTTTAAAACAGTATAGCAATAAAATATAATATAGAAATTCTTGAAAGGATTCACAGTTTGGTTATGCTGTTTTGTGATGACAACTACTGTACAGTAGATAATAAATTTTCATTTTTAAAAATTCTACCATAAATGTGAATTCGTCTTTGTGGAAAAATAAGACATCCCCTGAAAATAAGACCTAGCGCATCTTTGGGAGCAAAAATTAATATAAGACACTGTCTTATTTTCAGGGAAACAGGGTACTATTGATTACAGTAGTGGCAGGCAAATGGCTGAGACTGCGTATCCTCATACAAAATGACATTCCACATGCAATTCCATTTTCTTGATCCTGAACTAAATGTGGATGTTGTGCATGTGACAAAAATATCCATTGGTGAACATGCACATTTGTAAAAACAGGATTCCAGCCAATGTTTGCCATGGCAGAATAATATAAGAAAGAGCTGCACATTAGTATGGGGTACTGTTAAAGCAACTTGTTCAGACAGCAGTATAAGCCTCATAGTACACAGAAATGTTCAAATAGTGAAGGAACTATGTAGATCTTTCATACAGTACTTGTAGCTCATCTTGTATGCTTTCTTCTGCAAATAAATATTAAAGATCATACAAGCATGAAGTAGTTTAGTATACATACAGTCCTGATGGATGGTTGATGTCTGCACCTTTTCCTATAAGAACAGGAATAACCTCATGATGATTGTTCAGAACTGCTAATGTTAAAGCTGGTTGATCATCACTATTGGTGCAGTTGGGGTCGGCTCCCTGGAGATTAGCAGAAAATGAGACAAACATTTTTTGTTTATTGAGTTTGTACCTTCCTCCCAATATGGGGCCAAATATGAGATGTGTTATGCAATAATTGTCAGATTTAATGTGAATCAAGTGGTTTATAATTTTGGCTAAGACCATGAACTTTTTCCCCCAAGTATCGACATCTGCCAGATTAGGGATCAAAATAAATAAACATTATTTAGTATTAAAAATTTCTCCTGTTTATGCTATATACTTTGCAACTTAAAGGAAAGATAATTTGATAAAAAAGAAGTGGCTATATATAAATCTACTAGAAGTAGTGGCAGTGGCAGTGGCTTGGCAGGGAGCTTAAGCAGTTTAACACCGTTTCTCCACTGACTGACTGCTTTTTAATTTTAAGAGGCTTAAAAAAAACCCAACATTTCTTTGAAATGTTTCTATGCATTTTAAATTTTCATTTTCAGTAAGAGGAATGAAAAGAGCAGGAGACTTTTCTCTCAGAAGCATCTTATAATGTATTCCACCTAGAAAAAATTGTGGAAAAGGTCAGAACTGCCTAATATTCTCACAAATGCCTTAAAAGTAGGGAAAAGGTGGGGGGGATTTTCTTTCAGAGAATCCTATTAAAGATATTGAAAAATAACCATATATGGAGCTGCAAGAAGATTATTTTGTCACATTGAACACTTATATCAACTAGCTCCTTAATACAAATAAAACAACAAAACTAAAAGAAACAACCTGTGAAACATTAGAATTAGGAGTCTCCCATGAAACAGTTTTCACAACTCCTTATCTGAGAGCCTAAACACACCAAACTTTGTGACTGATTTTTTTTTTTTTCGTGTCAGGAGCAACCGGAGTTGCTTCTGGAGTGAGAGAATTGTTTAGCAAACAAATTAAACAGTACTCTTGTCTGATATGCTTGCCAAATAGAAACCTTTCTACTTTCTATATTTTGTCTTATCAGAGGCCTCTTGCCTGAAGTATAAATAATGCATCAGCAAAAGAGAGCCAAACAGAAAGATAAAAAATTAATCTGTTGCTTCCTTCGTTAATGTGGTGCCATATTTTGAAGAACATGTGTTTTCCTACCTTACTGATATTTTATGAACAAAGTAATATAGATTGCTAGGATGTAATCAAAACTTTACCTCGTCAATTAGTTGTTCTATTAAAAAGGGTTCTCCGTGTCCTTCTGAGCCTACTTCCTTCAGTAACTGCCTTGACTCAGACTGGAAAAAAGACAAACCAAACAGCTAATAGGGACTTTCTTGTTAATATACAGTACAGGTCAAATATTTTCTTTCAGACCACAAAAACAAATATATATTTTATGTGTGTATGTGGCCAAATTACATTTGTCAATAATGTAATTTCAAGAAATAAAAAGAAAACATAAAGCTGGAACACACCTCAATAATATAACCCCATGCCCCAACATCTCAGAGATTCTGGCCTCATTGAACGGAGTTTGACAAATTAGAGAACACAGCATCCTTGTATATGTTTCACAACAATCTTGAGACGTGTCTGACAACTGTGTACAGTTCTTTTCACACTCATCTCCAAGACCATGCAGTGTGTGTCTATCACATGAAAGTGGGGGAAAGCGGGGGAAAGTGAGGGAACAGTCTTCTTTCGTTCCCTAGCTTGTCTTTGCATCTTGAGGGATAGCAGCCATCCCATGTCCTTTCACCGCCTTTCGTTGCTTCCATCCAGATTCTCTCTAACGTCTGTTGTAACAGACTCCTGAAAATGCAGTCTTATCTCTGTTTCCCTGCACTGCCACAATAACGTAACATGGACAACCTACAGAAGTGTCCTTGTGATGGCTTCCATGGGCCTCCGTTTCAGCAGTGCAGAGAGAAGACTGCATGGAATGAAGTCTTAAGTGGCAAAATTTTAATGAAAGTCAAGCCTTTTGAAAATATTTTACCATACATATTTATGGACACTACAACATTAGCTAATTATGATGCAACTGAGATAAACTGGTCCAAGCATAGGTATTTTTTCAATGTCCTTGAGTGGATGGATCTAGAACTGGTCTGGATAGCGGTAAACAGATGTAATCAGATGATATTATCTACAACCCACTGGGGCATAGCAGTTTTCCTCAGTGGCTCCTGTAGTTCAGTATTCAGTACAACTCTTCTATGTATGCAAATAAAAAAAGTTTTCTTTCCCCCAGAATGGAATTATGAACCAGCTATATAATGATAAATATTCCAACTTGTTGCCAATTGATATAACTTGGCTGGTAGCATGACCTTCCTAAACATGAACTATTTTGCTTCTCCTGATCAGAAAGTTGATGCCATCATCAGTGTCAATTTCTAGTTGGAAGGGTACAAACTAACATGTGAATACATTTGTATAAAATGTAGTCCTCCATTTCATGTCTTCTTTTATATTTCCCCAAGCTACTATAAAATCACTCTTTCAAGAAGTTCATATAGACTTTCTTTCAAGTTAAGACTGTATGCAAACAGTCCTCCTAAGACACTTTGATTCATGATCCAGAAAATGTACATTAATTCCAGGTAAAGTTCCAGATTAGATCAGGTGCTTCTAGGAAGGAGGCACCTGCAGCTCTCAGTTAAATGGCTCTGTGCATTCTTTTAGACTTAGCTAATATCTTTTGGTTTAACAAAATAAAATAAATGCAGAAGAAACAATGATTAAATTTAATTTGGCTACAGTTTAAATGTCACAAAATTGTCTACAAACGAGGCAGTAGAATGACCACAAAGCAAAAAAACAAAACCTAACCAATAATTTAAAAAAAAAAAAACCAAAGTCCTCTGCTAGAGCAGTTGTTCTCAACCTGGGGGTCCCAGATGTTTTTGGCCTACAACTCCCAGAAATCCCAGCCAGTTTACCAGCTGTTAGAATTTCTGGGAGTGGAAGGCCAAAAACATCTGGGGACCCCAGGTTGAAAACCACTGATCTAGAGGCATTCTAACTGCCAGTCCCTACTTGATAATACCATGAATTTCTACAACAGCTATTGACAGAGCTCTCATATCTGGCCTTATATGAGTCATTGGTAACATGTGAGTATAATATATTGGCTGGGACATAACTGTGTTGAATAACTGTGGTCCAGCCTGACAAAAACATATTGGGGAGGCAAGAACTAATGTAGGAGGACACTGAGAATATTGCCAAATCTTCCACAACAACACTCAGATAATCACCATCCAGTTTTAAATATGCAGTTAAAGGCTTACCATTAAGTTTTTTTCTTAATATTATAGAAAATAGATTCTAATTTTGAGAAGACAAACATGATAAACTCAAGTAGATAAATATTCCAGGGAGCTTAGCATTTTTTCCTTAAGCACTGACTGGCCAGCTAGGTAGCTACCTCCTGAAAATGGCATTAAGAAGATATCCATCCAATTTAGCCTAATCCTGAGCATATCATAATCAAAGCTCCACGAACACTGACATTTTTATTATCATGCCTATGGCCACCCAATAAATCTGTCCCTTTAAGTAAGTAAACATCATTTCCAAAACCAATAAATGTAAATTAAAGTCGGTGGAGCACAGTGTAGAGCAAAAAGAACAAAGATAAAGAAGAAGAAAAAATCAAATTAGCTCGGGGATTTAAAGCAAGACAGCCAGATGTAACATATCACAATAATCAAGTATGGATGGTAAAAGAACAAAGCAGAATATTTGTTGAAATATTCTATCAATTGAAAGAAAAAATGGACACTAGGGATTTTTTAGAAGTCCAAAGTGATAAAGTATAGTTGTAACAAAAGTGGAAGAACCACAACATGGATCCATATTTGGTTGAAAAATTGTACCTAGTGTGCTATCATTAATGTCAAACTTAATGTAGTCTTGAGTGGAGTGTCATGGGACTTGTCCCCCATGAGCTGCTGTTCAATAAATGTTTAATAAATGACTTGGATGGGGGCACAGAAAGGATGTTAATTACGTTTTCAGATGATACAGAATTGACAAATTGCAAACTACATGCATCTCATGGGATACAAAAACATGGGACAAGCTTCAAGTGATATCTAGTCCAACCCTCCCAGCACAGAAATTTGTCACAAAGTGCTCTCTAGAGTTGAACATCCAAGCTCTCTTTAAACATTTCCAATGAAAGAGAGTACATTACCTTAAAAAGAAAAGTATTCTAGTATTGAACAGCTCTTATAAATAAGTTCTAATATTTAGGCAGAATTTCCTTTCTTGTCATTTAAACTCATTGATTTAGTTCCTACACTCTAAAACAGATGAAGCTTCAATTTTTTTTTAACCTTCATCCAATTTATTATTGATAGAGATACTTTTATTGGCCAATCAAAATGTAAGCTTTCAAAACTCCATTGGTTTCTTCATCAGGCAAAATATGTTTGATAATCAATACAGAAGAAAAGTGACATTTTGTATCACATGTTTCTGTTTAATTAGTCTGGAGGGATATCAGTGTAGCCAAAGGTCACTTCCTTTTGGCCATGTCAGTAAAATTTAAACCCCAGCAGCAGTAAAGTAACTCCTCCTGATATCTAGGCTGTGTCTGTATTTGGTGAAGGCACAGGACCTTTTCTTAAGCCAAGAAAATTTCTTCTTGTTATGGATTCCTCTCTTGGGGAAAAATCTGGCATCTTCAAATCTGGGTAACAGCTGTTGGTCATATTGCAAAATAAAACAAAACCCACTAAATAGAGCTATCTTTACTAGCCAAACAAAATGTAGTTTCAAAAGTTTGCATGAAGTGTTCTGTGCATTCTGTCTGGCCAATAAAGGCATTCTTATTTTGTATGTTTTGTTATATTTTGCTGTATGCTGACATGGCTACCACAGATATGTTTCCTATCATAAACCTGGTAATCAATGCCACCATGTTTACTTCACAAAATATGCACACATATTTATCATCAGTTTCAAATTATAGATACGAAAGAAAAAAATGAGAAGCTTTCTCAATCTGATCTGAGAGGGTATGCTGGTCCCTTCTTAAGAAATCAACAAATGTGTCTGCCCAGGTATTACTTCTTCAGAAGGAAATGCTTTGAAGGCAAGGCAAGACCTTGTATGATAACCTGCAGACAGTAGGATTGTTATAGGAGTTTTTAGCAAAACTAAAGGATAAGGCAAGGAAAAATCTGTACACCAAAAGGGGAAAAATATCTAAAAGAAGAACCCCCCCCCACTGTATAATAGTCTATATTTCCCCACCTAAAATAACATTTTTCAGAAGAGATTCATCTTTAAACCAACGATATATATTGCAGCACACCCCCATAGGTCTAACCTTCAAATTAAAAACATATACCTACATTAAGCATATCTTCTTTTTCTAGAGAAGCTCTTGTTTCTGTCATCTTTTTGCTGTTCTTGTTGAGACTTGATATTCTTCTTGCTAAAATAGAGAACAAAGTGTTGAAATTCAAGCAATATCAATAGTACAGCATGGCAGCATGATACACTGTCATCCTTGATTAAGAAAATTTTATTAAAAGAAATCATTTCATATTTTCTAGGTTTCTCTAGATTCAGAACAAATCCCATATGCTGTCACCCAGAAAACACATTCTATTTATATTTTATATCAACCCATATGACTCTGTGAACTTTGGCTGGCTCCTGTAAACCAATATGGATGTTTTATGCCTAGGTTTTATGTCATTATATAATTTTGTTTGCTTATGTTTTGTTTAATTTATTGATGTTAGGTTCTAATTTTATGTTTCCATGTGGGGTTATTCTGGATTATTTTGTCGGTAAGGTGGTTGTTTTATAAAGGCATTGAATATTTGCTTTTTTGTATATTGGAATCTGCCTTGTCCTCCTAGGGAGATAGGGAGGAATCTAAAGAAAGTTTATTATCATCATCATCATCATCATCATCATCATCATCATCATCATCATCATCATCATCATCATCATCATTATAATTGCAGGATTTGGTTTCTGGAAAGAAAGAAAGAAAGAAAGAAAGAAAGAAAGAAAGAAAGAAAGAAAAAAAGAAAGAAAGATGGATTAACGGGTGATGGATGCGGGACTTTTCTGAATCCTTGTGCTTTCAGACTTGCTGGTGACCAAATTGGTGTATATTTGTGTTCGAGAATAACATTTGAGATCCTGCATCAGAGGCTATGGCTTTACAAAGATGCATCTAGATCCCTGACATGATATGCAAACCCTCTAGTAAATTGTAAGAATGTATATTGGGGCATCCTGCATTGCCTTTTATGGCGCTATGGTGTTCACTGTTTAACAGGCACATTGCTGGTTCCACTTGCACAATGGTTTTAAAGTCATCAGAATACAAACATGGTACATTGTCGCAATTCACCTTTACATATTTATAAGTCAATTTGCAATGACAGAAATACCTAATGAGACACCAGCCAACATTTTAAAAACAATGTAGTGTTAAAACAATATTTCCAAAAGCAGCTAATATTTCCTCTTCTCTTGTTGCCAAGTGGCTATTCTATTCAGGGCTTGCTCTACCATTAGTAAACTTTTCCAGGAGTATTTTACTGTCAGAATGTGCAACTTTAACTCTATGTAGGCTGACTTCCCTCTCATCAAATCACCAGAATACAAGAACATTCATCTGAACTGGCTTGAATTTTATTTAATCCCTTCTACCTGGTTTGATGGGGCTCAGACCATAATCATCAAATGTCATGGGTTTGCTGGTCAAAATATCCTGGGGAATAATAAACAATGTATTATTTATTATATGACAGCTTAAGTTTATGTGAAAAATATCATTGTAAAGACTAGTGTAAAATTCTGTTATAGGGAGCCCTGTGACCTATCAATGCTTTTCAATTTAATGACCAGTACACGCAGACAAGCATTCCTAAAACAAATTTTTCACATTATTCATTTTTCTTAGGGCAATTTATATGCACCCCATGTGTCATCTCCCTGTTCCTAGATGATCTGCTTCCCCCTGCTGCTCAGCACTGGGAATAGCTAAGGAACATGCAGATTTCCAGCACAAATCAGATCCTAGGAGAGGGTTGAAAATGGGATCTCAGTGACCAAGGGACAGGGAGGGAGATATATACAGTAGAGTCTCACTAATCCAAGCCTCGCTTATCCAAGCCTCTGGATAATCCAAGCCATTTTTGTAGTCAATGTTTTCAATATATCATGATATTTTGGTGCTAAATTCGTAAATACAGTAATTACAACATAACATTACTGCATATTGAACTACTTTTTCTGTCAAATTTGTTGTATAACATGAAGTTTTTGTGCTTAATTTGTAAAATCATAACTTAATTTGATGTTTAATAGGCTTTTCCTTAATCCCTCCTTATTATCCAAGATATTCGCTTATCCAAGCTTCTGCCGGCCCGTTTAGCTTGGATAAGTGAGACTCTACTGTATAATCCTTTATTTTTAGAATAGAAATGCAGGTGGGTGGAGATCACTGCTTCCAGCTACATTAGCTCCTCACAGATCACACTAAATTTGGATTTTTTTACTCTTTTTATTTCCCTCATGTGCTGAAATTATGCAAAACATGAATATAAATTTCTTACTTCTATTTTCCATGTCATACATCATTTTTTTTTACAAGTGTGAGTCAAACATTTAGATTTTAAATTGATTTCGTGTCAGTCTCCTAGCCATATGAATCAATTTAGCACCAAGGAATACTATACCTTCTTTCCAATCATTTTTCAATATCGTTTATGGGGGTAACAGACTGGCACTTGCTCATCATAGTCGCTTTCTCTCTTAGCACTTTAGCTCCATCATGTTTTTTTTTTATACCAAGTACTCTGTATGCAGAACTGGGGTTTACCTCTTACATGAGATGAAAAACATCAAATCTGGTAGCCAGTAAAGTCATTATGGCATTCTTTTGTGCCCAATTTACTTTGTAAAGAAAGCATAAATGACTGAGTTCATATTTTAAGTAAGAAAAAGTAGGGCATTTTGCTAAGCTGGCTATCTTACTAGTTTAGTGCCCCCCCCCCCATTTCAAAAATAATTAAAATAGTTGTTAACCTTCAAGCTCGATTAGTCTGCCATTAACTAATTTGAACTATTGAGATCTCTTATCACAAAACTACAGCTTTATCATGTTTTGCAATGCAGATTTACAAACTGACCTTATTTCCAGCAAGTGCATAATTTATCTGGAGGCTAACTTGATAATCATCTTTGTGAACTATAGCAGAAATAAGCTGTAGAAGAAAAAGCAACAGTTGGCTTTTCATTTCTTTTTATTCAAAAAGAAAATGACTATGAGGATTTATTTTACTTATTTAGACAAAGAGAAAATATAAAGAGTCAGAGTGTTTTTAAAGTTCTTTGAAGTACACAAAACTGGTGAAAATGTATGTTTAAAATGAAAGAGAAAAGCAGTAGAATTAATAGACCAAATACAGTGTTTGCACTGATAGTAAAAGGCGAAGTCTCAGTGGGGGGAGGTGGGGGGTGGGAGGAAAGGGGATTACTGAAAAAAGATGTGATTCTCTCCACATCTAATCCCATCAATCACCAACATGCAATGCATGAAAGATTTCCCCGCAGTGCATGTGTCTATTTAGCAAGAAAGGTTTGTCCACTTTAGCTGGCTAATCTTCTCCTCACTTGAATTGTCAATACCTTTTTATGTTAAGACTCTAATATTTCTTATCCGTTCTACCCAAACCAACTAATCATATCATCTGCAACACTATGTAAAATGATTTTTGTTCTTGGGTTATAAATGTCATTTCCTAATTGGTTCTATCATAAAAACATGGAAAAAGTTTATTAAACTTGCAAAAAAGTTGTTTTTGTGGGACATCCTGCAGCACATTTTGCTATAGTTTTTCAATGAATATCTCATTGAGTCTCAACCAATTCAACATAGTTTGTGGCAACCACAAAAACAAAGTTTCTGGAGTATAACAACTACTTTCAAAGTATCACACAATTAAACAGAAATAAAACTTTCAAACTAGGAACAGAAAATTTTTCAAATTTTGTTACATAGTGTAATTACTTAGCCAAGATTTATCTTCTCACTTGAATTGTCAATACACTACATTTTCATGTTAAGATTCTAATATCTCTTATCAGTTCCAACCAAACCAACTAGTAATATCATCTCTAATCCGTCAGTCAAGCACCATGCCATCTTTCACCTTAATTATTAACCCCATATCTATTTTTATTCCAGATCATAGAATTCAGCTAGGTTCCTGCTCAAGAACCCACCTTCCCCATTTGAGGCTCTCCAACTGATGTCCTGAACTCCACGTTATTCTGTGCATAGCTTCTGAGGTGTGCACAGACATGATCAAGTTGCTTTCTCCAATAACCTGTTATAAGGAAATCAAAATGAGAAGGAAGACAATTTCATAGACTAGTTATTAAAAATGGTGTGGAACAATTTTGCTATAAACTGAGAAACACTGCAAATTGATTCAGCTGAATTGTGAACTCTCAACTGGAAGTCTTTAAGAAACCACTATAATTATATGAAACCACAGTGGACAAATTGGTCTGGAGGATAAATCCTTTCCATTGAATACTACATTATCAGCATATGGTAAGATATACCCGGCCACACACAATGAATATTGAAAGTAGTTGGCTCCAGTTTTTTAATCAGAAATCTATTTTTGTTCAAATCAAATAAAATCTTATTTGTTCTACTAGTAGATAGTGTCCAATATTTTGGGATTTTTTTCACATAGGAGACGGTATCACATTCATTTATTATGTCAGAATATCGTGGTATGTCAGTTAGATTTCTCCCCTTATGTAATCCAGAAGCCATATTTCCTTCCTATGCTACATTAATGCAAATTTATCAGACCTCCTTGAAGAAGGTGGAAAAAATATGTTGTGGTGGAGTGAGAAGGGAGGTTCATGGGAAGGCAAAGGATATAAAGAATTCCAATTATAAATGCCAGTAAAGAAGGACAATAGCTCTTTGGAGGGGGGCAGTTGAAACTGAACTTGAATGGAAATGCATAAAGAAAGTACAGTGGCTAAGTATACTGATTTACAGATATTCAATGGTTCCACAACAAGGACGACAAAAACGACAGAACACAAATAAATTAAAACCCTATTGCTAGTTTTTGGATGATATATTTCAAAATAAAGAAAAAGATCAAACTTTTGCTTACCTCTTCCAGGACTGATAGCTGTGAGCAGAGGGTTGTGATCATGTATCTTACTATGCTTCTCCTTTTGAGAAATCAGATCACATTCCTTTTTCTCCAGATGTTTGCTGGATGGATAGAACAAGCCAGTAGTTTGTGTTCCTTGTTCTTTTTTCCCTAGTAAATCTGGTCTTGTTGTTGGCAATGAAACAAGTGATTGCTCCCAGGCCTGCAAGTTATCATTCTGGTAAAAGAGTTCAAATGATAAAACATATACTGTATTATCAAAATACACTAAAATTATCTTCCTGTTTTTCTATATCAAATGGATATACTGTATTTTCTGAGAACAGTCATATTGCTGATATTTTGCAACTTAAAGCAGCATTCATAGACATTCTTGTGAGAGTTCAGAATGCATTATATAAAGAACATTGCCATAATCATTAAAATATCCTTCTAAAGTTGATCAGTCCTCTTTCTGCCAGCAGGCAAATATTTTGTGATTTACCTGGCCCTTTGACTAATAACTAGCTTCTCTATATGTTTTGAATGATTTTGAATTTGCAAAAAATCATTATAGTTGTATTTGTTTCAACCTCAGGTTCCATACTGAGGATGCCTGCCATAGATGTGCCATAGATGTGGGCGAAACGTCAGGAGAGAATACTTCTGGAACATGACCATACAGCCCGGAATACATACAACAACCCTGTGATCCCGGCTATGAAAGCCTTCGACAACACATTTTTGGTATAGAAAAATATTGGATTCATGCCTAAAATGATGAATGAAATTGTTTCATGTTCGTACTGAAAATAGTTTTGAAAATGACAACTGAATATGTAAATTTGGGATGGCATTCAACTAAATTTATTTTCGGTGTAAGCATAAGCTAAAACATCTGATTCTCATCGATACACAGATACAAAGGGGAGCATTGGTGGATAGTCTTTCTGACTACTGACAGCTACAGTAGAGTCTCACTTATCCAACGTTCTGGATTATCCAACACATTTTTGTAGTCAATGTTTTCAATACATCGTGATATTTAGGTGCTAAATTCGTAAATACAGTAATTACTACATAGCATTACTGCATATTGAACTTCTTTTTCTGTCAAATTTGTTGTATAACATGATGTTTTGGTGCTTAATTTGTAAAATCATAACCTATTTTGATGTTTAATAGGCTTTTTCTTAATCTCTCCTTATTATCCAACATATTTGCTTATCCAACGTTCTGCCGGCCCATTTATGTTGGATAAGTGAGACTCTACTGTATTTGTCTATCAATCCTATCTAAACATAATTGAGTGGCACAGATTCAAATTTCATTTTTAAAGCAGGGGTATACTGAATTTGAATAAGATCTGGCATAGACTTTCTAAAAAAGAATTTTAAAAAAGTTTTAAAAGATTTTTCACTGAACCCTTATGATGCTTTTGCAGAATCCGAGAGTTCCATGGAACAGACTGGAAACTGCTGCTCTAGAGTAACTTTCCAGAAGCAGGAAAAAACTTGTTTCAAAAGACCTTTGGGAACTGACAGTTTATTCAGAATTTTGTCTTGTGGCTGGAAAAAAGGCAGAATACTAAAACTAAAACTAATAGTAAAAATTACCCATATACTTTTTTTTATAGCCTCGTGGGTTTGCTCTAATGACACAGATTTAATGTTAGCCACTACATATTGTGATCTACATATATGACTGCTATTTGTATGAAAGAGTATACCTCAGAAATCCCTCTGTATTCTCCAGAAGTCAACTGTAGCATATCCTCAGAGCCCAGCCTGGAGGAGTGTTCAGCTCTGCAGATGCTGCAGAATCTACCATATGGATATTTGCTTGTGCCACACTTGAAACAAGTGAAATTGCATTGATGTTGCCCAGTCTGAGATGAGACAAGAAAAAGAATAAGAAATTGCTGTAGAACAATTATCTATAAATGTATGCTGAGTCCTGGATCTGAAACGGTTTACAAGAACTGTTCTGGAAATTAACTGCGGCCAACAAAGCAAGGAGACTTCATTATGCAAAACACCAAATGTCAGACTTACATGGGATGCCTGCACCTCAGTTCAGCGAATGGTATGGCAAAGAATATTGCCTCTAAGTGCTTAATAGACATCATGAATACTGGCAACTAATAAGACATTTCCTGTATTAATCCGTATAATCCAATTTTAGGGACATCTAAACTAGCCAACTGGAACACTAGAAGATTCTGAACAATTATCTACAGGTAGAAATGGATATAGATGGGAAAGTCTGGAAAACCCCCAGAAAAATTGAGGGGAAAACCTAAGGTTTTTTTCCCCATTTTTTCCTAAAATTCTCAGTTTTTTTCTCCAGACCTTCCCACCTTCCCATGGATGACTTAACAAATTCATCAAACTGTAGGGTCATAACATGTGAATTGCAAAAGGAAAACAAGCTACAGGTTGAACATTACTTATCCGGAAATCCAAAATTCAAAAATCTTCAAAACTTAATTTTTGGATACCCACTTTTACTTTCCAGGAGAAGGCAGCAATGCTTCTAGTCATTCATCGTTTGGATCCTTAACCTCTTTCTGCTGCCAGCTCCCTTATTCGGATTACTGAATGTGGCCACAGCAAAAAGTGCCTCATACAGAAGCAGCAATCTGGGTAGGGGAAGTGGTTGGCAAAGAAGGGTGGTGATTGAACAGAGAAGGGGTCTGGATTTTTTTTCTTGTGCTAAAGTTGTGTTGCTGTGACCAACCAAAGACAAAGTCCCCCCCCCCCCCCGCATATGTAGTGATCATTACAACCTAGAGAGAGAGAGACAGAGAGGGAGGGAGGGCTGCCAGGACTGAGGGAAGTTGCCCAGCTACTAGACAGCCCATATTTCTCCAAGCTGAGACACTTTTCTGGAAACACAATGGCACTAGGTGAAGGTGGTAAGGTGTGCTAGTTGTGTGTAAGAGGCTCAAGAATGGGTGCCATTCATGGTTTCCTAATCCATCCATCTCCATAGGAAAGTTCTAAGTGTATTTTGTCTAGACCTTCTTATCTGACCACGCTCAATACAAACATTGTTTTCAACTAGCATTAAATTTTTAAACGGAAACATAGTTCTTTAAGACTGCTTATGTTTATTTTGTGAAAAAAAATCGTCATACCTTTAGCTCTTCATGTAGATTGCTGTCACAGATGACACACTGTTTAATGTGATCTGGATTTTCTGCTCCACAAACATAGCAGAGTACTTTGCCCTTTTCAAATACAAAAAAAGCACATTTCCCTTAAACTTTATTGCTGAATGCCAGCAATAGATGCAAGATGAACCAGCCATTATTGTACTTTTTACTATAGCAAAATATCATCCTTCCACACTACTCATCCAAGAACTGCTTTTGTGTTGTTCTTTCTTTTAGTACTGAAGCTCAGTATCAAACACAAATTCAAACACAATTGAATTCAATTGTGTCCAGGATCCAACTATGTACATTGGCTGATGGAGGAAAGCATACCATAAAGTCATTCCCATCCTCACATGATTCTTAAACATTCATTATCTACTCTGGAGGCCGAGAAATCCTCTATTATAGCAGTGTTTCAGGTAACACAGAGAGTCGAGAAAAAGTAGTGGGTATGTAGGAACTGCATGGGGAGGAAATCACCTCTGTCTGAATCTGCTAATGGGTTTGTTAGCAGATAAACACAACTGAATTGTGGTCTATAGAAACAGCTTATGAGCTGTAGCTCCAATTTCTGGTTTTGACCCTGTTCTTGTAAATTCACTAACTTTTTAAAATAATGTGGGGTATTTACAGAAAATATTCTGGAGTGTTTATATGGTAGTTGTCCTTAAGTCTATCTATTATTTGTTTTAGTTCATCAGTGGCTTCTCTTGGCTTTTTTGCAGGGAGTGGAGGAAGCAATGTGTTGGCAGCATATAAGTTCCAAAGAAATTCCTTATCTTGGATCTAGGCACCTCTTTATCCTCCCAGATAATACATTCAACTAATTGTGTTATTTCTATGGAAAACAGTAGGGTAATGGGGGCAATTCTATCTTGTATGCCTTTCAAATTGGATAGGTTTAGAAGCTAGTTGGTTAGTCTGACCATAAGTTTAGGACTACTGTACACATTTTTAAAGAAGAGTACAAAAGAACACATTTAAAAAATTACAGCCACTGCATTCTATAGACTCTTTATGGTGCCCATGACAGAATAGTTACTGCTTTCCCTGTTTGATGATTTTAAAATCTTTCTACATTGCACCTAAAAGCTGCCTAATTGAAAAGAAAGCCAATAAAAACTGATTAGTTGGATGTGAATTGTCATAAGGATTTTTAAGTCGTGACTCACACCCTCCCTTTTTTCCTCAGAAGAATTATGGAACTCTGAGATTTCACTCCAATTTGCAAGACTCCAGCATCATTTCTGGACAACATCACAGTTGCACAGTTGAACATTTCTGCATTTTCACATTAGAAAAATAACTATGTTTTTTGCAGCATTCTCGAACTTTAAAACTCTTATTTTCCAGAAGACAAAACTAGTGCCTTTAACATCATTCAGAGGAGATAACTGTCCTTACAAACATTTGAAATATTAATAAAAATGTAAAGATGCATTTGGCAATTCCCACTTTCCCTATTTTATGTATTTTGTAAGGGGGAGTTTCATTTATGGCTGCCAAGCCCTATTATGGGCTGCAGGGGCCTGCATGAGCTGGAACCTTAGCAAAATGCATTTTAGAAGTCTTGCAAATAGTAAGAAAATGCTTAATCAACAAGAGAAATCCAGATTCATGCCTGGAATTTCTCACAAAATTGCAGTTACCTATTTTTTTTTTAAAGGAGGTGAATAGTGCAAAAGTGAGGAGTTATGGCTTTGCAGGTGAAGGTTCCCTCTGGCTGATCACCAGAAGAGGAATGGAGAGCACCAGGGGGATGTGGAAGTGAAGTAGTGAAAAGTGACATTCAGCACACATCTGCAACAATACATTTATGTCCTAAATTCACAGTGCTTCAGGCCTATTGCATCACCTCAACATAAGTTGGAAAGCACTTTTGGCTGTCCAAAAACTGGAGTTCTTTGTTCATTGAAAAGGACATCCTAATAATGAGTTGAAAACTGGTTTGATGTGACTCTACAATGATGTCATTTATGGCAAGGGGGTGTCTAACACCACTACAAGCCTTGTGCAATAATCTCCTTTGTGATTCAGTGCCAGGGAAATGGTGTGAGATTAGGGAGAGGCCTGAGCATCCCCACAGGCTGCAAGGAAGGCCTTTGTGGGCCATATTCGGCCTGTGGGCTATAGGTTGTGCAGACTTGCTCTAGACCCAGGAATCTACAAGAACCCTACAAGCAAAATATGATAGATCCCCCACCAAATCCATGATATAGCTCTGTTGGGAAAGGATCTATCTAACATTTTCAATTTAACTTTCTTCTTGGAAAGTGTAATATATTGGGACTGACTACATTTTTAAACAAAGGACTTCTGTGCTATAGTTTCTATTACTGACCTTATTATCTGCAGGAGGTAGAGTGCTACATTTAGGCACTGATGGAATCAATGAGCCACATCTTTGGCAGAAATAAGAATACAGATCAGATGACTGAGGAGTTAAACATTGTATATGCCTAGGGGAAAAAACAAAAAATCAGATAGAAATTAGCTTGTGGGAATTACTCAAGATTCCACCATGAAAAATCTAACATTACTACATGTTTTGGTTACTAGTTACACAGCCCAGTAAAGGGTCCAGGACGAAGTGAGCAACGTTTGTTAGCATAGCACCCCCAGAACAGTAAATGAAGCCAGTCAGAAGATATGGGACTTTTTTTTTTTTTTAGAAAAAACCAAGGGAACTGCTAATCACTTTAAAACTTATTTCTCAGTAAAGCATATTCTGAAAAAAATAGAGAGTTAAAAAATACAGAGCTCAAGAAGCATTAAGGGAAAAATACCACTGTTTAAAACTACAATCAAGTATACTTTGGATCCATGTTATGGTAATATCTAAATTGTTGGGCTGAGAAAATAGTTTTGCGCAGCTCAAGAATTAAAGGATCTGGGAGCAGAAGACAAAAACACGGCTGATCATAGAGTTAGACATACAGAAACTGAAGTCCTGACACAAGTAGGCATTTTGAGGTTTATGGCACAAAGCAGCTGACCATTAATATACCAAAAGCAGAAGAAGAATGATGTAAGCCAAGATTAAAGACCGCTTTCAGCATATTACAAGATAGTATGCTATGACTCCACATGCTTAAAAAACACAAATCACGTACTTGGTGATATCTGTTTCTGTCTGAATTCTCAGTCCCTGAGCACTTGTAGGTTTTCTACTATTGCTCACAGAATACTAAAACAAAAAACAAAAAACCAGGGTGAAATATCAATGTCTCTATAAAAACAAGTAAGTGGAAAAATACATCATTAAATCATTTCAGACAAATAGTATTAGGTGTGTACATCAAGGATAATCCCAATCTTGGACCCCAACTTCGTACTTTGTTAAATGGACCAATTCAAATCAGATATATTCAGATTTGACTTTGGTTCTGAACCCAACTTAGATTTGGGAATTCAAGTCTTTCAACTGAATATAATTGAATTCTATTTGTAAAAACTGCATGGAGTTTTGTCAAATCCATTTCAGTCGACAAACCTAAGAAAATGAAAACTCTCTCTCTCTGTGCCATTTAAAGTATGATTTAAAAAACAAAACAAAACAAGGGAACTGCTAATCACTTCAAAACTTATAGCTAGTGATTTGTTTCCAAAAGCTGGTTATTACTAGC
The DNA here is from genome assembly GCF_035594765.1 of Anolis carolinensis. Taxonomy (NCBI): domain Eukaryota; kingdom Metazoa; phylum Chordata; class Lepidosauria; order Squamata; family Anolidae; genus Anolis; species Anolis carolinensis. The sequence continues at coordinate 132,764,678 of NC_085844.1, forward strand.
TTCTTTTAGCTGCTTTTTAACTGGCAGCAGGGCCGGCCCTAGGTAATTTTCAAGTGTAAGTGAACAGAATTTTGGTGCCTCCCCAAACCAATCACTGAAAAATAAAAGCATTGGAAAAGCGAAATTCTTGGATAATAAGGAGGGATTAAGGAAAAGCCTATTAAACATCAAATTACATTATGATTTTACAAATTAAGCACCAAAACATCATGTTTTACAACAAATCAACAGAAAAAGCAGTTCAATACATGGTAATGTTATGTAGGAATTACTATATTTGCGAATTTAACACCAAACATTGAACTGGGATATAGGGCAGTGTGGACCCAGTTCAAAGCAGATATTGTGGGTTATTCTGCTTTGATATTCTGGGTTATATGGCCATGTGGAAGAGCCCTGAGGGTCCTTCCACACAGCCATATAACCCAGAATATCAAGGCAGATGATCCAAAAGTATGTTTCAGTCTACTTGGAATACACGAAGCGTGTTTAAGAACCAGTCCAAGAGCCCAGAAGAGCCTTGACTCCCCATGTGACCATCATCCCACTTTCTTTGCAAGTTAACTTGAACCTAGTATGCTTTATTATGCCAATTGTTTGCCTTAGATCAGGCATGAGACAAACTTCAGTCCCCCAGGTGTTTTGGACTCCAACTCTCACAATTCCTAACAGCCCACCGGCTGTTATGAATTGTGGGAGTTGCAGTCCAAACACCCGGAGGGCCGAAGTTTGCTCCATGCCTGCCATAGATAGTTGAGCAAATAGTTTTCATGGTTGCCCCTCGCTGTTAAGAATTGTGGGAGTTGAAGTCCAAAACAACCGGAGAAGTTTGCCTATGCCTGCTGTAAAGTAAACAAATGCAACTTGGCAGCACTTTTAACTGCCATGACTCAATGCTATAAAATCCTGGGAGTTTCAGAAAGTCTTCGGGCTGGTGACTCCCTCACTCAAGCCCAGGTATCTGAAGCAACCAATCAGGAGGCCACACCTCAGCCCTTGCCAGGAGTGCTTGGAGAGCTCCTTCAACCCCTTCCCGAACCCCCCGCCCACCCCGGGTCCCGGCTTACGGCGCTGAGGAGTCGGGAGAGGACTTGGAGCTGCTGCAGGAAGCGCCACAGATCACCCTGGCCCCTGCTTTCCATGCCGCCGTCCTCCATTCCTCACCAGCGCTGGGAGCAAGCTGCGGCCACCACGTCCGAACTTGAGTGGCCTCTTCCTCAGGCCACGCCCCCAGGGAGGAGACTTCAATTCCCAACATCCTCACTGCTTTGGCTGATGCTCAGGGTTGGTGGGAACTGGAGTCCAAAACACTTGGGTCACAACCGAAGCTTGGGAAGCACTTGAAGAAAGTGACTCTGCGCCTCTGCTTCAAAGTGAAGGCACCTCAGCGCCACTTTTAACTGCCATGGTGGCCCAGCCGCCGTGGAGGCCAGGCCAGGCCGTGGCTGCGCAGGCAGGAAGGCCATGCCTGGGTGGAGGTGCCTCAACGGCACCCCTTAGGCGCCCCCTAGAGGATGGCGCCTTCAGCAACCGCCTACTTCACCTAATGGTTGAACTGCCCCTGACTGGCAGGTATAACTTTTTCTGTTCCAAAAGGCTTTGGAGAATTTCAAGAGCCTGTAATACTGTACTCTTGTAAAGATTTCATTTGTGAATATGTTTCAAATTGCTTTAATGCTTTAACTACTTCATTTGTTTTTAAAAATACACTTTTGTGTGTAATTTTATTTTTATGTATGTTTGAATTTTTGAAAGCTGCTTTTAGTTTTAGAAAAAGGTCTTTAGAAACAGAAATGATTAATATAATTATAATCATCACCATCACCACCTCTGATGGATAGGTGCAAAAAAAAATTATGCAAGAGCAGCTTTCATACAAAGAAGGCTTTCGGATAAGAGCAAACTTACTTCCCAGTAAAGCATATTTTGAAAACAATAGAGTTCAAAAATACAGAGCTCAAAAAGCATGGCTGAAGAAGTTTATAAGGAAAGGAAGTTTATAAGGAAGATAAATCTTCAACGTATTTTAAGCAGAAGGTAGAACAGAAAAATTATTAATTTCCACTTCTCTTCCATGTGTAAACAATCTGTAAGAAAACATATATGTAAGAAGTTGGATCCTGCAGAGAAAGCAATGTTGTGTTTTGGGCACAACTATATTCATTTTCTCAGCATGGCCATCATGCGGTCCAACATGTTTAAACACTGCAAATTGTGTGGGGCTGATAAAACACAAACTGCATTACTTCTTGATTGATTTGATTTGATTTATTTGGGTAACATAAATACTCATTCTTTTTCTCCAATACTGGAACCAACAAATTGCTGTTTTACCTGTGACTGAGGCCTAAACACAGTGAAGTCAGGCTCTTCTCTGTTACTCGTGACACTCAAGTAATTTTTAATCAAATTTGGTCCACTGAGATGCAAGGGCATGACTCCTTTTCTTTCTGACAAACCTAGAATTGCATATACATTTCAGTGTAAACATAGTATTACTCTGGTCAGTCTGTTCTAGGAATATATGATAGACAATTCATCACTGAACGGATTTATGTATACCAATATTAATGGAAAGTATAAATGAAAGAACTTTCATTTCAATGATTATGTATGATTTTCTTCAATGTTTATTAAATGGTTTAAGAAGAGTACTAAAATACAATGTAATCCAGTGCTATCATTCACATATTGCATCAATGGATGTCAAGACCTGCTGACGTCACACAGAAAGGATCTCAAAAGGGAAAGAGACATTTTGTCAAAGACAAAATGAGCCTTGAGATGGTAAATCAAGTGAGCAGCTCTCTCACCTCCATTATGTGCACAAACATGTAGCAGAATGTTACATATTCAAAGATTCAGCAGCTATACTTTTCTCAATAATAATAATAATAATAATAATAATAATAATGATAATGATAATAATAATAATACTGTGGGACTTCCAAATCCAGACTGACAAAGTTCTGGAACACAACACACCAGACATCACAGTTGTGGAAAAGAAAAAGGTTTGGATCATTGATGTTGCCATCCCAGGTGACAGTCGCATTGATGAAAAACAACACGAAAAACTCAGCCGCTATCAGGACCTCAAGATTGAACTTCAAAGACTCTGGCAGAAACCAGTGCAGGTGGTCCCGGTGGTGATCGGCACATTGGGTGCCGTGCCAAAAGATCTCAGCCGGCATTTGGAAACAATAGGCATTGACAAAATTACGATCTGCCAACTGCAAAAGGCCACCCTACTGCACGCATCATCCGAAAATACATCACACAGTCCTAGACACTTGGGAAATGTTCGACTTGTGATTTTGTGATACGAAATCCAGCATATCTATCTTGTTTGCTGTGCCATAATAAAATTATTATTATTATTATTATTATTATTATTATTATTATTATTATTATTATTATTATTATTTTATTGCCCACCTTTCCTTGGGGCTTGAGGTGGAGAAAAACATTGTTAAAACAACAAAATGCATGATATGCAAAGTTAAAATGCAAGTTAAAATTCACTGAAAAATACAGATTTAAATTCACAATATTCCAGAAATGCAGAGTGTTCAATTTTGACTGACAGTCATTACCATTTTGAGCATGAGATTCCTTGCAATAATGAGGCTTTGTAAATAAAATGAATATTTTGAAACTACAAGCTTTTAGGAACACTATGATTTTCACTAAGTCTGCCATATGCTTGAATTTTTAAAAATCTCTTCACTAACAAAAAGTGTGTATTTTAGCATCTGAGGGCATGATAACAATATGGAAAGAAATCTGAAAATATATACCAGGGGTCCCCAAACTAAGGCCCGGGGGCCACATGCGGCCTATCGAAGCCATTTATCCGGCCCCCGGCCCCTCCTCGCCCGGTGCGTGCCTTCCAGAGTTTTTCTTGTTTATAATAGTATTTGAATTATTATTTAATTAATAATTAATTATCAAGGGGGGTGCTTTGCTAGTGCTTTTGGTGCAAAAAGGCAGAAGGGGGCTGGACTAAATGGTGCAAGGGGTCTCTTCCAATCCTTATTATTATTATTATTATTACTGACACAAAAACACAGTATAACGCAGCAAACAAGATATATATGCTGGATTTCGTATCACAAAATCACAAGTTCCCAAGCATTTAGGGTTGTGTGATGTATTATTATTATTATTATTATTATTATTATTATTATTATTATTATTAACAACATTGAGGCTGGGTGGCCATCTGTCAGGGGTGCTTTGCTTGTGCTTTTGGTGCACAAAGGTAGAAAGGGGTTGGACTAAATGGCCCAAGGGGTCTCTTCCAACCTTCTTTATTATTTTTATTATGATTATGATTGTTATTAACACTGAGGCTGTATTTGTTCCCATTTGGGTTTTTTTTTTTACTTCAAAATAAGAGATGTGCAGTGTGCATAGGAATTTGTTTATAGGGTTTTTTTTCAACTATAGTCCGGCCCTCCAACGATCTGAGAGACCGTTAACTGGCCCCCTCTTTAAAAAGTTTGGGGACCCCTGATATATACGGTACACAAAAGGAGACTGACCTGGCATAGTTTGCTATCTGAAGCAGAGCACTACTTTTCATCTCTGCATTCATCTCCCACCAAGCAGAATAATGCTGAATAGCCAGTATAGTTATAGGATATGTAAAAACGTCAGTGCAACTGGCGCCAAACTTTTTCTAAAATAAGCTTTTAGAATGCTTAAACCCAGACTCAGATAATACTTGTCTAATCTCATGTATATGACTGATGATACAGAGGCCCCTTCTGCACTGCTATATAAAATCCAGATTATCTGCTTTGAACTGGATTATATGGCAGTGCTGGCTCATATAATCCAATTCAAAGCAGATAATATGGGCCATGCTTTAGCACAGCAGATTAAACCAACAGATGTAGTACATCTTGTCAATCAAGAGGTTTACAATTCAAAGCCCTGGTCAAGATGAACTCCTGGCTTTTAGCCCAGCTTCTGCCAATTTAGCGGCTCGAAAGTGAAATGTAAGTAAATAAATAGGTACCGCTTAAAGGTGGGGAGGGCGACAAGGGACAGGGAAAGGCAGAACTGCTTAATGCCTTCTTTGCCTCGGTCTTCTCACAAAAAGAAAGCCATCTTCAACCTCAGCAACATGAAATGGATGAAGGATTTGGGGAAATCCAACCCCAAATAGGGAAACAAGTTGTCCAGGAACACCTGGCCGTTCTAAATGAATTCAAGTTGCCAGGGCCAGATCAACTACATCCAAGAATACTGAAGGAACTAGCGGAAGTTATTTCAGAACCACTGGCAATCATATTTGAGAGTTCTTGGAGAACGGGAGAAGTCCCAGCAGATTGGAGGAGGGCGAATGTGGTCCCTATCTTCAAGAAGGGAAAAAAGAACGACCCAAACAATTACCGTCCGGTCAGCCTCACATCGATACCAGGCAAGATTCTGGAAAAGATCATTAAGGAAGTGGTCTGCAAACACTTAGAAACAGATGCAGTCATTGCTAAGTCAACACGGATTTACCAAAAACAAGTCATGCCAGACTAATCTGATCTCTTTTTTCGACAGAGTTACGAGTTGGGTCGATACAGGGAATGCTGTGGATGTCGCGTACCTGGATTTCAGTAAGGCCTTCGACAAAATCCCCCACGACCTTCTGGCAAACAAACTAGTAAAATGTGGGCTAGACAAAACTACAGTTAGGTGGATCTGTAATTGGCTAAGCGAACGAACCCAAAGGGTGCTCACCAATGCGTCGTCCTCATCTTGGAAAGAAGTCACGAGTGGAGTGCCGCAGAGCTCCGTCCTGGGCCCGGTTCTGTTCAACATCTTTATTAATGACTTAGACGAAGGGTTAGAAGGCACGATCATCAAGTTTGCAGACGACACCAAACTGGGAGGGATAGCCAACACTCCAGAAGAAAGGAGCAGAATTCAAAACGATCTTGACAGACTAGAGAGATGGGCCGAAACTAACAAAATGAAGTTCAACAGGGACAAATGCAGGATACTTCACTTCGGCAGAAAAAATGGAATGCAAAGATATAGAATGGGGGACACCTGGCTAGACAGCAGTACATGTGAAAAAGATCTTGGAGTCCTCGTGGACAACAAGTTAAACATGAGCCAGCAATGTGATGCGGCTGCTAAGAAAGCCAACGGGATTCTGGCCTGCATCAGTAGGGGAATAGCGTCTAGATCCAGGGAAGTCATGCTACCCCTCTATTCTGCCTTGGTCAGACCACACCTGGAATACTGTGTCCAATTCTGGGCACCACAGTTGAAGGGAGATGTTGACAAACTGGAAAGCATCCAGAGGAGGGCAACTAAAATGATCAAAGGTCTGGAGAACAAGCCCTATGAGGAGAGGCTTAAAGAACTGGGCATGTTTAGCCTGCAGAAGAGAAGGCTGAGAGGAGACATGATAGCCATGTACAAATATGTGAGGGGAAGTCATAGGGAGGAGGGAGCAAGCTTGTTTTCTGCTGCCCTGCAGACTAGGACACGGAACAATGGCTTCAAACTACAGGAAAGGAGATTCCACCTGAACATTAGGAAGAACTTCCTCACAGTGAGGGCTGTTCGGCAGTGGAACTCTCTCCCCCAGACTGTGGTGGAGGCTCCTTCTTTGAAGGCTTTTAAACAGAGGCTGGATGGCCATCTGTCGGGGGTGCTATGAATGTGATTTCCTGCTTCTTGGCAGGGGGTTGGACTGGATGGCCCATGAGGTCTCTTCTAACTATTCTATGATTCTAGGTATTTTAAGGCACCCATAAGGAAATGCCAGAAAAATGCTGTCAATTTGATCAAGGAGGAAGTTTACTAACAAAGCTCTTTGGCAGGGAGATGGAGCAAACCCCCCCCTCCCGGCCGGTGTCCAAATCCAAGCACAAGCCTCCAAGATGCCAAAGATGGGAAGAACCTATATATACCTCTATCTATGTACAATTATCTGTCTTGTCAGTGTATAAACGGCATTGAATGTTTGCCGCATATGTATGTTCTGTGATCCACCCTGAGTCCCCTTCAGGGTGAGAAGGGCGGAATAATAGCAGCGTTGAAGGGATCTGAGAGCATGTCTACACTTCATGCCCTCTTGCCTGACTTATAGAGTCCAACTTACTAATTACTAATCTAAATTAAAATAACAATCTCTAAGTTTAATAACATATTTATTTATTTATTACTTCATACATTTATATCCCGTCCTTCTCACCCGGGGGGGGGGGGGAGGACTCAGGGCGGCTTCACAACACATGGGAACACAGAAGGGAACATGTTTAGAAAGTTATAATAAAGTTCCTAAGGTATACCATTTGAAGTCAAAATCCAGTGAGGAAATCACAATGAACAACTGCCCTTCTGAGATTTTTGTGGTATTTCACTTCAATTAAAATCATTTAATCACATTAATTAACAATGATTTAAGAGTTGACTTGCATTTACTTAAAAATATTCTGGTCATTACCTTGCAATTCCTTTGCTACAGTACTGCAGTGAAGTTTGCTTTTCATGTTCACTTTGTTCTTTCTTAGACTTAAATCAGAGAATCCATTTTCCACTTCCTAAAAATTAAAAATCTATTATGTACACATGCATGTTCCAAGAATACTGATTTTAAAACTCTTGCACTATTCTAAGAAATTTTCTAACCAGTATGTTTTAACGGCAATTTTGATGGATTTTGACAATAATTTTATAACTTGGACAGAAGCAATCTATAAGAAATAGTTCGAATTTTCATAAATGGTGAATAAACTAGTGTATGTAAAATTCAGACATTAAAGAAAGTGAAATAGGTATAATTACAGCTGTTAAAAATGCAATTTTTTTTCAGTACAATTACTCTAAGTCTACATAGAATGGAATTAAGATCTGCAGAGATGAGATAAACAGGGTGTCATTGCTTGGAAGAATCTCAGTGATCAAAACAAACATTTTCCTTTGAAAGTTGCTATTTTTTTTAGACATAACTGATTTTGTCAAATGATATATCATTTAAAAATTGATAAAAGGGAAAAAAATTGCCAAGATTTATATGGTAAGGGGAAAAGCCAAGAGTGGGGCCCCTTCCACACAGCTAAATAAAATCCCACATTATCTGCTTTGAACTGGAATGTATGGTAGTGTGGACTCAGATAACCAAGTTCAAAGCAGATATTGTGGGATTTTCTGCCTTGATATACTGGGTTATATGGCTTGATATTCTGGGTTATAAGAGTTCAAGTCCTTGAGGATGCTAAACAAAGAGGATGTCCTGATTTACCAGACTTGAAAATATATTTTATTGTTTACTGTTTAGTTTAGCTTAGAGACTAGACACGTTTGTTAAATTTGGAAAAATATGACCTGAGGTATAACTGGTATGGCTTTCTGTGGCACAATAAGTTAAAGGCAAACATTGATTTTAGCAATCTTTATGTGAGATAGACCATTATAAGATTTCAGAAAAAAACAAACCCAGAAAATGTACAAAGATTATATATAAGCTTGTAATAGAATTGATAAGAAGGTGAATGAGATTTGTGGAACTTACAAACATTGTAATAGTAGAACATGATCAACATACATTTACAATGCAAGGTGAGGTAACAAGTGTGATATGAGTTGCAATGGTGGAAAGATTTTTTTTTTAAGTTTTTGGTTCTGAGAAAGAAAAAACAGGCCAGAATGCAAATGTGATATCTCTGAAAACTTGCTGTTCATGTTTGCTGATCTATGATATGTGTAAAAGTTTGCAATAGGAATGTTTGCACTATATTTTCGACAAGAGAATTCTAATGACTTATTTGAATACTATCTGCTATTTTTCTAAATTAACCTCACTGGATCTTCACAGCAAAAATGAAGACATTTTAAAGACCTGCTATTATAAGATCTTTATATTTAAAAATTGTTATAATTTTGCCATCAATTTTATCATTTTTATAACTCACCAATCCAGAAATATCTTCCAAGCATTTCTTGTCATCTTCATGAAGTACATGGGTGTTTGGAGCTGAATATTTTACTAAAAATATTTTTGTTACAATTGCACTCTCTCTGTAGTCCCTGTAATTTAAGAATCAAGAAATCCTAGATGAGTCCTGTTGATTTAGCAACTCAACCTACCAACCATAATCAATAGCCCACTAGTAGCTCAAAACACTTATTGTTCTTTGATGCTGGTACTATGTTGGGATTTAGGGAGTCCAAGTGTAAAATGGAAACACTATACTGTTTGAATCTGGCATGTTCACAAGTTGTGCCAATGTGTTTCATATCAGCAATCATGCTATCAAGGTATTTATCATGACATTCCATAATAGCAAAATGTTTTATCCTGCCTTTTAGTGTTTATTATAGCTGATAATTTTTTTTAAAACATCAAATTAAAGTCAGTCAATAAAACCAACCAAACAAAATGACATAAAATCAATAAAGAAGTAAACATTAGTACTAAGAATCATACAACCTTATACGTGCTCTGAATTATATGCAAAATGATCTGAATTAGGTGACTGACCACCACTCTACATTTGACCTAATTGTGTATAATATGCACATTTTTGTTACATACAGCAAACAAATAGAATGCTGATCAGAGTGTTGAATTGTATGTATGTAGTAGAGGGTATTGAACATAAACTTCCTCTCTGAAGCTGTTTGCAGTTGGCAGGCTTCTAAGAACAGAAATTTGGAAGATTATCTGTCCTATAATTAAGTGATCTTTTACTCCACAATGGTACTGTTGACATGGAAATCTCAGATCGCTAACAAAAAATGGCATAGATTCAGGCAGTCAAGAATTAGAAGTACAAGTCTCAACAATATATAAGCTCGCAAAGGTAATGCTACAAAAGATCTAATGTTGTGTACTGTATAAACTGTATACATAATCACACTTAGTTTTCCTGATAAACATAACGTTTTCTTTACAAAACTAAGTGTGATTATGTATACAGTTTATATAGTACTAGCTTGGGGACCCGGCGGTGCCTGGGTTATTTGAAAAAGGCATTATTTGTCTGACTATTATGTATTCTGTTTGGAGTGGGTGAACTACAATTCCCAGAATCATGGGTTAATCCTCCCCAAACCCTGCCAGTATTCAAAGTTGGCCATTTTGGGTCTGTGTACCAAGTGTGGTCCAGATCTGTCGTTGACTGGTCATCGCCTGGCTGCAGTGTTGTCTGGATGGGGGTGAACTACTACAACTCCCAGATTCCCGAAACATCTGTCAGTATCCACAGTAGGTTATGTTGAGTCTGTGTGCCAAGTGTGGTCTAGATCCGTCGTTGGCTGGGTTCAATGGTCTTTGGATACAGGTGAACTACAATTCCCAAAATCAAGGCCCATTACCACAAACCCCTGCAGTATGTTCAGTTGATCATGAGGCTTCTCTGCGATGTTGGGTCCCGGTCCATTGTCGGTGGGGGTCACTGTTTCTTTGGATGCAGGTGAACTATAAGTCCCTTTTCCCCAAACTTGTCCAATATGTTCTATTGGTCATGGGGACTCTGTGTGCCAAGTTTGGTCCTGGTCCATCATGGGTAGGGTTCAATTGCAGGTGAACTATAAATCACAGTACCTACTACTCCCAAATGCACAGGGCAATTCCCCTCAAAACCCACCAGTATTGAAATCTGACCATATCAGGTATGCATGGCAAGTTTGGTCCAGACCCATAATTTTTTGGGTTCATAGCGTTCTGGGTGTAGGTGAACTACAACTCCTCTAAATTCCCCAGTAGGATGAACAACAACTTCCACCATGTGAAGTCAATCCCCAAACTTCTCTAGGAAATTTAGTTGGTTCTGCTCTGTTTGTTATGCAGACAGATATAGATAATATAGATATAGATATATAGATATGTAATAAGATACCATGATCTGATGAGAAGTAATGTTGCTAGGATGTTGGGGGTGATGCCCTGAAATGCAATAAAGGTTTTTTTCTGGCATGGATATGTTCTTATATCTGATGTCTGTGGTGACAGAACTGTTTCAAGGGTGGTAGTGTCCAGTGGTGGAATTATGCATATAAAGCTTTGCACAGCAACCATAGGGATCTCTTAAAGGACCTCTAAAATATCTATACAATGTCCCCACATGTGTGCAATGTATCATTTTGCAGCACTGAATGGCTGCATAGTCAAAGAGAAGGAACAATATCTGTGATGTGTTTGTTTTCAACAGAAAAATAACAAAAACCATGTAACTTGGGTTGCTTGTGTACAAAACATATCAAATTAAATACCTATTAAAGTTAAATGCCTATGTTGATTTCCATCTTCCACTTTTCTGATAAGTTAACTCAACTTTTACACCAAGCAAAGATTATGCCTTCTTTCATTCCAAAAATACATTAGATTGTGATGTTCCCTTACTTTGTGACTGCCAGAGCTTTTACTGTTATTTTCCCATCTGGTAATGTGATTGGTTCCTTATACATAAATGTATTATCATCTCTGTAACCAAGTCTTCTAAAGATTTGTGGTTTACTTCCATCAATAGTATAATATATTGTAACATCAGGGGTATCTGGAAGACACAACAATTAAAGATTATATGTTCTTTCATCTCCAAAAGGAATTACAATTCATAGAATCACAGAATCATAGAGTTGGAAGAGACCACATGGACCATCTAGTTCAACCAACTGCCATGCATGAATGGCACAATCGCAGTACCCCTTGACAGATGGCCATCAAGCCTCTGTTTAAAAGCCTCCAAAGGAGCCTTCGCTACACTCCGAGGCAGAGAATTCCACTGCTGAACAGCTCTTCCTCCAAAAAGCTTTAGATTTTTTTTTCTTTTACACTGGAGGTGAGTAAGCCTTATAGACTTTTTAGAAATGAAAACTCACTTCCGTGTGGGCAAGATGTAGTTGGATAGTATCTTCTTTCTACTTTGACTGTAAGACACACTATTCAATTCCCAAAGTATTAAAAATATTATCACTGAAGTTGCTGTATATTGTTGGCAGGCTACCAAGGATAAAAGTCTAAATGATGTTCTGTCCCAGTATTATGCGATCTACGCTGCTTTCATAGGCACTTGTTTTCCCCATACAATATAGTGAGCACAGAACGCTAGCAACATTAAAATTCATTACAGAAATCTTAGTGGGTCAGCTCACATACACAGGATAGTGATATAAACCAATTATCCACAGCAAACTGAATGCCTCATCATGACTAAGGCCTGTTAATCAAAAAACAAAAAGATATGTCACCTATAACAGAAGATAGAAGCAGAAGTTAGCATCTGAATCATACAATATTCCTCTGTCCCATTTTGTGTCTTGTAATTAAGTCATACTTTCAAGAGACCTACAGAGGTGTTAGCCTGTTATAATCCAGGGTTTGGGACGTGCTAGACATTTAAATACTGTAGTTCTTTAGTTAAATACGTTTATGTATGATATATGTTTATGTAGTTAAAATTGTTTTGACTGAGCTTGTGTTTTAATTATTTAATTTATTTGTTTAATATGTTAACAATTTATTGTATTTTCATCAGAATTCTCTTATTTTCAGATTACATTGTAAACTGTCTTGCACTCCAAATCATGGGAAATAGGGAAGATATAAATCATAACAAAGTATGTTACATACACACAGAGAAAGAGAGAGAGAGAGGGCAGAAACTTATGGTTTTGTAGTAGTTTATGAAGTGGATGATCATTTGGAAAAATGAAAAAGATTTATGTTTTGGCACAATGGTTATGGTGGAAAGTTGTGATTTATGATTTTTTTAAAAAACAATGGAAACAAAATGTGATTTGATAGTGGTTTAGAAGGTTCCGATGCAATTTAAACAACAACAATAGCAGCAGCAGCATTTATTCAAGAGTATTCATTTAATTATATTGGATTTGACAAGCAGAAAAGAAGAGAAGATTTATAGTCAAGGCAAAGATATACTAGAAACCTTGGATGAAAAGAAAAAAATAATTGAAACTGGAGCAAGAATAGCAAAGAGAAATAAGTTCCCTTGATACTAATGGAAAGATCTCTGAATGAGGAAGTTGGGTGTCAATGACAATCTCATGCAGCATGGCATTTGCTCATGGGTTCTTCACAGAAGAGATTTAAGCTTTTAAAAAAGTATACTATCTATAAGCCCATCACATCATTAAATGTAACATATACAACAACACTAAATCCTAATACATAGGAATGTACATGGCAGCAGAAAAAATTAAACAGAGAAAGAAAAACGTAATTATAATCTGTTGCAGAGATATGTAAAGGACATGGAAGAAGACATATGAGAAGGCTGCTTTTTTAATAAATTGAGTTTTTTATTGCTTCCAATAATTTTCCTGTTAGATTGAAAGATATTTTAAGGATAAATGACAAGCAAAAGAAAAAAACCCAAGAATTTACAAAATGAATAATGGTGTATATTTATCAAATATGTGAAGATATTTATAGCATGCATATACCTGATTTAATTTCTACAAGTGTATTTGTATCTATTTCATGTTTGGCATTTCCTGATGTCGAAATACGAAGTGGTATAACTTGAGGCACTAAGATGGAGCCAGCAGTCATTTTTCCTATAGTTATTTTTTTTTAAAAACCAAAAGAAAAAAAACCATAATTAAACATAGTACAGCAAGGAGAATTTAAGTGAAGGAATAGGCTGAGACTGCAATCCTACACTACTTCTCTGGGAATAAGGGCCCTTCTACACTGACCTTATAATGCAGTTCAAATTTGCCTCCTCAAACTGCAAATTCCAAGATACCACATGATGTTCCCTGGGTAGTTAAAAGTGGGATAATAGCAATATAGTATGATAAGTCATTAGTACTTCTGCAAGCACACACTATATACTACACACAGCTAGAACTTTGAACTGTTGGTTTCTTCTTTCAGGCTCCTTCCACACAACTGAATAAAATCCCATATTATTTGCTTGGAATTGGAATATATGGCAGTGTGGAATCAGATAAACCAGTTCAAAGCAGATATTGTGGGTTAGCTGTGTGGAAGGGCCCTCAGCTGCTATTTCTGAACCATGTTAGCCTGGACAGACACTTGACCCATAGGCCCAAAACGCCCAAGCCTATGGGTGCAGGCTTTGGGTCTATGCACCTGGGCTTCACAGGGCCTGCAGCCGATTGCTGAGAAAGGAGCACTCCTTACTAGGCACTCGGCTGCAGTCTGCAGCAGACCCTGAGAGGTCTGGGCACGTAGGCTCAAAGCCTGCACCTGTAGGCCCAAAGAGTCGGGTTGCCTCCATCCCAGCACATTGGGCCTATGTTGATCTGAAAAGCAGACTTGGAGCCAATATCGGCTCCCGGATGCCTTTCGTATTGAGTTGAATTTTGTTCCGGGGGGCCTTTCCGTTTTGTGCCATCCGAATGGACGGTACGAAACGGAAGCACAAATTGAACAAATTGCACAAATACCACACACATGACCAATGGCAGCATGCATGTATCCATTGATGGTGTATATCCACCTTTTCTTTGGCCGTCTACGTGGTCACTGTCCTGCAATCTCCAAATGCAGCGCTGTTTGTGCTATTGATGTTGGTTCTCTTCTGATGACATGGCCGAACCACCATAGTCTTGCTTCCTGCATTTTCTTGCTCATTGCTTTTATTCCTAGTCTTTGACACTTGTCATCATTTGTCAAGGCAAGTGTCCATCTCAGCATTTCCATTTCCATTGTGTTAAGGGCTTGTTTCTGTTTTTGTCGCTGGCCATCACTCTGCCCTGTAGAGGGCTACTGGGGCCCCTTCCACAGAGTTGTATAAAATCCATATTGAATATGGCAGTGTGGACTCAGGGCCCTTCCATGCAGCCATATAACCCAGAATATCAAAGCAGATAATCCACAATATCTGCTTTGAATGGGATTATTTGAGGGCCTTTCCACACAGCCATATAAGCCTGAATATCAAGGCTGATAAGTTCACAATATCTGCTTTGAACTGGGTTATTTCAGTCCAAACTGCCATATATTCCAGTTCAAAGCAGGAAAAGTGGGATTTTTTTTACAGCTGTGTGGAATGGGCCTTAGGGACTGCCTGCATTACCATTGATGAGTTCTAACCCACTTTTAACTATGCCACTGAGGGCCCTTCCACACAGTCATATAACCCAGAATATCAAGGCAGAAAATCCCACAATATCTGTTTTCAACTGGGTTATCTGAGTCTACACTGCCATATATTCCAGTTCAAAGCTGATAATGTGGCATTTTATTGAGCTGTGTGGAAGGGGCCTGAGCAGCAGGCCTTGGTCTAACCTGCCTCTGACTGCTTTGCTGTGAGAACAACACGGGCATCACCCCTTTCTAGGAATGAAGGCTCAGCATACAGTTTCATTAAGAAACATCCTTTTATGCTGCAAACTCACACTCCTCCCTTTTCCCCCTCCGCTTTCCCCCTCCACGTCAGTTTCTGGTTCGCAGAACTCACCGCCAGGCTGGGAGGCAAAGCAGAGCCTGTGACTGACTCGGTCACCGTGGCAACCGCAGCTTTCCCTCGGCGCAGCCTGTTGACGTCATCTGAGCGCGCTGATTGCCTGACGCCGCCTCGCCCACAGTCTACATGGTCGACCGAAGGAGAGCTTTGAGTGATGGCGGAGCAGAAAGCCCCAGAACCCCTGGAAATCGAGAACAGGTGGGAAGGACAAATTGAATGCACATTATGTTTTTCTTTGGGTTTGTTTTGGCTCTTCAGCCATTAGTTCCTGTAATGAGACCCAAAGAGTGACACAACTAAAGCGACACAATTAGGGCACAGTGGGTTAATATATTGCCTTGTCAAAGCCCTTCGCTCCAAGTTATTCGTCAGTACCATCCACTGTAGTAATAGGCTTGTCACACATAGGTTCGCACACAAAATCCTGACCTTCGTCTTGGGCCCCTTCCACACAACTGTATAAAATCCACATTAAACTGGATAATATGGCAGAGTGGACGCAGATAATCCAGTTCAAAGCAGATATTGTGCATAATCTGCCTTGATATTCTGGGTTATATGGCTGTATGGAAGGCTAAAGAATTGGAATGTTGTGATGATGCTAAATGTATAGTGACTACTGTGTGTTTGTGTGGAAGTGTTTTTGTGTGTGTGTGTGTGTGTCAGGAGCGACTTGAGAAACAAAGTCGCTTCTGGTGTGAGAGACTTGGCCGTCTGCAAGGACGTTGCCCAGGGGACGCCCAGATGTTTGATGTTTTTACCATCCTTGTGTGAGGCTTCTCTCATGTCAACGCATGGAGCTGATAGAGGGAGCTCGTCCACGCTCTCCCCAGGTTGGATTCGAACCGGCAACCTTCAGGTCAGCAACCCAATCTACAAGTCATTAGTCCTGCTGGCACAAGGGTTTAACCCACTGCACCTCTGGGGGCTCAGATTGCGGAAGTGTTAATAATAATAATAATAATAATAATAATAATAATAAATCTTTATTTATATTCCGCGTTTCTTCCTCAGCAGCTTGCAACATATTAAATTCACATAAACAGTAATCAGAGTACATCAATAATAAATACAAGCATTATACAATAAAAAATTAAGAAAACAACTACAATGTACATTCACATTCATGTGGTATCATATTGAGACATATATTGCACTTTGTTCCAGTCTCTTACAAATGATATTTCCTGTCACTCCTGATTAATTTTCTTTGCTAAAAGCCTGTCTAAACAGGAAGGTTTTTAGTTGGTATGCAGTATATATAACACTATGGACCTTTCCACACAGTCATATAACCAGGAATATCAAGGCAGAAAATCCAACAATATCTGCTTTGAACTAGGGGCCCTTCCAGACAGGCCTATATCCCAGAATCTGATTCCAGGTTTTATATCTATCCCAGATTATCTGGCAGGGTGGACTCATATAACCCAGTTTAAAGCAGAAAAGCTGGGATCAAATCCTGGAGTGTAGGGCCTGTCTGGAAGGGCCCTGGGTTATCTGAGCCCACACTGCTATATATTCCAGTTCAAATCTTATAATGTAGGATTTTAGTCAGCTGTGTGGAAGGGGCCCCAGGGCCCTTTCACAAAGCCATATAACCCAGAATATTGAGGCAGAATAACACACAATATCTGCTTTGAACTGGGTTATCTGAGGCCACACTGCCATATATTCCAGTTCAAAGCAGAAAATGTGGGATTTTATTCAGGTGTGTGGAAGGGGCCCCAGAATATCAAGACAGAAAATCCCACAACATCTGCTTTGAACTGGGGCCTTTTCCACACAGCTGAATAAAATCCCACATTTTCTTCTTTGAATTGGGTTATATGGCAGTGTGGACTTGATTGTAACAGGATTTACAATATGAAAATCAGCCTGTTTAGCAACCCTTGCAAATACTGATTTGCTCGTATTATCAGTGTTTGGCTTTTTATACCAATTTTATATATCTATCCAGGTTTCAATAAAAAATTCTCAGGAGGAAAGGTGCCACAAAAAAATTCTGACGGAAAGAAATCATGAATGGAAAAATTCTTCATTTATCTATTTATTATTTAATTTTATTTATTTGCTCTATTTATTTATTTGTTCTATTTATACCCCACTTTTCTCCCTGAGAAGAATTAAAGCAGCTAACAATCACCCACTTTTGTCACAATTTAAAATAAAACAAATACAAACATTAAATAACAATTAAATAGCACTGTGTGACTTAGGTTAAAATACAATTAAAATATATAATATATAGAATTAAAATGCATTTTAAAACACACAATCGCACCCCCCACCCCCAAATCCCACCTACAACCTCCCACACAAATGCCTGCTGGCAAAGAAATATTTTGACCTGCTTGTGGAAGGCCAGCAGAGATGGGTCCATCCTGGTCTTGCTTGAAAAGGAGTTCTACAGTCTGAGAGCAGCCACCGAAAAGGCTCTCTCCCTTGATCTCCCCAAGTGTGTATGAGCAGATGGTGGGACAGAGAGCAAAAGGTCCTCCCCAGAGGATCGTAGATATCTATCAGCTTTATAGAAAGAGATATGGTCCTTCAAGTAACCTGGACCACTTCCTCAGCAAATATTGCTGTTATATGTGGTATCGTCTTAACTTTTCCACAAGTAACAGCAATGCTCAAAATAAGCACTATTACGTAGTCTGCGTTTTATTCTGTCTGCCTCTGGAGCATTATGTGGGGCGATAAGAAGACATGTGGTGCTTCCAGACAGGCCCTATATCCCAGGATCTGATCCTAGGTTTTCTGCATTAAACTGGATTATATGAGTCCACACTGTTAAATAATCTGGGATAAACAGAAAACCTGGGATCAGATCCTGGGATATAGGCCTGTCTGGAAGGGCCCGTACTGTGAGGGATACTGGAGGTGTGAACTCCTAAGGCAAAAACTGCCTTCTTTTGTACTGAACTAATCAACAGAGACAGTCTTCGGGCTCCAAACCAATGTATGACAGGGATAAGAGCCCCTGGACTCTTTTCTTGATAATTGTTCTTTATGATAGTTTTTGTTGTATTTTATATTGTGCTTATTGTTAACCACCACTTTTAATAAAAGGTGGGGTTTCTGTGTTTTAAATAAAATACATTGAGTATGCATTTTTGAATTTTGTGTCTGGTGATCTCTATTTTTTTTTTTTTTTGCTATTTCTACTTTATCTAGGATCATTGAGCTTTGCCATCAGTTTCCTCATGGAATTACAGACCAGGTGATTCAGAATGATATGCCTCACATGGAAGCTCAGCAACGAGCCATGGCCATTAACAGACTGCTCTCTATGGTAAAAAGCTTATTAAGTTGGTATGAAAGTATGTCTTCAAAATGCTGGATAAAATATAGTGGTTCAGGAGCAGTTGTCATTCCATTAACATCTGGGGACCCAAACTGGGTAAAAATTAAAGAGCACTGGCCACTGTGGAAAGAAATTATAATTGGCTGTCTGTATCCACTGGATTTAATAGCCCTTTGAAGGCAACCATACGGCTAATGTGGCCATCCATGAAAAGTATCTTGACATCCCTGTTTTACAGTGTTAAAAGGATAATCTGTTACATTACCTGTTCTATTTATTATTTATCTGTTATTTGTTTTAAAAGAAATTGACAAGAGAATAGTATAAACTCCTCTTAAAAATACTGTTAAAATGTTTCTCAAAATGCCCTTTAAAACTAACCTTCAAAAGTAACTAAAAGGCATTGTTTGTTTTATCAGTAAAATGACTACACTCTTTACTATGTTTTGAAATGTGACATTCTTGTGACATTCTCCAGACTTCCAGTATATTGTGTTACTTCCAAGCACTGAACAAAACAAATCCAATGTGCCTGTTTCCAACACTTGACTGTGGGTGCATTCACACAGATTGGGCTGAGTGACCTTTAAAGCTAAGACTTGCAATAACTTCAAGTGAAGACTAATAGGCATAGAAATTTAAGTAAAAATTAAAATCAAAACAAAACTTTTAGAGAAATAGCCAGTATTAAACAAATTTAATCTTTTTTATCATTCTCTGCCTTTCATATTGGTTCTTAATATGAAATTGTTGGAATATGCAAAACATTAAAATGATGTGTTTTTTCTCTTAGGGGCAGCTGGATCTCCTCAGGAGTAGCAGTGGCCTCCTCTATAGAATTAAGGAATCGCAGAATGCTGGGTAATACTTTGTTGCTGAATTGTCCATGCTAATCCTTTGAAACCTCTACTGCCATAAATTTATCACCTTTTTTCAGTAACAGCTATGATGATATACAGTTTGGGGAAACAACTTGAGAAGACATCTTAATAGAAGGAGTTACAGTTATCAAAGATTGGTACTTTTCCATCATCTGGGCAGAGGTCACAAGGGGGCACTAGAGAGAGAATAGTCCATTTTATGGGGATGGATGATGGGCTGAAGGAGTAAAACCATTTCCCTCTGTTTTGCAGTTATTCCCCCCACTCATGTCCCTGTCATGGAAACAACCCTTTTTATGATATGGGAATGGGGCATAACCAGGGGAAATGGTTTTCCTCCTTCAAATGGACTATCCTTCTCTCTCCAGTGCCCCTAGTGGCCTCTGCACGGGAAATGGAACAGTACCCAAAGGTCTTACCTCTATAATATTTTTCCATTACCATTTTTTTCTTTTTGACAGATAGTTTATAACTTAACCACAGAATATAATTTCTGACATCTTGAATATAACTCACATTGATCAAATTCACATAGATTTTCTAAGCTGTCTGCTTTTCATCTCTTATTTTTGTCCTCTTGCAGTAAAATGAAAGGATCTGACAATCAGGAGAAATTGGTGTATCAAATTATAGAAGATGCAGGAAACAAAGGTAAGAAACAGTATTTCTTTTGGAGAATATAAGAAATGATTGCAACATTTCTGTCACTAAGAAATACTTCATTGACCTTCCTCAAAGGAAATTTAACCCTATGTAAATTTGGGCCCGAGCTGTGGCGCAGGTGGGAGAGCAAGCCAGCTGCAACCAGCTGCAATGAATCACTCTGACCAGGAGGTCATGAGTTCGAGGCCCGCTCAGAGCCTATGTTTGTCTTGTCTTTGTTCTATGTTAAAAAGGCATTGAATGTTTGCCTATATGTGTAATGTGATCCGCCCTGAGTCCCCTTCGGGGTGAGAAGGGTGGAATATAAATGCTGCAAATAAATAAATAAATGTATCTGTTTTAGAAACCTCTGATTAGCTGAATCAGGGTGGGATTCTTATCTTTCTTTTTACTTTTATTTTAAATTGTATTTATATGTTGATTGTCTCTATTGATTTTATATTATGTTTTATTTGCTTTGTATAATAAGGCATTGAATTTTTGCCTAGATGTCTGTTGTATGCCGCTCTGAGTCCCCTACAGGGTGAGAAGAGCGGGATAGAAATAATAATAATAATAATAATAATAATAATAATAATAATAATAATAATAGAGCAGTGATGCTCTGCAAAGGTTTTTGGCCTTTCATTCTAATCATCTCTAGACAATGTAGTCAGTGTGAACCATGACATTAGCGGAAGAGAAAACTGTTAGGCTGGGGTGGAGCATCGCAATCCAGATCTGACATGCATATAACCACAGTGTATCAGCTGTATTTAGCTGAGTTAATTTTCCATTTATAAAACACAGGTATTTGGACCAGGGACATTAGATATAAAAGCAACCTACCCTTAACTGAAATCAACAAGATCTTGAAGAACCTGGAAAGCAAGAAACTTATAAAAGCAGTGAAATCTGTTGCGGTGAGTAAGTGCTAATTTTGAATGCTTTATTGGCTGTTATAACTAATACTCCTTTATTCCTGATTGTTCATCAAGAATATTAGTTTGAAGGTGCAGAAATACTTTATTTCTTTGTAAACTAGTCATTCTCAATATGGGACTTTTATTTTCTAAACCAGCATGCTATCAGTATACTTCAGTATGAAGTATGAAGCGGGGTTATGTGTTGGTAAAATGTTCATTGTTTTGTGTTCTGTTTCACTGTAAGTAGTTAATGTATGTAAATAAAAATTAATATAAAAAGTGAGAGAAAACTACAAAAAGTATGCTTCAGTATGAACATGTTTTGTGACACATTTTTCTCTCTGTGAGACAGTGAACTTTGTTTTATACGAGGCCTAAAATGCATGGGAAGAATATAACCAATTTTACCACTTTTCCATAAACAAATAATTTTCAATCAAGCCATGCCATATTTATTACAGGTCATGGTAACAAAACATTCATCATCTGCAGAAATATTCACAAGAACCTAATATTTTTCATCAGTCTTTCTCCCAGAAAAAAGGGATTTGTGAATTTTGGTGCAATGAGGCAATAATAGGAAACCTACTCTGCTGACCAGAGCCAGCATGGTGTCCTGAGTTGGTTTAAACAGCTGGTTTTAAAGTAGATACAACTGATTTTAATGGTTGTGTATATTTATAATTATTTTATGTCCTGGCATGGAATATTTGCCGTATATATGTTGTGCTCCGCCCTGAGTTTCCTTCGAGCTGAGAAGGATGGAATAGAAATGTTTTAAATAAATAAATATACACAACTTGTAAAGTGGAATAACTGGATATTGCTTCTTGGTGACAATGCTAATGTAACTCAGAGGCCTTCATTTGCCATTTATTAAAATGGGATATATCTGGGATACTCATGCAAACTCGTTAAAGCAGTCTTCTTGAAAGACACTTGCAGGTGTCATGGATGAGGCAGCCTTTATATTCGAGGGGAAATGGAGAGTGGTTATTGAACAAACATCAACATCCATGTATGTCTATTATTTGGATTTAGTATGCCAATAATCCCGCCTTTTAAAAATGGATGATACCACCCTTCACATACAACCCTACCTTAATTGGTAGGGTTGTAAGTTATTTTATGCAATTATTGTTTTGTGAACTTGTTTTATTGTTTTCTTAGTTATGTATTTTGTTTTATTTTGTGTGTTCTACACTATTGTGTGTTTTTTGTGAGTCACTCCGAGTCCCTTAGGGGAGATTGTGGCAGTGTACAAACAAAGTTTTTTAAAAAATTATTATTATTATTATTATTATTATTATTATTATTATTATTATTATTACCACAGCAAAAGCTCATATTTCTGTTCAAGAAAGAAACTGGTTGTTAACTATTTTATAGCTCTTTCTACTGTATTTATCGGCAAAATGCAAGTTGGTTACCAAAATGAATTATGAAACAATAAAATATGAAGTACTGTGATTGCATTGAATTTTTGTTAAAATAGCAGTAAGTAGAGATTTACAGAAAGTTATCAAATAAAAGTGAGTACTTTATATTTAGAGATGACTACACTCCTGACATAGCTATCCATTTTAGGTTTTCACATAAGACACTAAGGTTTACTGATTAAATCATCCTTCAGAATATATACCATTCATTCATTAGGCTTCCAAGAAGAAAGTGTATATGTTGTACAACCTTCAACCTGATCGTTCTGTGACAGGAGGTGCTTGGTATAGTGACCAGGATTTTGAATCTGAATTTGTAGAGGTGCTCAACCAGCAATGTTTTAAGTTTCTACAGACCAAGGTAAGTAAGTACTTGTTTTTTTGTGTGGTTCTTTGCTTTAATAGCCTTTATACCATTTTCTTTCACAGTATTTATTGGGTGGCTAGGTTGTATGCACTGAGAAAGATCCAGGAACAGCTCCTGGGAGAAATTCTGTAGAGATTATGTAGGAACTTAAAAAAAATTAGATTGCTGACAGTATTTTTCTTTGTATTGTATAGAGAGGTATCTGTAGAGTATCTCCCAAAATAAGGTTCAGCAATAATAGATAATGGTCCAGCACTTGATGTCTAAGGGATACAAAGCCCTATCACTGGAGTCTCCAATGTCAAGGAGATGTTTCAATGGTGTGACCAAGTGCTCTTTTTTACTCTTTCCTATGTAAGCAGATGAAAGTCCATCATTCCTCTAGGGGAAAGGTGAAATACCATGCTTAGTGACACCTTTACAGCAGTGGTGAAATCTGCTTACCAACCTTGATGTGAGGATACCCCAGCTGTTGTATGTTGTGCACATTAAGCACATATGTGAGATTTTATTTAATGCTTGTGTAATGAATGTTGTCTTGCAGTGGCAAAAGTGTTACACTGGAATTTAAAAGATTTGGGTTCAAGTATTAATTCAGCCATGAAATGTATTGTGTGGGTGGATTACAACTCCCATCATCCTGGACCAACCTCTCTCTCCCCCCCCCCCCCCACACACACACACCATGAGTATTTTAAGTTGGTCATGATCAGTATGTGTGCCACGTTTGGTCCAGATCCATCATTAGTTGGAATCAAATGGCTCTCCAGATGTGGGAGCCATCCTGGAAAACAGATCCATGGATACATACATAGATACATATTTTCCATTTATTGTATAGATGGAAATCTTAGGCTGGATCTTGTTTCTCAATTTCTCCAGTCCTGCAGAGTTGTGAGGTCAAGAGCCATGTGCATTATCTTTAAGGTGGAGGAACTTTGGGCTACTAAAAGTCATAACTGAACAGAAATAAATTCTAAATTATGCTAAGTCTGAATTATGAATGAAATTGAGGTTTTTAAATGTTGGCTACAAAGAGGAAATGATTTGTGGAATTTGAACTGACATCATGTAAACTGGAATGTCATTGCACTCATATTATTGTTACTCAGAAGCTGTGCTGAATTCCGTAGATAATATTCTCCCAGGTACATTTATGTGTAGGATTGGGGTGTTGTGTGGTTTCTGGGCTGTGTGGCAGAGTTTTAGCAGCATTTTCTCCTGATGTTTCACCTGCATCTGTGGTTGGCATCTTCAGAAGAACCACTGAAGATGCCAGCCACAGATGCAGGTGAAATGTCAGGAGAAAATGCTGCTAGAACATGGCCATACAGCCCAGAAACCACACAACAACCCAGTGATTTCGGCCATGAAAGCCTTCAACAATATATGTGTACTTACGAATTTGGCAAAAGTATAAAAAAAATTTCTATTTAAAGTCACCATTATGGCTATCCACCATGGAAGCCAAACAAAGAAGACTTTTAGGATGGTCCAATTGGCCAACGTATAGGACTTTGTTAATTAAAGGCTCAGAAACTCTGAAATCGCATGAAGAGATAAAACAAAAATTCGCGCATATATCATGGCTACACTACATGCAGATTAAGGAGCACTATAATAAAGACAAAGAGGTGGGGTTTTATCAAAGCGATCAATTCTGGGATAAAATTTTAGATTCAGAAAACAAGATAATTACAAAAATTTATAACAAACTATTGGAGTGGTCAACAGAAGAGGAAACAATAAAAAAGTGTATGATCAGATGGGCAGAAAATTTAAGAAGACCAATAATGTTGGCAGAATGGGAAACTATCTGGACCAAAAAATTAAAATACACCTATGCAATGGACTTGAAAGAAAACTGGCTTAAAATGTTCCACCGCTGGTATATCACACCAAAGAAATTAAATCAAATGTACAAGAATACTTCAAAAAACTGTTGGAAGTGTGAGGACCAAGAGGGAAGTTTTTTCCATATGTGGTGGACATGTAAAATTACGAAAATATATTGGGAGAAAGTCCACAAAATTTGTCAGGAAATTCTTAAAATTGTCTTTCCCAGAAAAGTGGAGTATTATCTTTTGGGGATAACAGATCAGAATATCCACTTAGGGCCGAATGATGATAAAATATTTACTTATCTAACGACTGCCGCCAGAATTTGCTTTGCTAAAAGATGGAAGCAAAAAGAACTACCGAACACGGAGGAATGGCTACAGAAAGTGAGAGAAATAAAAGATATGGACAAATTAACTTTTCTTTTAAAGAGAAATACAGGGTCCCCGATAAAATACACAGACTGGAGTAAAGTAGAAGAGTATGAAAGGAAAAGTAAATGAAGATTTAATTTGAATGAGCAGAAGAACAACCTCTTTTGGTCTTCCATTTTTCCAAATTACTGTTTACTGGAAGCAAAGAATCTGTGACACAGCCAATAGAAAGGCTATCATCTATTACTATTAGTATTATTATTTTCTCTTTTTCTTTTTTCTTTTTGAATGATGGCCTTTATTACGAAGGAGACGGTGGCTGATCTATAATGGGTTTGTATATATAGATCACCCCCCTCCTCAGGATTAGAGAATGGGAAACGCAAAGGCAAAGATGGAAGTTCCTTTTTTCTTTTTTTTTCTTTTTTTTTCTTTTGGGTATCTTTGTTTTTTTTTCTCTTCTTCAAGTTTTTAAATTTCTCTACTATCCTGATTTCATTTTCCGCACTTTCTATATCAAAATTGTTCTCACTCTTTCGTTGTATTAAAATATTTTCTAATAAACTAATAAGTATATATTTTTTAAAAACAATATATGTGTAGGATTGTAGCTTTAGTTCACTTGGTGGCATGGAACCTTTGTTTAAACCAGTGGTGCACAACCTGCGGCCCTCCAGGTGTTTGGGACGCCCAGAAGCTCTAGCCAGGAATTCTGGGAACTGAAGTCCAAAATACCTGGAGGGCCACAGGTTGTGCACTACTGGTTTAAAACATTCTGGATAACACTTTCACAGATTACCATCAACTATGAATATCCCTTTTTTAAAACAAATCCAGGCTCCCTGTTTTGTTATATCTTTTCATCTGTTTCATTCTGTAGGCTGAAGCTGCTCGAGATAGCAAACAGAACCCTATGATACAGAGAAACAGTTCATTTGCATCTTCTCATGAAGTGTGGAAATACATCAGTGAGTTAGGTGTCAGTAAGGTGAGGCCATCCTAGGGCTTTATAAAAAATGTTTTGCTTTGGAAAGTATTGTGTGATTGCAGAATAATGACTTGGTTACATTCTGGACTGTAGATAATTGGATTTTCAGGCTTCACCTCCTCTGTGCCGGATACTGCATTTTTCACCATCATGCATCTGCTTGGAAACCTGTTTTTGTAAAATGAGTTTCTTGACCTCTTCTCCTTTCATGCCTCTATCCACTTATTGAAGCAAAAATGCTTCAGGCACTGATGTTAAACTAATGAGGCATGTATAATGTTTAACAAAGATAGCTTCAAACATGTTTTTGAAATGTCAATTTGTACAGAGTGTAGTTATTAGCATGTTTCGGGCAGGTTTACCTACTCTATAATAGCTACATTATCAGTTGTCTCTGGGCCTAATATGAGGTGGAGGATATTTAAAGTCCCAGCTGGTTTTGGTCCAGGTTATCAGCATGGATTTAACATATTGGGATTGAGCTAGTACCCAGTGTTTTTTTTTACTAGCTAGCTATAAAATTTGTTTGTACTTCAGAAGGAGATGGGACCTTGGAGACAAGGCCTTAGCAGTGGCATCCCAGTTGTGGAATTCACTTTGTGGGGGAATGTGGTTCATTTCTAGACAGCAGCTGAAAATGGTGGTCAGGAGCCCCCGGTGGTGCAATGGGTTAAACCTTTGTGCCGGCAGGACTGTAGTTCAAATCCAGTGGGTGGGGTGAGCTCCCATTTGTCAGCTCCAGCTCCTCATGCGGGGACATGAGAGAAGCCTCCCACAGGATGGTAAAACATCAAACACCTGGGTGTCCCCTGGGCAACGTCCTTGCAGATGGCCAATTCTCTCACACCAGAAGAGAATCGCAGTTTCTCAAGTCACTCCTGACATGAAAAAAAGCTGAGAAGGGTGACTATGTTTTGCTTTCAAAGTACAATGTGCATTCTTTCTTTTGTTAGAAAAATGCCAAATTCTGTTTGTTTGCCCAACTTTTTAAGGTGGAATTATCGATGGAGGACATTGAAACCATTCTGAATACATTAATATATGATGGGAAAGTGGAAATGACTATCATTGCTGCTAAAGAAGCCACAGCTGGCAGTGTGGATGGGCGTATGAAACTGTACAGAGCTGTCAATCCAATCATACAACCCACTGGCTTAATTCGGGTGCCTTGTGGGCTTTGTCCGGTAAGTTTCTCAGAAATAATATCATGAAGCCAAATCCTTAATTAATATTGTTTGTCACAGGCCTAGTAGTCAAATGAGAATGAAAAAGCAACTAGCATATGTAGTAAATTATGTAGGATGACAAAACTTTCCAGCAGGAATGGAACATAGGTGTACTAAATTAGCCCTATTATGGTATTGTGAGTCAGATTGGCTCCATTAACACATGGTCCTATGCTAGTTAATGCTAAACAGATTTTATGGTGTGGATATATTTAAGTATCATGTCACTATTCTATTATAATGTTTTAAAATATATTAGAAAAAGGAGGTGCTGTTCCACAACATCTGCAGGCCGCATGGTTCTCTTACTCTGTTTGGATATAGGGCAGCAGAGTTTGTGTACATATTTTTAGTTGTGTAAGGAACTATGTGCTACATGTGTTTGCACTGACTGAAAGGAACCAGATAAATAGCAGAATTGTGTGCGTTTAATAGCAGTCAGATTGGTGCTTTCATCTGCAGACAGATGTCTTAGGCCAGTGTTTCTTAACCTGGTGATCGTGACCCCTGGGGGGGTTGTGAGGGTGGTTCAGAGGGGTCACTAAAGACCAGTATTTTCTGTTGGTCATGGTGGTTCTGTGTGGAAAGTTTGGTCAAATTCAATCGTTGGTGGGGTTCAAGGGGCTCTTTGATTGTAGGTGAACTATAAATCCCAACAACTACAACTCCCAAATGTCAAACTCCACCAGTGTTCAAATTTGAGCATATTGAGTATTTATGCCAAGTTTGATCCAGATCCATCATTGTTTAAGTCCACAGTGCTCTCTGGATGTAGTTGAATGACAACTGCCAAACTCAAGGTCAGTGCCCACCAAACCCTTCCAGTATTTCCTGTTGGTCATGGGACTTCTGTGTGCCAAGTTTGGTTCAATTCCATTGTTGGTGGAGTTCAGAATGCTCTTTGATTGTAGGTGAACTATAAATCCCAGCAACTACAACTCCCAAATGACAAAATCAACCCCCCTCCCAACCCCACCAATATTCAAATTTGGGTATATCAGGTATTTGTGC
This sequence comes from Anolis carolinensis, assembly GCF_035594765.1. Classification (NCBI taxonomy): domain Eukaryota; kingdom Metazoa; phylum Chordata; class Lepidosauria; order Squamata; family Anolidae; genus Anolis; species Anolis carolinensis. The sequence continues at coordinate 132,793,097 of NC_085844.1, forward strand.
CAAATTTGGTCCAATGAATTAAAATGCATCCTGCATATCAGTTATTATTACAATTCACAACAGTAGTAAAATGACAGTTATGAAGCAACAAAAATAATTTTATGGTTGGGAGTCACCACAACATATAAGGAACTGTATTAAGGGGTCGTGGCATTAGGAAGGTTGAGAACTACTGTCTTAGGAGCATTAAGACAAGCATCATTCTTGCCATCTGATTACTCTTTGCACTGCAGATAGTAAACTAGTTTGTGTTCTGGCATGTTCAGGAAGTTTTGCAGACTTGGAAAAGGTGCACTGTACTATGTACATAGAGCTGAATCAATCTATTCGCAAATAGGATCATCTAACTGTACTCTAACCTTAATCTCTTCTTAGGTTTTTGACGACTGCCACGAAGGTGGTGAGATATCGCCATCAAACTGTATTTATATGACCGAATGGCTACAATTCTAGCAGTCAAATGTGAATCAGCGGTTGTGAGAGTTTTTTTTATAACCAAAGTTGACTATTTAATTTTGTTAACTATTTAATTTTGGACCCTTTTTATTGAGCCTGGAGTATTTTTGAAAAAGCTCGATCACTTTTGGCGGAGTACTGTTTTGACACATGCTAAGACAGGATGTACAGACTATGTGCTCGATATTTGGTGTCACTGTGGCCCAGTAAGGAATTGTGTAATTTGTAGCCCCAAAGCATCTGGAGGGGAAAGATTCCTCACTCTTGTCCACGCTGCAAGAGGAAGCTCTGAAATGTTCCTTGTATTAAGCCTAAATAGGCATAATTAAATATGGTTATATATAGCTGCTGGAAAGACGAATTCTGCTTTGAGGGGATTCGTTTGAGCTTTGGTAAAATAAAGGGATTTGTTGCAGTTGAGTCACAGAGTTATCTTTATGATCATAATGTCATAAAGGTAAGCTGCCCCAAGTCCCTTTTGGGAGATGGTGGTGGGATATAAATAAAATAATAATAATGATAATAATAACTTTTAAAAAGACAGCCCAGTTTAGGAGCTGAAAATCACTGTTACCAAAACCACTCAGATGTTCTGTGCTAGTCTCATTAACAGTATCTATGTCTTGGGACATAGATTTTATTATGAGGCATGCAAAAATATTACTGTGTTCTTTAGGTGGGAGCAAGATTTGAAGTCTCTTGGTCAGTAGAAAGTTTAATGTGATAAAAGGCAGACGGTTCAGCCAGATGTTTCTTGAGGTCCCTTCCCAGGCCCCATCTACACTGTCATATAAAATCCGGATTATCTGCTTTGAACTGGATTAGATGGCAGTGTTTACTCATATAATCCAATTCAAAGTGGATAATGTGGATTATCTGCTTTGATAATCTGGATTGTATGGCAATGTAGATCAAGCTTCAGTTGTTCAAACCTTGTGAAATGCCTGTAATGCCAATTTTTAAATTCTGCTGAAATTTTTTTCTTGAAATTGTTTATTTTAATATGAAGAAGCCAACTTGATGCACATTTGACATTTCCCAACAGAGAGATCTTTAATGAGAGATTAGAAAAATCATGAAAGATACTATAGTAGAGTCTCACTTATCCAACATAAACGGGCTGGCAGAATGTTGGATAAGCGAATATGTTGGATAATAAGGAGAGAGTAAGAAAATGCCTATTAAACATCAAAATAGGTTATGATTTTACAAATTAAGCACCAAAACATCATGTTAGACAACAAATTTGGCAGAAAAAGTAGTTCAATACGCAGTAATGCTATGTACTAATTACTGTATTTATGAATTTAGCACCAAAATATCACGATATATTGAAAACATTGACTACAAAAATACGTTGGATAATCCAGAACGTTGGATAAGCGAGTGTTGGATAAGTGAGACTCTACTTTATATGCAAGATCAAAGTTATCATTCCTCTGGATATCAGTCATTGGAGCGAAGAAGAGAAGAGAGTAGTTGCAGCCATGTCTCTTAACTTTTTTGTATGCAGTGGACTTGCTCCGTCAGTTCTGTTTCCTCCTTTGTATTCAAAGCATGTGCTACAAAACAATGTGAAATAAGAAATTGATTTAGAAAAATTGTGCACTTTCAAGATGAAAATGTCTGAACTTCTCCAGAATAACAAACAATTTGAGACCATAACATTCATAGACTTCTCTCTGATCCTTGGCTGACAGTGTATAGTCAAAACAAAACAAAATAGTCAGAAGGGGACAGGTTTTTAAAATCTTGTGAGAAGAGACTTGAGAATATTCTACAAGTGGCTTCTGGTGTGAGAGAGTTGGATGTCTGCAAGGACATTGCCCAGAGGACGCCTGATGTGTTACCATGCTGTGAGAGGCTTCTCTCATGTCCCTGCATGGGGAGCTGGGGCTGACAGATGGGAGCTCATCCCGTCTTGTGGATTTGAACTACCGACCTTCAGGTCTTCAGGTCAGCAATTCATCCGAAACAAGGGTTTAACCCATTGTGCTACCAGGGCTTCAGAAAGGGACAGTGACCGCAGCAGTTGATCCTCTGAGGCTGGGGAAGGAGTACAAGAACCAAAGAAGCTACAAAAGCAGTACATGTAACAAGGTTGTCACTCTCTGGAAAGAAACAAAAATGGAAATTACTTGATAGGCAGGGATACTGGTATGAAGATTTACTCAAATGGTGGATTTATTGAGTTGCAACTTCTGGAAAATATTCTACACTAGCAGCTGGATGAGAGAAGTCAGATGTAATACAAGTGTAATGTAATGAAGTACACAGTATATAATATGTAGCATTACTCGTTCATTGAAAGTAACATGGGCATATTTTTGGAGTGGTTGAGTTGTGTATTCCTGGAGGGGATGGGCGGGTTGGTTCTTGTGGCCCCTAAAAACGCTTAAGATTCTATTTTTTTTTAAATAAAATATTTGGTTGGAAAATACTTTTTGCCTGTAAGTAAATCTGTAATAGTATTATTTTATTATAATCAAATTGCCTAATTGCAGCTGAATAACTTATGTATTCACACAGACCCATAGCCAGGATTTTGATTTGGGGTGGGGGTGGGGGGCTGAGTCTGAGTGTGAGAGGATCTACCCTAGTAAACGTTTTGGAACGCTATACCCCCATGCATATGGGATATATTGAGCATGGTGATCAGATCATGATATGAATCAGTTGTGAAGATTTCAGTATTTTAATTGGTCAATAAACTGCAGCTGAGTGAATTTAGTAGCCAACTGCCATTTCCTCTAGCCACAGTGCTACTCTACTTCCAAAAATCAGATAATAACAGAGAAACAGCTTCAGCAATATTTTTTAATGTTAATGGGTTGGATCTCCATTAAAGTGATATTTTAAAAATAGCCTTGGATATAATTCAGACTTCATTTTGATTAAAAGAGAAAATAAAACAATAGTACCCAGTATCACAATGTAAAATAAATTGCAGCAATGGAACCTTCCTAGTAGTTGTAGGGTCCTTCAAATAACCTGTGAGATTCAAGGGTCTAAAGTCTATTCTAAAATTAACTCCAGCCCTTAGGAAAGCTGCTCCCAAGTTTGGATTAAATGCCGGAGGAGGTTCACCACCCCCTTGATGTGGGATCCCCTGGAAAAAAAAGTACCAGTTGCATTGGGAGGTCAGCAAGGGCACCACAGGGATTTGAACCCCGTCCTGGAAACCAGGAGTGCCAACCACCAGTGCCTTTTGCTTTTTTTTGTGGCAATGCGACAAGGGGAAAAGCAAAACCTGAGAGAACACAAGTGTGTTCTCTCAGGAAAAGAAAACCTGCCAGAGATGGGATTTTACAATGATGATGATGATGATTTCACCATCATCATCATCATCATCATTACTATGATTAGTATTTCTCAGAATGAGACCCCAAACAACTTAGGAGTAAAAAGTAATAAAATTAAAAACACGAGACCTCTGTTTCTTAAAATCTAAGTTATGCATAGTATGAAAGGGGGGGAAATTACCTTTTATTTGCCAGTCTGGGAGTTCCTTCTCCTGATCTGTGAAATAATCTCAAAACACCCCACTATGTCTCCAGCCCCAAACCAGGAATCCCATAGAAATAAATAACTACATTTCTATACAGAGCAAGAGGAATGCAATAGTACTTACAGAGATGATTTCTGTGGCTGGCTGTGAATAAAAGGTTGTTAGGCCACAACAACTATTTATTAGTTCTTAAAAATTAAGACAGGAGCACTTCTCATTCTAATCAAACCAGCATGTCAGCTGCAAAGCTTTTAAATTCAAAGAGGGTTATCCATGCAATATTCGAAAATAAAGAATGTAACAAAACAAAGGGAGACAACAGAGGGGAAAATTACCTTTTATTTGGCGGTCTAGTAGTTTCTTGTCCTGATCTGTGAAAAAATAGTCTCAAAACACCCCACTCTGTTTCCTGCCCCAAACAAGGAATCCCATAAAAATAAACATAAATACATTTCGATATAGAGCAAGAAGAATGCAGTGGGACTTACCAAGATGACTTCTGTTGCTGGCTGTGAATATAAGGTTGTTAGGCCACAACAACTATTTAAAACATTTAAAAGGAGACCCCTCCACAAAAGCATTCTCACTTGGTATGGAAAGAGCAAAAAGGTGACCCACCTGTATCTTTTTGCATTGAAATTGTGACTTCATGAGTTCCTTCACAGATTGATGAAAAGCAGCCCTAAGATATCCATGTTTCCTCAGCCCTCCCAGTTCCCTCAAAGAAACCTTGTAGAAAACCAGACTAATGAAGCATTTACAAGGGAGAATTAATATAACTGAAAGAATGGGAACAATGCCCCCCAACAAAGGCCCCAGAAGTATTAACAAAACAACAGGGGTATGTGCTATTTCTTAAAAATTAAGACAGGAGCACCTCCCAGTCTAACCAAACCAGCATGTCAACTGCCAAGCTTTTAAATTCACACGTGGGTATACAAAAAGGAAGAGTGTAACAAAACAGATTGAAAAAAATTACCTTTTCTGTGCTGGTTTAGGAGTTTTTTGTCCTGATCTGTGAAAAATGGTGTCAAAATACCCCAATCTGTTTCCAGCCCCAAACTAAGAATCCCATAGAAATAAACAGACAAATACATTTCTACACAGAGCAAGAGAAATGCAGTGGGACTTACCGAGATGACTTCTGTGGCTGGCTGTGAATATAAGGTTGTTAGGCCACCACAACAATTTAAAACAGAAAAGGAAATCCCTCCATAAAAACATTCTGACTTCATATGAAAAGAGCAAAAAGGGGGCCCACCTGTATTTTGGTCCATTGAAATAGTGACTTCTTGAGTTCCTCTACAGATCAATGAAAAGCCATCCTTAGAGACCAGTGTTTCCCCAGACCTCCCAATTTCCCCCAAGAAAACCAATAAAAAACCAGATTAATGATGCCTCTACAAGGGAGAATGAATGCAACTGAAAGAATGGGAACAATGCCGCCCACCAAAGGCCCCAGAAATATTTCACAAAACCACAGGGACATCCATTATTTCTTAAAAATCAAAGCAGCAGCACCTCCTATTCTAACCAAATTATCATGCCAACTGCAGAGAAGCTTTTAAATTCAAATGTTATCTGTGTAGCATTTGAAAACAAAGACGATAACAAAACCAAGGGAGAACTAGAAACATTTTCTATCCAAATGGATCCAAATAGCCATGGCTGTGCCATGTGTCAAAATGACTCACTGCGCAGGCCTCCTAAGACGGGAAGGCCAAGGAGGCGACATCTGCCAAAGGAGGTTCAGTTCACGACAGCCTCACTATCTGAGCTATGGGTTCCTTCGGTTTTCACCAGAGTTCCCTGTTGTTCCTCTCTTCACTTTTGGGGGATATATTTAATATCCTGTTTCCCCAATCTCTCTCCCTCATCCTGCCCAAAGCTCTGGCAATGGAGGAAGCAGAAAAAACAAGTATGACACCAGTGGGACAGCCTCGCTCAATGGAATGAGCAGGATCCTTCCGCCAGCCATTGCACATCATAAAGGGAAAAAGTAGTCCCTGGGAACAGGGCTCAATGCATGCAAACGTATTCCTTGTAAATCCTTGCTCACATAATAACAGGCCGAGCATCCTTTAGCTGTAAATCCGAGATACAAAATGCTTCAAAATCCAAACATGTCCACTACGATAGCTGAAGGGGTGACGTCCAAGTATTGACCAGGGATCATCCAGACCAGTGTTTGTCAGACTTTGATTGTCCAAAGCAGCTGGAGTATCCAATTTTTGTAAACACCGGTCCAGAATAACAGGATCATGGATATTTTCACACTGTAGAATTATCGTAGTTTGACCACATGAACTGTCATTGCTCAATACTATGGAATTGTGGGATGTGCAGTTTTGTGAGATATTTTCTCCTCTCTGTCCAAACGCTCTGTTGTCAAAACAAACTACAAATCCATAGGATGGAGTTATGGTGGTCAAAGTGGTGTCAATCTGCTATAATTCTGCAGTGTGGATGGTTCCTTAAGTCTGTGGTGCCCAAACTTCTTCCATCATGGAAGACTTCTGAAGGCATTTATTTTCTGTGGAACCCTGACCTCTGATTTATTTTCTGTGGAACCCAAATCAAAATTCTGGATCATTTTGCTCTAATTCAAATATGTTTCCCAATTTCCTATATCATATTTAGTTTTGAAGTAAATTTTACTCTAGATGATTTGTAAAAGAAAGAAAAAAATAAATGTAGAATCAATGTGAAAAATTAACTAGTTAAAATCAATTTTAAATGTGATTTTTAATTTTTTATGGAAGCCCTGTAATTGTTTTGAGGAATCCTAGGATTCCATTGAACAGAGTTTTTGGAACCGCTGTTTGCAATGGGATACAGGTCCGCCCTGCTCACTTTTCATATTTGAGACATATTGTCTTGATATCTCTTGATAGAATTAAGGGACTGACTCATGATAATTATTAAACTGTTACTGAAATCGCAGAAGAATCCACTAAGGGATCTAAGTGGGCTTGAAGAACACATCAAGGGAAATAAATGTGGATATCCCTCCCATCTATGTTGCTGTCTTCAACTATAAAGAAGGTTAGTATGGGCTGAGCTATCTTTATTCAGAATTCCAAAATCCACAATATTCCACAATTGTCCACATGGGTGGCTGGGAAAGTGACACTTTCGCTTTCTGATAGTTCTGTGCACACAAATATTATGCAGAATATTACCTTCAGGCTATGTATTTAAGGTGCATAAAGTGTATATGAAACATAACTCAAAGCCACAACCCATATTGCATCAAACTGCATTAATTATACAGTGTAGATGCACCCTCAGACTACATGACATCTGTATATAACATATATGACTCATACAAACATATTGAACACTATTGAACCACATGATATTTTGGAGGCTATCGTGATAAATAATTTTGGGATATTGATTTTGGTCTGTTTATGTTGTTAATTTGGAAAATAATTGTCTGATTACATTTCGAATCATGGACTGTTGTCTGTACTGAGTCAGGATAGATAGGGGATAATATTATACTGTGTAAACTCTTTTTTAAAAAAAAATTAAAGAAAAAAATCAACATAAAAAAATTAATGCCCTTTAGAAAACAGGCCTTATATGTAGATCTGGGTTAATTAAAGGAAAGCTGTTCAAAATGTTTATTTTTCTTTAACATAGAAACTTCTCTTATCTACTGATACAGAAGGAAATTACGGCATTTATCTCCCGGGATAAATGTTGGAGGTTCGCTTTATTTTTTTAAAGGTTAAGGAGAACGAAAATAATCAACAGAAGGAAATACTATTGGCCCAGTTCTCCAAGATGCTAAAAAAACCACAACTATTTCAGGATCTCATTTAAGCATGTTTCTAATAGGGCCTGCGAAGGATTCACCTTCTACCTCTATGTATTCCACTTTTCTATGTTGTCGCTGCCACCACCTTTGAAAGATGCTTTGCTCAAATAATAAGCAACATTTGAAGAAACAGTAACTTGTTTATTTATAGCACAAAGCTTGATGGTTGCAAGAATGTTATATCTTGAGGTGAACGATGTTACTTCTGTACAGTAAGTGTTGCAAGATTTCTCAATAGTTTCACTGAGCTTAGTATGGTATCCGCTTTATATTACTTGTTTCTTTCAGTTAGGAATATTGTCCTTCTTGAACTTAGTTGATCTGTACCCGATCAAACTTGGACTGGGGAGTTTAACTGGTTAACCCTAGCCCTCCTTGACTTAGGGATATAGCCTCAGCTCTTTAGTTATTCCTACTAAAGGCTCAGCAACTTTAATTTTAGCCCTTCTCCGCTAAAACTCTCTAGCTGCTCAACTTCCTCCCACAATCTCTTTTTTCCGATCACACTCCTTTCTCACTGAACAGAACCAACTGCTCTGCTCAACCGACAAACTCCAACTGCCAAAATCCAACTGCTAAATTTTGAATTCTAAGGCTTCCACCAGCAAGGTGAAGCCACGCCCCTTTTCCTGGCCATGCCTTAGAGGCTCCCAGCTTCTGTATAAGAATAGCTGAAATATATAACCTTAAACAGTCAACCTAAACATAGCAATCATGAATAAAACACAATGATCATGACATCTTTACATACCTTCCAACCCGGAAAGATTATTTTTGCTTTTTCTAGACCCAGAATAAGCAAAAATAATAGAGAGTAACACAAAATACATATCTATACATAAACATAGCATCATACCTTAAACTCTAAATACAAACCTGTAAGTCTTCCGATCAAGGTGCTCTGGATAGAGCATCAGCTACTACATTACATTTGCCCTTTATATGTTTAATATCAAATGTAAAGTCCTGTAGTGATAAACTCCATCTCAATAATTTGTTATTGGTCCCTTTTACATTATCCAACCATCTTAGGGGTGCGTGATCAGTTTGTAACGTAAACTTCCTTCCCCACAAGTATGGTTTCAGTTTCTTTATGGACCAAATTATCGAGTAACATTCCTTCTCGATTGTGGACATGCTAAGCTCATTAGAATGCCACTTCTTACTGAGGAATAGTATGGGCCTATCCTCTCCATCTTCATCAATTTGACTTAGGACTGCTCCTAGTCCAGTGTCTGAAGCGTCACAAGTTAAAATAAATGGGTTATCAAAATTTGGGGCTTTCAAAACCGAATCAGAAGTAAGGGCCCTTTTTAAATTGTCCATGGATTCCTGACACTTGGAAGACCAAATTACTTGGTTTGGGTGTTTCTTTTTTGTAAGGTCTGATAATGGGGCAGCTAAATTACTGAAAGACGGAATGAACTTTCGGTAATATCCGGCCAAACCAAGAAATGATCTAATTTGTTTTTTTGTTTTCGGGATTGGCCATTGGTGTATATCTTTGACCTTGGTAGGATCAGGTCTGATACACCCTCCACCTATAATATGTCCCAAATACTTAGACGTATGGTTTCCTAACTTGCATTTAGAAGCTTTAATAGTTAACCCAGCTTCTAATAACCTGCCCAACACACAATCAAGATGCTTAAGATGGTCCTCCCAACAATCACTATAGATACCTATGTCATCCATGTAGGCTAAACAGAACTCACCTAAGCCATAGAGAACTTTGTCTACCAGCCTCTGAAATGTCGCAGGGCTATTTTTTAATCCAAATGGTAAAACTACGAACTCGTAGAGCCCTCCCTGAGTTCTAAAGGCCGTTTTGGACTGGTCTTCAGGTGCCATAGGCACTTGCCAGAACCCCTTAGTCAAATCAATACTACTTATAAATTTGGCTTTTCCAATTCTTTCTAGTAAATCATCCAAACGGGGCATCGGATACATGTCGTTTTGGGTGATTTTATTTAACCGCCGGTAATCTATGCAAAACCTTACGGTTTTGTCTGGCTTCTTTACTAACACTATGGGCGAAGCCCAAGGGCTGTTAGATGGCATGATTATATCCAAATCTAACATCTCCCTGACCTCTTGCTCTATGCATTCGCTTATCTTACCCGTTACCCTATAGGGAGGGGATGCTATCGGTGCGGCGTCACCGGTGCATATTTTATGTTGCACTCCCTGCACTCTCCCGGGTAAATCCGAAAACATGACTTTATACTTAGCCAAGATTCCTTTAACCTCTCTTTGTTGTGATGGAGATAAGTCTGAATTTATGGTTACTTTATCCAAGTTTCTATGTATCTCCCTATTACCTTCCCAAAATGAAAAAGGACCTGTATCTTCCTCTGATACTATACAGTAAACATTTGCCGACCTATTTACATACGGCTTAATCATGTTTACATGCACCCGTTTCTCAATCCCCAATCGTTCATCTAGGATGTCACAGTTCACATGGTTCTGCTTCCTGACGATCCTCCACGGTCCAGTCCAGTCTATCTGTAGTTTGTTGTTCTTGTTGGGTGTTAAAAACAGGACCTCATCTCCGACGTTGAAGTCTCGGGGTCTCGACGTTGCATAGTACCGGATCTTTTGTTGCTCCTGGGCCGTCATAAGATGTTCCTGGGCGATGTCCCTGGCCATCTTTAATGTTGACTGAAGATCCTTGATGTAGTCGTCGACAGGAACAGGATCTGGCATAGGACTTGCTTCCCAGTGCTCTCTGATCAAATCAAGGGGTCCACGAGCCTTCCTTCCGAATAACAATTCAAAAGGCGAGTAACCAGTGCTGTCCTGTGGGACTGATCGATATGCGAATAACAGCTGCTGCAACTTGGTGTCCCAGTCGTGGGGTCTCTGCTGGCTATAGGCCTTGATCATTTTCACTAGTGTTTTGTTCAGGTTTTCTACTAGGCCATTCGTTTGCGGATGATAAGGTGTGGACGTTAGGTGTTTAATTCCGCACAACTCTAATAACTTCTTCATTAGCCGCGAGGTGAACTGAGTCCCCAGGTCTGACACAAGCTCTCTGGGAAATCCAGTCCTTCCCCACATTGATAACAGCGCATTGGCTATGGTGGAAGTTTCAATATTGGTCAAAGCCACTGCATCTGGATACCTGGTTGCATAGTCTATTACTGTGAGGATATATTTGTATCCTCTCCGACTGGGCTTATACAAAGGACCAACTAGATCAATCCCTACCCGGAAAAAGGGTTCCCCAACAACCGGCATGGGAACTAAAGGTGCTTTGGTCTTATCTCTTCCCGTGCTAAACCTTTGGCAAGTATCGCACGACCTGCAAAACTCCTTGATATGTTGATACATGCCAGGCCAGAAAAAGTTCTTGCTGATTCTTTGGGTGGTTTTTCTAACCCCCAAATGCCCTCCTTGTGGATTGTCATGGGCCACATCTAACAGTTGTTTCCTGTAGTTTACAGGTACCACTATTTGGGTACGTGTTTCTGGCTCATTCAAAGTCTTATGGCTTGTACTTTTCCTGTATAAAACTCCCTCCTTAAGTATGAACTTAGGAGTTTTACTTTCTTCTGTTCCTGTGGCGCTCTGAGCTTGCAAGAACAAAGGTTGTAATGTTTCATCTGCTAGCTGCTCTCGCAGTATCTCTTGTTTTCCCTCTATTCCGCTGACCAACTCAATGATGCTCGAACTAGACTCAGGAAGTTGCTCTGAGCTAGCTTGGATGGTCAAACACTTGGCTTTTGGAGTGTGGACCTCCATGTTGCCTTCATGTTTATCAGCTTCTTTCTGCCAATTCCTAACTTTTCCATTTAAATCATTCCCAATCAAACATTTGTATGGGATATCCGCGCAGACAGCGAAGTCCCATAATCCTTCCCAGCCTTTGTACTTGATGGGTAAGGATACTACAGGGGTTGGTATCGACGGGCCTATCCCCTTTAAATTTATCTCTGAAGAGGGATGTTGGTATCTCTGTGGGACCGCTTCAGGACGTATAATACAGACATCCGACCCAGTGTCTCTCCATCCCTGCGTGTGTATCTTATCTATGACAATAGATTCTAAATAGTCTTCAGAGACTTCTCTTGAAAGGATAAATAAACATTGTTTTTCTTTTGGCCTCGCATCAGGGCTTCTAGACTTAACTTCAGGTTCCACTTCTTGTTCTATTGGAGCTCTATTTACAAAGAAAGTAGACCCGTCTTTCTTGATTAAGTTACATTGATATCTAAGATGCCCTGGCCTTCCACAATGGTAACATTTTATCTTTTCCTCAGGCCTGGCTTGGCCTGCAACTGCCTCATGCTTCCTATAGGCGGTGTTTTCTCCTGAACCTCCCCTTTGCATCTGTGTGCGTGCGTGAGGGTAAAACGTCGGCTTTAGAGGTTTTTTCTCTTTTGGTTCTTCCTCCTTCCTAAAACCTTCTTTCAAGGTAATTAGCTGGTCAATCATAACTGCAGCTTCGTTGGCTGTCTTTGGGTTTCGGTCTTGAATTAGCCATCTGTATTCTGAGGGAACTAGGTGAAAGAGCTGCTCCAGCTTCAATAGTTCCTTAAGTTGCAGAAAGGAATCTACTTCAGAAGTCCTCACCCAGCTGTCAAAGTATTGAGCTTGCTTTGAAGCAACTTGCGCAAAACTTTGGTGTCTGTCCCTCTTTAAAGTTCTGAACTTTAATCTGTAAAATTCAGGCGTCAACTGAAACTTTTGTTGTACCTGCAGTTTAAACATCTTATAATCTCTGTGAGTGTCTTCAGCCATATCACTATATATTTCTAGAAGCTTTCCACTAATTTGTGGCCTCAGATATAACATCCATTTGTCTTCACTCACTTCAAAATCTTTACAGCACTTTTCAAAGGATATAAGGAACTTTTCTATATCATCTTCCTTGTTATATCTGGGAAACCTTTTTAAAATTACATCAGGTGCTTCAGCTCTCAAATCCACTTCTTGGGTATCAGCGTGAGGTTGAGAGTGTGTCAATCTTTGCTTCTCCAAATCTATTTCCATTCTCCTCAACTCTGCTTGCCTGGCCCCCTCCTTCTCTCTTTCCTCAACCTCCATCTGTTTCATTTCCAATTCAGCCTGCCTGGCTCTCTCTCTCTCTCTCTCTCTCCTCAATCTCTAATTTCTTCATCTCTAATTGATACTTGAGAGACATTTCAGACAAGGTTACTTGTTCTGAATCTGAGGAGGAAAGCTCTCCCGCCTCCTCTGCCAACTTTTTCTGTTTCCTGGTGGCCATTTCCAGACATGTTTTACCTAAGCCCTTTTACCTAAAGCTGATCTCCGGCACCAAACTAACCTTTGCCAAACGAATTTCAGGCACTGAATCAGTTCTTGTTACACGGATCCCAGGCACTGAATCAGTCTTTGTTACACGGATCCCACCGCTGCCACCAAATTGCGAAGGATTCACCTTCTACCTCTATGTATTCCACTTTTCTATGTTGTCGCTGCCACCACCTTTGAAAGATGCTTTGCTCAAATAATAAGCAACATTTGAAGAAACAGTAACTTGTTTATTTATAGCACAAAGCTTGATGGTTGCAAGAATGTTATATCTTGAGGTGAACGATGTTACTTCTGTACAGTAAGTGTTGCAAGATTTCTCAATAGTTTCACTGAGCTTAGTATGGTATCAGCTTTATATTACTTGTTTCTTTCAGTTAGGAATATTGTCCTTCTTGAACTTAGTTGATCTGTACCCGATCAAACTTGGACTGGGGAGTTTAACTGGTTAACCCTAGCCCTCCTTGACTTAGGGATATAGCCTCAGCTCTTTAGTTATTCCTACTAAAGGCTCAGCAACTTTAATTTTAGCCCTTCTCCGCTAAAACTCTCTAGCTGCTCAACTTCCTCCCACAATCTCTTTTTTCCGATCACACTCCTTTCTCACTGAACAGAACCAACTGCTCTGCTCAACCGACAAACTCCAACTGCCAAAATCCAACTGCTAAATTTTGAATTCTAAGGCTTCCACCAGCAAGGTGAAGCCACGCCCCTTTTCCTGGCCATGCCTTAGAGGCTCCCAGCTTCTGTATAAGAATAGCTGAAATATATAACCTTAAACAGTCAACCTAAACATAGCAATCATGAATAAAACACAATGATCATGACATCTTTACAGGGCCCTTCTACATAGGCCTAAAACCGGTGATGGGTTGCTGGTTAATGTGAGGTGTCGAAACAACGCTTCAGGTTAATCTGGATTAATCCATAGCAAGATGGGATTTCCTCCCGGATCAGCCTCTGGTCAACCTGGGAAGGCATGTAGCCACAACCCCAGCCAATTTCTGGGGTTTGTGGTTAGTGCGGAGCCTCAATCCCAGTTCCTCTCAGGATTTTGGCCTGGGTGAAAGGGCCCATAGGCTACTAAGTCTTAGGCTGGAGCTAGGTAAAGGTAAAGGTTTTCCCCTGACATTAAGTCTAATCGTGTCCGACTCTGGGGGTTGGTGCTTATCTCCATTTCTAAGCCAAAGAGCCGAAGTTGTCCACAGACACCTCCAAGGTCATGTAGCTGGTATTACTGCATGGAGCACAGTTACCTTACTGCTGGAGCGGTACCTATTTATCTACTCACATTTGCATGTTTTCGAACTGCTAGCTTGGCAGGAGCTGGGGCTAGCAGCGGGCGCTAATTCCGCTTTCGGGATTTGAACCTGGGACCTTTCGGCCTGCAAGTTCAGTAGCTCAGCGCTTTAACACACTGCGCCACCACCAGGGGCACCACCAGAGTTTTCTTAGACAAAGAATAATCAGAGGTGGATTTGCCAGTTCCTTCTTCTGAAATATAACTTTAACACACTGCGCCACCGGGGGCTCCAGAATGGAGCTACACTACCATATATTCCATATTATCAAAGCAGATAATCGACATTAAGTACAGACAAGCATCTTAGCTTTGAGGATTACCTGAGAAGGAATCCCATTGGAGCATTGCAGCACACCAAAATACCTGGGAGTTACTCTGGACTGTACTCTGACTTACAAGAAGCACTGCTCGACTATCAAGCAAAAGGTGGGTGCTAGAAATAATATCATACAAAAGCTGATTGGTACATCCTGGGGATCACAACCAGACACAGTGAAGACATCTGCCCTTGCGCTTTGCTACTCTGCTGCTGAATATGCATGTCCAGTGTGGAACACATCTCACCACGTTAAAACAGTAGATGTGGACCTTAATGAAACATGCTGCATTATCACAAGATGTCTACGCTCCACACCACTGGAGAAATTATATTCTTTAGCTGGTATTGCACCACCTGATATCCGCCGGGAAGTAGCAGCCAATAATGAAAGGACCAAGGCAGTGACATCTCCGACCCAGCTTCTGTTCGGATATCAGACAGCACGCCACCACCTTAAATCAAGAAATTGTTTTCTAACATCTACAGAGATACTCGCAGGAACACCTCAGCAAGTGAGAGTCCAAAAGTGGCAGGCTAAAACACAGAATCTCAAGCCATGGCTGATATCAAATGAGAGACTGCCTTCTGGGCACACAGAAGACTGGGCGACTTGGAAGGTGCTGAACAGACTGCGCTCTGGAACCACGAGATACAGAGCCAACCTTAAGGAATGGGGCCACAAAGTGGAGTCCACGACATGTGAGTGTGGAGAAGAGCAAACCACAGAGCACCTATTACAATGCAGCCTGAGCCATGCCACATGCACAATGGAGGACTTTCTTATAGCAAGACCAGAGGCACTCCAAGGGACCAGCTACCGGTCAAAGAACATTTAGTATAACGCCAAGTTTTAAAACATTGTTTGTACTCTCAACAACTCTCAGTTCGCTTCTGACACGATAAATAAATAAATCCACATTATCTGCTTTGAACTGGATTATATGAGTCTACACTGTCATATAATCCAGGTCAAAGCAGATAATCTGGATTTATATGACAGTGAAGAAGGGGCCTGAGCTATAGTATATGGTCAGTGTAGACTCATAATGCAGGCCTCATCTACATTGTGATATAATGCAGGTTCAGAATGCAGTTTAACTGCATTGAACCATGACTTGATGTACACTGTCATATAATGCAGTTTCAGAATGCAGATTAACTGCATTGAATTGGATTATATGGCAGTGTAGACTCATAATCCAGTTCAAAGCTGATAATGTGGATTATCTGCTTCGATGGTCTGGATTATGTGGCAGTGTAGAAGGAGCTTCATATAATCCAGCTCAATGCATTCTGAAACTACATTATGTAATCTATGTAAAACTACATTATGTACATTATGTGAGTGTACCTCACATAATGCAGTGAAACTGTTTTGAACTGCATTATATGAATCTGCACTGACCATATAATAAGGTTTCAAACGGCATTATATGGAAGTGTAGATGGGAAGAGGAGCATTAAGAATCCCCAGCCAATGCTTGCCATTCCCAAACTAAAGCCTAAATTGCTAACCTGAGAATTCCATGGCAGTGAATGTAGAATCATTATGCGATAATTGTATGCTGTGGAAGAGAATTTGCTCAAGCATACTAAGCAAACCCCATTTGCCCTGGAATGTTGCACACATGTTTATTTTTGGGTTTGGGGTGAATTCTGTATTTTTGGTGAGTTTGCATTATTAAGTAAATTAACGTGATCAACACCCACATTTCTGCTTGCAGGGCCAGGTTGTTTTTCCGTCTCCCGCTGCAACTCCCATGCCATCTGGAAGTACATTTCCCAAGGCCGGTGGAGGCGGCGGCTACTGCTGCCGCCAAGTAACCATAGAAACAGGAAGTCAATTTGGAGACAAATGATGGAACCAGGAAGGAAATGTGTAAATGGGGAATATGTTTTAAAATCGTTTGGCTCCCCTGTTCTGAGCCTCAGAAGCGATAGAAATGAACTTTATTTGGAAAATTGTATCCAACTTTGTGCTATGATTTTCCCCCGACCTCTGTAAGAAACAGAAGCCAAACTGAAGTTCACATGGGGATGTGATGAGTCTCAGCATGCACACCTATCATCCATCACATAATTTTACTCCTGGGGCCTAAATATCCTAAAACTAGCAGAT
The DNA here is from genome assembly GCF_035594765.1 of Anolis carolinensis. Classification (NCBI taxonomy): domain Eukaryota; kingdom Metazoa; phylum Chordata; class Lepidosauria; order Squamata; family Anolidae; genus Anolis; species Anolis carolinensis. Next base: position 132,809,908 of record NC_085844.1, read on the forward strand.
CCGGCCTCATCTTGGCACCTATGTACAGTCATCCTTAGATGGGAGATCACCAACAAACACTAGGAGCTGTAAGTTATATTTCAGAAGAAGGAACTGGCAAATCCACCTCTGATTATTCCTTGCCTAAGAAAACCCTGGTGGTGCTCCCGGTGGTGGCGCAGTGTTTTAAAGCGCCGAGCTGCTTAACTTGTAGACCGAAAGGTCCCAGGTTCAAATCCCTGGAGCGGAATGAGCGCCCGCTGTTAGCCCCAGCTCCTGCCAACCTAGCAGTTCAAAAACATGCAAATGTGAGTAGATAAATAGGTACCGCTCTGGTGGGAAGGTAACGGCGCTCCATGCAGTCATGCCGGCCACATGACCTTGGAGGTGTCTACGGACAACGCTGGCTCTTCGGCTTAGAAATGGAGATGAGCACCAGCCCCCAGAGTCAGTCACGATTGGACTTAACGTCAGGGGAAAACCTTTACTTTTAAGAAAACCCTATTGGATTCATGGAGTTGTCAGAAGTCAAGAGGGAGTTGCTGTGAGTTTTCTGGGCTGCATGGCTATATTCCAGAAGCATTCTCTGTTTTGCCCGCATCTATGGCAGGCATCCTCAGAGGTTGTGAGGTCTGTTGGAAACTAGGCAAGAGGGGTTAATATATCTGTGGAAGGTCCAGCGTGGGAGAAAGAACTCCTTTCTGCCTTAGACAAAAGTGAATGTTGCAATTGGCGATCTGAATTAGCACTGAATAGCTTTGCAGCTTCAAAGCCTGGCTGCTTCCTGCCTGGGGGAATCTGTTGTTCGGAGGTGTTAGCTGGCCCTGATTGTTTCACGTCTGGAATTCCCCTGTCTTCTGAGCCTTGTTCTTTATTCACTGTCCTGATTTTAAAGTTTTTTAAAAATACGATAGCCAAATTTTGTTCATTTAAATGGTTTCCTCCTTTCTGTTGAAATTGTCCACATGCTTGAGGATTTCAGTGGCTTCTCTGTGTAATCTGACATGGTAGTTGTTAGAGTGGTCTAGCATTTCTGTGTTCTCAAATAAATAATATGCTGTGTCCAGGTTGGTTCATCAAGTGCTCTGCTATGGCTGACTTCTCTGGATGAGTTAGTCTACAGTGCCTCTCAACAAAGTATCCCCCCAGACAGGAAGCAGCCAGGCTTTGAAGCTGCAAGACTATTCAATGCTAATCAGGGTGGCCAATTGCAACATTCACACCTGCCTCCAACAGACAAGAGTTCTTTCTCCCACCTTGGATATTCCACAGATATATAAACCCCACTTGCCTAGTTTCCAACAGACCTCACAACCTTTGAGGATGCCTGCAATAAATGTGGGCGAAATATCAGGAGAGAATGCTTCTGGAACATGGCCATACAGCCTGGAAAACTCACAGCAACCCAGTGATTCTGGACATGAAAACCTTCGACAACACAGTCAAGAGGTAATTTGAAGATACATAGATGCAATATTCGAATACAGCAGACCCGTGTATTGTGCAAGTTTGTGTTATGTGATTTCAGTTATATATGAAGACCCTTAATGCTCCTTGTGCTTGTTCTTGTGCAGCCTTAATTGGATGTACATGGTCCACCTGTTAGTTGCCTGCAGCAATGAGAAGCTGATGGTGATGAAATGGTTGCAATGTTTGTAATCAAGAAATCAGACACCACAAATTATGAATTATATAAAATTATATGAAATGGTAACAACGTCTTTCTGAAACCCAGCAGGCAGTACCTTTTGTTTCTTCTTAACCTTTGTGACAAAATCACATCTGGAATGTTGTTCAGTCACACCCAGGACCCCCACCTTGATCTCTATAATCTCCTCTCAAAGAAATGGGGGCGCTTCCACACAGGTCTTAAACCCGGGTAGAAGCGGGTTTAAAAATCCCACTTTGGAGTGGTTTTAAGTCCACACAACCCTCCCAAAACATGGGCTTTCCAGGGGAGGGTGGCTAGGCTACATGTCATCACAATAACAATTGGGATGGCATGAAGCCACCCTGAAAGCTTGAGACAATGGTCAGATATGGGAGATTTGATAGCATCCCCTATAATGAACGGATTTGTATCTGCGGAGCACCTGAAATTGAGGATATAGAGCACATATTATTTGATTGTAAATTGTACCAGACCCTTGTTGATATATCAAACTGACAATGTACTGAGAATCTCACATTAGAACAACATACTGTATGTGTGGCCAAGACCCAAAAATCTATATATATAAAAGAGTGATGGCATCACGGCAATTCACAAAACAACAAAAATACAGGCCCCCCAACCTCAAAATTTGACAACACAACCCATCATCCACGCCTCAAGGTTGATACAACAAAAAGAAAAGAAAAATAAAGTCCTAATTAGAGGGAGAGCAATAATTATTTTTATCCAATTGCTGCCAGTTTAGAGGGCTAATCTCTGCCCACTTGGTTGCCTAGCAACCAAGGGACAGCCAGGTTTCAGTTAGGGGACAGGCAGATTTAGGCCTCACTTAGGCTTCTTCCACAGATTATCTAATTTGCACTGGATTATATGGCAGTGCAGACTCAAGGCCCTTCCACACAGCTATATAACCCATTTATAATCTTATATTATCTGCTTTGCACTGGATTATCTTGACTCCACACTACCATATAATCCACTTCAGTGTGCATTTTATACAGCTGTGAAGAAGGGGCCTCATATAATCCAGTTCTAAGCAGATAATTTAAGATTATCAATATACAGTAGAGTCTCACTTATCCAACATAAACACCCCGGCAGAAAGTTGGAAAAGCGAATATGTTGGATAATAAGAAGGGATTCAGGAAAAGCCAATTAAACATCAAATTAGGTAATCGTTATACAAATTAAGCACCAAAACATCATATTATACAACAAATTTGACAGAAAAAGTAGTTCCATGCGCAGTAATGCTATGTAGTATTTACAGTAGAGTCTCACTTATCCAACACTCGCTTATCCAACGTTCTGGATTATCCAACGCATTTTTGTAGTCAATGCTTTCAATATATCGTGATATTTTGGTGCTAAATTCATAAATACAGTAATTACTATATAGCATTACTGTGTACTGAACTACTTTTTCTGACAAATTTGTTGTCTAACATGATGTTTTGGTGCTTAATTTGTAAAATCATAACTTAATTTGATGTTTAATAGGGTTATCCTTAATTCATCATTATCCAACATATTCGCTTATCCAACGTTCTGCCGGCCTGTTTATGTTGGATAAGTGAGACTCTACTGTACTGTATTTACAAATTTACCACTAAAATATCACAATGAATTTAAAACACTGACTACAAAAACATTGATTATGAAAAGGCAGACTGTGTTGGATAATCCAGAACATTGTATAAGCGAATGTTGGATAAGTGAGATTCTTCTTTAATATGAAATAATTACTGGGATAGAATAATGCAGAACAATATAATCTCTAAAACCAGGACAGTAAATAAACAGGGGAATTCCACACAGGAAACAATCGGGGCCAGCTAACACCTCCCAACAAAGTATTCCCATCATCAAAGTCTGGCAAATCCTGTTTTCTCAGGGCCACAGACAGTAGAAGCACATAAAATATCGCAAACAACACCACTCTGAAAACAAGGGAATTCCAGACAGGAAACAATCAGGGCCAGCTAACACCTCCCAACAAAGTATTCCCATCATCAAAGTCTGGCAAATCCTGTTTTCTCAGGGCCACAGACAGTAGAAGCACATAAAATATCGCAAACAACACCACTCTGAAAACAAGGGAATTCCAGACAGGAAACAATCAGGGCCAGTTAACACCTCCCAACAAAAAATTCACTCAGGGAGGAAACAGCCAGGCTTTAAAGCTGCAAGGCCATTACATCCTAATCATTTTTCCTAATTGCAGCATTCATACTTGCCTCCAACAAACAAAAAAAACCAATCAGAAATATTGTATATTCACAACCTTTAGGAAATAATATCCCCTGATGGCGCAGCGTGTTAAAGCGCTGAGCTGCTGAACTTCTGGACCGAAAGGCCACAGGTTTGAATTGGGGGAGCGGAGAGAGCCCCCACTGTTAGCCCCAGCTTCTGCCAACCCAGAAGTTCGAAAACATGCAAATGTGAGTGCATCAATAGGTACTGCTCCGGCGGGAAGGTAACGCCGCTCCATGTAGTCATCCCACATGACCTTGGAGGAGTCTACGGACAACGCCGGCTCTTCGGCTTAGAAATGGAGATGAGCACCAACCTCCAGAGTCAGACACGACTGGACTTAATGTCTGGGGAAAGCCTTTACCCTTGACCTTAACTACCACCAATTCCTCAATACTTTATTTCCCATACCACCAGACTTCGCCACAGCAACGCGTGGCCGGGCACAGCTAGTAACATATAAAACAGCTCTGTATTTAACCAAAACAATACGTTTGAGAACCACATATGTGGGGCTGATTGGTGTAAATTGTGGGGGTGATAAGGAAATATGATGTATACATTCAGTTTTATCATATTTATTTACTGTATTGTTATGTGTCTTATTTTAACTTTCTATATAGAGTGCAACCAAGTCCTATCAAACCCTGTTGTTTGGCTTGGTATTGTGATATGGCCTAATCTACTATCCCCAAATAACGCCGTAGAAGTTAAAAAAAAACTTACTCGGTCGCCATTATCTGCTTCCTCACACCTTCCTGGTATGAGAAAATGACATGTCAGGAGACTGGAGGGGTGTGTGTATGTGTGTGTGTGAGGAGGAACCCAAAAAACTGAGGTGGCCATGTGAATTGGGCCCGAGGATCGCAATAGAACCTATTGGAAAGGTGACACTGATGAGGAACTGAAAAATATGGATTTTTAGACATATATTATATGCACATTAGAAGCAGTAAAATGTAGAAAAATCAGACTCTCTCTTTGTTAAATTTTAGGGATGCACAAGCTGACAGGACAAGCTGGGAGAAGGGGGGGCAGTTTTCTATACATTCCAGTGTGAATTGGTTCCTAGTACAGCTTGACAGGTCAAGAGTGGCCTCTTGATGGATCTCTCTTTTGGTGTCTGTGACTTGCTACACGCTTTTAAGAGTACTTAAGATAGGAAAATGCTGATTGTGCATATTTATGTCCATGTATGTAAGCATGTGAAGTGACGTACTAATGACGAGAGGTATGTAGAAACATGTTCTTTGTCTGAAAATGTATAAAAGGCAAGTCAACGCCTTGATCGTCTCTCTGGTTTGCTTTTTGGAAGAGATTCCACTTCCAGGGACTCAGCTGAAATAATAAACCAGACTTTTTGCCCTCTCAAAAGGATCTCTGTTTGCGTTATCTCTCCCTTCATCTACAACAACACCAGGGCATAAAACATGGAAGGACAAATTAACTCTGATTCTATGTGGCAACTTGCAAAACATATGATAATGCCAAGTGTAGTGCACAGATTAAAGATTCCACACACTTTTAACAAGAAAAACAAGGGTTTTTTTTCTAGCAGCATAATACGAAATTGTGATTGACAGCCATCTTGTTAACTGAATGGTTTCACCAATTCAAAAAGGGAAAAAACATTTGCAACAGGAAGGCTTGGCATATAATATCCTATCATTAGTAATGTGCCTGGACTTCCTGAACCCTTTTGGTATAAAAATGTTCAATATTGTCTTCTTACCATCCACTGCAACCACATTGATTCAGCCCATTGGCCAGGCCATGTAGAACAACCACGTATCTGTGCACTGTGTAGCAGCAGTTGATACAGATTCTAATGTGGATATAATGCAGTGCAAAAAAACTTTCACAATTGTTGATGTAGTAACATTGATCAAAACTGCAATGGATGAATTAAATCCACAAATCCACAAATTATGGGGTGGTGTTGTGGAGGATTTACATTTCCTCCTGGGAGTCAATGCAGAAGGCAAGACACTTGCTGGAGAACGAAGCTGGATGAGGAAGTGGAAAAACATCCTACCATCAACATCATCTGCTTCCAACATTGATATTGAATCATTCTCCTGGTGCTACAATCCAGGATGCTGCTCTTTCCTCTTCTGACAAGAAGATCTCTGTGTTAGACATCTTCAGTGGCTACAAAGCCATTGTCATTCGTTTTAAATAAGAAAAATAAGGTTCCACATGATATATGAAAATTGAATTATGCAAAGGGTTTGGGAATTAACCCTCTGCATAATATGTGGACCTACTGTAATTTTAAAGCACCCTCTACTGCCCAGTCTGTAAAGATCTTAATTTTTGTTTGCCAGACTTCAAACATGTTTTGGAAAATATCCCCAGTGATGTTAAAATCATAACAGATTTTAATCTTTTAGTCTTACTGATAAACAGGAATGATGCCTGAATGATTATTTGTACATATTAATCATTTGTTTACTCACGTCTTTTCTCTTTTGTAGACTCCCAAACTATCAACAAGGACCATACCTTGGAGTAGGAATGTGACTTTTTCGTTTGTGTCATGCATGCAGTCACTGTTGCTCTGAAAACCAACAAACACTGGAAATATATGTAACCCTTGTTCCATTATCTCTGGGATCTTCAAAGAGATTTTTGAGGCTTTCCCCTTCTAGTTGGTATAATATGGCCCCCTTCGCAGTCTCTAACAGTTGGAATTTCAATGAGGAATGGTGGGACCCAAGGTAGCAAAGGTAAAGGTTTTCCCCTAACATTAAGTCTACTCATGTCCGACTCTGGGGGTTGGTGCTCATCTCCATTTCTACCGTAAGTCAAAGAGCCGACATTACCTTCCTGCCGGAGCGGTACCTATCTATCTACTCACATTTGCATGTTTTCGAACTGCTAAGTTGGCAGAAGCTGGGGCTAACAGTGGGAGCTCACTCCCTGGATTCAAACTGGTGACCTTTCGTCAGCAAGTTCAGCAGCTCAGTGGTTTAACCCACTGCACCACTGAGACCCAAGGTAGAAGCCCAAAATTGGCGAAGTCAAAGTTACTGGATTGAAATGTTTCAAGCAGAAATGGAGTGCAAAGAGGCTGGAACAGAACAGGATAAGCAAAGCACGGGTAAGATCAAAAGTGAAAAGTGAGGCAAGTAAGGTTGACCTTGCTTTCACTGTAGGGGCAAAGATGTAAAAGATGCAAAACTACTCCTCTTAATCCAAAGTCAAAAGCAGGAGGCCCCTTTCCTGTAGAGAGGGTGAGGAAGGACACCACAAAAGTTGGATCTTCAAACTGCAAAAGAACTATTTATTGCGAGCTTAGCAATGTGACAAATACATGCATACATGCAATCAAAGGATTTGTCCAATTTTCAAAATGGTTGCAAAGGGTTTTATCACTTCCACAGAAAATAGCAAGCATATCCTTATTGACTTACAAAGATCGTTTATCCCATTTGTCTAATGTTGGCTACATCACAAGCATCTTAACCATCATGTAATTCCATTGGTTTTCTATGCTGTAACAAGATGTGACTGTGCCGTCCGCCAGACAATAAAAAACTATAAAACTGAAACGTGCCGTCCTTTATCCGGGGAACTGCAAATCCCTATAAGCTGTCCTATAGATATTGAACGACTGAGTCTGGATAACTTCAAAAAAGGATGTTTATTCATACAAGGTTGTAAACCTGGCACAGATCTTAAAGTTGCAGAAAATGAAACAAATTTCCATAGGTTTTAGTTGCAGAATTATCCCTGGTTCCAGAAGGCAAAGGTGATTATAAAACCACTATACCCTAATCACGCTGTCTATATTAGAAGGAGAAACTCTTTCCTTCCCTATCTTTACAGCAAAGATTAGTTCTAGAAGCGATGGAATAACCCTGCTCCTCTAACTAGATTTCCTATTCCAGATCAGTATAATTCAATACTTATCTAATTTGGATAGGCTTAGATTGGCCTGGTTTTGAGGATGATTTGTCCCAGTTAGCTTTGCACAGCTCCAGCACGTTGGAAGACTATAGCCAGAATGAAACTCTAAAATGGAGACTAGACCCTGGTAAAAAGGGCGGTCCTAAGATGTTGCACTCTTTGACCAATCATTGCAAAGAAAACTGCAGCCAGCTCTTGCAGATTCCAAGCCACTTTTCCTAGGCTTTTGCAGCCAGAGGCTCAAACAAAATGTAAAGGAGGGAAAACAAACAAACGACCAATAGGTAAGGCAAACCATCGTCCTGGGGGACGGAACACTCCCCGCTAAATTCCCAGGATGTGGGAATTTACCACTCAAAAACATACAAACACCTTTGCACATATGACAATACAAACACTAGAACTTTAAACATCTCCAATAAGCAACACGAGGTCACTAATTGGTCTGTCCAAAATGGACACTTTGTCTCTGTTGCAAGTCTTTAATTGAACTTTCCTGACCTTACCATCCGGGCAAGAAAAGGTCTTTAATACAATGCCCATGGGCCATGCATGGCGGGGCAAGTCTTTGTCCTTTAACAACACAACGTTGTTAACCTCAATGTTGTCCTGTGGGCTTTGCCAGATTCTTCTAGCTTTCCACCTTTTCCAAAAGTGGTTGGCCAAGGACTGCACCTGTTTCCACAGGGCACGGTGAGTTCCGTCCGGAACTGGCAACATGATGTCCTTCCATCCTGGCACCTTTTGTGTCAAAATAAGTGCAGGAGTCAGTGGTTGTAAGTTCTCAGGGTCACTGGTAAGGGGAACCAGCGGCCGGTTGTTGATAATTGCGGTAACTTCCGCCATAAGTGTCACCAAAACATCATGCGTCAATGACCTATGACTCAAAAGCATGGCATTAAGGATTTTGCGACTAATACCAATCATCCTCTCCCAAACACCACCCATGTGGGAGGCGTGAGGAACATTGAAAGTCCACATAATTTGTTCAGTATTCGTAAAGTTCTGAACCTTTGGGTCTCTCCCAAACCTAGACACACAATTGAGTTCTTTGGTCGCACCTACAAAATTGGTGCCACAGTCCGACCGAATTGACTTAATTGGCCCTCTGAGGGCTATGAACCTTTTTAATGCGTTTAAAAATGATGAAGTGTCCATCCCTTCTATGACTTCTATATGGACAGCTCGTATTACTAAACAAGTAAACAAAACTGCCCACCTCTTGTTATTTACAACACCACCCCTGGCTTTCCTAGTGACAACCTCCCAAGGACCAAACACATCGATTCCCACATGGGAAAAGGGTGGGTCTGTCAAAGTCCTATCCTGAGGTAGTTCTGCCATCAACTGACTTTGACAGTTTCGCCTAAGGCGCCTGCATTTAACACATTTGAAAATACAACTGTTGACCAACCTTTTGGCATTAACTACCCACAGACCTTCATTTCTAAGGGCTGCCTCAGTTAGAGTTCTACCCTGATGATGGATCCTTTCATGGTGATGCCGAACGAGCAGCAATGCAGTGTGACTATTAGGGGGTATGATGATGGGGTTTTTTATGCACGCCTTGAGTTTAGCTTTGGCTAACCTTCCTCCAACTCTCAAAATACCCTCCTTGTCTAGAAATGGGTTTAACTCATTTAGAAGACTTTGATTAGGGATGTTGAGCCCTTGCTCTAGCCTAGCTATTTCCTGCTTGAAAGCAGATCTCTGCACTGACTTGAATATGACGCTCTTAGCCTTTATCATATCCTGGACCTGTAAAGGCTCACTATCTTTGCAAGCTAAACGATGTATAAGCCTAGCTACTGCTCTAAGAAGACTGTGCCACTCCGAAAAACGTTCAAAACGGTGTGGTTCCAGGCAAGATCTTTGGCCCATCTTGATTTCTGTGGTCATCTTGCAAACTTTCACCTCTGCACTTCGTGAGACTTGAGCATTCATAATGTCCGAAAACCTTTGCTCATCTTTCGAGAGCGCTGTGGCTTCGTCTCTCTCAGAGACTTTGAAGATGGAGGAATACTCTGGAGTTATTGCTTGGCAGTAGACTGAGATGTGACTTAGGCAACTGCGCACAAGTGTAGGACGTCCACCTTTAAGCACCTGTGCTTGATTGGAGTCCAACGACGATGGTGGGTGCATCTTGTTTATGCACACTGGGCCTGTAACTGTCCAGCCTAATGGCAATTGTTGTGCGATAGGTGCACCTGGAGGTCCTTTAACTTGGTCGTTCACACAGAACAAGCTCGGGCAGTCCGAGCCAAGCAAAAGGGCAATGTCCACATCTGGCTGAAAGGCTGGTATGGCATTCTTTAACCGTCGCAAATGTGGATGAGCCTCCACAACTTCTCTAGTTACAATTTGTTTTTTGTTCCGAGGGATGGAGGAACACTCAATCAGGTCTGGCAACTTGAACTGTCTCTTCTGGTCGCAAGAGGAGACAACAAAGCCAGATGCTATGCGACCCTGCAACTTCTTTTTTCCTGCACATGTAGTCATGGTGTAATTGACCATCTTGGTTTTAAGGTCAAACATGCGGAAGAACTCTGGAGTAGCTAGGGAGGCGTCGCTCTGTGAATCCAGGGCCACATAGAGTCTCTTTCTAAGCCAAGGGCTCTTGGCTGGATATACATCCGCTAGGCAGATAGGATGACAAACTCTTAACTGGTGCACGTCAGAGCATAGTTCAGTACAGGCGACCGATGGAGCATCCTCCTGCATCCGTGACGCGGCCTGCATGTTGGTGGCTTCAGTAGATGACCCTTCTTTGGAAGACGTGTCCCCTTTGGCGCGGGAGACAGCGTCAGAATTGTGCATCGCGGTGCAATGCTTAAGGCTGTTACACCTTGCGCATTTGACGTCCTCTTTGCAGTTGGATGCAAAGTGAAGAGTTGCTCCACAGCACCTAAAACATACGCCCAGCTTCTGTACAATCTGTTGTCTTTCTTTATAAGGCTTCTTGCCAAATTCCCGGCAGTTGGCCAAACTGTGAGGCTTTTGGTGAATGGGGCAGAGCACCTCCTTCACCTCTGACTTGGATTCGTTGGCCCTGTGCTGAGTTTCAACAGCCTTAACACTAACCGGTCTTTTGGCCTCTCTAGGTGGTTTCTTGTCCACTTCAGGTGCCTTCTCTGGCTGGGTCCCTTGGTATAAGGTGGGGAGGCCCGTCTGCGGATCATTCCTTTCTCTGGCCGCCCTGGTGATGAACTGGACCAAATGAGAAAATGGAGGGTATGCCTGGGAGTGGGCCTCCTTGTAGTTGAAGACCTCCTGTCCCCAGCGTTCTTGCAAAGTGAAGGGCAGCTTGGTCAAGATCTGCCTCTGGGACAGGTGCTGATCGAGGCACTTCAAACCGGGCAGTTCTGGATTCTCCTTGGCCGACTCTAATTCCGTAAGGAGATCGCTGAGGTCCCACAAGAGTTTGAAGTCTTTGAGTTTCAAAGCTGGGAACCTTTGGAGCTTGTCCATAAGAGATGCTTCAATCTCTGTGCTGGCCCCATACCTCTGCTGCAACCTGGCCCAGGCCTTTTCCAGGGCTTTGTCGGGATCGGCTACGTGGGCTGCGTAGATCTTCTTAACTTGTGAGGATGAGGCTGGGCCCAACCATGCAGCCAGAAGAGTCAGTTCTTCCTCAGGCAATAACTTTAAGTCTCTGATTGCTCTCTGGAAGGTGGCCTTCCAAAGAAGAAATTCCTCAGGCTTGTCCGAAAACTTTTCGACACCCTTGTCCTTAAGATCTCTTCTGGGGCTTCTGATGATGGAGACAAGCTGGGACTCTGGCGTCGAAGGGAACAATTGAGGAGTTTGCTGTTGTGGAGTGGACTCCCACCGTGCACCTTGCGTCAACCTTTGGCCTCTTGGAGGGATGACATCGACCACTGACGAATCGGTGGCTCCCTGTGCAGCTGTCTGTAAGGGCCAACTAGCACTCGGCCTTGAGGCCCTGATTGACTGACCTAGGGATTTAGCAGGAGGCACAGGTAGCTCGAGCAAGGGTGAGCTCCCCGCTATGACGCTCTGCTCTGCAGGAAACTCAAAAGTGACTTTGGGGCCCTGCTCTGGGTAAGGAGAGAAGTCTTCCTGTTCCTCATCCGAAAACTGGCTGTTTAAGCTATTAAGATGCACAAGCACCTTGGAAGAAGGGTCCTGCTTCGGCAACTGACTTACATTTTCTTCTGTGAGTGGCTCAATTAGGGCCTTGGCCAAAGTCTCAGCCCTTACCTTTTTGGCAGTAGCATCCATCCTTATTCTAAGCATTTCTATTTCACCTTGCCTTTGGGCCTGTTCCATTTGCATTTCGCTTTGTCTACGGGCCTGTTCTATTTGCAGTCGTTGCTCTTCTTCTTTAAAGGGAAGGGTGAGATCAGCTGCCTTAGCATCAGCCTCCGCCCCCGCTACCTTGCTCTTTAGCTCTAGACGTGCAGCCTCCTTAATGTGCAAGGCAGCTAGGGAAGAGATGGCACTCCCAGCAGCAGAAGACTTGCTAGAGTGGCTATGTTTAGATGATGCACACTCCCTTAGTTTAGATACCTGGCTAGAGCGGTTGGACTTAAGACTAAGTGCCACAGCAGGTGATTTTAAAAGATTGGTCTCATGGCTGCTTAAGGAAGACTGATTTCCTTTTGGCTCAGACCTTAGATTAACAGATGGAGAACTAAATTCCAAGGCATCTAGAATTGCCCTCACCTTATTTTCTTTCTCATTAGTGTCAGCTAAGACACTTACTATTTCTAACTCTGAATCCTTGGCGTTAATGCGCTCGAGGACCTGGACTATCTTAGACACCAAACCCCTCCAAATACCGAAGGTCTCTTCAAGGTCTGTCTGTAATATGGATGGCACCCTTGTAATACCCAAGCCCTCAATTCTGTCCATTAATGTTACAATTCGCTCCCATGCCGAACCTAACCTCACATGGAGGAGCTCCTTTTCATCTATTAGATGGGCTAGCATCTTGGCTGAAGGGTGCTTTATCCTTTGGGGCCTTTCATTCCTACTTTCAGCCTCAGAAGGAGGTATACCATCTGCATCATCTTGAAATTGCATAGACATTATGTATTCTTAATAGCAAGTAAATTTACAACAAAGGCAAATGCAATATACCTGCAAGTAAATTTACAATAAAAGCAAATTCAATATATAATACAATTCACAGCACTTAACCATAGCAATATATATCACTAAGTAACTATACTTTACAAAGATTGTGACCTTTGGCGCCAAACTTTGGTAGGCAAGCTGCAAAATGCCAACTGACAGCAACTTGCCACTTGATACCTCCCTTGCCCGAGTGACGTAAACTGCCAAAATGGCGACTTCGCCAAATTTTCAAGCACCTTGTGCTCCGCGGCTCGAGGCCTGCCGCCGAAGGAGCACCGAGGCTGGCTTTGGAAAGGAGGAGAGAAGAGACGCCTCCTCCCCGCTGTGAAGGGAGGTCACCACCGCAGGACGATGAGACAGGTCACCACCGCAGGTCAATGAGGCAGGTCACCACCGCCGGACCATGAGGCAGGTCACCACCGCCGGGCGACTGTCCCGGCCGAGATCCTAGCCACTGTGAAGACTCAGCCAGAACTTTCTTTTGGAGTTGCCAGGCTTATCTGGGTCCCGGCCTGGTGCTTCTGGACTCACCACCTCTGTGTGAGCCCAAAGACTGCTGCTGGAGCTCCGCGGCTCGATACCTGCCACCGAAGGAGCTCGGGGTAGATTGCTGGGTTTTGCACAGCCGTGCAATTGCAGAAACAGCCGCAGCTGAAGAGCAGGATACTGCAGAGGCTGAAGGAATGGCAGCAAGCTTCACTGCAACAGACCAACAAAATCAAAGTCTCTATGGCCGTGGAGGCTAGCTCAAGCGGAAAACCGCTGATCGTCCTCAAAACTGTGCCTTCCGCCAGACAATAAAAAACTATAAAACTGAAACGTGCCGTCCTTTATCCGGGCGAACTGCAAATCCCTATAAGCTGTCCTATAGATATTGAACGACTGAGTCTGGATAACTTCAAAAAAGGATGTTTATTCATACAAGGTTGTAAACCTGGCACAGATCTTAAAGTTGCAGAAAATGAAACAAATTTCCATAGGTTTTAGTTGCAGAATTATCCCTGGTTCCAGAAGGCAAAGGTGATTATAAAACCACTATACCCTAATCACGCTGTCTATATTAGAAGGAGAAACTCTTTCCTTCCCTATCTTTACAGCAAAGATTAGTTCTAGAAGCGATGGAATAACCCTGCTCCTCTAACTAGATTTCCTATTCCAGATCAGTATAATTCAATACTTATCTAATTTGGATAGGCTTAGATTGGCCTGGTTTTGAGGATGATTTGTCCCAGTTAGCTTTGCACAGCTCCAGCACGTTGGAAGACTATAGCCAGAATGAAACTCTAAAATGGAGACTAGACCCTGGTAAAAAGGGCGGTCCAAAGATGTTGCACTCTTTGACCAATCATTGCAAAGAAAACTGCAGCCAGCTCTTGCAGATTCCAAGCCACTTTTCCTAGGCTTTTGCAGCCAGAGGCTCAAACAAAATGTAAAGGAGGGAAAACAAACAAACGACCAATAGGTAAGGCAAACCATCGTCCTGGGGGACGGAACAGTGACTCTTTAGACCAGGGGTCTTCAAACTTTTTAAACAGGGGGCCAGTTCACGATCCTTCGGACCGTTGGAGGGCTGGACTATAGTTGGCCACCGAGCAATAATAACAACAACAACAACAACAAAGAGAGTTGAAAGAGACTCTTTGGGCCATTGAGTCCATTCCCCCTCTGTCTTTGTGCACCGAAATCACAAGCAAAGCACCCCTGACAGATGGCCACCCAGCCTCAATGTCAATAATAATAATAATAATAATAATAATAATAATAATAATAATAATAATAATAATAATAAAAGAGGGTTGGAAGAGACCCCTTGGGCCATTTAGTTCAACCCCCTTCTGCCTTTGTGCACCAAAAGCACAAGCAAAGCACCCCTGACAGATGGCCACCCAGCCTCAATGTTAATAATAATAATAAGGGTTGTAAGAGAGGAAGAGACCCCTTCGGTCATTTAGCCCAACCCCCTTCTGCCCTTGTGCTGTGGGGGCCGGATAGATGGCTTCGATGGGCCGCATCCGACCCCCGGGCCTTAGTTTGGGGACCCCTGCTTTAGACAATGGTGTTTTCATGTTATTGACTCTGATCTCAGTACCTCCTTATCTATTCCTTGTTACAAATACAGGTTCAAAACCGTATGAGAATCCTAGGGAGTAGTGGGGTAAGGTTCTGACTTGATGTATTGTTATTATTTGAAAGTAACTTCTTTTCTCTGGAACAACTCTTTTCCCCAAACATCAGCATTTTCTTCCAAGCACAGGCCTTTCTCAAACACAGGCCTCTTGCAACGTAGGTCAATCAAAACATATGGGACTTGTAGTCATTACAAGTATCTTTGAAAATTCTCTTTTTAAACCCACGTCCTTCTCATCATGTTAGAGTCTTTGTCTCTATGTTCATATGGCATTGAATATTTGCCATGCATGTACATTGTGATCCGGGTGAGAAGGGTGGAATATAAATAATGTAAATAAATAAACAAAGAAACAAACAAACATGTAATGAGGCTGCTCTCTATAACATACAGTGTTTGGTAAATCAAGCTGCTGGATGCAGTTTTAGAGTCAATAGGCCACCATGTGGGCCATGCCTACAGGCTTTGCTGAGTAGACCAAACTGATTTGCTGATTTTGGCATGTCCAGGTCAAGTGTTTAGTTTTTTTCCGTCACACCTTAAGTCTTGGTGTTGCCTGTTGGATGCAGATGAATCCATACGTTTTCCTAGTTTCCTTGCAAGCCCATCTAGGTCAAGCATCACACAGCTGGCCTGTTGCCTCCCCTTTCCTGTAGGCGAGGTTTCCCTAGGAAATGGCTTGGCAGGAAACTGGACCAAGTAAAGAGGCCGGGGTGCAAACATTGTGCTCTTACACAGGCTCTGACAGGGAGGGGAAGCCATGGGGAGCACTAAGATGAACATTTGGACTATAGCTCTGCTTATCTAGAGATTGTAGTATTCCTGAAACAAACAAGCTGGAATGAAGAAGAAAGGAGGACCTAGCGTCACCCTGGAGCTTTAAGTATAGCAGGGCTTAACTATGCTGTGCTTACATTCATAGTAATGTTTTTAGTATTATACATTCTGGTCATTCATTGACCAGATTGTCAGAAAGTTGCTACATTTGCCAGATATTGTTTAGTGTTAGAGGAAGAACAGTTAGTACTATGTTGAAGAGGCTGAGGAACTTCTTGGAGAAAGGGCCATTGGAACATTACAGGTATTTCATTCTTCTGTAGCCTTTCCCCCCTTTTTAAGATGGTTTGTTAAGTACATGGAGGTGGTTGAAGAAAGAGCAGCTCAACCATTAGAGGGAGACCTGAGTTATTTTATTTTTGCTTCCAAGAATATGGATGGATGTTGCATTCACAGCTTGGATATCACTGACAGTTTGCCTCAAATTCTGGCACTGGAATTAGAGGTACCAGAAAGTGTATTGTTTGACTGAGCCTTGAAGCCAGATGCTGGCTCTAATACCGTCTGTTCCGACTTCCTGTTATCCAGTGAGAATTTTGCCTCGGAAATAACAGCTGGTTACAATAACACTTGTTTGGCAGCGCTGGTGGTAATTAAAAAAAGTAGATTGGGAGCTCAACCCTTCTGATGCAGGTGTCCAAGACAGAGACTATGATATTATTCTCATTCCAGCACATCACAAGATTTTGGTAAGTGAATTTGTCAATGATAATATTCCCAATATTCAAATTGCCTTGGCTGGACAGACAATTGTCAGAAAATTAACTCATTGACATCTTTGTTGTTCTGATGACAGTATTTGCCTCTGATTCAGGCAGTTATGGGCAAGTAGATTACTACACTGGGCTGGGTGGCTAGCCTTTTACCTTGAAAACAGTCAATAGCTCTAGTCATCATTTAGATAGAAAGTTGAAAGAAGCAGTCTGATGTTGCTAGTACTGAATTAGAGGATGCCTTTCCTGCTGCAACTAGATGCTTCATTGTTCACAGCAATGATGCTGATGACAATATTCCTTGCTTTGAAGCAAATCCTTTTAATATTTCCATTGCTAAGATCAGTGAGATTGCTTCTACTTGCGAGTTGTCAGGGTCCAGAATGCAGAAGCAGGCAGTGGGAACATCTGGGTCCATACAGAATTCAGTGCTGAGAAGATAGCCATTTTTTTACTTCAAATTGTAATATCTAAGAATATGCAATAGCCTTGGTTATCATCCAAAGTTTGTGTTCAAGTCAGTATGTGTGGTGTTAATGATAGCCTCTCGGGGATAATAAAACTAGAGCTAGAAGGTGATTTAGGATGGATCTACATTGCCATGTAATCTGGATTATTTGTTTTGAACTAGATTATATAAACCTACGCTGCCATATAATCTAGTTCAAAGCAGATACAGTAATCTGGATTTTATATGAGTATAGATTGGGCCTAGGCGAGTGTAATCTGTGTATGGATTCTAAACAGGTTATGTTCTAATATAGACGGAATAAGGTAACTCTCAATCAATATTTTCAGCTAATATTCCCTTTGTTGTTCACTGTACTTGCAACAGGTGGGGATTCTGGTCCAAATAGAGCATTGCTGCACAACATCCAAAATGGCAGTGAAACTGGTGTCTGAAGAGCTGCATTGATAGAAGAAGCCTATCTGTGAGTGACCAAGGGGAGGTGCTGCTCTACCCAGCTTCCTGGTGAAGTTAATATTTAGTAGACATTGTGAACATATGCTGGATCCTTTTCCTGTCTGTAGTAGGTGCTTGCCTTTTCTCTGGTCAGCATGGGCTTGATTATATCTTTGTGTAAAAGGGAGAAGCCTGGTACTATGGCCTACAACTGCCGGGAAGCAGAACAAGTGTATAGCCAACAGCTGCTGAAGAAGCCTCCCAAACCTATTGAGAAAGCAGACATCTGTATAGTGCCCGTAATGCGGCAGGAAGACGCAAAACAACCAGAGGCTGAAGTAGAGGCTCTGCCAGAAACTATTTGGACCGATTGCTTGGGAAAGACATGCCATATGACTCCAACTTTATACAGGACCCTGAGGAACCAGCAAAACCAAATCAGCTTTGTTGATCGAAGTGAACGATTTGCTCTCCCTGCTATGCCTGCGCAGCACAGGCCTTTCCCTGCTCTGAAGACTGGAAATTCTTGTGCTCAGGATGTGCAGCCCACTGGTCAAAAGGCCTATTCTGTTTCTTGGCCCAAGGGCCCTTTATCAGAAATTGCCCCACAATGCCAAGGCAGGCTGATTTCCAAGGCAAGCCCAGAGGACGCTCACAGTCGCCGACACATCTTAAAGAGCCTGGTAAGGCTCTCCATGGCTGCACTTGCTGAACAAGTCCCTGGAGGACAGTTAAGCATCGAATCAGCCCCTGTACAGGTAAGAGATGGCTGGGAGACAAGGAAAGGATGCGTGATGGGAAGTGTCTGGATACAATAGGCCATAGAGTATATTGAAATAAAATTATTTTGTTAAATCTTTAATGGTGTTTATTTCAAAAACCACAATTTTTTTTCAAGTGTAAGACAAATTGAATTATATGTTAAGTGAAGGTGGTAAAAGCCATGTGCTAGGCTGATGTTGACCTAATAACAAAGGAAAGCACAATTGTCTATTGGGGAGAAGGGGCAGCATTATTTTTCCAGGGACTGGTACCATATTTACGTTGGTTGTCTCTTTCCTGGAATCTCTTCAGAGATTGGTAGTTCATTAATCGATGATACCACTACTGGTAGTCTATGAACCAACAGACAATCATACTGAATATGACTGGTTGGGCAAGGAAATAAATAGAGACATGTGCAGTCAGAAATAATTCTCACCTTGTCCAGTGGGATGTAGGTCCCTTCTACACTGCCATATAAAATCCAGATTATCTGCTTTGAACTGGATTACATGGTGATGTAAAAGGCACCTTGACTTCAGGTATGCTTTTTGGATTTTACAAACCATACTCAATAAGACTGAATACGATGTCAATTTCTATTTTATGTACCTTATACCTTTCACTTATATAGTGACAGATACTAGTGAGACCTGGGCGGTGAGAATCTAAATCTTACCCGAGTCTTCAGAATGTGTAGCTACAGTACTCGTTCAAGCTTCCAGTAGCGGATGTTGATGAAGACTTGGCTTAAAGGCTTCACTGCTACTCAGGCTTGCAAGATTTACATCCTGTGTTTGTTTACACAGAAATAAGCTACTGTATATATATGAGGCATCTCATACTGATACAACTGGTTTGGGGTGAAGGGGAGTAAGAGAGAGAGAGTTCCTACTCCTTGATATCCAACTGAAAGAAAATCTCTTTATAGTCCCTGAATGATGCATTGAGGTGGGGATATCCTGTCAGGAAACAGCTTTGGCAAGAATTGTTTGCAATAATTGGCTCTTCCTGCCTTTCAGCAAATCTCGCAGCTGCTGTCTCTTCTGCATCAGGGCCAAGTGCAGCCTAAACCCAATCACCGAGGGAATAAATACACTGCCAAACACGTCTGTTGTAGGTGAGTTGTATATATGCCATGTGCCCTAATTCAATTCAATCCAGAAATGACTGTGGTATTGAAGACTGTCACTGGAACCATCAGATTGGTAATGGGCTCACTTCGTTGCCTATAGGGGTTGCTCTTTACTTCTGCCTCAAATTCACTAACTACACTGAAGCCACTACAGAGGAAACTAGACACAGGTTTATTTGTGGTCTCACCTGCAGTTTACTGGTAACACAATGCAGCAAAAAGTGAGTGTGGATCAATGTATTTGATACTAGAGTTAAAAAGAGATTAACTATAATGAGTGTCTCAAAACTCACAAGCCTCAACTGTACCATAGTTTACTCCCATTCTCCACTGATTGGTAATTTCCTACTTCTTTCCTCAGAAAAAAAGGGAAACTGCCAAATCAGTGGAGAATGGGAGTAAACTATGGTACAGTTAAGGCTTGTGAGTTTTGAGACACTCATTATAGTTAATCTCTTTTTAACTCTAGTATCAAATACATTGATCTACACCTGGCAGTGAACCATCACAGATCAGTTGCTACAGACAGATTTTCAAATTGTCTGAGGTTAATTCAAGCATAAGGTTTCTGTTAGGTTTTAGTGTCCTGACATGCCCGCTCTGAAACAGCAATTGATGTGCCTTCCCTCCAGTACTAGGGATAGCTCCTCATATGACCAGAAGACAGGAGCAGAATTCAAAATGATCTTAACAGATTCAAGATGGATCAAAACTAACAAAATGAAGTTCAACAGGGACAAGTGCAAGATACTCCACTTAGGCAGAATAAATGAAATGCAAAGATACAGAATAGGGGACAATGCCTGGCTCGACAGCAGTACGTGTGAAAAAGATATTGGAGTCTTCGTGGACAACAAGTTAAACATGAGCCTACAATGTGATGCAGCGGCAAAAAAAGCCAATGGGGTTCTGGCCTGCATAAATAGGAGTCTAGTGTCTAGATCCAGGGAAGTTATGCTACCCCTCTATTCTGCCTTGGTCAGACCACACCTGGAATACTGTGTCCAATTCTGGGCACCACAGTTGAAGGGAATTGTTGACAAGCTGGAATATGTCCAGAGGAGGGCGACTAAAATGATTAAGGGTCTGGAGGACAAGCCCTACAAGGAGCAGCTGAAAGAGCGGGGCATGTTTAGCCTTCAGAAGAGAAGGCTGAGAGGGGACATGATAGCCATGTATAAATATGTGAGGGGAAGTCACAGGGAGGAGGGAGCAAGCTTGTTTTCTGCTGCCCTGGAGACTAGGACGCAGAACAATGGCTTCAAACTACAGGAAAGTGGATTCCACCTGAACATTAGGAAGAACTTCCTCACTGTGAGGAAATTTAACAAATTGGAACATGTTCATTAATATATTATGCTTATTTTTTAAATATGCTACTACAACTGAGCATGTACATTTTAAATGGTTTGATCTATACAAGGAAGTAGTAGATTAAGTGCTGTATATACTATATATAGACAATGATGATAACTGTGATAGGATGTCTGGTTTCTGCTTTGTTGGGTGGTACCAAGTTGCTTCTTTTCCCTAGGAACCCTCATCCAGATGTGGAGCACCTCATAACTAAGGAGAACAATGAAAATAGGCATCATGACCTGGAACTGCTAGGAGAAGAACTTGGGAACCTTTTAGATTGTCCATCAGGTGAGATATGCCCAGTCATAGCTTTTGTACATTAGTGGTGCTAAGTGTCTGGAGCAATATTCTGGCTGTCATGAGTCCATGAGTGAAAAGGTGAAAAAGGACAACAGCCAGTCAGTCTTGCAGGTACATTTCTTCAATGAATACATCATATTTCTGCCCTTACTCCTAACATAGTGATAATACTATATTATCTATGGATAGGCACAGAAAGAAAACAGCATGTTGCTAGGATACTTTTGTGGTGGCTAGTGGACACAGTAATTCGACTGAGTGAATAATTTAATCTGCTTCTCCTAGGAATAGACAGAACAAGGAACTCTGTTGTGATCAATCTGCCCAGTACCTTGCATATAAAATTGCTTGGACCCATTCTGACTTGTATACTGGTCCCAGACTGCTGACCAGGGTTAGGTATATATATAGGTATATAATTTCCTTGTTACAACAGCTTTATTGCCTATTAATGTTTTGGGATAAAATTCAAAGTGGGACCATATGGCTTGGGCCTCTAAATTATTTGAAGTGTGATATTCAAGTATTCAGAATAATTAAACATTATTCTATCATCTGTCTATCTTATCTTCCACCTTCCTCCCAGTATGGGATCTAAAGTGGCATCTCCCAGTACAGGTCTATGGTATATAATAGGACTTGACCATCCCTTGAATTTCCACAGGGAGTCCTGGAACCAAACTTCAGTAGATACCAATGACCCACAGTATTAATATGTGCCTTCTTTTATGCATGCATGTACACAGAGAACAGACTTTCTTGTTTGGAAATTAAGACAGACATCTTAGCTAATAAAGCTGTTCCCAGATTAAGGTGAAATGAAGGATTACAGTATTTACTCAAGTCCAATGCACACCTCAAATTTCAAAGCCTTGAAACCAACAAAAGTATTTGCTGGTGAATATAATGTGCAAGCCACCTTGAGTCCCCTCGGGTGAGAAAGGTGGGATAGAAATGATGTAAATAAATAAATTAATAATAAATGCACTCTTTGTAATTTGGCCAAAAAAGGTGCAGATTACAGTTGCTGCCTGCTTCGAATTCCTCCTTCAAAAACCAAAGTGTTAGAACACCAAAGCTTTCAGCAATGGGAAATAAAACTTTGGGGTGCATCTATGTTGTAGAATGAATCCACTTTAAATGCCACTTTAAATGTTATGAAATTATATAGTTTGACAAGGTTTTGAGTTTTCTTTGCCAAAGAATGCTGACTAAGAACCTAACTATAAATCCTAGAATTTAGGATTTATTGAGCCAGGGCAATTAAATTAGAGGTGGCATCCCTCAATTAGGAGTCCCAAGTGCTCCCAAAGCAGCTTTCCCTTTTGCTTTGGCTCACCAGTAAGATTATCATATTACCCAAATCTAATGTGCACCTTAATTTTGGTAAGGTAATTTAGTCAAAAGAGGTGAGCATTAGATTTGAGTAAATAGGGCATTTCCTCATATATATAGATGGAAAAAGTAATGTTTAATTTGGCTGACATGCTTCTAGCCAGCAGATGGAGACAAAGCAGTGGGTGAGCTCTGGATCCACTATAACTGGGAAGAAAAGAGGAAGCTAATTCAGAAACTTCACAAACCTCTTGGAGAGTCTTTCAAAGTTGCTGAAAGAAATCATTTAAATCTTTCCAATTGCTCTGATAGCTAAATTGGAGATTTCCACATAACCTGAAATGGAACTTACAGAAACTTGAGTATTTGTACCCTCATCTCCCTTAGAGATAACCCATAAAAACTGCACTCAAGACTTGACCCTACTGTCAACTTCTGCTGGAGGTTCTAGAAATGCCTATTAGGTTTGCCTTCCCAGCTCTAGCTTTTAAGATTTTCCCAGGGATTTGAAGTGCTAAGGAACGGGTGGGAAAAGCAGTATTGACTGAAAAGTGTAGCGTAAACTGTTTTCTAAAAGATGAAAACAATTGGAAATGCAGTCTAAAGGAAAGCCTTCCATGATTCAATGCGAGGACAATACATCACCTGAACTCCTAGCAGTTGCCTGTTCCTGTTCTAAGGGTCAGCAACTTGTCATTATTATTATTATTATTATTATTATTATTATTATTATTATTGACACAACGGCGTTGTATGACACAGCAAACAAGATAGATATGCTGGATTTCGTTTCACAAAATCACAAGTCGAACACTTCCCAAGTGTCTAGGACTGTGTGATGTATTTTCGGATGATGCGTGCAGATCCCAGTAGGGTGGCCTTTTGCAGTTGGCAGATCGTAATTTTGTCAACGTCTATTGTTTCCAAATGCCGGCTGAGATCTTTTGGCACGGCACCCAGTGTGCCCATCACCACCGGGACCACCTGCACTGGTTTCTGCCAGTCTTTGAAGTTCAATCTTGAGGTCCTGATAGCGGCTGAGTTTTTCCTGTTGTTTTTCATCAATGCGACTGTCACCTGGGATGGCAACATCAATGATCCAAACCTTGTTCTTTTCCACAACTGTGATGTCTGGTGTGTTGTGTTCCAGAACTTTGTCAGTCTGGATTCGGAAGTCCCACAGTATCTTTGCGTGTTCATTTTCCACAACCTTTGCAGGTTTGTGATCCCACCAGTTCTTTACTGCAGGGAGGTGGTACTTGAGGCATAAGTTCCAATGAATCATTTGGGCCACAGAGTTGTGCCTCTGTTTGTAGTCTGTCTGTGCAATTTTCTTACAGCAGCTGAGGATATGATCAATGGTTTCGTTGGTTTCCTTGCACAGTCTGCATTTTGGGTCATCAGCTGATTATTATTATTATTATTATTATTATTATTATGGAAGGTGTGCTGGTACAGCTGTACCAGAAACTTCAGCTTTTTTTCTTTCTGCAAAAGTTTGCAATCATAGGATAGGCCGCTTGTCAATCACCATTAAGTTTGGTTCTGCCCCTTGTTCAGGGCACTGGGAGGGAAGGAGCCATTTTTAAGTTACTCTCACTTAGGAAGCTCATCTATAGGACGTAGACCAGCTCGTCCCGTAAAAAGCTTCATATTTTAAGAACACCAGGGATATTGACCGTCCGAGGATACAGAACAACAGCACAGAAACATCTGCAAGCCTTGGCTGGTAGGTCCACTCGACAACCAGACGCACTTGGGAGTTGGCAGTGGGTCCCAGACCAGCTAGGCCCAGATAACAGATAGCCTGGGAGGGGTTATAAGAGGGTTTTCACAGTTATTCAAAGCCTATCGCCTGTCCTGTGGGGACAAGACTCCTTGAAGATTTATTATTTATTCGTCAATAAAGACTTTATTTCTTTAAAGACTTCAAGGCCATCTTTTCAGGGAAATTCCTCAACAACCTTTCTTTAGGCACCCTGGCTTCTCGCTGGGCGTAAAGTGTACATCCTATATAATAGACAATCAGTCACAGGCCCAGCGCGTGACAGAACAGAAGGTTGAGGTAATTAGAAAACTGAATTCTATGATCAATGGGATTGTAGAACTCACGTGGTTTTGAGTTTGCTTCTTTCATGGTAACATTATTAATCTTTTCTTGTAGGGCTTGGCCTGGACCAGCAGACTGAAGCAGACCCAGCATGGATGAGCAGGCTATCCATTCCTCTCTCAGTTGACTACAAGGACAATGTTGTCTCCCCCAGTGCTCTATTGTTTCCAGTGAGTCAGGAAACCACAAACAGAGATGAATCTCACACTTTTGAGACCTTTGGCAAAGCAAAAGGATGTAAATTGAACACAGCAGAGCCTAGGCTGGCAAGCACCTTCCTCTCTGAAATGGGCACTCTGTTTGAGATTATTTTGGCTCAGAATCCCAGACCCGAAACTGATTCATCATTGGGCTTCTTGCAGCAAGTGTCAATTTGTAACAAAACGCAAAACCTGGATAGAGATGCTTTGGGAGCTAAGAGTAACAGGCCTTTGGGCCATAGAATAACTTGAAAAGTTTTCAGTACAAAGGTGTCTCTATGTCCCCTAGCTGCAGCAGCAAAGATGTGTGAACAAAAGTGCATGCACCTGCATGAAAAGAAGCACATGGAACAGCCTTAAGACAAGGTCCTATATGTACCAAATCTTTTGCTTTCCAGGTACTATCAGCTAGTCTGCCAACCTTAAGAAATAGTTTCTTAACATGGAATGAAAATTGCAGAGATTCGAATTTCATTTCTTCACAAAACCAGGCTATAAGAAAATTTGTGTGGTAGGGTCTAGCTATTGCTAATATGGATGGAATAATGAAAGGCAATTTGGAGTACAGGGATATTTTCTCCTCAAAACCTTTCTGATTAAGATGTTGGGATGGGAGCAGGACTCTAAGGCAGTACCTAAGTTTGACTGTCTTGTCTTTATCACTTTCAGCCTCCAGTAGAAACTCCCAACATATTTTGTTTGGTTTTTTAATAACAAATATGACATTTGCAGGAATCATAATTTTGCTCCTAAACTCAATACTTGTTTTTATTCCAGAAGATTGACACTGCTGGTGAGAGAAGAGATTTTAATACCACCTTAGATGTTGCAAACCTATATACTGTAGTCAACTTTGGGCTGATGACTTGGACAATTATTGGCACCATTCTAAATTTTCTCGTTTCAAAAACATAGGCAAGAACTAGATTTTTTGCCATATAAATCCCTTCCTAGTATCAAAAGTTCAACGGCTTTTGTAATGCACTCTGGACTGCAGGACCAGTACACAGTAGCTTAGCATTAGCTTTTTAAAATTATTATTATACCCATTGCCTACCTTACATGGGTCCTATCCATATCCAACAATACTTCAGCACCATGTTTTGAGAATCTTCATATTGGACTTTGTATCAGACATGGATTTTAGCTTAGAAACCAAATCATTTATTACATTCTGTAATCTTCATCTTAACAAAGATATAGTCATTGTCTGATTACTGCTGAAAAGAGACTTGATTGTCCGCTTCCATCTGAATAAATATTACCTTAGATTCATCATTTCAAAAGTACTGCCTTTATGTTGCCTTTATGTTGCTGCAGCAGTAAAGTTCAGTTTAGACACCTTTTTCTTGATCAAGTCACCACTTTTATTTTTTTAAGCGTAGAAGGCAGTACCGACAGCAGGAAAATACTGTATTTCATCACATAATAGTGAGCCACGGTGGCACAATGGCTTAAACCCTTGTGCCAGCTGAACTGCTGACCTGAAGGTTGCTGGTTCGAGTCCGCGAGATGTGGTGAGCTCCCGTTTGTCAACTCTAGCTTGTGGGGACATGAGAGAAGCCTCCCAACTAACACATCCGGGTGTTCCCTGGGCAACGTCTTTGTAGACAGCCAATTCTCTCACACCAGAAGCGACTTGCAGTATGTTCTCAAGTCGCTTCCGACATGATTTTTTTAAAAAAATCGCATAATAGTCACACTTTTTATCCCTTTTCTGTCCAAAGTGAGGGGGTAAGGGGTGGGTGCGACTATTACATGATAAAAAATCTGCCTTTTGTTCTTCAGTCTCTGTTTTTTTGAAAAAAAAAACCCAAAATAAACTTCCTTAACTCCAAGACAAGAGGAGGGATAGTCCGGCCTTAAACAAACAACTCCATTTCTGATTGTTTGTTTTTTTAGTACTGTCTTGCCTGGAGAAAGGAGGAGGAAGATCTCCCCTCCCTTCCTTCTTCTCCAAAGGCAAGGCATTTTACAAAATCTGAAATATTTGGAGAAAGGAAGGAAAAGTGGAGCTCCAGAGATCTCCATTTCATAGTTTCTAAACTGCTTTGCTTTTGGAGAAGGGAGAAAGGGAGGGAGAATCAGCCCTAAATGGCTCTGCAGCTATTAGGCGAGGAATACAGAAATACCAATTTTGCCACCCAAAAAATGGGGGTGCAACTATTATGCATTGGTGACCATTATGCAATGAAATACAGGTGAGATAAAATAGGATAGAATTCCAGTGCTGTTTTATTTGGCAGCATTATTCATTATTCAGCACCTTCATTGCAATTTTTAAAAGACTGATTAAGAAATAAATAATATATTTATAATCAAAGGGAAATACACGTATGTAACGCCCACATGATTTGTTCCTAAAAGGATTATGGTGCCAGCCAGATGTAGACATCATCTTCTAGATATCTGAAGATTATGTTTCTTCATTGGCCATGCTAGCTTATTATTGCTCCTGGGGACCAAGCCAAGGATGGCAGTTTGAGGGTGAGGCCATCTGAGAAAACAGGACTATGCATACAGTTTATGTAGCCACTTGCTCCATCTCTGAGGTTTCCTGTGCTCCAGGAACGAAGTACATCAAAGACTGGCTGGCCTAGGTCCTGAAGACAGGGACTGGATGAAAAAGTTCCCACTGCTTGTACCAACGGACGCCATCTCTCCATACCTAGGAAACAAAGAGAATATCACACAATTGTTACAATGGTAATAATCTACATTCTCAAGAGAAAACACCATGAGGTTTGCAGAACACTTACAGATGTCTACTCTTTTTTGATCTTGCTCCAAATCACCCACCGTGTTGCCACTTTCTTTTTGCACATGCTCCCTCCGTCTACAGATCTTTACTAATTTGGTTCAATAGCAGGCCCCCCAACCCAGTACCTGCTATCTCCTCCTGCACTGTTACTTTCATTCTCTTCTGTGCAGCCTTGCAGCTTGTACTATCTGCTTGCTGCTGACGTCTTCTGTGGATTCCAAGGTCATTCTCATTGCGAACATCCAAATGATGCCTTCTCAAGGAATTCTGCATGTAAACACATATCATTAAGACCATTGGTATAGAGGGGGAAAAAGAAAACAACATTAATGCATCTGTTAATTTCCAATATTTATGCACCTTCTAAAAGTATTCTCTAGCAGCCCACAGGTACACACACAAACTGGCTTCTTTGGAACCAAAGCCCAATCTACACATTACTTTGACATAACAGTAGCAGCAGCCTGGGCCAGTGTTAATCCACTGTTCTGCAACCAAAAGAGTATGGGCTTCTCATATTCGGTCACCTGGGGAGAGTGCGGTTGAGCTCCCTCTATCAGCTCCAGCTCCATGCGGGGACATGAGAGAAGCCTCCCACAAGGATGTTAAAAACATCAAAAACACCCGGGTGTCCCCTGGGCAACGTCCTTGCAAACGGCCAATTCTCTCACTCCAGAAGCGACTCAAGTTGCTCCTGACACGAAAACAAAACAAAACCTGCTCATTTGGGAAGCAGTGCTGTGGCGATTTCTGTACTACCAGGATAATATGGGCCTAAATGGTTTAACTGAAATTACAAAATTGTAAGTATACTGTGCATCTATGGATTATGATAGATATTTTGACCATCTTTTTGAAATGATTTCAAACTTCAATTATTCTGCTAATGAATGTTTCTATTGAGCGGCCATATTATTTACCTGCCTAAATTGGGAAGCACACTCTTGCTTAATTCTCTGTTGTTGTATAAAGATTGCACTCTGATGGTCATATTTCAAATCTTTAAGGTACAATATTTTGTGCCTGCCCCAAAGACAACTGGAAAGATTGTGCTCTCTTTTCATATTTGGCATCCACTCAGTGCAATGTTCCAGCTAAAAAACACTTTTAGGTCTTGAGTGTAAATCTCACGGACCTTACAAAGAACCAGAGTTCACATGTTTATTAAGACTGAGGGTGCATATACATTACAGAATTAATACAGTAACGGCTCAATGTTTGAAGATTATGGGAATGGTCGTTTTAGAGGGTCTTTAGCCTTCTCTGCCAAATGTGCTGGCACCTAACCCAACTATACATTCAATAATATTGAGCCAAAGTAGTTAAAGTGGTGTCAAATTGCATTACTTCTGAAATGTAGACACATCCTCAATTATTCCCTCTTTATTGCACAAATATATTTAATTTCTTTATACATCAGTGGAAGATTATATTTTTTGAAACATGTAATGTCTAATTAAATAGCATTTTGATCAATAACTGTCTCAAATGAGAAGGCCCCTGCATAAATGACAGAGAATCTCCAATGAAAAGATATTTATGATGCAGATAAACAATAGATTTAGGCCCATCTCATCCAGGTTTGATAAATTCTGCTTTGTGATGCATGTTCTAGGCATTAGTGCCCCGTAAAAATAATGAAGTGTAAGAAGCAGCACACTTTACACTGCATTACATTGGCTAAAAGAAATCTGGTTGGCAGCTCAACATCCTATCATGGTATATACAAAGATAATCTGCTGTGAGTAACGTGAGGAATTTGCATGTTACTCAGAATTTCCAACAATTCTTTTGGACGGCCCACATTTCTCCTGAAGACTACAGCAGGATTCTATTAATGTATAGTCACCTGGGTTAGCCTTGGTGTGGCTATCTGGCTCAGCAAATCAACTGGTTTCTTTATATTTCCATTGCTGTCTCTAGAGGGGCAATTGCAAACAAGCCATCTGGCATAGTGATACTGGGCCAAGGCATGCCCTTGGAGAGCGGCCCGTTGATAGTAGAGGACTGCCTAGAGACAAATAACATTAGAGAAGAGGGATGCTATATTATATAAAGAAAACAAATACCCGTATTTACTTGAGTATAACATTGCATCATTTAATGCAATGAACACCTCCATTTTTAAAGTGCACATTATAAAAAATGGATTTGTCCTTGAATGTAATGCTCCTAGCTGCACACAATTCCCAGATGGTCTCATTCAGGAGGCCTCCAAAATTGAGGGGGAGGGTTTGAAGGTCTTGTGAATGAGGCTAGTTGGGAACCGCATGGAACCGAACGTAGGCGAATTGGGTGAGAGACCTCAAGGGCCACCCTAGAAGCAGGATCCACGGCTAAGCGGCAGGAACAACTGGGTCACCAGCTAGAATTCTGTGCTACTCTGAGCCGTTTATGTAGGTGGGTTTATGTGCACTATTTGAATGTGCCATCAAATCTAAATAAGGTATTTTGTAAGGATAAACATTAGAAGTAGTCATTGTTTGGTTTTGGGTTTTATGAATGGACGCACCAGAAATACATTTGGCTCTCCTGGTTGTAAGACACATAGGTCTTTGGGTGTGGGTGGACTACAGCTCCCATCCTCCTCCCTTAAACCTCGTGAAGCCTTGCCAGTATTTAAAGTTGATCATTGTGGTTCAGTCCCACACAAGGCAAAAGAAATAATAATAATAATGATGATAATAAAACGATAATGATGATGATCATCATCATCATCTTTATATCCCGCCCCCTCCCCTCTCCAAAAGGACTTGGGGTGGCTTACAACAAATAAATATAAAGCCAAGCAAGAATAAAAACATAATACAAAATACATAATGACAAAATAAAAAAACATCGCAACTAAATAATAATATAATAAATACACAGATTAAATTTGGCAGAATTTAAAACTGCCAGGAGTGTTATCCCAGTATGAGGCACAGAGAAAGAACTATGGAAAGGGTGAGTGAATAATAAAGAATCTCCCAAGAAACTCCAAATTATGTCTTATCTCTGGATCCTTGCAGTATTCTTTCATTAAAAATCTTTCCCTTACATGGCTTATGAATATATAGGGTTATGTTGGATCAGACCAAAGGCCGACTAAGTCCAGCACTGTTTTTGTTAATGACAAATTAGATATCCCAATGGGGATGTATGTCTACAAGTGTTCACTTTTTCTTTTTCTCATCTGATATTAATCCTCCTCTCTTCAATATTCCCATTTATCCTGGTTAACACTAAACATTTCAGATGATTAATAACACACTCTTTGACAAGTATTTAGCAAATAGAAGCAAGACACAGTCCAGTTAACATAGCTGGACCTGGAGGACCTTGGTAATGTCCTTCTTGGTGCCTCTTCCATGTTCATAGCAGACTGCTACGTTGAATTGGGCTTTGCTGTAGTTCTTGTCCGCAGCCAGCTTGAAACAGGAAAAAGCCATTTTGTGCTGCCCTTCTTGCATGTACTGAAGCCCTAGGAAAATAGTAATAACAGACAACATCCAACTTCAAAGCTATCAGCTAGAGCAGTGTTTCTCAACCTGTGGGTCTCCTGGTGTTTTGGCCTACAACTCCCAGAAATCCCAGCCAGTTTACCAGCTGTTAGGATTTTTGGGAGTTGAAGGGCAAAACATTTGGGGGCCCACAGGTTGAGAACCACTGAGCTAGAGATTAGTTTGTTGATAAAAATGGGAAGAGGGAAGATAGTAAAATATGAAGTGTGCCAATCCCATGTCCTACAATGCGCATTCACATATAGTTTCATATTAGATTTCTTTACAACCTAGAAAAAGAGAAAAAAAGTAAATCTGCTATCTCATTTTAAAAAAATAAAACAGAGCAGAATTTTATTTTTAATGCAGTGATAAAGCTCACTCTTAGCAAAAGAATAAGCTCTCATCAAACAAAATGATAGCTGCCCTGTGATATTATAGATTGTACTAGCTGTGCCCGGCCACGCGTTGCTGTGGCGTTGTCTGGTGGTGTTGGTGAGAAATTGTTGAGGTAGTGGTGGTATTGAATGTCTGTTGTATGGTTGTCTTTATGTTTAGTATGCATTTGGTTGTTTGTGTACTGTGAAAGTGGTGAGGGTAGAGGGGGTCTATGTACCTGTGTAGTATTGTATAGTATTTATACGTTGTCCATGTGTTGTGAATGCTTGGATAGTAGAAAGAGTTGGGCTGGATGGCCCTTAGGGGTCTCTCCAAACTCTTGTGCCTGTCCCCTGGGCTGAGTAGGTTGCTAGGAGACCAAGTGGGCGGAACTTAGCCTTGTAACTGGCAGCAATTGGATAAAAACAATTATTCCTCTCCCTCTAATTAGGACTTTATTTTTCTTTTCTTTTTGTTGTATCAACCTAGAGCCGTGGATGATGGGTTGTGTTGTCAAATTTCGAGGTTGGGGGGCCTGTAGTTTTGTTGTTTTGTCCGCTGCTCTGATGCCATCACTCTTTTATATATATAGATTAGGAAATATTGTTTAATTTATTGGTTGTATAATACTAACTAGAAACTTGGCATTAGTTAAAGAGTTGATCTGGTTGGCCTTAGTTGAATAGGGTTAAAACAGAGCCAGGTTTAGGGGGCATCTTGAACTTTAGTAACCTACAGCTCATTATAATGGTGTAACTCACATTTCCAGGGTTAGCATTGCTAATGAATCAATGAAATAATTCAATAAACTACTGTTATGGGATGTTCACTGAAGAGGCTCGTGTAAAGAAATGCGATTTACTAATCAGTAACATAGTAATGATGTAGTTTAAATGACCTGCTAATTGCCCTATTGAATTGTATAAATGCTGCAGCAATAAAAATCTTTGGTGCATTTATTTTTGGATTCAAGCACACTGGGGCTTTTAAGAACCCTGGTTTTCTGGGTAATAGTAGGGCTGGGCAACTGTGACAAGGATGAAGAGTGCTTTCTGACATGAAGTGGATGAAGGCCACACTTTGTTGTTTTTTCATTTTTTAAAAATGCTGTTAAATGTAAATGTTTGATTTCACTCAAAATTTTAAAAAAGAAGAAGGGTAGGAAAAAAGAAGAAAACTTTTAAGACTAATCAGTTTATATACTTCCATGAGCTTATGTGTTTATAAACCCACAGAGTGATAGTAAAGGACTGGGTATAAGATATATTTATACAGTTTATGGGAGTGGGATGGAATATAATGGGATGTAAACCATGACCCTTGCTCTAAATCTTCAAAGCACTTGTGTTGCAGAACATTTCAACACTCCCCAACACCCAGCAAATGATTTACAAGTTGTGGTCCTTGAACAAGGAAATTACAATGGAAGATTACAAAGAGAAAATGAATTATAAAAGATTTTATTTAAACATTAAGAGACATATGAACAAAGACAGTGGCTTTATGGAACACTACATATATTAAAACATAGTCCTCACTACTGGAGGTATAACAAAAGAAATCTCAGAGAGTTTTGAATTTTGGAAAGCTAAGCTTTGGGAAGCAGATTTACTGCTTCCACACATAACAAATCAACCACTATAAAGATCTGAATTAGCTGTATCACATTTTGGAGAGTTTTGAAAATTTAGGGCAAGGATCATGACTTTTGCATCCTATTATATTCCATCTTACTTCTACAATTGTGTAAATATACATTACGCCTTAGCATTCAGTATCACTTTGTAATCGAGCCAAAGAACTAAACTTATAGCCACAAAAGTACATGCAAAAATAAAAACCAGGTGTTGTTACATTTCATTTTCTCCCCACTCCAGAGTGTCTGTATTCTGGAAACAATAGAGTTAGCACAACTGGCTGTTATTTTTCAATTAGAAATCAACAATAATTAATTAGGAAATGTGGCCTGGAAATACAATCCTGTAACTCAAGGTTCATGGGTGAAGTCCACAAAGAGTGCTTTATCTGAAAATGGATGTTTCCATGGAGATGTCCAAAACAGCCACTTCTTGTCAAAATTTAAATCATGGAAAGGGGACGTATGAAAACCAATTTCTCAAAGTCAAAGGAAGTTAGAATTACTGAGAAGACTAAAAAATCGAGCCTTGGGTGGGCAGGCACATAATACCTAGTTCTTGTAAACAGATGAGTCATGAGTTGGGGGTCTGCTACCCTTTATTTGATGAGCACTACCCTTCCACATTCTAGTGTATGAAGAAGTAGATAAATTATAACAGATAAATTTAAGTAGCTAGAACTTGACTATTGAACAGGCAGTCCCTGAGTTACAAACATCCAAATCATAGTTAAGAACAGGAATGAGACAATAGGAAGTGAGAGAAATCTACCCCTTGCAAAGGAAATTCATTCCTTAAAGAGGAAAAGGTGTCTCAAATCAACTTTTTTTTACCAATTCTCGTTTCCACAAGCCAAATTTTTCAAAATCCATTATCAGTGACAGAAAGTGAGGTAAAATCTTCTAAACAGACAGCAAAACAAATGTCACAGGACTTTTAACCCTTCCCTATGCTATCCAAAGTGTGTGTGTGTGTGTGTGCGCGCGCACACACACACACACACACACACAGAGCTGGAGTTACAGTTACCTGTTCTGACTTACAAACAAATTCAACTTAAGAACAAACCTACAGAACCTATCTAGTTCGTAATTCGGGATCTGCTTGTATAGTGAAATAAGAGACTGCTTTGTGTTTTTTAAAGACAACACAGTTTATATACATCATATCCATCCAGTCTCCTTTGCTTATTCTTACCTGATTTGGAAGCATCTGTTGAGTTCAGTAGATAAGACACATGAAAATATCTAATTTCATTACAAAGTCACTCACTCACTTATATGAAGCTGCTTTATAATTCAACAGTGGCTTCCTAAGATCTTTATACAAGTGCTTCCTAGTACTGATACTGGAGATTCTTTTAACTAAAGATGCTGGGAAACTCAGCCTAGAAATTGAGTGCTTTACCACTGACACAAGGCACAGAGTAGAAGTGGAAAAATGTAGTCAATATAGTCATTTCCTCTGCAGATCAGTGACTCACTGATCAATTAGTACAGCCCTTCACAAACTATCTGCAACCCCAGTGGTTCATGAATTACACAATAGGGAGCCACTTGCTTTGTACAAAGAACTGGCCAACCAAGACACTGGGGCTAAATCAAGATTATGTGACTGCAAGATCAAGATGAAAAGTAATAGGAACGGGGTAAAGAGTTAGTGAATGTTGCATCTGAAAAAGAGGTAGGCTGTACTTGCACTGAGTGCTATGGTGGTATTTTAAAGAGCAATGGAAGCTGTGAGGACAGCATGATTAAAATCAGAATGAGGAAAATATAACTGCATAACATCACAGTAGGTTGCAAGCTGCCTGTTGATTAGCCAAGTTTCTCCAACCTTCTAGGCTTTTCCTCAGAAACTATATTATAAACACATTCAAACCTCTTTTCAATGAAAGCTAAAGTATATATATGCCTGATAAGCTGTTACCGAGAATGTTGAATGCCATGGAAATGCTGGTTTGAATCACCTGTTCCATTTGAGAAGCAGCTTCATTAACAGACACCTCTGCCACATTGCCCTGCACAGAAGAGGCAAACAATCAACACTGTGCATAGATTATAGTTCTATACATCTGTGGCCAACCACCTCCATAGCTTCCATAGTACAGTGCAAGTAGTTTAGGAAATCTCAATCCCTTTTACCAATATTTATTTTTATTATTTTCCTCACCAAGAAATGTTGTTCTTTAGCAGTTGCTTCATTTATAACCTGCAAATGTAACCACCAAGGCATTCTGTCCCAAAGGAAAGCAAGCAAGCAGGCAGGGTTGCTGGCCAACTACTTTTTTCTGAGACAGGCTGTGGAATATACCCTAGCTCCAAAGCATCTAGCTGCCTTGTGAGAATAAACTGTGACAATATAATCATGATATTTTCCTATCCTTTTCCCAAATAACAGTGACAGAGATAGTGAACTTCATACTGACCCACTGTACCAGTTTGTAAATATATGTGAGGATGTTAGTCATTGCTAGATAGTCAATGGGAATAAATGTTTCATAATTTAAACTCAAGCACACATATGTATGCGTCGAGATGCAAACTTGACTTGCAACTTACAGTACCACAATATACAGATCAATCGATAATAAAACCACAGGCAGTTAAATAACATATGTTCTACGATACGGTACTTTAGTTTTTTTCCTATGCTTTTTTTTTGGGGGGGGGGGACACCAGTTGAACTATCACTAGTTGAAATATCACTTCAAGGGGGAGAAGTTGCAAAACTGAATGTAACAACACTGTACGTCTTCATTTGTGTCCTGTTTTTTTCCATTTTGTCTCTTCTCTTTTGTTAGTACTTCGATTATCAACAGCTAGAATCTTTTCAGCAAGGTCTACTTCCTGTTAGTTGTTTTGAAATTCTTTTTAGAGGGAAACATATCAAAAGACCATATTGTATCTCTTATGACTTAACATTGCTGTCAACACTTTCATATATCTCAGAAAGTTCTGACAGGTAGCCACATGTTGAAGCTCGACAATTAAAAATATTTTACTTATCAGTGAAATGGTATGAAGTCTGAAATATGTAATTTCAATGCTTTGGTGCCATCAAGTGGTAGATATACATACTGCAATACATATCGCAAAACTGGAAAAAAGATTGACTAAAAGTGAGAACATTTTGTCAATAACACAATTGTTTCCTGAACAGCTTGAACATTTACAAAATATTTTATGAAAGCATGTCCACCTATCACATTATGGTTGCTTCCCACCCTGAAGAACAGTGGCTTCTCCCTTGCTCATTATCACAAAATGATAGCAAAACCTGTGAATATAATCCATGCTAGAGCCCATACCAAAAAGAGTTAGGTTGCAGTACCTGCAAATGCAATTGGCATAAGTCTGGTTCAAGGTCTGTACTAGATGCAAAGAAGAAGCTCCCTGAAATTAAAAAAAAGGTAGCAGGTGATCAGACCATCAGAGATTTGCTTTTTTGCCATGTATTTTGGTCTTAACAATAGGTCTTTTACTCAATCAGTAGCATTTTCAACCACATTTTATTATGGACAACCAACTCTTGTTTTACCCACTTCTTGTACATCCAGTGACTGAGAACTGAGTCCAACAGCTAACTTGACTAGTGCACACAGCATGAGTGGGTAATCTGTGTACACATTACAGAACTGTTGATAAAAAGGGAGAATGTCATACACATTTGGACCTTTGCAGAAGAGACTGGGATCCAGGTTACACCATGCAATCAACCTTACAGATCAGACTGTCTCCATGAAATCTATATTCTGCTTCACCAGATTAGAGGGAAGACTATGCCAAGTCACAGAGGGTTACTTGTGACCAAGGATGTACATTCAATTAGCATGTTCACATACTTCTATGAGGAGCAGCAGTATGTGTATGAGCATATACTTTATATGCAACAGTCATTGATGTATGTTTAATTGTATTTTAACATCTGTAATAGCATTATTCCTTTTTAGTGCTGTGAGATGCTTTGCATCTTGGTTGAAAGATAAAAGCGGGATAATAATGATGATGATGATGATGTAGCCTTCTCTGAAACACTACCACAAGTTTCTTACGTGTTTTAGAGAGGACTTGGAGACAAAATAATAATTCTCTGCCCTCAGGGTATTGAAGAGAATGCAATTCACCAAAGCAACCCAGGCATGGGGTGTCAACGTGGCCTCCTAAATTTCAATAATTGGTCAAGATCACCCCTTCTTAAATTATCTAAATCCCAAATTTGGCAACAACAAATGTTTTCTCAACATCACCTAGTGGCTGTTGTAGACATTTACACAAATCTGTTTACAGTGGATTCTGCAGAAGATGCTTCTGTTGTATTTGATACAAAGGAAAATCAGCCTTTTTAGCAAGCCTTGCAAATGCTGGTTTGTAATCAATAGATGTTTTATTTTTGTACCTATTTGACAATATACTTATATATCCGGGTAATGAAAACATTTCTTGCACCAAAAAGGGGCCCAAGTGGAAAAGTTTAAGAAGCCCTGATCTAGATGGTATCCATCCGAGGGTTCTAATAGAACCCAAAATTGCTATTCTCTTAACTAAAATATGAAGTAGAATCTTAGGGTTAGCCACTGTACCAGATAATCAGAAAACAACCAGTATAAAAATAAATAAGAACAGAAAAGATTTAATTTAAGATTTAAATAAAACCATAGACAGGACAAACTGATAGACATTCTCTAATTAGACTTCCAAAAGGCTTTTAACAAAGAATTACCAAGGACTCTTCAAGAAACTACAGTAATAGAATAAGAGATGTACTGAAAATTGGTTAAAGGACATGAAGAAGGGATCCAGTAAATATTCAGAGGAAAACAGTTGGTTCTCTTAGTGATCAGTATTGGGACTAGTAGATTTCATTCATAAATGATCTACAGTCAGAGTTGAACAGTGATGTGACCAAATTTACCAAATTAATTAGGATGAGAAGAAATTTTAATTGTTAAGAGCTCCAGAAGCATCTCACCAAACAAGGAGAATGGGCTGTAAAATGGTGAATGAGACTCAAGGTAAGGAGTTCATTTTGTCCCATTAGACATCATACTGGGTGGGAAAAAATCACAACTCATGTATGCTGATGGATCTAAGTTGGTTGTGATTGACAAAAAAACCCTGATCATGCGATTCTGGTAGACTGCTTGATGAAAATGTCAATTACTGTGCAGCTGCTGTAAAAAAAGCTGAATTTCATACTGGGCGTAATTAAAAAGGGGAATGAAAATAAAATTGTCAATTATCATACTATGATTATACAAATCCATGGTGCAGCCACATCTGGAAGGCTGTGTATAGTTCTGAGGCTTTTTCATGTCACACAATTAAAGTGCTATGCTCCACTTTAATTGCCATGGATGCAGCCTTCAAAATTCTTAGATCTGCAGTTTGGAGAAGGGTGCTTAGAATTCTTAAACAGAGATCAATTCTTGTTCCTCTGACCAAAGTACAAACACCAAGATGCTGCCAGGGAAACTGAAGTAGAACATAGATCATATTTGTGTAGTGTGAAATGGACTCAGGTCCAGTTATTGTAGAACTGGAAAAAGTACAGGAAACCAACATGTTCAACAGACTGTCCTATCAGGAAAGTGCAATCTAGGACTGGAGTGTTGTGTGGTTTCCAGGCTGTATGACCATGTTCTAGCAGCATTTTATCCTAATGTTTCGCCTGCATCTGTGGCTGGCATCTTCAGAGGAACCACACAACACTCCAATGATTCTGGCCTTCAAAGCCTTCAACAATACATTGAACAAATCTGGGACTATTTTGTCTAGAAAAAACACAAGGGGGAAATATGGTAGAACTATATAACATTATTTATGATACAGAGAAAATAAACACTTTTCTCCCTCTTACAATGCCAGAACCTGGTGTCAACTACTGAAGTTGAATGATGGTAGGTGAAAGGAATTACTTAATATAGCTAAGCTGTGTAACTCACTGCCCAAAGATGTAGTGATGACATCTGATATGGATGGACTGAGTCACAGTTTTTAGGGAATGGCACGGTACAAATGAAGCTATCTAGATCTCTTCCAGTTTTGTTTTTGATATGGATTTAATGGATGTTATTTGCTATGAGACAGAAAGTATTTGCTTAAATATTTGAATGCATTTTATCCTCTTTATTCTATCTGGGACAAGATAAATGCCTTACTTCTCTTTTTATAAATGTATTGCTGTTTTTGTTGATTTCCTGTGTTTTAAATATTGTTTTTAGTTTTTTGTTAACCACCTTGGATTCCCTTTCAGGAAAACTGGGGCAACAGCTTAACATTATTTTTTAGCTTCCCAAGAATAGAGATCTGCACCTGTGTTTGAAGGAAGCTGATATTCTTTAGGCTGTGATCTTTTATTGGAAGGTGGATTCTTCAGTTCACATCCAGAGCCCACTCCTATGAAAACCTCTTGTTCCTCTTGGCCACTGGAGCAAGAAGGTGGTGTTGTGGGAGCTTCTGAAAGCAGAGAAAACCACACACACAGTTCATAGGTGATGCCACTGTCTGGATTCTCATTTAACAAAATAGCTTGCCAAACAACTGAAAACACAGTATTTTTCCTCATTCAAATTGAATGGTAGGTGTGCTGTCCAGTCTGTCCAAACTCGGTCCCACCATCCCCTCACAAACCTACCTGAGTGCTGATGCTGAGGCAGAACAGCAAATGGGCCCTCCAGCTTTCGAACTCCGGCATCTCTTCTGCCTGGTTGCACAGAACTCAGCTGCCGGACCTGCTTGACTAACTCCAGAGTAAGAACAGCCAGAGTACTCTGACAAAGGAGAAAAAGCATTGGAGCAATTTTTATGGAGCATTTACACACTTTCATTATATACTCCTATGTTCTGTTCACTATCTTCAAGTCAAGCAATTGCCACTCTGATTTGATGACAGATAGAATTAATACCTGACACATACCAAGGTAAAGGCATCCAAGGGACTGTAGACATGTGAGAGGTTCCCATATCCACCAGCTTTGCGCTCTTGATGCCTGCCATATCAATTCCATGAACAAAGACAAAAGAAAATAATATGGAATTAGGAGAATAAATTTGTACGCAGGGTGCATCTAAATTTGGGGAACAAGTCTATGTGTATGGAGTACTCAAGGACATGCACACAGACTAATGCTAGTGAGGAAATTGTTGCAATTTCTCTTATGGATGGAAGGAGAAAAATCACCATGTATATTTTTCCTGTTGTATTTTTAGCTTCTTGGGAAAGGAGATATGCTATGAACTCTGTTTTGAGAAAATCTTTATTGCCTGAACTGAAAGATGCAAAAAGTGAGTGGGATTTTATACCTCCAGGTTTGGCTAAAACTAGTATCCCAAATTCCAATCCTGTGAGCTATGCAAGGATGGACAAAATGCACCCTACAGGTCCTATGAGCCTCCCCATGGCTGGTGTCCAGAACCCCATATACCCTGATCTCCCCAGGTTTGGTTTAAAATTGAATGGGGGCAATTTTGCCACATTTCCAAACTTTACAAGCTGTTTTAGGCTACATGAAGAGTAATATTTTCAAGCTCAGAAGTGTCTTTTGGGGTATCAATAGTACCCTCTGAGGTCCAGGGAAAGCAAAAGGCTGTGGGCCTCTACAGACTGCCTGCCTCAATTACAATGAACTATGAGAGGGAGCTGTTGTTTGGGTTGATCATAAATATGAAATGCAAATGCAACAGCATCCAAATATAACCTAGCAAGGAAAATGAAACAATGTTGTATAGCCTACAACCAAAAGATAAATACTGAAACATGTAATGTACTTTGAATTTGTTTCAATAATTTTTAACTGGGATTTTTTAAAAATACTATTCATATTTAATCCTGTTTTATTGTCCATATATTTGTATATTTTAAATGGTTATGCTAATGCTTTTATGTTAAGCTGCTTTGAATCCCCTTCCGGGGAAATAAAGCAGAGTATTATTATTATTATTAATAATAATAATAATAATAATAATAATAATAATAATAATAAGGTAGAATACTACTCTCGCATCTTTATAATAGTACATATGAAGATATGTAAATAGATAACACTGGCTGACACACATTTTTGATGCCTTAAATGTTAGCTCTGTTTCTGGGTATATTTGACTTGCTCATTCAAAAATGGCACCAGTTTCCACCTATCAGCTCTAATTTTTGAGATACAGAAAACATGCCGTTTACCAGTCACCATCTGCTCACCCATAGAAAACCATGATAAACATATCTAAGAAGCTACAGCCGATGTGGTCTGTCCAATGCAATTTTCTGAATCAAATGCCCCAAATAATTCTAGGAACAGACCTATAAACCAAGACACTGAGAAAAAATGTTTGTTGGGTTATGTTACTCATTTATTTGGTTTTTATTCCACCTTTGTCCTTATGCAGGACTCAGGAAGAGAGTGAGTGAGATCTATATCCCTTTTTTGAAGGTTTTAGCATTCTGACAAGGTCCCATTTTTGACCTTTGTTGGGGAAATACACCACAGATCAACGTCAACAGCACAGTTCAAAATACTTCATGTTTGTATCTTGACAGACATTCAATCTGAATGTCAGCAATGAAGTTATGAAATCTTTCACAGGGATGATGAAATCCCAACTCAAGCTTTCAAGTAAGGATTGGAGGCGTGTGTTCTAAAGGCCTCCCTGCTGTCCTTCTGGGAGCAAGCTAAAACCTTTTCATTCAGGTAGACTTTTAAGAAGAAAAAATTATAACTAAACTAGAGAGTGCTGTGTAATGTTTTTTATATATTTTCAATTGCTTTTTATGGTTTCTATTATTCATTTTTAATAGCACATGATTGAATTCTAATGTAATGTGTACACTCTTACTATTTTACATTGTGTATAGTACTGTTTTTACTACAGTTTGTCACCTTCAGAGAAAAAAAGTTGTTTTTAAATAAATATAATACTAATAATCCAGTGGGGGGTTTGCTCAATTCCCTCCTGTTACATCTGAACCAAGTTGAGGGGGAATACGTTTGGTTATTTTCTTTATTTTTTAAACCTCTACTGAGACCTGAAAAGAGTAGGGAGAGATACTGTGCTCCTTTCATGGAGGTAGGCTCCCTCTCAGACTCCTTCTTACAGGGTTTGACAGTGCTTTAATTGCCATGGTCCAAGGCTATGGAATCTTGGGAGTTGTCATTTTACAATGGCTTTTA
Source organism: Anolis carolinensis (assembly GCF_035594765.1). NCBI lineage: Eukaryota > Metazoa > Chordata > Lepidosauria > Squamata > Anolidae > Anolis > Anolis carolinensis. The sequence goes on from NC_085844.1 coordinate 132,852,034, forward strand.
AAAAATGTTTGCATCTTTATCTATGTTATTTATTACATATATTTTATGTTCCTTTCTTCTTTGACTTTGTTGTAGCCTGCCTTGAGCCATCAAGAGGGGGGAGTTAATAAATAAAATGTATTATTCATAGAATCATAGAGTTAGAAGGGACTGCATGGGCCATCCAGTCCACCCACATTCTGTCATGCAGGAAAAGCACAATTAAAGCACCTCCGACAGATGGCTATTCAGCCTCTGTTTAAATGCCTCCAAAGAATTAGCTTCCACTAACCTCCGAGGCAGAGAGTTATTTATTTATTTAATTTATATACCGCTCTTCTCCCCCAGGAGTTCCATATTGAATAGTTAGGAAGTTCTTCCTTTTTAAAATTATTTTTATTGGGTTGTATAAGTAGAGTATAATTATCTCCATTATATTACAGCATTATTAAAGAAACAAAATAAATAAATACAGGCAAAGGAGATGACATAATTTCTGGTATAGCTCAATTACTTAATGTTCACACAGAATCTCCTTTCCTGTCATTTGAATCTGTTGCTCCAAGTTCTAGGCCCCTTCTACACTGCCATATAAAATCTAGATTATTTGCTTTGAACCTGATTATATGGCAGTGTAAACTCATATAATTCAGTTCAAAGCAGATAACCTGGATTTTATATGGCAGTGTAGAAGGAGCCCTAGTCTCCAGGACCCTCCTCTTTATGACATCCTTTCAAATATTCAATCATGTCTCCTCTCAATTTTCTCTTGTGCAGGCTAAAAATACCCAGTCCTTTAAGCCACTCCTCATAGGGATTCATTGTTTACAGAATTTTGATTATCACCAAGGCTCCTTCTACACTGTCATATAATCCAGATGATCACTGCAGATAACCCACATTATCTGCTTTGAACTGGATTATATGGGTTTACACTTCAGTTTAATCCAGTCCAAAGCAGATAATCTGGATTTTATATGGCAGCATAGAGGGGGTCCTAGTCTCCAGGACCCTCCTCCTTATGACATCCTTTCTAATATTTAAACATGGTAATCATGCCTCCTCTCAGCTTTCTCTTCTACAGGCTAAACATACCCAGCACTTTAAGCCACTCCTCATAGGAATTTATGGTTCATAGAACTTTGATTATCACCAAGGTTCCTTCTAGACTGCCATATAATCCAGATTATCTGCTTTAGATTATATGAGGCCCTTTCCACACAGCTGAACAAAATCCCACATTTTCTGCTTTGAACTGGAATATATGGCAGTGTGGACTCAGATAACCCAGTTCAAAGCAGATATCGTGGGATTTTCTGCTTTGTTATTCTGAGATATAGGGCTGTGTGGAAGGGTCCTCTGATAACTTTGAGCCCTTCCACACAGCCATATTTGTTATTTATTTACAACATTTATATCCTGCCCTTCTCACCGGAAGGGACTCAGGGAGGCATACACAATTGGCAACAATTTGATGCCTACACGCATTTAAAACATAGCAATGAATAAAATCCAATTACAACACTTAAAACAATATAAAAATATAAAACATATAGTTAAATCCATTCATCCAATATCCTCGTACTGTGGCCATAAGTCAGTCCGGGTCATCTTTATCATTTAATCATCTAAAGCCTGGGCACATAGCCATGTTTTCAGGGCTTTTCTAAAACTCAGAAGGGTTGGGGCTTGACGTATATCTCTGGGGAGAGTGTTCCACAGCTGGGGAGCCACCACCAAAAAGACCCTGTCCCTTGTTCCCGCCAGCCATGCTTGCGAGGCAGGCGGGACCGAGAGCAGGGCCTCACCAGATGACCTTAGGGATCTTCCTGGCTCATAGGAGGAGATACGTTTGGACAAGTAAATTGGGCCAGAACCGTTTAGGGCTTTTAAGGTAATAAAGCCACAAAGGTATAGGTAAAAGTTTTTCCCTGACATTAAGTCTAATGTCCGACTCTGGGTGTTGATGCTCATCTCCAGTTCTAAGCCAAAGAGCCATCGTTGTCCACAGACACCTCCTACGGTAGGTTATGTGGCTGGCATGACTGCATGTAGCGCTGTTACCTTCCCACCGGAGCAGTACCTATTGATGTACTCACATTTACATGTTTTCGAACTGTTAGGCTGGCAAAAGCTGGGGCTAACAGCAGGCGCTAAAACCTGGATTTGAACTGTTGACCTTTCGGTCAGCAAGTTCAGCAGCTCAGCGGATTAATTCACTGCGCCACCGGGGGCTCCACACAGCCATATAACTCAGAATATCAAGGCAGGAAATCCTACAATATCTGTTTTGAATTGGAATATATGGCAGTGTGGATTCAGATAACCCAGTTTAAAGCAGGTATTGTGGGGATTTTTTTTTTGCCATGATATTCTGGGTTATATGGCTGTGTGGAAGGGCGCCCAGTTCAAAGCAGATGTTGTGGGATTTTTTGTGTGGAAGGGCCCCACGCCTCCCTGTATGCCGTAGCCTTGCGTCCTGGTGGTGAAAGCGCTGTCAAACTGCAAGGAGGAGCCTGACAGGGCGCAGTGAGAGTGTTTTGCTTCTGGCCCATCTGGGCCCCTCTCTCACCTGTTTTCGGGGCGGGCGGGCTCCCCTTCAGGGGCCTGGGCCGGGGCCACGAGGCGCGGGCGGGAGAGACCGGCTCCTCCTCCGAAAGGCCTCACTGAAGGGACACAGAGAGAGAGAAGGAGAAAGAGAGATTCGAGTCAAGCAAAGAGAGGGAAGCGAGGCGCTAAAAACACCCCCCCCCCCCTTCTTTAACGAAGGCTGACCTCCTCGGCTGAGGCTCCACAGCAAGCGCCACAACATGTTTCCGCGCGTTGGCTGGCGAAGACCTCCCGGGACATAGAGAGGGCCCGGCCCACTCCGACGCAACCGAGGCACGCGCCTCTTCTGAGGAAACTGACTTCCGCTTGGAGCGGAAGCGCCTGTCTCTCCTTTCCCTTTCGAAACGAGGAAGGCGCCGGATTGAAGTAGGAGGCCCTGGTTTCAGACGGAACACGACGCTTCAACTTCATACCCAAGTACAGTAGAGTCTCACTTATCCAAGCTAAACGGGCCGGCAGAAGCTTGGATAAGCGAATATCTTGGATAATAAGGAGGGATTAAAGAAAAGCCTATTAAACATCAAATTAGGTTATGATTTTACAAATTAAGCACCAAAACATCATGTTATACAACAAATTTGACAGAAAACGTAGTTCAATACGCAGTAATGTTATGTTGTAATTACTGTATTTACGAATTTAGCACCAAAATATCACGATGTATTGAAAACATTGACTACAAAAATGGCATGGATAATCCAGAAGCTTGGATAAGCGAGGCTTGGATAAATGAGACTCTACTGTACAACCCCGAATAGAAATGTTTGAAGCGCATGAACCCACTTCGTGTGACGAGTGGCAGGATGGAGGGGTGTCTGAGAGAGAGGGACGAGAGGTTGGCTTTTGCTGCATTTTGTGGGATCTCTTCTGAGCAGGTTTGGATCCATTAGCAGTTGCCATGAATCACTGATATATATGATGTAGGAATCTACATACAATAGAGCAGGCATGGGCAAACTTGAAGTAAAATCACGCTTATCCAACATAAATGGGCTGGCAGAATGTCAGATAAGTGAAAATGTTGGACAATAAGGAAGGATTAAGGAAAAGCCCATTAAACCTCAAATTACATTATGACTTTACAAATTAAGCACCAAAACATGTTTTACAATAAATCGACAGAAAAAAACCAGTTCAATACATGGTAACGTTATGTAGTAATTACTAATTTAGCACCAAAACATCACAATATATTGAAAACATTGACTACAAAAACATTGACTACTAAAAAATTGACTAAGTAAAGATAGAATTGCATAAAATGGACTTACAGTAACAACATTGTCATAAGTGAAATTCGTAAAAAGAAGTCCTGTGAAGATTTTAAAATATCTGTGATCCATGCCTGCCTAGAGAAACAGCTGTGGATCTGGCCGGGAGGCAGATTGCGTTGGATAATACAGAACGTTGGCTGAGCGAAGATGGATAAGCAAGACTGTACTGTATATGATATGGTGTAGATTCCAAGCCCGTAGCCAAGAGGGTGGTTTAGGGGTTCAAACCACCCCTGAAATTTTCCAGGTCAAAAAGAAAAACCTGGTTTACTCATAAATTTTAACTGGTTAACCAAATCCCCATGCTAAGTCTATGAGAAACAAAAATTAGACTCTCTAGAACTGCAAGCACTACCTCAGCCAAATTTTGATTATTCACACTATCACTCCCTACCTTTCTACCAATTTACATTGCAATAGCAGCAATAGCTGACATCGTGGAAGCAACCAAGTTGGTCTACCTGCAGCTGGCAGGCAAAGCCTAAGGCAGTAGTTCTCAACTTGGGGGTCACCAGATATTTTTGGCCTTCAACTTCCAGAAATCCTAACAGCTGGTAAACTGGCTGGGACTTCTGGGAGTTGTAGGCCAAAAACATCTGGGGGCCCCAGGTTGAGAATCACTGGCCTAAGGCATGGGGAAGGGGGGATTTGACCTGGTTTGCAGGTGGAAACAGGAAACTGCAGTGTCTCCCACTGGTTCATCTAATCCAGTGGTTCCCAACCTTTGGGCCTCCAGGTGTTTTGGATTTCAGCTCCCGTAGTTCCTAGCAGCTGGTAAGCTGTCTGGGATTTCTGGGAGTTGAAGTTCAAAACACCTGGAGGCCAAAGGTTGGGAATCACTGAGCTAATCCAAACCCTGCCAAAGAAACCGTGGAATAGGAGCAAAGACAAGAAGCTGTGTCATTGTTAGACCTTGGGCTTTGTATGAACAATACTGTTTCTGATAACCAAGTGAAAGCTCAATTAATGCAACACCCACAGACTCCACTGCCAGGATATGTATTTCCTGTGGATAAGAAGAGGCATCAAAAATTTCAACCCAAATGGTTCAGCAGATTTCCCTGGTTAGCCTACCCATTTCATGTACAAGATGCACTACGTAAATACTGTAATGTCAGGCTCACTTCAAAGGACCAGTCTGAACGCAGATCAAAGATAGCTGCTCTCAAATCCAATCTTTATTGAAGAATACATGACTTTGGAAAAGTCGAGAATGACCTAATGTTTACATACATTCAATTTTATCACTTCTGATGCAACGTAATACCACACGCAAATATCATCATCAAATCCCGCCCTCTGGATCACATTACTACCATTCCCACACTATATCAATTATAATTGTTTATACTTTCAACCCTGAGTTCCCAGGCTCATTTTATCTTCTCCCGCCAGGTGCTTGCAGGGTTATTTATGTTATGTTATGAAGCCAGATTCAGGGCTTGGAAATTCAGCCCTGGGATTTGGCTCCATGACATGGCGCCCTCGTTTTCTTCGTCCTCCTCTTCGGTTCTTCTTTCATCATAATCCTGAAACAAATCAAACAATAACTCTATGTGTCCATTTTGTCCAAAGTCCCCATGTATTTTTTCAGCAAGCTGCGATGGAATACTGGGTGTATTTTTCCTAAACTTTTTGGCAATGCCAACTGGAAAGTTACTTCATTGATAACACCCTGTATTCTGAATGGTCCAATATATTTGGGGCCCAATTTTCTCGAAGGTAGCCCCAATTTGATGTTTTGGGTACTTAACCACACTAGATCTCCTTTATCCAGTTTATCGCCTTCCACCCTCTTTCTGTCTGCGAACGCTTTATACTTTTTGTGTGCTTCCTTTAAGGATGCAGTCACTTGACTCCAGCATTCTAGCATTTGCGTTTTCCATTTCCCTGCCTCTGTTTCCTCATTCTCTGTCCATCTTGGCAACTGGGGCAAAGGCTGTATTTCATACCCGTAAACCACTTCAAAGGGGGTTTTATTTGTTGCTGAATGTATAGTCGAATTAAAAGCTAGTTCCGCAAAAGCCAACCACCTAGACCAGTCATTTTGTCTCATGTTAGAGTACATTCGAAGGAACTGCCCAAGTGTCTGCTGAGTACGTTCTACTGCCCCGTTTGTCATGGGGTGAAAAGCAGAACTTAGACTCCTTTCTGCTCCTAGCATTTCCAAGAATTTTTCCCAAAATTTTGCTGTGAATTGTACTCCTCTGTCACTGACCACTCTACTGGGACATCCATGCAGTTTGTAAATGTGGTTTATGTACAATTCAGCTAGTTTCTCGGCTGATGGTAGTTTCGTCAGTGCTATAAAGTGGGCCTGTTTAGAAAACAGGTCTAATACTGTCGAAATATAACGATGTCCTTTGCTAACCGGTAGTTCCCCCACAAAGTCCATAGCTACACATTCCCAAGGTCTGGTAGGTTCTGCTACTGTTTGTAATAATCCCATTGGCTTCCCTCCTCTCGATTTATTTCTGGCACAATCATCACATTGAACAACATGATTCTTTATGTCCTTCCTCATCCCTGGCCACCAGCAATGTTTTGCTATTGCCTTTGTTGTTTTTGTAATTCCTGTATGACCAGCGCTCTGGTTATTGTGAAAACGATGCAAAATCTTAATCCTTAATGTTGCTGGGATATACAGTTTCTTGTTCACAAACCAAAATCCCCCCTTCTGCTCCCCCTTTTCTGCGTTGGATGCGATCAACTGATCTCCATCATAAGACTGTTTCAGTTCGTTTCCCCAATTATCTTCCCCGTCGAGTTCAACAATAGCAGTGTTCTCCTTTTGGGTTTGCGCTCTTGTCCTGACAGCTAAGCCCCATTGTTTATCAGAGAATATTGTTCCCTCTTTTGCTGTGGTTATGCCTCCGTGTTGAGGCATGCGTGAAAGAGCATCTGCCAAGACATTCTGCTTCCCTTGAAAAAACTTTAATTGGAAATCGAACCTGCTGAAGTATTGCGCCCATCTAATTTGTTTGGGGGACAATTTTCGAGGAGACTTTAAATACTGGAGGTTCTTATGGTCAGACCAAATTTCAAATGGGATTCCGCTTCCTTCGAGGAAGTGTCGCCAGCATTCTAAGGCTTTTAATATGGCTAATGCCTCTTTTTCCCATATTGGCCAACATTTTTCAGTTTCGCTGAACTTCCGGGACAAATATCCGCAGGGTTTTAAGTTCCCATTTTGATCTTTTTGCAATAGTACTGCCCCGTACGCACAGTCTGAGGCATCGCAATGGATTATGAAAGGGCTCCTGATATCGGGGTGTTTTAGGATGGGTCCTTCTGTGAAGCATTCTTTTAGGGTTTCAAATGCCTTTTGGCATTCTGGCGTCCAACCCAGTTTGGCGCCAGGAGCTTTTACTTTTGCTGTCTCCCCTTTCCCTTTTGTTTTTAAAAGTTCAGTAAGGGGTGCGGTTATTTGCGCGAAGCCTTTTATGAAGGATCTATAAAAATTTGCAAACCCCAGAAATGATTGCAATTGCCTCCTTGTTTGAGGCACTCCCCATTCTTTCACATCTGATACTTTAGCTGGATCCATAGCTAACCCTTCTGGAGATATCCGATACCCCAGAAAGTCAATTTGAGTTTTATTAAATTCACATTTGGACAGTTTTGCGTACAGCTTTGCTTCTCTTAGTCTCTGCAAAACTTCCCGGACCAATTTTACGTGCTTTTCCTTATCTTCGCTCACAATCAAGATATCATCAAGAAATATGAATACCCCTCTGTACAACAATGGGTGTAGTATTTCATTTATAAGCTGCATAAAGCAACCGCTTCCATTTTTTAATCCGAAAGGCAAAATTTTATATTCAAAATGGCCGAATGCGCAGGAAAATGCAGTTTTCCAAGTATCCTCCGGTTTGATTCTTAATTTATGATATGCTTCAATTAAATCCAGTTTAGTAAATATGCTCCCTTTCTTCAATACGGTAATTAAATCCTTTACTAAGGGCATAGGGTATTTATTGTCCTTAGTAATTGCATTTAAATTTCGATAATCAATGCACAATCTTAGGGAGTTGTCTTTCTTTCTCCTAAATAACACTGGGGCCCCGAGAGGAGAATTGGATGGCTTAATGAAGCCTCGCGCCAGGTTTTTATCAATATATTTCCTCAATTCCTCCTTCTCCTGCACAGACATGGGATACACTTTTGGTTTTGGTAAGTTTGCTCCTGGGGTTATTTCAATTTCTACTTCTATATTCCTTTTGGGAGGTAATTTACTGGCCTCTTTCTGATTGAAAACATCCACAAAGTCTCTGTATTCAGGTGGCAATAGCTGTGGGTCTATTTCATCTGCTTCATCTCCCTCGTCCTCCTCTTCTGCAATTTTGCTTATCTCCCATTGCGTCTGCTGTTCTTTAAATGCTAGGCTCTTTCCTCTCCAATCTACTTCAGGATTTGCCTGTTCGAGCCATGGTATCCCTAATATTACGTGGTATGTGGCAATAGGGGCTATCACAAAGGATATTCTTCCTTCCCATTTGCCTATTTTACATGGGACCCCCCGTATTTCCTTTGTAGATACTTCCCCAGCAGCGACTGATCCATCTAGCTGCGAAAATGCAATTGGGGAGTCAAGCGCCATCTGCTGACATTTCAGCGCTCCTGCTAATTCCGGAGTTATAATGTTTCTAGAACAACCACAATCCACAAATGCCTTGCAGGTGGCCCGATTCTCTAGCCCCGAGAGGCAGATTGGCACTACTATCATGCGTTTGTCCTGACTCACCAGTTTTTCTGAAGATTCTGGGGCTTGCACCTCCTCTTCCGCACGCCTCCCGGTTGCTGGCTTGGGCTTTGGGGGTTTTGGCGGCTCCCCCTTCCGGGCCCAGCATTCTGCTGCTCGATGGCCCGTCTTCCCACATACAAAGCATCCCGGTTTAGGTTTGTTGTCGTCTCCTCTGGAGGGAATCCCCGGCCTCCCTCCGGGTCTTTCCTGCTTCCTCGTTTCTCCTCGACCTCTCGCCACCGGTCTTTGCTGGCCGCCGCTGCTCCTGAAGCGCTTTACTTGGGCCAGGGTGGATTCAACGCGCCCCGCTAGTTGAATCCATCCCTGGAGCGTTTCGGGGTCATCTCTGTGCGCTGCCCAGCTGAAAATCTCGGGGCGTAGTCCCTCTTTAAATAATTCCACTTTGGTCACTTCAGACCACTCTGGTACCCTTTCCGCGAGGTGGAGGAATTCCTCTGCGTACTCGGGCACCGTTTTGTCCCTCTGCTTTATTCCTTTCAGCTGGTCTCGAGCCCTCAATTGCTCTAGCCGGTCTCTGAACCGGTTTTCCAGTGCGGCGAGGAAGCGGGGCACTGACCTCAGGCATGGGTCGCGTCTGGCATGTAGTTGCACATACCAGCTGGCTGCTCCTCGCTTTAGTGTGTTGCCGATGGCTCGAACCCTGCTTGCTTCGGAGGGGAATGTGTGTGCATTGTCTTCCATGTATCCTCTGATGCTAATTAGAAAAAAGTTCAGTTCATCTGATTCCCCTCCGTATTCTAGTTTGAGATCTTCCCTTCTTGGCATCCATTCTGCGGCCCGTTGATGCTGTCTGGGAGGCATGGGGAAGGGTTGCATCGGGTTTCCTCGGGCGGCCCCTTGGAACACGCCGCGCCCCACTCCGGTGGTCATTCTGCGCGGCTCCCGAAATTCTGCCGCCGCTGTTGGCCCTTCCACCCATCCGCATACTGGCCTCGCTGTAGCCCCCGCATCTCGCCTTTCCTCGTCGTACGGCACATCCTCCTCCTCTTCCTGGATCTCCCGCTCCTCTCCGCCTTCGTCTGCAAATCCACTGGACCCGATCCCTGGCCCCAGTGGTCTTTCCACCCCGACGCCCATTCGGGGGGTTGGGAGCTCTGTTGGAGATGGCGGCCTCAGAGTTCCCAGAGCTCGCTGGCGCTCCACTTCGCGTGCCATTCTGTCTCGGAACTCCAGCTCCTGCCAGTATTCCTCATCTCCCTCGTCCCTTGCCGCCACGGGACTCTGCGTTGATGCTCGCTGGCCCCTCTGGCTCCAATCTTCTTCTTTACTTGGCTCTCTCTCGGCGCCATATCGGATGGGCTCCTTTTGGAGATTCTCTTCCAATAGTGGCACCAACCTCCCCACGGTTTCCGACAGCCTGGATAAATTAGTTTCCAGGATGGATAACCGCAGGGCCACGGTCTCCGGCATACTTCCTCCAGATCCCCAACTGGTTTCTGCAGCCGCAGAGACGCCTCTTCCTCCCCTGGGAATCCTCTGGGTCACGCCGTTCGGCCTGGGGTACCCCGTAGAGGAAGCTATGGCTTGCAGCGTCTCTTCTCTCTTCGGCCGGGCCCCTTGCGAAGGCCTCCCTGCTCCATTTGGGCTTTGATCTCCTTCTTCACTCATTATCACTTCACTGCGAATTCCGCAGGAGGGTGAGAACGGGATTCTCGACTTAAATGTCAGGCTCACTTCAAAGGACCAGTCTGAACGCAGATCAAAGATAGCTGCTCTCAAATCCAATCTTTATTGAAGAATACATGACTTTGGAAAAGTCGAGAATGACCTAATGTTTACATACATTCAATTTTATCACTTCTGATGCAACGTAATACCACACGCAAATATCATCATCAAATCCCACCCTCTGGATCACATTACTACCATTCCCACACTATATCAATTATAATTGTTTATACTTTCAACCCTGAGTTCCCAGGCTCATTTTATCTTCTCCCGCCAGGTGCTTGCAGGGTTATTTATGTTATGTTATGAAGCCAGATTCAGGGCTTGGAAATTCAGCCCTGGGATTTGGCTCCATGACACTGTAATATATGTTTGGAGAAGTTCGGGGTAAAGGTGCTCATCAGAAGCTTGGTGCATTGGTTGCTAAACCATTTGTGCGATGGAAAGATGCAATAGACGTCTTCAATGGACACCAAAGAACCAGGGTAGCATCAGAACAACTTGTGCTTGGCTGAAAATGTCATGCCAATTCATGCCACATGAACTTGGAGGTGTCTACGGCTTTTTGGCTTAGAAATGGAGATGAGCACCAGTCCCCAGAGTTGGGCACGACTAGACTTAAGTCAGAGGAAAACCTTTACCTTTACCGTAGACTCATAAGCCTCCCTGAGTCCCCTCGGGTGAGAAGGGCGGGATAGAAATGATGGAAATAAATAAATAAATAATCCAGTTTAAAGCAGGTATTTTGGGATCAGATCCTGGGATATACGGCAACTGTGGAAGGTGCCTACATCACACCCAGAATTTCTAGTTCAGGTTTTTAAGGCACACAAAATTATTACAGCATCAGTTGCTCCATGAAGTTTATTATAGTATAGTTTTGTGGCATAAGGTCTACAACACCTTGTGACATGTGCCTTAGGTTTGCAGACTGTTTTTGCTTCTAACACCAGGAAATGATTAGGAATCCTAGGCATGGCAGGTGGCTAACTTTAGGAAGTGAGCAATATAACACTCTGAATGCTCTCAAGAAGTGTGCTTAGTAGTATCAGCAGCAGCAACAACAACAGGAGCAACATCTGCAGCAACAGCAGGTTCTATCTCCTACTCTATTGCATCTGTCTACTAATGATGTCCTGGTGAAGTAGCACCAGCAGGGTCATATGCTACTCAGTGGCACATACCTCTTGTTCAAAAAGACTAGATGGAGATCGAGCTGTGACGCGACTTGTCCTTTGCCCTTGGCTCCATTTTGGCTCTTCCACCAATTCTGTAAGACAGATCATTCTGATAGATGTCTCTGAAAGCATCCAGTTAGGTAAAATATGGAAAATTGAGACCAATGTGGCAGCATATTCAGGATGGACAATTAGATAGTTTTATTGAGTGCACAATTAGCTTATGGAGTATAATAAAAATGAGTAATTCTTGAAGTGCTTTTAAATTGTAACTCTAGATACACATCAGGTCTATCAATGGACTTAGTCATGACAATGGCATAAACCTGCCACATAGTATTAATGTTTTGCCTTGGCAATTGCTAGAACTGAGATAGAATGAATTTTCAAAGGTTTCCCGGAAATTCCTTGTGCATGCATTGGATAAATGAGCAAAAGTGAAAAAGAAGCGGGGGAGGTAAAGTTCTGTTTGCCTAATTGGCTGTTATTGTCTTCTCCATGCAAAGACTGTGCCCCTGGGTGACAAAACTGACATTGCTGTTTTGCCTATTAGCCCCATTTCATCCAATGAATACTTGATGCAGAAACCTGATCCTCAAACTTGACGTTGCTGACATTTGCTGCTGTCTTAGTTGACCAACAATTCTGGATTCAATACTTTAACCAGTACTGGTGTTCTGATTAAAAGAAACTCCCAAGTTCAGCCACTCTGAGATAAATAGAATAAAGCCATGTTTCCAATCTGTTCAGTGTAAATCCACCCTAGATTATTCTCCTCTGTCTTTAATAAGAGGGATCTAACTGTGTTGCCAAGCCATGGCCTGTTGACGAATGTTCTTTTTAAAGGCAGCCCCTAGAAGCATATCTAATAGATGTCAATCCTCAGAGTCCAACAAAATTTCCCAGGATGTTAGTCAATGCACTGAACTCTCCATGAATAAAAATTAAAAATAAACCCAATATTGAGAAAGAATGAAAGAGGAGAGCTTTGAATTTTTTATTTTAAAAACTTACTTGCAATACAGATAGAGCATCCTTCATCTGGAATTCTGAAATCCCAAAATATTCCAAAATTTTAAATTGTCCACATGGGTGGCTGAGATAAGGCCACGGTCACCTCTGGTTTCCAATGCTTTGATGTCCACAAACTTTGATCCATGTACAAAATTATTATAATTTTATAAAATTACCTTCAGGATATATGTACAAGGGAAAAATAAAATATAAATGAATTTTGTATTTAGACTTGGGTATTGTCTCCAAGATATCTCTCTATCTCTCTAATATAAATAAAAATATATGTGTGTATAAAAAGGTATTCCAAAAATTTAAAAATCCAAAACACTCCTGGTCCCAAGCATTTTTTGATAAGGAACACACTCTTTCTCTCTCTGGCTGGATCTGTACTGCCCTATATCCCAGGATCTGATCCCAGATGATTTGCTTTGGACTGGATCATATGAGTCTACACTACTGGATAATCTGGCATAAACAAATAATTTGAAATCAGATCCTGAGATACTGAGCAGTGTAGATCCAGCCTCTCCCTATTGCTCAGCCCCCTTCTTCACTGCCATAGAATCCAGATTATCAAATCAGATAATCCACATTATCTGCTTTGAACTGGATTATATGAGTCTACTGCCATATAATCCAGGTCAAAGCAGATAATCTGAATTATATATGGCAGTGTTGAAGGGGCCTCCCCCTCTCTCTTTATCTATATATATAAAAGAGTGATGGCATCACGGCAATTCACAAAACAACAAAAGTACAGGCCCCCCAACCTCAAAATTTGACAACACAACCCATCATCCACGCCTCAAGGTTGATACAACAAAAAGAAAAGAAAAATAAAGTCCTAATTAGAGGGAGAGCAATAATTTTTTTTATCCAATTGCTGCCAGTTTAGAGGGCTAATCTCTGCCCACTTGGTTGCCTAGCAACCAAGGGACAGTCAGGTTTCAGTTAGGGGACAGGCAGATTTAGGCCTCACTTAGACTTCTTCCACAGATTATCTAATTTGCACTGGATTATATGGCAGTGTAGACTCAAGGCCCTTCAACACAGCTATATAACCCATTTATAATCTTATATTATCTGCTTTGCACTGGATTATCTTGACTCCACACTGCCATATAATCCACTTCAGTGTGCATTTTATACAGCTGTGAAGAAGGGTCGTCATATAATCCAGTTCTGAGCAGATAATATAAGATTAGAAATATACAGTAGAGTCTCACTTATCCAACATAAACAGGCCGGCAGGATAAGTGAATATGTTGGATAATAAGAAGGGATTCAGGAAAAGCCAATTAAACATCAAATTAGGTAATCGTTATACAAATTAAGCACCAAAACATCATATTATACAACAAATTTGACAGAAAAAGTAGTTCCATGCGCAGTAATGCTATGTAGTATTTACAGTAGAGTCTCACTTATCCAACACTCGCTTATCTAACGTTCTGGATTATCCAACGCATTTTTGTAGTCAATGCTTTCAATATATCGTGATATTTTGGTGCTAAATTCATAAATACAGTAATTAACATATAGCATTACTGTGTACTGAACTACCTTTTCTGACAAATTTGTTGTCTAACATGATGTTTTGGTGCTTAATTTGTAAAATCATAACTTAATTTGCTGTTTAATAGGGTTATCCTTAATTCCTCATTATCCAACATATTCGCTTATCCAACGTTCTGCCGGCCCGTTTATGTTGGATAAGTGAGACTCTGCTGTACTGTATTTACAATTTTACCACTAAAATATCACAATGAATTTAAAACACTGACTACAGAAACATTGATTATGAAAAGGCAGACTGCGTTGGATAATCCAGAACATTGTATAAGCGAATGTTGGATAAGTGAGATTCCTCTTTAATATGAAATAATTACTGGGATAGAATAATGCAGAACAATATAATCTCTAAAACCAGGACAGTAAATAAACAGGGGAATTCCACACAGGAAACAATCAGGGCCAGCTAACACCTCCCAAGAAAGTATTCCCATCATCAAAGTCTGGCAAATCCTGTTTTCTCAGGGCCCCAGACAGTAGAAGCACATAAAATATCGCAAACAACACCACTCTGAAAACAAGGGATTTCCAGACAGGAAACAATCAGGGCCAGCTAACACCTCCCAACAAAGTATTCCCATCATCAAAGTCTGGCAAATCCTGTTTTCTCAGGGCCACAGACAGTAGAAGCACATACAATATTGCAAACAACACCACTCTGAAAACAAGGGAATTCCAGACAGGAAACAATCAGGGCCAGCTAACACCTCCCAACAAAAATTCACTCAGGGAGGAAACAGCCAGGCTTTAAAGCTGCAAGGCCATTACATCCTAATCATTTTTCCTAATTGCAGCATTCATACTTGCCTCCAACAAACAAAAAAAACCAATCAGAAATATTGTATATTCACAACCTTTAGGAAATAATATCCCCTGATGGCGCAGCGTGTTAAAGCGCTGAGCTGCTGAACTTCTGGACCGAAAGGCCACAGGTTTGAATTGGGGGAGCGGAGAGAGCCCCCACTGTTAGCCCCAGCTTCTGCCAACCCAGAAGTTCGAAAACATGCAAATGTGAGTGCATCAATAGGTACTGCTCCGACGCCGCTCCATGTAGTCATCCCACATGACCTTGGAGGAGTCTACGGACAACGCCGGCTCTTCGGCTTAGAAATGAAGATGAGCACCAACCTCCAGAGTAAGACACGACTGGACTTAATGTCTGGGGAAAACCTTTACCCTTGACCTTAACTACCACCAATTCCTCAGTACTTTATTTCCCATACCACCATACTTCGCCACAGCAACGCGTGGCCGGGCACAGCTAGTTAACATATATAATGTATATTAGCAGAACCAGTCTGATGTAGTGCATTGGGTGTTGTACGATGACTTGTGTAACTATATATTTTCCTTTGGAATAAAAAGTATTTTATTATTCTGTGGTTCTATGTGACTAATACACAGTTTTAGATGCCAGCATTACCAGTCTGGGCACAACACATTAATCCAGGAAGTTTTCACATGTCACCTTGTTCTTCTTGCTTCAGGATCCAAGAAAAAAAAAGTTCGTTGTTTCCTGTGGCTTCCAAAGCCTTTCATCTTGTTTTGTAGGCATTTGGTCTTGATCTCTAGTCTCAGAATATGACAATCTTAAGTTGCTCCAACCTCCACTGTCTCCTTAACTACATGGCCAATTTCATCTAAGGGTTTTAAAAGGGTACAGAGTTTGCATTAACCAGCTTTAAAGCTGAGTATGTTGGGAGATTTCAGCAGTTTGTTCTAAATAGCAGCAAAAACTGGAAAGAGCGTCTTGAATTATTTGCCTCTGTTAGTGTTCTTCTGTGTCGTGATGGCTGGGTTTTTCTCCTCCTCACTGATTATACAGGTTATACAAATATTCCTCACAGGTTATACTCACAGATTATAGAAATAATTAGGAGAGATGATATAGCTCAGTGAGGGGCAAGAGGAGTATATCTTCTTGTAAATTGTATTTACACTGGAAATTGATTTAAGAGTGGTTAGTGGTATTAAAAATACCATTAATGGAAAACCTGAACATATGGAAATACTGTGTGAAAAAATGGGTGTGTTTCCCTTCCTTGACATTTCTGATAATGAATCATCATTCCCCCTCCCTCCTTGATGGCACAGGAATATATGATACAAAAGTCTGGAAATTGAAAGAAATGCTGGTGTGGCACATTCATTACACCGGAACTACTAAAAACTTGGCAGATGCTGCAGTTGGTGTAAAATGTAGCTGCCAGACTGATGTCGGGTATGCATTTTAGAGATATAACACAGTGTCTCCAGTCACTGCAGTGGCTTCCCATTTGCTTCTGAGTTGAATTCAAGGTGCTGGTGTTGACATATAAATAACTTGGTCCAAAGACATCTGAAAGAATGCTTGCTCCTATATGTGTTTACTAGAAATCGGATATCATCAGAGGAGGCCCTGTTGCATATATCAACCATTTGTGAAAAATATAGATTTGGATAATTGGTAATACTTATAAAAAGGATTTAAATTTTCAATAGTGGGTTCTATAAAAAAAATGTATAAAATGTTCTATAGAAGTTATTGGCTAAAATGGATAAATCCCAAAGGGGGGAATGTTGGAGATACAAAACACAGAAAGACACCTTCTTCCATGTTTGGTGGACCTGTATGGTGTTAAAAAAGTGTTGGGAAAAGGTGACTAAGGGCCCTTCCAGACAGGCCCTATATCCCATAATCTGATCCCAGGTTTTCCATTTGTACCAAATTATCTGGCAGTGGGGACTCATAATCCAGTTTACCTCCCCAGAGATATTTGACAAGCTCCAACACTTTTGGGCTTCAGCAGAGCCCTAAAAATATGGTTATGTTCTCAGGCTTTTAACGAATAATGGCAAAGATGACATGGACTGTCTTATGGCTAAAGCACGAGGTTTTTGTGAACGAACGGATCTGACTATTTGTTTTTAAATTGTTTTAAAATTTTTATATTGTATTTAATAGTTTTAATTGATTTTATGTACTGTGTAATTTTAATCTTGTGTAGGCATAGAATTACTGCCATTGTTGTAAGCAGCCCTGAGTCCATTCGGGTGAGAAGGGTGGGATATTAATGTTGGAAATAAATAAATAAAGCAGAAAACCTGCGATCAAATCCTGGGATATGGGGCCTGTCTGGAAGGGCCCTAAAGAAACCAACAAAACGATTACTAAGAATGTTAAGAAAAACCCAGAAATGTGCTTATTGGGTTAGTTTCAGGAGAGAATTGGCAAAGATGATGTAGAAATTTGCCAATATAGTTATGTGGTAGTGAGAGTCATCATAGCAAAATCTCACAAGGAGGAAAAATTACTTATTAAGGATTGGAGAAGAAAAGTAGTAGAGTATATCCAAATGGCCATGATCTCCAATGGCATAAGGGGAGGAAACAAAGAAGAATACACTAGAAAATGGAGACTGGCCTTTGAGTATTTAAAAAAGAAGATAAAAATAGATTTTGAAATAGTCAAATGGAGGATTTATTAGTGTAATGATAAGGACAGATTTTGTTAGATCCTAGCTCCATGTGGTGTGGTGTCAGAAGTCCCGTCACCTCCAGAGGTGATGGGACAGGGGAAATAATACTTTTATTTTGATTGTTGAATCTCAAAGATTGTATGTTGTTGTTTGTTCTTATATATCACAATAAAATTATATATATTCAAATCCTTTGTGAAGTTAGGTGAATGGATACACATAATAGGATTTTATCTGTAGCAGCACCTTGACTAGGGAACTCCTTACACAAGCTGGCTTCATCTCTTTTAACCTTCCAGTAGGCAGCCAAAATCATGATGGTTTTGTATGGCTTTCAGTGCTTTAACTGTTTCAAAGCTATTCTAGCTTTGTTCCTAACCACAAGCTGAAGCACACACAATCACACAATGTTGTTGTCAACCTACTAAAAGCGGTCCTCAAGTTATTCGCAGGCTGTACAGTTCAATAAACGAGGGTACTCCCATTTTTAGACTCCAGAAAGTGCTTCTAAAGTGTTTTCAGGTGGTGCAGTGAGGGCAAAGTGCTGCTGTAGTAAGTTTAGAACATGCATGTAATTTTGAGGGCATGTTTATTTATTTATTTACTGTACTTTTACCCAGCCTTTCTCAACTCCGGAGGGGACTCAAGGCAGCTTCACAACATGGTAATAATTCAATGCCTTTAAAACAGTACAAAAACAACCAGTTAAATAAAATATTAAAATACAATTTAAAACAGTTAAACATTTAAAGCAGAGTAAAACACGCAATCCATAGGTGTAGTCCGGGCCGTTCCGTTAGTCAGTTACACATCTTTCGTTATTATTGCACCAGATGTTGTGGGTGTCACTTTCAACTGCTTCACATCTCTATTCCCAAACCTCTTGTCATTCCACTTGGCACGAGGAACCCCAGAGGACCTCTGGCTGCAACTTCCTCATTCCCTCTTTTTAAAAAAATAATTCATGTAACTGCACAATTTTTTGGGTAATTCCAGACATTGATGAGGATTTAATTTCTTGGTTAAGCATCTCTGTCAGGACCCTGGCTGCAGAGCACCAATAACCTTACACAGAGGCCAGTCTCTATCTAATATCTTTATTAAAGAAATATATAAAATCAATAAAAACAAGTGAAGAATATAGTTCAGAAGCAGACCTTTCAGATAAGGTCAAATATAGTCCAGAAATGTATTGTCCAATATAAGATATTAGAGTTCAAAGTTTTAATCCACTTGACCGAAACACACACTTTGCCAAGCAATAGTGTGGGGAAATAACAGAGTCTTTAAAGTCCAATGAAGCTTGACAACAAGGCTGGAAATAAACTTGATTCTTGACTAGATCTGTGACTGGAGGCAAGACGAACATGAAGCATGAAACAGAGTCCGTGGTAAAACCGTGAGACAAGGCAAGGCTTGAAGCTTGATCCGGGAAGCAAGGAACTGGGATTACGAAGTCCACACATGATCTCTCTCCTCAAGCTGATCAATTGACTCCGCAAAGAATCCCTCGCGCCAAACACCTATATTGGGTCTCGTTTTCCCGCCAACAGAACTCTTTCCCTAGAGAACGAGAAGCGAAACCCAACTCTGTCCAGATGCATGACTCCTTAGAATTTCCCAAGGGAAGCAGACCTAATCAGCCATTTGTTTGGCAGCGATTCTCAGGCTTCTCCGATTAGCCTCCCTGACTCCCCTATCTTTAGAATAATTTTCCCTCCTGGAAAACGGGGGGGAGTTCTGCCCAAGGCCTGTTTGGCTGAATTCTTGAGGGCAAACATCAACATCCTGCAGGTGAAGAGACTCCGGCTCTTGCTGAACCGGCGAAAATCCCATGTTTTCCTCTTCGTCTGCCACAATAGTACTAGGAACAGGACTACAAGGCCCATGAGTCATCACACTATCCCCGCCCTCAAGGCCCCCCTCAAACAGGGCCCCTCTCCTCGAGTCGCGGGGCCGCGGCTTGGTAGGGTAGGTCTGATGGAAGCGGCGGACTAAGTCGGGGGCATGGACTGTGGAAGCGTCTTCCCAGGAGCGTTCTTCGGGGCCAAAACCCACCCAGTCAATGAGATACTGAAGGCGGCGGCGATGGAAGCGAGAATCCAAAATGTCCTGAATTTCGAACTCCTCCTCTCCGTCCACTAGAACAGGGGCGGGGGGCGGCCGACTCGCGTTGAGGCGTACACCATCCGCCGGAAGGAGCAGGGAACGGTGGAACACCGGATGAATGTGCATGGAGCGCGGAAGTTGGAGTTTGAAAGTCACGGGGTTAAGTTGCGCTACCACTGGGTAGGGACCAATGAAACGGGCATTTAACTTCCGGCAGGGACGGTGGGAGGGCAAAAAGCGAGTGGACAACAGAACCCGATCTCCTATCTTGATCTCGGGGCCCGGCTGGCGATGGCCGTCAGCGTGGCGTTTGTAGTCCTCCTTGGCTTGATCCAGTTGTTGGTGTAAAAGTTCTTGTACTGCTGTGAGTTCCTGCAGCCAGTCCTCCGCTACAGGGACTTCTGAGGTTTCAATGACAGAAGGAAAGAAACGTGGATGGAAACCGTAGTTTGCAAAGAACGGGGTTTCTTTAGTTGAAGCCTGGACACCATTGTTGTATGCAAACTCTGACAGAGGTAATAGGGAAGCCCAATTGTCCTGTTGGTAGTTTACATAACAGCGAAGATATTGTTCCAAAGTGGCGTTGGTGCGCTCAGTTTGCCCATCCGTTTGGGGATGGTGAGCTGAAGATAAACGAGAGTCTATGCCCATTAGTTTTTGTAGTGCTTTCCAGAAACGAGAGGTGAATTGAGATCCACGGTCAGTGACTAAACTCTTGGGCAATCCATGTAGTCGGAAAATATGTTGAAGGAATAAATCTGCAGTCTCTTTGGCCGTGGGGAGACCATCGCAGGGGATGAAATGGGCCAACTTGGTAAAAAGGTCCACCACTACTAGAATCGTGGTGAATCCAAGGGAGGGTGGTAAGTCAGTGATAAAATCCGCGGAAATTATCTCCCATGGGCGAGAAGGAGTGGGAAGGGGATGCAGTAGCCCTGACGGCTTCTCCCTTCGTGTCTTGGAACGCTGACATACAGGACAGGTATTGACATATTTCTCCACATCCTTGCGGATCTTGGGCCACCAGAAATCTCGTAGGATCAAGTGCATGGTTTTAAATAGCCCAAAATGTCCTGCTGGCTTGCTGTCATGACACAGATGAAGTGCTTTTTCTCTGCCGGGACCTGGAGGAATGTAAACATGATTCCTGTAGCATAGTAGCCCATCCTTAAGTGAGAATGGGAAACGTAGTCCTTGGCGAATCTGTTCTTGAGCCCAGGCATCTGTCTGTTGACTGGCTCTAATTTCTTGAGTACAAAGGGATTCTGGGTTAGAGGGAGTTGGTTCAATTGGAGTGGATTTGGTGTTTCCCACTGTGAGCGTGGCAAAGTTTTCGGGTTGCAGCAATCGAGATTTTGAGGTCTCTCTGCGTCCTGCAGCATACTCTGGTTTCCGTGATAGAGCATCTGCTTGCTTGGTCTGAGGCGGGGTCACATAATGGATCTGGAAGTCGAAACGTTCAAAGAACAAAGCCCAGCGCTGCTGCCTTTGATTTAACTTTCGTGCGGTCCTTAGGTGCTCTAAATTTCGATGATCAGTATGAACTTCAATGGGAAATTTGGCCCCTTCCAACCAATGTCTCCAATTTTCAAAAGCTGCCTTTATGGCCAAAAGTTCTTTCTCCCAAATAGTGTAATTTCTCTCTGGGGCTGTTAGTTGACGGGAGTAATAGGCACAAGGATGAAGATGTTCTCCCACTGGTTGCATGAGTACAGCCCCAATTGCCACATCAGAGGCGTCAGCCTGCACAACAAAAGGGGTTTTAGGATCAGGGTGCTGTAGAATTGGCTGGGTCGTGAATAACTGCTTTAGCTGGTGGAACCCTTTCTCTGCTTGCTCCGTCCAGCGGAAAGGCTGTTTCCCTCGGATGCAGCTGGTGATTGGGTCAGACCAGCGAGCGAAGTCTGGGATGAATTTGCGGTAGTAGTTTGCAAACCCCAAGAAGCGCTGTACTTCCTTCTTGTTGGTTGGCGCCCGCCATTCCAATACTGCTGAAACCTTTGCCGGGTCAATGGAGAGCCCTAGTGGCGAGACGCGGTATCCCAGGAAGTCTACCTCTTGCAGATCAAAGGCGCATTTCTCTAACTTGGCATATAGTCCATGATCCCGCAATCGTTGTAGCACCATTCTGACGTGTTGCTCGTGTTCCAATTGTGATCTAGAATACACCAAAAAATCGTCCAAATATATAATTAAGAACCGATCTAGATAATCCTGGAAGATATCGTTGACAAAATGCTGGAATGTTGCGGGAGCTCCGGATAATCCGTAATTCATGACTAGGGACTCAAATAATCCGAATTTGGTCTGGAAGGCGGTTTTCCATTTGTCCCCTTCTCTTATGCGAACTAGATTGTAAGCCCCACGGAGATCCAGCTTGGTGTAAACCTTGGCCCCTCGGAGCCAGTCTAATAGGTCCGAGATCAGAGGCAGGGGGTAGCGATTCCGCTTCGTGATATTGTTCAATGCTCTATAGTCCACAACCAAGCGTAGGTCCCCTGACTTCTTTTTCACAAACATCACTGGGGAAGCTGCTGGGGATTGAGAGGGTCTGATGAACCCCTTGCGGAGGTTTGACTCTATGAACTCCCTGAGAGCTTCTTGCTCTGGTTCAGTCAGGGAGTAGAGGTGTCCTCGCGGAATTGGGGCCCCCTCCACCAGGTCAATGGCACAGTCGTAGGGTCTATGTGGGGGTAGTTTCTCGGCTTCCTTTTCATTGAAAACATCCCAAAAGTCCGAATATTTCTTGGGCAAGGTGATGATGGGCTCTGCGTCTGTGGCATGGCAGACCTTGGCTACTAGACAATGGTTTTGGCAATATCTTGAGGCGAACTGCAGTTCTCTGTTGGACCAGGAGATGTTTGGGTCGTGGAGTGTCAGCCATGGAATACCCAAAATCACAGGGAAGTGGGGAACCTCGGTAACGAAGAAAGAAATTTCTTCCATGTGTTCCCTTATCCACATTCTGGTGGGTTCAGTCCATTGGCTTACTGGACCTGTCTTTAGGGGTCGGCCATCTATGGCCTGCACCACCCGGGCATTCTTGAAATCATGATATTGTAATCCCAGAGAGTCGGCATACTCTCTATCGATGAAATTGTTTGTTGCCCCTGAGTCTATCATGGCATGGATCATGACGGGTCCTTTTTTCACTGACCACAGCGTGACCACCAGGAGAAATAGGACCCCGGTTTGCAGCTCTTGAGTGGGGTTTTAGACCGGGTTGGCGAGCCTCTCTACGCCCGGTCGCTGGCTTCCCCCGCCGGCTTTGCTCCAGCCGCCTCGGCCGCCTCCGGCTCCGCGGAGGACGCCGCCGCCAGGCGGGCGGCGGGCTTCTTTTTGGCTGGACATTCTCTGGCGAAGTGGCCCCCATTCCCGCAGTACCAACACAGATTCAAACGTTGGCGGCGGGCCTTTTAGGCAACATCTAGTCTGGGGCGCACATTGCCCAACTGCATCGGCTCCTCCTCGCTTCCCATGGGGTTTGGGGCTGGCGGTGGGGATCTCCATACTGGACGTGGCTGAACACTGGCAGAAGCGGGGGGTTTCACTCCGGCTCTTCCACTCTGGCCTCAGAGCCACTGTTTCTTGTTGGCAAGCAGGGCTTCAGCTCGTAAACACTGGTTGATGAGTCTCTCAAGAGTCCCTGGGGGATCCACCTTAGAGATTTCTTCCTGCATCTCGATGTTGAGGCCCTCGCGAAACTGTCCTCTAAGGGCTATATCGTTCCAGCCGGTGCTCTGAGCCAGCACCCGGAACTCGGCTATGTACCGGGACAACGGCCTGTCCCCTTGGAAGAGACGCCGGAGTTTATGGCCGGCCGCCTCCTCCTCGTCCTCGATCCCCCAGGTCTTTCTAAGGTGGTTCAAGAAATTTTGCGCGGTGCTTAGATGCGTGGAACCCGCATCATATAGCGCCGTCGCCCAAGTGGCCGCAGGCCCATCTAGGAGACTGTAGATCCACGCCACTTTGACATCTTCTTGGGGAAACTCGGCTTGGCGGGCTTCTAAGTATGCCTGGCACTGGCGACGGAAAACATGAACCTTGGAGGGTTCTCCAGAAAACTTGGTTGGTAGCGCTAGGGCAGGGAGACGGGCTCCGCGTTCCTTCAAGCCCCGTATTTCTCCCTCCTGCATTCAGAGTGTGTCCCGGATTCGATTGAATTCATCTTGGGAAATGGTGTAACTGGGTGGTTGAGCCTCCGCTCCGGTTCCTGTAGACATTCTGGCCTTAGGTTGTTTGGTGCTTAAGGTGGCGGAGTCAAACTGTCAGGACCCTGGCTGCAGAGCACCAATAACCTTACACAGAGGCCAGTCTCTATCTAATATCTTTATTAAAGAAATATATAAAATCAATAAAAACAAGTGAAGAATATAGTTCAGAAGCAGACCTTTCAGATAAGGTCAAATATAGTCCAGAAATGTATTGTCCAATATAAGATATTAGAGTTCAAAGTTTTAATCCACTTGACCGAAACACACACTTTGCCAAGCAATAGTGTGGGGAAATAACAGAGTCTTTAAAGTCCAATGAAGCTTGACAACAAGGCTGGAAATAAACTTGATTCTTGACTAGATCCGTGACTGGAGGCAAGACGAACATGAAGCATGAAACAGAGTCCGTGGTAAAACCGTGAGACAAGGCAAGGCTTGAAGCTTGATCCGGGAAGCAAGGAACTGGGATTACGAAGTCCACACACGATCTCTCTCCTCAAGCTGATCAATTGACTCCGCAAAGAATCCCTCGCGCCAAACACCTATATTGGGTCTCGTTTTCCCGCCAACAGAACTCTTTCCCTAGAGAACGAGAAGCGAAACCCAACTCTGTCCAGATGCATGACTCCTTAGAATTTCCCAAGGGAAGCAGACCTAATCAGCCATTTGTTTGGCAGCGATTCTCAGGCTTCTCCGATTAGCCTCCCTGACTCCCCTATCTTTAGAATAATTTTCCCTCCTGGAAAACGGGGGGGAGTTCTGCCCAAGGCCTGTTTGGCCGAATTCT
Source organism: Anolis carolinensis (assembly GCF_035594765.1). Classification (NCBI taxonomy): domain Eukaryota; kingdom Metazoa; phylum Chordata; class Lepidosauria; order Squamata; family Anolidae; genus Anolis; species Anolis carolinensis. The sequence goes on from NC_085844.1 coordinate 132,876,665, forward strand.
TGAGGGCAAACATCAACATCCTGCAGGTGAAGAGACTCCGGCTCTTGCTGAACCGGCGAAAATCCCATGTTTTCCTCTTCGTCTGCCACAATAGTACTAGGAACAGGACTACAAGGCCCATGAGTCATCACAATCTCCTAACTGTTTAGTCTTCCTTTGTCTGTTTTGGAAAAATTCCTGTTTATCTATGCTTCTGCAAACAAGGCTTGCTAATCAAAAGTACATCTCCCCCTTGCAGAATACACACAAAAAGAAATGGTTGGAAATTGTAAAATGCATCTTTCTCTGGATTTTTAAAAAGACAGATGGAAGAAGAGGGGCAATGCATTCACTGGGAAGAGTTATGTTCAAACAGCTACAGTAACCTTAAAGTACTTTCAGCTTTTTAAGGTAAAGATAAAAGTTTTCCCCTGACATTATGTCTAGTTGTGGGGCCTCTGGTGGCACAGTGTGTTAAAGCGCTGAGCTGCTGAACTTGCGGACCAAAAGGCCCCAGGTTCAAATCCCGGGAGCGGAATGAGCGCCCGATGTTAGCCCCAGCTCCTGCCAACCTAGCAGTTCGAAAACATGCAAATGTGAGTAGATGTGATGACCCATGGGCCTTGTAGTCCTGCTCATGACATTGTGATGCCTGATGTAGAAGAAAACTTGGGTTTTTTACCTTCCCAGTCAGAACTGGATTCTTCCCAGACAGATTCTTCCCAGCCAGATCTGGGAACCTTGCACCTGCAAGAGGGTTATGTTCCAGAAGTATGTCAAACAAACACTGAGGCTACATCTCCTGTGTTTTCTCGCCATGAGTTTTGTAAACAACAGAGAGGTTTGGAAGCGGCCTCGCGCAGGAGTGCTAGAATAATTGCTAAGAATTTAGCCAATTAAGCCTGCTTTCCATGAGAATCTTTAAGGAGTCAAACATCTGGTCTCAGAGATTAGCTTTCGTTTCTGGTTCCCAGAGAACTGCTCTCGGCGGGAAAGTTAGACTCTATATAGGTGTTTTACCCGCGGAGTAACTTTGCGGAGTCAATTCGTCAGCCTCCGGAGCGAGTTGTGTCTGGACAGCGCGCTCCGATCCAAGCCTCGTTCCTGTTCAAGCCTTGTTCTTGTTTTCAAGCCTTCGCTCCTGTTTCCCAGCCTTGTTTACCTACGGACCTTGCCTCGCCTTTCAGGACTAAGCCTTGCCTTGTTTCACGGATTTTACCAAGTAATTCCACGGATCTTGTTCTTGTTCCTTGTTACCTTGTGCCACGATTCAAGCCTTGTTTTCAAGTATCAAGTTAATTCCTAGCCTTGCTCAAGTTCATGGACTAAAGGACCTTGTCTTCTCCCCTCACTTTGCCTGGCAAAGTGAGTGTTTCGGTTATTGGATTACAACTTTGGACCTTAATATTTCATATTGGACATTGTTTCTTTGGACTAATTTTGACCTTTCCTGAAAGGTCTGCTTCTGGACTAACTTTTACATTTGTTTTTATTAACTTTATATATTTCCTTAATAAAGATATTAGATAGAATCTGGCCTCTGCGTATGGTTATTGGTGCTCTGTAGCCTGGGTCGTGACAGTAGATCAATAGGTACCGCTCCAGCGGGAAGGTAACGGCGCTACATGCAGTCATGCTGGCCACATGACCTTGGAGGTGTCTATGGACAATGGTGGCTCTTCGGCTTAGAAATCCCCAGAGTCGGAAACGACTGGACTTAATGTCAGGGGAAACGCTATGTCTAGTTGTGTCCGACTCTGGCGGTTGGTGCGCATCTCCATTTCTAAGATGAAAAGCCGGCGTTGTCCATAGACACCTCCAAGGTTATGTGGCCAGCATGACTGCATGTAGCGCCGTTACCTTCCCACTGGAGCGGTACCTATTGATCTGGCATGACTTCATGGCTGGCATGACTTCATGGAGCGCTGTTTCAGCTTTCTGAAAGCTCTTATTAATGCGGTAAAAAGAGTAGCTATCCTGTCATGTTCCAGCTCAAAGCAAGATGAGTTTGCAATGCTGGGACCTCGCAAAGACCACTAGTATTGAAGCAATACTCCTATGCCATCAACTCTGCTCGACTGGCCACATTGTCCAAATGCTCACCATTTGGGAGATGATCACCATCTCCCAAAGCAGTTACTATACTCCTAACTCAAGAAAACAATATTGGTGAACAGGAAAAGAGATTTAAAGATGGGCTCAAAGCCAACCTTAAAAACTGTGGCATAGACACCGAGAACTGGGAAGCCCTGGCCCTTGAGCACTCTTGCTGGAGGTCAGCTGTGATTACCAGTGTTGTGGAATTTGAAGAGGCATGATTAGAGGGCGAAAGGGAGAAACGTGCCAAGAGGAAGGCGTGTCAAGCCAACCCTAACCGGGACTGCCTTCCACCTGGAAACAGATGTCCTCACTATGGAAGAACATCTGGGTCAAGTATAAGGCTCTACAGTCACCTATATACCTACCGCCAAAACTACACTTGGAAGACCATCATACTCGGACAACGAGTGGTCGCCTAAGAAGAAGAAGCACCCAAATCCAAAGTAGTATCAAACTCCATTAATTGTTCATATAAATGCACAACTAAAGAGGCTAAAAAGCTCTTTCCTACTGGCAGGAAAAGATTTTTTTATTAATTCAAAATGGATTTTTTAAAGTAAAGCTCTTTAACCAAATACCTTGATGAAAGGGCACTGCACTATTTAAATTGTACTACTTTTTAGAATTATTTTAAATTAATAATTGTATATTTTAATTATGATAATGTCATGAAAAGTATCATTCCATTTTAACGGTGAACCTTTATATCCTTTTAAACTATGTTGTATTTGCTTTAATTTGTAGGCTGCCTTGAGCCTCAAATGATTGTTAACATTGGTAACAAAAGGACTTAAAACTGAGAAGGAAAAGTTGTTGAGACAGTAGTCATTCCCTCTGCTTATTGGTAATGCTTCTCAGGTTAGTATTTCCAAATTCCTAAATGCCAAGCTGTTGTTATTCATACAACACCAGTTAAATTGAATAAACAATAGCATCATTATGTTGGCAATGAAGTGGAGGTAGGATAGTTTCCTATATAAGTAGTTCTGAAATTCTGCATTTCTGAAGATTCATTATAGGGTAGAATATTAGAAATGGTGATGAAATTATGCTGTTGAAATTGCTTCTACAAGATAATTAAAGGAATGAACAATCAGACACTATTGTTTTATTAGTGTGCAAAGAGAGCTTGTATCACCTTAGAGACTATCTGACAAAATGAAGTTGGTAGCATAATCTTCCGTGGGCTAAGTCTACTTTCTCAGATACAGTAGTTATGGAACAACTTGTTTTATTAGTTGTAGCACATCTTTGAAAATGGAAAACCTCAAAATATGGTACAATATTACTGTGGAGAACTGTAAAAGGGACAATAAAATCAGTCAGATTCAGCATGATATCCTTTTATTGCATTCATAATAACAAGCATTAACATAAATGAATATCTCTGATTATGGTTCCCTAATCCAAATATTCTTGCATGTTTTATCTTTGCACAAGCGGTATTGCTAGTCTTTTCTGTATCATTCCAATTTTAGTATATGTGCTGCCGAAGTGTATTAGGGTACATATCCCACTTGAACCAATTATTTTCATCCAAGTTTTATTTAGGGGGCGATTGCATTGACCTTGTAGGACAGCCTACCTTTTCTCATAATTTTCAGTTCAGAGTTTTTCAGATCAAAATGGTCCTTCCAATGAAGTGTGTGGTGCCCAAGCAGATATGCTTGCAATGGGAGGCAACCTATATGAGAACAGACTGCTCAGATAGGACTGCTCATGCAGAAGCCAGTTGGAAATCTGATTCAACTATGGATTTCTGCTCCTTCAGTATATATTTCACACACACATGCACATACATTGTCTTGCTATTAACAATTTTCTTTTTGTCATGTCTAATCAATACATGTTTTGAGTTACAGCTGTGTCTCTGCTTAACTCATCGTTGTCCTTTCCAGTGCTTCCCATCCCTTCTCACAGGAGGCTAACGATACCTCCTTTCTTACAGTACTGTTGGCTCCCTTCTTTTGAGATCTGATTGTGCTTTTCAGGTGGAACAAAACCATTTTATCTTCACTGGTTCCCCAGTAGTTTGGAATTGTCCTGAATTTTGGCCATTTAGACCAAGCAGATGTGTCCTCCCATTGTGTAATGGTTGGCTGCAGATCATTAGGATTGTTGCTTCTTGACAGTTGCAGGACCAAGGATGCAGTCAGTGTGCACCAGGTTGTAAAAGCAGCTGTGGCATGGGATGAGCTACTACAGAAGTGCACACCTGCACCAATATAGTTTTAAAGGGAATGAAAAAAAATACTTTCATGATCAGATTTTTCAGCATTTCAAACATGAGAATAAGAACTAGCATCTTGCTGAAATTTCCAGGCCAGTGAGAAGTTTGTAAAATCCTAATAAAACTAATAACTTTCCATGCTATGATGGAAAGCTATTGTATGAGGTTCCATCCTGAAGAGAGCCCAATTTGTGGTACTCAACTCAGGCAGGGGAAATCCTTTTTTAAAATCCCACTGCTGCCTCCAATTGAGGAGATGTGCGCGCGTGTGAGAGGGAGGGATGGAGGATGTGTGAATGTATGACAGGGAGGATTTAGGGGATAAGGAAGGATAACCGAACTGATGGGTTTAAATGAGTAAAGACGGTAACTTATATATAAAAGTACGGTAACTTATATAGATAGGTACGGTAACTGCCACCAATGTGAGGTAACAGGCTTACAGAGAGGCAAGGAGACTTATCTTTATGAACAATAACAAAATTCAAGTTTATTTGTACACTAGCTGTGCCCGGCCACGCGTTGCTGTGGCGTGGAATGGTGGTATGGGAAATAAAGTATTGAGGAATTGGTGGTAGTTAAGGTCAAGGGTAAAGGTTTTCCCCAGACATTAAGTCCAGTCGTGTCTGACTCGAGGTTGGTGCTCATCTCCATTTCTAAGCCGAAGAGCCGGCGTTGTCCATAGACTCCTCCAAGGTCATGTGGGATGACTACATGGAGCGGCGTTACCTTCCCGCCGGAGCAGTACCTATTGATGCACTCACATTTGCATGTTTTCGAACTTCTGGGTTGGCAGAAGCTGGGGCTAACAGTGGGGGCTCTCTCCGCTCCCCCAATTCAAACCTGCGGCCTTTCGGTCCAGAAGTTCAGCAGCTCAGCACTTTAACACGCTGCGCCATCAGGGGATATTATTTCCTAAAGGTTGTGAATATACAATATGTCTGATTGGTTTTTTTTGTTTGTTGGAGGCAAGTATGAATGCTGCAATTAGGAAAAATGATTAGGATGTAATGGCCTTGCAGCTTTAAAGCCTGGCTGTTTCCTCCCTGAGTGAATTTTTTGTTGGGAGGTGTTAGCTGGCCCTGATTGTTTCCTGTCTGGAATTCCCTTGTTTTCAGAGTGGTGTTGTTTGCGATATTTTATGTGCTTCTACTGTCTGTGGCCCTGAGAAAACAGGATTTGCCAGACTTTGATGATGGGAATACTTTGTTAGGAGGTGTTAGCTGGCCCTGATTGTTTCCTGTGTGGAATTCCCCTGTTTATTTACTGTCCTGGTTTTAGAGATTATATTGTTCTGCATTATTCTATCCCAGTAATTATTTCATATTAAAGAAGAATCTCACTTATCCAACATTCGCTTATACAATGTTCTGGATTATCCAACGCAGTCTGCCTTTTCATAATCAATGTTTTTGTAGTCAGTGTTTTAAATTCATTGTGATATTTTACTGGTAAATTTGTAAATACAGTACAGTAGAGTCTCACTTATCCAACATAAACGGGCCGGCAGAACGTTGGATAAGCGAATATGTTGGATAATGAGGAATTAAGGATAACCCTATTAAACATCAAATTAAGTTATGATTTTACAAATGAAGCACCAAAACATCATGTTAGACAACAAATTTGTCAGAAAAAGTAGTTCAGTACACAGTAATGCTATATAGTAATTACTGTATTTATGAATTTAGCACCAAAATATCACGATATATTGAAAGCATTGACTACAAAAATGCGTTGGATAATCCAGAACGTTGGATAAGCGAGTGTTGGATAAGTGAGACTCTACTGTAAATGCTACATAGCATTACTGCGCATGGAACTACTTTTTCTGTCAAATTTGTTGTATAATATGATGTTTTGGTGCTTAATTTGTATAATGATTACCTAATTTGATGTTTAATTGGCTTTTCCTGAATCCCTTCTTATTATCCAACATATTCACTTATCCTGCCGGCCTGTTTATGTTGGATAAGTGAGACTCTACTGTAAATACTACATAGCATTACTGCGCATGGAACTACTTTTTCTGTCAAATTTGTTGTATAATATGATGTTTTGGTGCTTAATTTGTATAACGATTACCTAATTTGATGTTTAATTGGCTTTTCCTGAATCCCTTCTTATTATCCAACATATTCACTTATCCTGCCGGCCTGTTTATGTTGGATAAGTGAGACTCTACTGTATATTGATAATCTTAAATTATCTGCTTAGAACTGGATTATATGAGGCCCCTTCTTCACAGCTGTATAAAATGCACACTGAAGTGGATTATATGGCAGTGTGGAGTCAAGATAATCCAGTGCAAAGCAGATAATATAAGATTATAAATGGGTTATATAGCTGTGTTGAAGGGCCTTGAGTCTACACTGCCATATAATCCAGTGCAAATTAGATAATCTGTGGAAGAAGTCTAAGTGAGGCCTAAATCTGCCTGTCCCCTAACTGAAACCTGACTGTCCCTTGGTTGCTAGGCAACCAAGTGGGCAGAGATTAGCCCTCTAAACTGGCAGCAATTGGATAAAAAAAATTATTGCTCTCCCTCTAATTAGGACTTTATTTTTCTTTTCTTTTTGTTGTATCAACCTTGAGGCATGGATGATGGGTTGTGTTGTCAAATTTTGAGGTTGGGGGGCCTGTACTTTTGTTGTTTTGTGAATTGCCGTGATGCCATCACTCTTTTATATATATAGATAAGCGTATGGTTCCAATACATAAACGTTTCAGGATATTAAGTTACAATGCCGTCTTGTTTGAATGGATATTTCTTAAATAACTTCTCTTCAAAACAGTATACTAAACTCCCGGTCAACTTATATTCCCAGCCTTTCCCCTGAGTGACCATAAGCTGCCGTCCTTAGCTGATTTCCACAGCTCCTAATCTTTCCAAGACCTAACCGCAACTGTCCTTTTTCTCAAACCCCTAACAGCCACTCCTTTTTAAACCCTCACAGCAACTGAACTTTTTAAAAGGGAATATGCTCCAACTGTCATCTTAGCCACGCCCCTTTTCTCCCAAGGGAAGCTGTGTTACCATGGCAACCTACCAAATGCTGCTTCCAGCTAGTTTCCATGTTAGGCTTTTCCTTGCTAATATATAACTCCCTTTTCCCTTAACAAACAAATAAATAAAATCATATCAATAATCTCTGTTTAACACAAAACCTCTCTACACATCCCATCTCTCTCTCTGTATAAAAGTGAAAATATGTGTGCATGTATGTTCCAGAATGGCTCCTAGATGGCTTGATGGACATCCATAGGCATGTGAATCTCACTGACAATGGATCTGGACCAAAAACCTGTCAGACAAATCCATAATGACCAACTTAAAATACTGGTGAGGTTTTGGTAAAGGAATGACGGGTGATGATGGGAGCTGTAGTCCACCCACATCTGAAGAGGTCCATGAATCCCACTGATGATGGATCATGGGAGGCCCTCCTCTCGCTCGTCGGGGGAGGCCCTCCTCTTGCTTCCACCACCCACGCAGTCGTGGTTGGTGGGGACGAGAGAGAGGGCCTTCTCCGTCGTGGCCCCCCGACTTTGAAACTCGCTCCCCAGGGAGATCAGGCAGGCCCCTACCCTCCTCTCCTTTCGGAGGAGCCTGAAAACCTGGCTCTTCCAGAAGGCCTTTGATGAGTGATCCCTGTAGGATTGACCTGTTTGCACTCAGTATTAGACCCTCAGGTATGCCTTCCCCAGTATTATAATTGTACTTTAATTGATTATGACAGCTGGGTAATCTCCCCTCCCTAATTGATTTTGACATATTTTGCACCTTGATGCAGATCCTTGGGATTTTAAGATTTTATCTTTGCATGTGACTTTTTATGATTGTTTTTATCGTTGGTTGATGTTTTATTGTTGTCTGATCTATTTTATTGTTTGCGTTTGCTTTTATATTGTTGTTCCGGACTTGGCCCCATGTAAGCCGCCCGAGTCCCTTCGGGGAGATGGGGCGGGATATAACAATAAAGTTGTTGTTGTTGTTGTTGTTGTTGTTGTTGTTGTTATCCGGACCAAACTTGGCACACAGACCCATCATGGCCAATGTTGAGCTTTGGGTCCAGGGATTGACAGAAGATGGGAATTGTAGTCTACCCATATTTGGAGACCCAATGCAACTAGCAGTGAATTTGGACCGAACTTGGCACTCACATCCATCACGACCAAATTAAAATACTGGTGGATGTGGTGGGACATGATACAGGATGATGGGAGTTGGATCCCACTCATATCCAAAGAGTATATGATTCCCACCTACAATTGATGATGTGGCTCTCCTCCAAACCAGCCAGACAGCTCCGCATACTTGTCATAATGCATCTCCCAACATCCGTATTCCTTTGCCAGTCAGATCTGGACCTGATGGGAGTTGCATCCAGCCACATGTGGGCTTAATAGAAGTTCCAGCCAGCCAGCCAGAACCAAATGCAAGATGGCAGTAGAGCCACTAGAGGGTGTGGTCAGTACCCGAGGGACAGAGAAACTACTGCTTTGTGTTTCAGCATGGTGACAGAACAAATTCCTATAATCATAAAAATAAAAATAACTTTTACTAATAAATACTGTTACAAAATAACCCGGGTAATGCAACGTAAGTTAGTATTACTTATACATTATTAGGTGGTCTGCATGAAAAAAGAAGTAAAAATTGGGTTCAGGTATGTGAATATGAACATATGACAAAATGTGTGTCTTCATTACTTGTCTTTTCCTGCTTTGTTGCACAGTTGGGCTTCTTCTCACCATGTGAGCTCATCTTTAAAAGAATCAGTAAAGAAGTTACAAGAAAAATTGGAGCAGTTCATAATAATACGTCTGCCTATTAATATCAAAAGACTGTGATCCAAATCCATTTTACTTTATACCAGGCCATGAGAAGGGCAGTCAGATCTTGCAATCAGGATTATATTAAGGGGATTATTTCACCTGAAGAGGTGTCTCTGAACTTCAAAGAGTCACTCCCCCATCAATATGTTAAACATCTTCCAAAGCAATTAAGGTTAGCAATTTGATGAGAAAGAAAAGTTTTAAAACTTTGCATATTTAAGATATTAATATGAGAAATATACTGCCTGGGAATGATTAGCCTACATGTGACCAAAATTGTACATCGGGTTCCAATTAAGGTAGTGTCATAGAAAACAGTCACAAAAGTGATGAAGTCACAAGAGAGAAAATAATGTCTGATTTTGCTTTGGTATGGCTATAGATTATTGTATTGAGACTACAAGGGCCATCCAGTACAGCCCTCTGCCATGCAGGAACACTCAAACAAAGCACTCCTAACAGATGGCCATCCAACTTTGCCTAAAAACCTCCAGAGAATGAGACTCCACCATGCTCTAAGGCAGCATATTCCACTTACATTAAGAAATCCTTCTGAACGTGGTCTCTCTTCCTGCAATTGGAATCCATTGCTCTTTGTCATAGTCTCCAGAGCAGCAGAAAATGATCTTGCCCTCTTCTCAATGTGACATCCTTTCAATACTTAAAGATGTCTTTCATGTCCCCTTTCAGACTTATTTTCTCCAAGCTAAACATACCCAGTTTTCTAAACTGTTGTCCATAGGCCTTGACTTCTAAACCTTTGATCATTTTGTTGACCCTCCTCTGGACACTTTCTGCTTGTCAATATCCTTATTGAACTACGATGCCCTCAATCTCAACACTATGTTCAAATTGATGCAGGCCAGAATCACATAGGCTTTCTTAGCTGTTCATGCTCAGCCTGTGGTCTATTAAAACTCCCAGATCCTTTTCGTATGTACAGGCTGTCCCCAAGTTACGAACAAGATAGATTTGTTCTTGAGGTGAATTTGTATGTATGTCGTACATAGGTACATTTTTAAAGCATAACTCTAGTCATTTATATATATATATATATATATATATATATATATATATATATATATATATGAATGACTAGAGTTATGCTTTAAAAATGTACCTTAAAAATATATAAAAATATATATTATGTAAAAATATTATGTATATGTAAAAATAGATATATCGTTTAGCTTTGCATAGCATAGGGAAGGGTTAACACCCCTGTGGTGTTTGTTCTCTTGTTTGTGCTACTGTTAAAAATATTTCACCTCACTTTCTGTCCCCAAGATAATTTAATTTTGAAAAATTTGGCTTGTTGATTACTTGTGTAAGTTTTGGCTCAGCTCTCTAATCTGTTAAGCCATTTTGGACCCTGATCCTGAGTATTAGCTATCCCTTCCAATTTGGTGTCATCTGCAAATTTGATAAGAACGCATTCTATTACATCATCCATGTCATTGATAAAATGTTGAATAGTACTGAGCCCAGGACAAAACCCTGTGACACCCCACTAGTTACTTGTCTCCAGGATGTAGAAGAGCCATTGGTGACCATTAACAGCCTAGCTTGCTGCACACCTAAGCAGCTCGAAAACAGTTGCAGCTGTGAGTAGAGAATCTAATGCGGGGAGGCTAATTTAGCTTAATTTACAACACCATAAATCTGCCAGCATGTGAAGAGCAATGAGGAAGTACTACCATCAAAAAGACTTGGTGTCACAGTGGATGATGAAGCAGCAGCTTCCCTTGTGGCTGAAATCGAGAATGCCCTCATGAAGCCCGAAGCTGGAAAATGTTAAATTGTCTCTATTGTCTCTCTATATGTTGTATGTCTAATAATGGCATTGAATGTTTGCCATGTATATGTGCACTGAGTCCCCTTCGGGGTGAGAAGGGCAGAATATAAATACTGTAAATAAATAATAAAGAAATTTATACAGAGATAAGTGCATCCTAGTCTGGAGTACCTAGTTTCCATGCCAGTGTTTTCATTGTGTCTGTGTGAATTATGCAGGTTGAATATCCCTTTTCTAAAATTCCAAAATTGTGAATACTCTTAAATCCAAAATTGTTCATATGGGTGGCTGAGATACTGATATCTTTGTTTTCAGATAGTTTGATGTAAACAACTTTTTTTTCATGCACAAAATCATTAAAAATATTGTGTATAAAATACATATTAATAAGATGTACGTGAAACATAAATTAATGTTGTGTTTAGACAAGGCTCTCATTTCTGAGATAACTCATTATGTATGCAAAAGGTAAAGGTTTTCCCCTGACATTAAGTCTAGTTGTGTCCGACTCTGGGGGTTGGTGCTCATCTCCATTTCTAAGCTGAAGAGCTGGCTTTGTCCATAGACACCTCCAAGGTCATGTGGCCGGCATGACTGCATGGAGCACCGTTACCTTCCCACCAGAGTGATATCTATTGATCTCATATATGCATGTTTCCGAACGGCTAGGTTGGCAGAAGCTGGGTCTAACAGCGAGAGCTCACCCCGCTCCCCTGATTCGAACCGCAGACCTTTTGGTCAGCAAGTTCAGCAACTCAGCGGTTTAACCCGCTGTTCCATCGGGGGCTCCTAACTCATTATGTACATATATGCAAATGGAGATATTCCCAAATTAAAAAAAAAACCTAAATTTCACTCATTTCTGGTCCCAAGCACTTTGGATAAGGAATACTGTAGGCCACTTTGAAAGAGAGAATATCCCCACCATTTCTGCTCCCCTCTTTTTACCCCAATTGTATATATTCAGTAAGATAAAGCAGCTTTTGATTCTCCCTCTCTCTCAAACCCTACCCATAGAATTACTTTATCCACACTGTTTCATGGGTTAAACACCAAGGAGTCTGTTTAGTAATATATCTAAATAAATAAATACATTGTGCATAATTGATAAAAAATGGAAATAGTATAGCTTCTTCATATGTTTTGTAAATTATACCAGCCATGTTTGAAGAGGGAAGTTCGGTTCTGGAGAGAGAGAAAGATGAATGTGTGTGATTTTTTTTTTAAAAAAATGCATTCACTAATTTAAAAAAAGGAGTTACCTACTGCAGTGACAGAAGTGGGCAGTGCTATAATAGGATCAAGGGACCACCTCTGTTTCTGGTGGGTCATGAATCATTGTTTCCTAAGGCAAAGTTGCAAAGCCTGTTCTATTGGTAGAAATATGTATCTCTGGATTCCCTTTGACATTTTTATTATTACGAGATAGTTTCCCTGAAGGGGAATGAATAATGCTGCTGCTGCTTTTGTACATATAAAACCAAATATGGAATCCAATGGCAATTGTTCTGTTTAACTGCGTTTCCATCAGTACCAAGACACCCACCTTTCTACAATAATGAATTTCAACAAACTCCCAGAGAAAACCACGGCTAGAAATAAGAAGCATGATTAGTATAAATGCAATCCAAAGTAAATGCAAGGCAGCTGAGAGTAAAATAAAATAAAATATAGCAATGCTAAAATAATGTCCATTATTTAAAGTTTCCTTTTTCAGTCTTTTGGAATAACAGACCATATCTATCAGGATGATCGATAAAAAACCAGATACTTGCTTTTTTGCTGATAATATTCAGCCACCAAATGGAGTTACATGACATTGGGATAGTGTTCCTTTTTGCTTTCAACTTCACGGCTAGATTAGGCATGATGGTCATTTAGATTGGCAACCTATGACTGACCTACAGGTGTGGAGAAGGGAGGACTTCACTACCATCCTTGTGCAGTGACTCCATGCCCTAGACTCACTTGCCTTCTGTGGAGCCCTATATGGTGACTATGGTTGGCCAAGAAGGATCAGTGTCCTTCCCTTTGGCCAGAGGCATCATAATGATAACATCCTTCAGGATTTTTGGAAAGGCATGACATTTTAGAAATCATAACCTTTTGGAAAACCGGTATCTCCATAGCCTTCTGGAGAAAAATGGCATTCACAATCATAACCTTTGTAAAAGTATGATCTTCCAGGGAAGAGCCAAAACTCATTTGAGTAATCCAATCTTCTGCCTTGCATCAGTACCACATGTACTTATGCAAGGCAATTTGGCTTTCAGCTGTTAGACTGATAACCTAGGAACAGAGATTATGCCAATGCACAAAAACATAGCAGTTCTTCAGAAGTGTTCCTTTCAGTGCCCCAAAACATCTACTCTCCATAAAACATCTTTCGTCTCTATCATGCTCTTAAGAGACAGAAATAAAGTAGACTTTGTTAAAAGTAACATATATGGTTTACTCACAACTTTCATGTATTCAGCATACAGGTTCATAACTTGTCAATCAAGGAGCCGCCAGTGGTGCAGTGGGTTAAACCCTTGTGCCGGCAGGACTGATGACTTGAAGGTTGGGTTGCTGACCTGAAAGTTGCCAGTTCGAATCCAACCCATGGAGAGTACGGATGAGCTCCCTCTATTAGCTCCAGCTCCATATGAGGACACGAGAGAAGCCTCCCACAAGGATGGTAAAAATATCAAAACATCCGGGCATCCCCAGTGCAACGTCCTTGCAGACGATCAATTCTCTTACATCAGAAGCAACTCAAGTCACTTCTGACACAAAAAAATCAGTTACAGATAGGTTTGAAGTAGTTTTTCTGTGCAGATAATACAGGACATCTTTCTTATAATCTTAACAGTCCAAAGTCTCATAATGTCTCATGGAGTCTGAAGTCTTAAATGGAGTCTGAGCTTTGAGTAGTCCTAGATCTGATCATGTGGCCTGCAGCCCCTCCCACAACCTCAAGAAACATAGAGTAAAGGAAAGCTGCATACCAAAACATACATATACAATATAGTAAGCAAACAGAATAATATACAAACAAATTATTAGTAGAGGCTTGAAGAAGGTTGCTATTTCCAAAAAGGGATTTCTGGAGGATCTCAAGAGGATACCTTTGCTGTTATGCAGCTATAGACACTTGGATTTTTTTGTTGTTTCCCTCGGTCACATTAAAGATGGCTCTAGGAGGAAAATCCATCATGTGGGAGAGGAGAAATGGAAAATTGTTTTGTTGTGGCAGAACTTCATGTGGGTGCAAGATCTCAGTCTTCATTTCAGAGCTTTTTTCAAATAACTAAACTTTCTTTTTATTCAACATGGGGAGAAAATTGGATTTAAACACTCTCGATGTAGAAGTGACCAAAATAGACATTTTCCATCCTTCAGAAAAGGATGGGCAGCTTTTGCATCAGACTTTATCTCTGCGAAAAAGCTTGGAGCTCATTCAGCTTAATGCTATTGCATGGAGGATGTCTGTTTAGTACATCTTCAGTGATCTATTGATCTGCATTTTTCCTTCTTTTTATTTATTTATTTATTTACAGTATTTATATTCCGCCCTTCTCACCCCGAAGGGGACTCAGGGCGGATCACATTACACATATAGACAAACATTTAATGCCTTAACATAGAACAAAGACAGAGACAAACGCAGCTCCGAGTTGGCCTCGAACTCATGACCTCTTGGTCAGAGTGATTTGTTGCAGCTGGCTGCAGCTGACTGCTTATCAGCCTGCGCCACAGCCCAGGCTTTTTTGTGTTGTTATTGTTGTTGTTCCTTTGGCAGCTCTGATATTTGTTCATCAACAGTAATATCCATGCCATTTCCATTCAATGTCAAATTGACCTGGATTTTACAGAATTTTGTTATTATTATAAATGTTAACATTAATATTAGTCTCTAATTTTCTGTAATTGTTGTGAAAAACTCCAAAGCACAATTATTACTTTCATAGGCAAGTCAATATTTTTGTATGAAAAATAATTTTAAAAGATGTCCACTGTAATGTTAGAAAACCCACAAGCTAAGGTTTTGGACTAGCTTCACTGCCTGTATCTCTTTATGACAAAAGAATACCAAATGTACTATCGAACTGCTAACAAAAAAGGCTTCCTCCACATGAATTATATGTCACTGGGGGCAGCGAGAGAATCAGGATTTTAGAGATGCTTAGGTGGGGCATGGCCAAAAAGGGTTGGGAGCCATTGCTCTAGGCAGAAGATGGGGGGAGAATTTCTCTAGTTTGGGTGGGATCAGCTTTGGGCAAGAGGAAAAGACTGTGTGAAAATCTGCAGCTCCGCTGGTCGAGCAGCTGCTTGTTACAATTTGTAAGGCTTCATTGATTTGTTGCTGCAGTTTGCAAAGACCTTCCAAGAGGTGTATGGATTCACTTAGTTTAATCCTTCCCTCTAAGTGTTCGTGGCTCACCCTGTGTTCTGCCCTGCATCCATCTTCTGACTAGGAGCAAATTGACTAGATAAATATTCCTTATCCCCATTTCCCTAAGTAGATGAAAGAATAATCCCCTAATCTCCCGTTCATCTGGGAACAGTCCTTTTAGTTAACATTTCTGTCTTCATTTTTTTAAAAAAATATTTTATCTCCCCTTTTCTTTCTGTGGGAATGTGACAGTTTGTGAGCACTGTGATTGGTACTCAATGTACGATGACTGATGATGATGCCACCAGTCCATTTCTAGGTCTTGGGTTTGGGCGCTTATGTCATCAAAGAATTGGATCCCAAATTATGAATTATGAGACATGTCTTCATTGAGACATAAACAGTGAGCCCACGTTGCCTTTGTTCTGTAGTAACCCTTACCTTGGAATGTTGCCCAATACACCTCCAGGAAACAATCTCTCAAATTATCCTAATCCTAATCTCCCAATGAACCAGGGAGACTCCGGAGGAACACACAATGGACTTGCCCCAGAGCCCCTGGGTCATTTTTCCTGTTTTTGCCAGATGTGATGTGGGAACGTTTCTTCTGCTATGTCCCAAGTCAGATCCATCCTTGCAACACCCATTGAGATATCCACCACCCTAAAGCAGCCAATGTTTATCTGGACTAACACTATTTTATCCGCCAGGGCCAGGGCATTAAACCCATTATCGATTGCCACACTACATTCCTTTCCGATCACACCCCTCTCAGGGGTGGATCAATAAATGGATTGACTCTTCTTGCACAGGAGTATTGAAAAGCTGTCAAAATGTAATAAATATGCTATGTGTTTAGAATTCTGGTATGTTAATTCTTTGAAGTGCTTTCTCAGCTGATATTCTCTCTGATCATTGAGAAATAAACCTGATTTTGCCTTCAACCTGTCTATGTCTCATTTGGCCTTCTGGGAAGCTAGACACACAGGGCTCTGAACCTGTGATTCCTGCTGATGTTGAAATCACACAACATAGAAATCTCAGGGCCAGGACAACCCCAAACTTAAAAACCAACCTATACATGTTGAGAAGAGAAATGGTGGCCCACATTTTTTTCAAGTGTTCTGCTATTATGAAGATCTAATTTCCCCCAGTTTGAATGCCATTTTATTTACAATCCCCAAATATTTTTCCAAGGATAATTTCTCATAAACTAATGTAATAACCAAACAAACAAGAAACTTGATTCTTTCATCATTCCTTATGAATGCTCATGCACATTTATTAAAATACTGTCAATAATATAGGTTCCCAACTTGCCTGTAGATTGATTTAGCCTGGCTGCTTAGTCACCATCCTTTTCCTCTGCAATCTTTTTGTATTATCTTTCCTTTGACAACAGAAAAGGAACAACAGGACATTATTGGGCAGCTTGGTGAAGGTGGCCGTGTTAAAATTAGGGGTTCTATATGTTTAAAAGTTTCCCTCAATACAAGTGTACTTTTTGCTTCTACCACCTTTTACTGTTAATAACATGGCTGCAGATAAACAAACAAACCATTACATTTCCAGCAAGTCAATTCAACCTTCCCCTTTAAGTGCTTTGTTATTTATTTAATTAATTAAAATCCTGCCTTTCTCTCAGCATGGAATTCAAAGCGTTGTACAACATTTTAAAAACACAATACAAAACTTGTAGTACAAAAATTGTAAAACATTAAATAGCTCTTTAAAAAACACAAATTAAAAACAAGTTAAGAACAGTATTAAAACAAGTTCAAAACAGCATCAAAAGACTATTAAGATATAATAACATATCCCCATGCCTAAACTGCCAAAAGCTTCCTTAAATAAAAAGTGTTAATTAAAAAAAAAGTACATGCAATTTGAGAATCAGCATAAGATTTGTTAGAGAAAAGTTGCCCTTGCCTTCTTCCGAGAATATGAGAATGGATGATTGTTTATATTTCCTGCTCTTAATTATGTTTTTAAACTATGACCTGTTTAATTTGTTTTTAAATGTGATGCTTGTTGTTTTAACTGTTTGATTTTATGATGTTATGTGATTTGTATTGTGCTTGTCCCTGCGTGAGCCACTCTGAGTCCCCGTTAGGGAGATGGAGGCGGCATACAAAAATAAAGTTATTATTATTATTATTATTATTATTATTATTATTATTATTATTATTATTATTATTATTACATGCTCAAAATTACTCAATGGGTTTTTATGGTCAATTTGAACCTTATCTCCAACGTTCAAATCACTAAATCATATTGACTCTACTATATAAAGTGATCCTTGGTATCTGCGGGGGTGTTGATTCCCCATGGATACTAAAATCCATGGATGCTCAAGTCCCATTATATACATTGACACAGTAAAATGACATCCCTTATGTAAAGTGGCAAAATAAAAGTTTGATTTTTGGATTTGTAAAAATATTTCTAAGTTATGGATGGTTGAATCCACTGATGCAAAATCAGTGGATACTATGGGACAACTTTACTCAGTCTTAATGAAACCCACTTAGCAGTCAATTTATTTTTCCTTAGATTACTATTATATTGCTATCCAATTTCTGTTCATAAAGTGCTGCAGACTTTGCCATAGTGACTATCTTATAATGGAAAACTAAATCTTATACTGGAAAAATATACATATGTATGTATGTTGTTTTGTACCACTAAGGCTCAGACATGGATTGATGAATCTGGAGCAAACTTGGCACATATACCCTTCATTATCTAACTTATAATAATGGATGGGTTTGAACTACCCACTTCTTTGGGGCCCATAGAAGAGGGAAAGAAATGGAACAAAGCAGATTGACTGTGGCTAGGAAAAATGACACTCTGTCATGTGTTAAATGAAAGAGGGGACATAAGAGAAGCCCTCCACAAGGATGGTAAAACGTCAAACATCCGAGCGGCCCCCAGGCAATGTCCTTGCAGACAGCCAATTCTCTCACACCACAAGTGACTTGCAGTTTCTCAAGTCACTCCTGACATGAAAAAAATGTGTTAAATAAAAGGAATTAAATAGATTGGCTGTTGCTAAGTAGCAGTGTTCACTATAATTAACAACACAGGCTTCCTACCAAATAGTTGGTGATTTGCCATCATAGTACCAATCTACAAAAAGGGTGACCCTACTGACTCTTTCAATTGCTGGCCAATTAGCTTTCTATCAATAATTGGAAAGCTTTATGCAACATTCCTATTAATCAAGTTGCAAACATGGCTGGACCATCATAAAATCATCATCCCTGAGCAAGCTGGATTTCGTAAGGATAAGTCATCCTTGGATCACTGCTTAATACTTTCATATTTGGCAAACAAATACTCCATGTGTTGTCGAAGGCTTTCATGGCCGGGATCACAGGGTTGTTGTATGTCTTTCGGGCTGTGTGGCCATGTTCCAGAAGCATTCTCTCCTGACGTTTCGCCCACATCTATGGCAGGCATCCTCAGAGGTTGTGAGGTATGGAGAAAACTAAGCAAAGAGGTTAATATATATGTGTGGAAAGTCTAGGGTGAGAGAGGTCAGTGTGAATGTTGTGTAGTTAATCACTTTAATTAGCATTGAAAAGCTTATCTGCTGTCTTCTTCCTGCCTCTGGGGCATCCTTTGTTTAGAGTCGTTAACTGCCCTTGGTTGATTCATGTCTGGAAATCCTCTGTTTTCAGAGTATTGCTTTTTATTTACTGTTCTGATTTTTGAGTTTTTTAATACTGGTAGCCAGATTTTGTTCATTTTCATGGTTTCTTCCTTTCTGTTGAAGTTGTCCACATGCTTGTGGATTTCAATGGCTTCTCTGTGTAGTCTGACATGATAGTTGTTAGAATGGTCCAGCATTTTTGTGTTCTCAAATAGTATTCTGTGTCCAGGCTGGTTCATCAAATGCTCTGCTATGGCTGATTTCTCTGGTTGAATTAGTCTTCAGTGCCTTTCATGTTCTTTGACTCTTGTTTGGGCGCTACGTTTGGTGGTTCCTATGTACAAAATAATCAAGATAATCCAGTTCGAAGCAGATAATATAAGATTCTAAATGGGTTATATAGCTGAGTCTACACTGCCATATAATCCAGTGCAAATTAGATAATCTGTGGAAGAGGCCTACGTGAAGCCTAACTCTGCCTGTCCCCTGGGCTAGGTCGGTTGCTAGGAGACCAAGTGGGCGGAGCTTAGCCTTCTAACTGGCAGCAATTGGATAAAAACAATTATTCCTCTCCCTCTAATTAGGACTCTCTTTTTCTTTTCTTTTTGTTGTATCAACCTAGAGCTGTGGATGATGGGTTGTGATGTCAAATTTTGAGGTTGAGGGGCCTGTAGTTTTGTTGTTTTGCCCGCTGCCCTGATGCCATCACTCTTTTATATATATAAAGATTGGCCTTAAATGCTTAATGCATTGCTTTGCCAATTACTGTGAGATAAATAGACTGGCTGTTGCTAAGTGACATGTGCATGAGGAGAAGGGAGGAAGGGAGGATAAAAACAAAGGAAATAAAGGCAGGGAGAAGAAATGATAAGAGGTGGAAGAAAAAGAGGGAAAGGGCAGGGGAAAAGATATGAGGTGAGGGTGGGAAAGAGAGAAAGAAAGGGAGAAAAAGGGAGAAGGAAGAGAGGGAGGCGGAAGAAAGAAAAAGGAGGGAAGCATGGAGGAAGGAAGGAAGGAAGGAAGGAAGGAAGGAAGGAAGGAAGGAAGGAAGGAAGGAAGGAAGGAAGGAAGAAAGGAAGGAAGGAAGGGAGGGAAAGGGGAAAAGGCATGAGGGAAGGATAGAAAGAAAAAGGAGTGAAGAAAGAAGGAACAAAAGAATGGAGAAGAAACAAAATAAGAAAGGAAAGAAAGAAGAGGGGGGAGAGGTATGAGGGAAAGCAATGAAAGAAGGAAGAAAAGGAAGAAAAGAGAGAGCAAGATGGTATATGAAGGGAATTGAGGAAGGAAAGAGCCACAAAGACAGCCTGCCCACTGTTGGCAGTGGGGACATTGTGAAGTAGGCCTTCTTAGAACTGGAGAAGGTAGAAAGCAGGTGGGCAGCAGCCCTTCTGACAACCATGCAACACCAGGTATATGTGCTAGTTTAACATAGTTTCCTCCAGAGACACAAGCAATATCAGAGCAATATTGCATCTTTCTGGATTTCTATTATGAACAGGAATGCTTTATTTTTATAACAAAATATTTCCAGATTGTGCTCTTCACAATTCTTGATAATCATATTTGATACTTTGCTTCTAGTTATAACGGAGCCCACAATTGTTTTTTTCCACACAAACAACTGATGTTACAATTGCTATAGATCAGTGGTTCCCAACCTTTTTTTGACCAAGGACCACTTGACTAGGGACCATTTTGACCAGGAATCACTCTCCAACATTAGTCCCAAAAGGGTTACGAATCAGTTTTTGGTCAACTTTAGATTAGGTTTGGTTATTTGGGGTGCTGATTCAGAAATTGCACTGGACAGACCACATCAGCTTTACTTTCTGATACAGAACATATGCCGTCCAGTAGTTGCCATCTGCTCGCCCGCAGTAAGCCATATGTAATAATCTAGAGCTTATGTGGTCTATCAGCACCCCAAATAATCCCAGGAACAGGCCTAAAAATGAAGGCACCAAGGCGCTCCCGTTTCCAGGTGCCACATGGAACAGCTCCGCTCAGGGGGATGGAGGAGGAGGAGAAGCAGCAGTCAGGAGTCTTGTTTTCGTGGCTTTCGTGGGTAGTCAGCCTCCCCCCTCCCGACATCGCTATTGCTTCGGCACTATAAGAGGGTTTCATGAGACCAGTCACTCACGTAGTAACGGTGAGGCCATGGATCATATTTTAGTTCTTGGGGACCACTGGTGGTCCACGGGCCACAGGTTGGGAACCACTGCGACAGATTGTATAGCGACTAGATTTTAATGGGCGGCATCAATAAAAATGGAGGGAGAGGATTTCCATGATGCTATGAACTTGCATTCTTGAAGTAGCAAAGGTACAGAGCCATTTCAAGGTAAAGTGTATTGTGACTAAAGAATGTTTTGTCCCCTGATTGGAAGGAAGCATGTTTGGTGTTGTATTCCATGAAGAAATCAACCAACATTTCTAATGTTTCTTACAGATGGGGTACTACTATTTCTTATAGAGCAAGGAGATTAATTTTTATTAGACCTTGTTACAATATTGCTAGACTGCCTCTGCTATAAGCTGCTAGAGCTAGTTAACCTGGCTTGAATTTTCATTCAAGCCTTTTCATATTTAAACTGCTTAAAATTGCTCCAAAAACCCGCTTAGTCTTAAACTGTTCAAAAGGTTTCCAGTCCAGCAGTTTAAGCAGTTTAAGCTGATCTGAAAGCATACACTTTACACATTGCATTCGCAATGCCCCAAATACTACATGTACTGGAACTTTAATCTTCAAAAAAATTATCTTGAAAGGATGTACACCCCCAAATCCTATGGTTAATGAAGCTTCTCGTTTACTTATTGTTGTCCTAAAAGACCTTGCCCAAAATAAGAGTACTGGAACAAGAAAGGAAACAAGTCCAGCAGAATTCAAAACTAGAATAATCCAAATAAAGCAAGAAACTCAGAAATTGCTTCCTTTATGCATGGATGCAATGTGATTTGTGTACATTTCTAATGCTGAACCCCAGTCCTTTTCATTTCATGGGAATGCTTGAAATAATGCATAAATGACAGTACCCAGATCAAATCCATTGGCTAATTTATTATATATCTTCATATTTCACATGCAGTGTTGGTGGTGTTAAACACTGACTTTCCCTAATGTTAATGGATAATATTATGATGTGAAGCCATGGGGATGAGAAAGAAAATACAATACCAGTAATACTTTAGTCCCTATCATATTACATTCAGCAGCAAATACTTTTTTTGGTTTCAGGGTTTTGAAAATTGGGGTGTGCATTATATTCAATGGTGCATTAGACACGAGTAAATACGGTTTATTCTGATGTGCTGAAGAATATCTGAGAAAAAGATATATTTTCTCAAATACCCTAAAGTGCATGATTACAAATCTCAAATGCTATATGAAAGATTATTATTGAGACTGTCACACCATGTGGCAAGCTATTTTTACTATCTATTTTTGAACAAGGAGATAAGAACACGTGATACCAGAAGTCCATGTTACTAACAGCAGTTCACTCGGGCATTTCAAAAAAATTGGAAGGACTTAAAAAACCTGAATATAAATAGCTGGCAGGCTGCAATGTGACATATTGTACTAATAGAGAAGCTGACCTATTGCTTCAAGGAACTTGAGACAAAGATGAGTTTTGGGAAGTTTGGTTTCTCTTCATGCAATAAATAAATGAACACAAAGAAGCAAATACTCTATCAGAAACAAAGTTATAGTTTTGGACATTGTTTGGTTCAGAAAGACATACAACAAAGAGACATATGTATTTCTGATGACCTTAATTGAAACAATTGATGGAATGCATTAATTGATAACTGTACCTTAACATGATATGTGTCTCATGCTATTAGCTGTTAGGATTGTGCACGGATACCGGTTCCTGTGGCACTTGCGGTGCCTTTGGGAGCTCGTAAATCAGCTCGACAAAAAAGTAAGTGGGAGCCAATCCTGGTTACTCATCTGCTTTTCATGAACACATGGTGCTTGCCTCCTTGCCTTGGAGAGTACGTGTGTGGCATGGAGGAATCACCTACGCCTGCCTGGCCGAGCATCTCCTCTCCCCTCTGTAAGAAAGTCAGAAGAACTTACCTCCTTGCCTTGGAGAATGCGTGTATGGCCTGGAGGAATTGCCTGCGCCTGTCTCCTCTAGAGTTTTAGGTTTTTCCTTGACATTAAGTCTAATCGTGTCCGACTTTGGGGGTTGGTGCTCATCTCCTTTTATAAGCCGAAGAGCCAGCGTTGTCCGTAGACACCTCCAAGGTCATGTGCCTAGCATGACAGCATGGAGCACCATTACCATTCCCACCGGAGCAATACCTATTGATCTACTCATATTTTCATGTTTTCGAACTGCTAGGTTGGCAGAATCTGGGCTAACAGTGGGAGCTCAGCCCGCACCCCGGATTTGAGCCGCCGCAAGTTTAGCAGCTCAGCGGTTCAATCTGCTGCGCCACCGGGGGTTCCTCTCCTCTAGAGTAAAACAGCTTAAATGCCTAAAATGATGGGAAGGGGAGCCTAGGAAGCCCCCCTCCCCCCCATAATGGGCCAATGGAAAACAGATCTTTTAGCATTCCAGACTGAAACAGATATCTGCTCTCCCAATTTTGGGAGGTTCCCCAAAAATGGATCGGGGCCCTCACTGAAAGCTGGGACACAAAACAGGTCAAGGTTTACCCCGAAAGCACAACCCTATTAGCTGTATGGTTTAGTAGTTTGTTTCATATATTTACTGTTAAACTAAGCCAAACTAAAAGGTGGAATAAAACATAATTGAAATACCATCTTTAATACATTTCAGGCATATTATTTTTGGAATCTGACTACATGATGACCCTCATATCTACAGTCAGGGAACATAATATTATTTCATTTATCCATGTTCAACAAAATATATCCCCTTGAAGCATTTTCTAGGTCCTCTAGTATGATTCTATGGTATTACTGGGCGAGAAGTCCTTCATTTGAACAGGTTTGTTATAGCTGTGGTTTTGCAGAGTTATGCAAGGGCCAGGAATGTATCCTTCATGTTTTGGGGGTCATACAGTATTTGATTTATTTTTATATTTTAACTTTCAATTAAATGATTAAAATATTTTATAAAAATGATAGGAACATGGTTTGCTATGCTTGTTAATCTATCTATCTATCTATCTATCTATCTATCTATCTATCTATCTATCTATGTTCTGACCGTTTCTACATTAAGGTAAACAGCAAAACTAAACAACCAAAACACACAAAATTTGGCCACAAAAGACATGGTCATCTGGACTGTGTTTAGACATCAAAAAACCAAAACCATTCAATTGGGAAGTCACTCAAAACACCCAAAAAACAAATACTGCTCTCTGCACATGCGCGGAGGAGCCCCCATCCTTGGAATACCTACGTCACTGACAGGCAGCAGCGCATGCATCCCAACTGAACATTGTAAACCGTTACTGCCCTGGTCAGGGCTGGCGGATTGCATAACGCGAGAGAGGAGGACATTAGGCCTACTCAACCACATCAGGCAAGTCCTCCAGAGTGTGGCGGTGAACGAAGCAGAGCAGAAAAGGGTGAAGGGAAGCTTTCCCCTTTTCCTGCTTTTAAAACATTATTTTCTTTTAATTCAGTCAGGGACTTCTCTCACAAAATGGGCCCCCCTCCCACTTCAGCGGCTCTTCAATCCTCCCTCCCGCCCTCCCTCTGGCCGGACACGTCCGAAAAGGGCAGAGCGTGGCGGGAGGAGGGAGGGAGGACAAAAGAGCCGGGAGGGAATAAGCCCCTAACATCTTATAAACAACAAGGACAATATACATACTAATCAGGGAAAATACTTCCAACATTCTGAAAACAGGGAAATTCCAAACAGGACACACCCAGGGCCAGCTAACACCTCCCAACACAGAATTCCCCCAGGCAGGAAGCAGCCAGTCTATCATGCTACAAGCCCATTACATGCTAATCAAGGTGACACAATGCAGCATTCATTCCTGCGTCTACAGACAGGAGTTCATTCTCCCACACTGGACAAACTGTATTCCACAACTATACAAACGACACTTGCCAGTCTGGTTCCTAGCAGGGGAAATCCATTGAAAAACAACAAAACCTCACTCCCACTATTACAACACTCTTACTTACTCTGGAAAAAATACAAAACAATATCATGTATACAATCAGGACAACAAATAAAGGGGAACCATCAGAAAACAAGGGAATTCCACAAATAAAACAATCAGGGCCAGCTAACATCTCCATACAAAGGATTCCCCAGGGAGGAAGCAGCCAGGCTTTGAGGCTGCAAGGCCATTACATGCTAATCAAGGTGATTAATAACAGCATGCATACCTGCTGCACCGAGACAATTAATTGTATTCCAGCTCACCAAAGTAGAATTCCCTTAGGAAGAAAACGGCCGGGCTTTGAGGCTGCAAGGCTATTCACTGCTATTCCAGTTAAGCCACAGCAACATGTGACTGGGCAAAGCTAGTAATATACAAGCAAGCTATGTAATAAATTGGATACCTTCTCAAGCCTACAAGGAAACATTGTACAGAGAAAAGGTCTTCCTGAACTCACAAATATCAAAGTTAGTTTTTATGTTTTACACGATGACAGGGCTGGCTTTATAAATTTGAACAAGGGATCAGGAATAAAATCATGAGCTTCAAAAAGTAAGTAACCAATAAAATAACAATGTTGAAAGAGGAAAAATGAAATGGTGAGCTAAAGAATAATGTATCTCTAACTTGATAGAGGACAGATCGAAGTACAGTAGAGTCTCACTTATCCAACATAAACGGGCCGGCAGAATGTTGGATAAGCGAATATGTTGGATAATAAGGAGAGATTAAGGAGAAGTCTATTAAACATCAAATTAGGTTATGATTTTACAGATTAAGCACCAAAACATCATGTTATACAACAAATTTGACAGAAAAAGTAGTTCAATACGCAGTAATGCTACGTAGTAATTACTGTATTTACAAATTTAGCACCAAAATATCATGATATATTGAAAACATTGACTACAAAAATGTGTTGGATAATCCAGAACGTTGGATAAGCGAACGTTGGATAAGTGAGACTCTACTGTATAACAATACTAAAATTTTGTGAGTGATTCAAACCCCAAAAGAAGAATGATGCTTGATCAATACAAGAAATTACATGTTGTATCAGAATATCTTGCAGAAGTATTCACCCTTTGCTTGATTTCAACCTTTACATAAGTGGACTTTCTCATGTGATTCTGCTGTGTGGATAGCACCAAGTTTATTTAGTCAAGTTACAGAAAAGAGCATTGGGAAAACAAGTGCCAGCTTGTTTTTGTTTACATAACTTCTGTGCCACAATAAAAATATTTTCACCCTCACCGTGGAATATCTTGTGTGCACCAAGTAATTGCAATGCCAGTTAAATATATTCAATTCCATACTGTAACACAACACAACAAAATATGGAAACCTCCAGAGGCGCTACTTTATCACAGTGGTTCTCAACCTGGGGTCCACAGATGTTTTTGGCCTTCAACTCCCAGAAATCCTAACAGCTGGTAAACTGGCTGGGACTTCTGGGACTTGTAGGCCAAAAACATCTGGGGACCCCAAGTTGAGATCCAGTGCTATCATTTTACTGAGCTCTATACTTACATACAGGGAAACTTTCCTGGTAGCTGGGCAACAGCATAGTTGTGGCAGTCTCCAAACCAAGATTAGGCAGAAGCTTGTCTACCAGAAACATACAGAGTAATCTGCTTTAAAGCAGGCCATCCCATAGATATTATAGTGTTACAATGATCTAATGATCCATTGCATTGGATGATACAGTTGAATGACATCAAACACTATAACATGGCTCAAAACACACACAAAAATCATTTGATCCCTGTAAAAATTTTGACTAGGTGATATGGGTGTGCCTTTTAAGACTACATTAACAGCAGAAAGTTTGTAAACTTGTTTTAAAATTTTATATTAGACTTTATAATTGGACACAATTCTTCATTATTATACAACAAACACTTGAATATATATATTAAAAAATCAAAGCTGGAGCAGGGTAGGCTGATATATCTCCACCGCTCTCCATTTTGCTATCACTGTGGAACCCATCACATTTAATATAGAGTTCAGATCAGTAAGCCTTTTTGCAGAAAGCAATGCAGTCTTTGGCTTGTAGTCTGAACTAGGATTAAAGTTATTCAATGCCTTATCAAAATAATAATAATAATAATAACAACAACAACAACAACAACAACAACAACAATAATATCAAGATTGGCCCAAGCTCCTACTATCATACAAGTTTTTTTTGTGTGATAATGGCTGCAGCAAGTGTTTTGTACAGAGTTAGAATCCTCTTGTGGTAGACAGTGGACTATGAACCTAAATGAAACTTAAGACTGGGCCCCAGATTTTCTTTGGATCACAAGCAAGAGTCTTAAATAGCAAAGATTGAACAAAGGGCTGATCTACACTGACCCATAACCGGAGGTCAATGCGATGTGCCAAATGCCAGATTGGATCCAGATATGGGCTACACAAGGACTCTCAAAGCCATTGTAGAGGTGGAAGGGAGTCCCCATTGGCCAATGACTACTCAAACTGCCCTCTTCTGTGTTGCAGTATTCTTCAGCTGTGACATGGGACCTACCTGTCATGTGCCGTGACATCGGAAACTCCCACCCTCTCTCCCCTGCTTTCCCAGCATATGCCAGCCTATCATGTACCTCACCGAAAAATTGTCAGGAGAGTATCAAGCCAATTAGTCTATAGTAGAAATAGAATCCATGGGAACAAGTGGAAGGGTCCAGAGTCCAGAGTCAAAGGCAAATACCAGAATTCTAAGAAACTAGATTTTGTCCACAAGTCAAGAGCCATAGTCTAAGAGTAGTCCAATTTCCAAAAGGTACATGAGAGACAAGTTTCAAGGTCCAGGTATGGATACAGAAGTTATAGCCAGCAATCAGGTAACACACTGCAAACCCCTAAATGCTGCTTTCACAACCGATCTCAATTGTTGGTCTTCTACTCAGCAAGCCATGCTGATCTCCTCAACTGAGCCTTTTCTTTCCTTAGTTCCAAAATGGAAGGCACAGTTAACTCTTTCTGCTCAACAGAAACCTCTTGTGCCTAGCTGGCAGGCTGAGTAGTTGATTCTTCTGGGTGTGGCTGAGAAAGTGGCTGTTCCTGGTTGGGCTCTAGTTCAACAGCTAAGCCCTCACTCAGCAAACCTTCATCCATGCTATCCATGACATAGCCGTTGTCCTGGCTGAAGTCAAGGCATGTGAGGTAGGACTTGTGTCACCGTTGGAAACCACTGCAACATAGAGGTTAGGGAGGGAAACAGAAGCCATCTCCTGTTCCCAAGCCAACTGAGATCAGGAAACACGGTAAAGCAGTGGAGCCAGTTTTGTTCCGTTCCATTTTAGAAGTGGCCCAACTTCCCACAAGCCCTATGTTGGGGGGAGTGGCCAAATATTATTGCAGAATTTGGATCCCTCCCCCCAATTTTGGGCAATGTGGGACAAAGCCAAGTAAAGGTAGCCCCTAGTTACCCTAGACCAGCCCCATGTGGTGTTTGTCAGTGTAGAAGGGGTTAGAGCAGTGGCTCCCAACCTTTTTTTAACCAAGGCCCACTTGACCAGGGCCCACTTTGACCAGGGACAACTTGAACAGGGCCCACTTCACTAGGGACCACTTTGACCAGGGACCACTCTCCAACATTAGTACCAAAAGGGTTACAAATCAGTTTTTGGTCAACTTTAGATTTGGTTTGGTTATTTGGGGTGCTGATTCAGAAACCTTTATTGGATAGACCACATCAGCTCTAGTTTCTGATACAGAACATGTGCCATTCAGTAGTCGCCATCTGCTTGCCCACAGAAAACCATATTTAATAATCTAGAGCTGATGTGGTCTATCCAATGCAATGGCGAGCTCTGAGGAAAGGAGCAGAAATAAAATAAATAAAATAAAATAAATAAAGAGGAAGAAGGTTCACGGATTGGATTTTCGGTCTCGGGGCCCACTGCCGGCCCACGGCTCACATGTTAAGAACCACTGAGTTAGAGTGTATACTCTGTTTCTCACTAGAATGGAGAACACAAACTCAAAAGCTAACTATCACTACTTTGCTTCTCAGAGTCTCTGAGATTCTCACAAAGCAATACAAAGAAACAAAATATATGTTCTCAAGTTTTGGGAAACCTGTGTGAGCATGGACCATGAGATCTCTTCATGCCAACTTGGGGCTGAATAATGATAGTGAAAGAACCAGACAGTACTCAAAACCACCTAATATAGTGGTATATCTTACACTCAGAGCCGGCCCTAGGTATTTTTCAAGTGTAGGTGAACAGAATTTTGCCCCCCCCCCAAGTCACTGAAAAATAAAAGCATTTGATAAGTGAAAATGTAGGATAATAAGGAGGGATTAAGGAAAAGCCTATTAAACATCAAATTACATTATGATTTTACAAATTAAGCACCAAAACATCATATTTTACAACAAATCAACAGAAAAAGCAGTCTCGACTGCACCCCCGTATGTTTGGCGCCCGATGCGACCGCTTAATTCGCCTCATTGTTGGGCCGGCTCTGCTTACACTCTTCACAGCAGTTTTTTTTAGAAATGCAATGAAATGTTACAATAATTATTTCTCTTAAAAAACAACAACTATGTGGTACTTATGCTTTTAAAGAGTTGAGTGTGTGGTGCAGCTGGCTAGTAACCAGCTGCAATAAATTACTACTGACCGAGAGGTCATGAGTTCGAAGCCCAAGTCGGTTAAGCCCCCGACCATTAAATAGCCCAGCTTGCTGTTTACCTAAGCAGCCTGAAAGACAGTTGCATCTGTTAACTAGGAAATGTAGGTATGCTTTATGCGGGAGGCTAATTTAACTAATTTACAACACCATAAAACTGCCAGCAGCACATGGAAAGGAATGAGGAGGTACAGCACTCGGTGTCACTCGTGCATGATGAAGTGACAGCTCCCCTGTGGCCAGAATAGGGCATACCCTCATGAAGCTGGAAATGTTAAAATTGCCTCTATGTGTGTCTATACTGTATGTTGTTTGTCTGGTGGCATTGAATGTTTGCCATATATATGTTCATTGTAATCTGCTCTGAGTCCCCTTTGAGGTGAGAAAGGTGGAATACAAATACTGCAAATAAATAAATAAATTGAGTTGGACGTCCATACCCACAAATCCTGGATCCATAGATCCAATCATCCATGATTTGAAAATATTTCCTTCCCCTCCCCAGCCAAAAAAAGCAAACCTTGATTTACCATTTTATATAGGGGACACCATTTTACTACACTATTCTATATAATGGGACTTGAACATTCACAGATTTGGGTCACCATAGAAGGACTTGGAACCAAACCCCAGTGGATAGCAAGGACTCATTCTATTTTCTTGCCTTTTTACTAGGACTGTTCATTTTTCCTATGAAACAAATGGATTTCAAATGTCATGTTGTAACACAATATTTATTGTATAGATTTAATTGAAAATGTAAGGTCCATTTGGATCTTAAATACTCAATTTTTGCAGGCCCCTCCCATGTGGGGTTTGACAGCAATCTTGTTCCACCTCACAGCATTTCTCTTAGAGACCCTGATCACAATGAAGAAGGACTGGGGAAACTTAATTTAAATCAATGATCAGAGTTTCTCAATGATTTTCTCTTGTTGTTCAATGTTTTAACTTTACGATCAAATCAATCCATCTGGATAATTAGTCTGTATGTAGTTTGGTTTTATCATTTATTTCCAAACCTTTCCTTAGACACTGAGGGGCTTGTCCTATCTACCATGTCTGACAGGACTTTAATAATTTAATTCTTGCAGAGTTCCCCTTGCTTATGAGGATGGAAAATTGCATGTGAAACAGCAAAGTCCCCTGCTACCAACGTATAAGAACTGGGAAAAGGCAAGGAAGATTCTCCTATTTTTGCCATAATTAATCCCATTGGAATAAAGTTAATTAGCTGCCTTCTGCACATATCAAGCTTTGATTAGCAAGGCAAATAGCCATTCTGGCTCTCCATGAATGCATTACAAATACTGCACTTTTTCCAGAAAGGAATACTGTCCTTCAGTATATTTTGTAATTTACCTTTCAAACATAACCCTGAATTAAATACCTTCAAGTTCAACAGCTATTTTCACAAAGACCCATTTGAATGCATCGTATAACTGTAAAGACTTTCAAACAGAGAAGGTTTCATGCAGGAATGCCAACATCTGAAATTAATCTTAAAATCTGAAATTAATTCATGATGAGAGTTGGTTAATGGAAAAATGTTGGTTAAATATGGACAGTGTGGGAATAACTCTTTCTAAGTTTTTTTTAGAACAAGTATTGAAAACACTGCAGAGCCATTTTTGATTTATTGGTGTATGCATGTATGTATATGGATAAAATATAGAGTTTCCCCTTAAGTTTCTCTTCACTTCCATACAGTTTATGATAGCTAAATTTTCTCATTTGATGCATGCAAATAATCTGGGGTAGAAAGTTTTGGTATTGTTCCATTATCTGGGCAAAGGTCACAAGAGGGTGCTAGAGAGAGAAGGATAGTCCATTTCACGGGGATGGAGGGTGGGTTGAAGGAGGAAAACCATTTCCTGTCATTTTCCTGTTATTCCACCCATCTATTGTGGAAACAACCATCATTTATTACACGGGAAGTGGAGAGGGGGAATAACCAGCAAAAATGGGGAAAATGGTTTCCTTCAACTCCCCCTGTAAAATGGACTATCCATTAGAGATGTGCAAATGAATCATATAAAATTGGAAATCGGAAGGAATCGGAAGTAATCGTAAGTTTTGCAAGTCAAAAGTCATTTCGAAGCATTAGCGTGGCCCACTCCAAAAACTTAAGAATTGAAGCTAACCCCCATACTTTTTCATTAGTGTTCCCAGTCCCAGGCTCCCAGTCAGTTTCATTCAGTGCAAGGCAAGAAAGCAAGCTGCTACTAGTGAAAGGAAGCATAAAGCTACCATACTTGACTCCTTTGCCATTCCTCTCCCTGTAAATGGCTTTTCCACTCGAAGAGTTCATGACTTGTTTCTGCCACAAAGACAGGGAGCGTTGGTGTATGCCAGGCTATGGAAAAATAAAGAAATACCGGAAATTGACACATGGTATAATAAAATAATAGAGATTATGAAAATGGATAGATTAACATATTTAATGGCAAATAATCATGGTAGACCAAAAAAACAAACAAATTGGGAGTCAATTAAGAATTATCTAAAGAGTATGAATGTAAAGATTGTGATTTAACAAATATACACACATATACAGAGAGGACAATGTAATGGCTGGGTCAACAGTAAAAGAAAAATAACCAAGGGAGACACAAAATATAAAACATTGGGTATTAGAGGGAAGTCAGTTTTTATGTGCACATCTGGGGGGTAGGGGTACAGATTTATGTCAATTTAGGGTGTGATAGGTGTGTGTATATATAGGTTGAAAGGTAAAGCTTTTCCTCTGACGTTAAGTCCAGTCGTGACCGACTCTGGGGGTTGGTGCTCATCTCCATTTCTAAGCTGAAGAGCCAGCGCTATCCGTAGACACCTGCAAGGTCATGTGGCCGGCATGACTGCATGGAGCGCCGTTACTATATATATATATATAGTAGCTGTGCCCGGCCACTCGTTGCTGTGGCGAAGTATGGTGGTATGGGAAATAAAGTACTGAGGTATTGGTGGTAGTTAAGGTAAAGGGTAAAGGTTTTCCCTTGACGGAGCTTAGCCCTCTAACTGGCAGCAATTGGATAAAAACAATTATTGCTCTCCCTCTAATTAGGACTTTATTTTTCTTTTCTTTTTGTTGTATGAACGTAGAGGCATGGATGAGGGGTTGTGCTGCCAAGTTTAGTGTTTCTGGGATGTGTAGTTTTGTTGTTTTGTCCTAGGCTGAAATTTCATTACCCTTTTATATATATAGATTATCACACGCTGGGGTACATATGTATTCGTCATTTGTTACTCTGTATTAATTTAGTGTGTTTTTGTGTTTCGGTTTTATCTTTAAATTGGAGCCCCGGTGGCAAAGTGTGTTAAAGCACTGAGCTGCTGAACTTGCAGACCGAAAGGTCGCAGGTTCAAATCCCGGGAGCGGAGTAAGCGCCCGCTGTTAGCTCCAGCTTCTGCCAACCTAGCAATTCGAAAACATGCCAATGTAAATAGATCAATAGGTACCGCTCCGGTGGGAAGGTAACGGCGCTCCGTGCAGTCATGCCGCCACAAGACCTTGGAGGGGTCTACGGACAACGGTGGTTAGGTTGGCAGAAGCTGGGGCTAACAGCTGGCGCTCACTCTGCTCCCTGGATTCGAACCTGCAACCTTTTGGTC
This sequence comes from Anolis carolinensis, assembly GCF_035594765.1. NCBI lineage: Eukaryota > Metazoa > Chordata > Lepidosauria > Squamata > Anolidae > Anolis > Anolis carolinensis. The sequence continues at coordinate 132,910,008 of NC_085844.1, forward strand.
TGCAAGTTTAGCAGCTCAGCGCTTTAACACGCTGTGCCATCAGGATTCCACTACCAAATGGAACACTACCAAGTTTTATTCATATGAATATGTACAGAATTTTTAAATAGACATTTCCTCAAATTCCCAAGACTTAATAATCTACTTCTCATGCTTCTTCAGAAAGTTCTAAGCAATCTGTTCTGTCTGCAGAATCTAGGGTATAGCAGAAATAAAGTAAAAGTGTTTCAAAACTTGACCCCTGAAACTTTAAAGAAGTGCTCTTTCAATCTCTTTATGGAGGTATGGCAGAAAAGTAGGAATGAAATAAAAAAAGAGTTCCTATTTAAACTGGTAGTCGCACAGAGCAATGATACACTGGCAGCAAATACAATAGCACCGATAATAAGTATCCGTGAAACCCTTGAAGTTCCTTTTCTTGGGGAACTGGAGGAAGACGCAAGGAAAGAAGAGCCCCGTCTTTCATGAGCAGTAGCTGACAACAAAAGGCACAGTTGGGAAATGTGACCAAAAGGGGTCACCAAAGGGAAGGTAGCAATGATGCTTGAAATCTAAGTGATATCACCTTGTTAAGTCATTATTTTGAAGGGTCAGAGCCTTGTCTGTTATGCCTTCAGTTTTGTCAGTAAAGAGGTTCAATTCTTATTAGTACACTCGGGATCTATACCAGGCAGTGTCGATCTTTTAGGTCCGCTGCCATTTTAATGGTGTTGCAGTTTGACAATTATGGCCCTGAGACATACCATCAGTTTGGTTGTTTGTTGTTACTTATGAGCTCAGATGATAAGCTTGGCATAATCCCTGAACACTCTATGCATTATCTCTACTGTATTTTCTCTTCTATATCAAGTTTCAGTCTTTTAAAAATTATAACTTGCATTTTATTTTTTGTCAATGAATAATCAAATTATTTCCTTTAGAGCATCATTATATAAAGGTAAAGGTTTTCCCCTGACATTGAGTCTAGTCGTGTCCGATTCTGGAGGTTGGTGCTCATCTCCATTTCTAAGCCAGAGCCGGCATTGTCTGTAGACCTCCAAGGTCATGTGGCTGGCATGACTGCATGGAGCACTGTTAACTTCTCGCCAGAGTGGTACCTATTGATCTACTCATATTTGCATGTTTTCAAACTGCTAGGTTGGTAAACACGCAGAGCCTGAAGCTATTTTTGGGCAATATTTTACATAATTTTGTGCATACGGTGAGCTACCAGAAAGCAAAGATGTCACTATCTCAGCTACTCATGTGGAAAATTTCAGATTTGGAGTATTTTATAGCTTGGATTGTTCTTATTGCAGTACCTCATTAACACATTGCACATATTATTGATTTGTGTGCTAGGAACTTCTAAGTCAAAGATTACTTAAATTTCATACTTATAGTAACACTTTTAAAATTGGATTGGCAGAGCTTTGGTTCTGCCACCCCCCTCCCAATCGTGATGTGCTTGTGGACAATTCAGTGCATCTGCATTTATATCACTGCCATTTTATGTATAGGACGTGATGATCTGTGGTCAGTGAAATTGCCTGCATATCCGGAGGGTCCCCTGCATGGTATTAACAAAGCATTGTATGTGGTGTGTACACATGTGGGATATAAAAATGGAATATAAAAAAACAATTGCCTTAGCTTGGAATATTGGCTTTCCTATCTTATTAAACTACAACTTCCATTACAGTCTGGAGTCAGTAAATGTGTCTAGAATTGTATTCTCTGAAGCATTCATATCGTCTCTATCCTGTGCTTCCATCTAACATCACTACATGGTGTCCCCCTGTTCTCTGGTGCTAACTAGATTTTCTCTTATTTTCCAACCAGGAAAATATTATCTGTGTACATTGAATGAGAGGTTGTGAGCAAGTGTCTCTATGCCTAACACATAATGCTTAATGGCAACATCGCGTCCCATCTCCATGACATTACTAGGCATCAGGAGTGAGGTTTTGACTTGGAGTGCCTACACAGGCACCCAAAGATCCATCTGGAAGATGAGAGAGAGTCTGCACATCCACCAATTCCCTATACTTCACATTCTTATCAGGATTAATTGCCTTAATCAAAACCCAGGCTTTTATTTTCTCTCTCTCATCTACTGGCAGAGACAAACAGCTTTCCCAGAGCTTGCTTCACAGCAAAGCAGGAAAGTAAAACAGCACAATCTGACATGGGTATGTTGTGCTTTCTTGTTGGCAAGTGGGGAAGGCAACTTAAGCCATGTTTACATTTGCACTTAGCATTTAGCTTGCATCCTGTGCTGTGGTTATACACAGGAGGAATTAAATGGATTGTATGGCTGTAATTGGGATTTATGGTGAGTTTTTAAATCATGCTGTTTTTGGCTAGATTTACTTTGGAACTCGTATGGGGGCATTTTCTGGACAGCCTAGATTTGAGTGTCTGTGTGGATGGGGCTTACTAAATATTGAAAGATATTATTAAAAATTAAAAGTAAAGAATTTGAACCATGAGTACCTTTGGTCCTCCACATTCTGAGAGTTTGGGGACAGAGAACTTCCTTGGATGTGGAAAATCCACAAATATTGCTTGGACCCTCTTGAGGGTGGTGAGGGGCCAGGCACCTTGAAAACACTGTCGAAGGGATAAGCAAACACTATAAAGGTTCAAAACATAAAATGAGGTATGTATATTAGAGCATCATGCAAAGGCCACAGAAATAGTCAGGCCTCTCTGACTACAGAGCTATCTTCTTTCTGTGTCAAAAAGATAAGCAAACACTATAAACGTTCAAAACATAAAATGCAATATGTAATTTAGACCATCATGTACATACAATATTCACCTGAGAGTTAACAACAATAATGAAAATAATAATAAGTAGTCAACTGTTGTAATACACAGACTGTAATGTTTAAAGGAAACTGTAATCATCAAGGCTTAAATGTGGACTAGAGTCAAAACATATCAAGTAGTCTCCACTATTTAAACAGTTTCTGAAGACTCCAATTGGATTTGGAAACCAACATAGTATAAACACATTCAACCTTTGCAAAATAATATTTGTTCATATATCATTTAAGACTTCACAGGTATTGAAAAGCTTATTCTAGAAGAAAAACCTTGACCAAAAATTCTTTTGATTATTTGAGATCATTTGAGATCATTCTTTGAGATCATTTGTTGATGACATCAAGTGTATACAATATCTCTTGAAATTACAGTCTATTGGAAGTAAGTTCAGTTTATCAAGAGTAAGAGCCCTAGTCTGGTGAACAAACAATGCATAGATGTTGATTCTGAGTAATTGTGGGTCAAAATGAGCCGTTTATAGCTCCCCAGCTAGGAGAACACAATGCTGTTTCTAAGTACGTAGCTGGCTGTAGATTGAAATAGTCCGTTTACTACTGGTTCCCGGGTTTACTCCAGTTTCGGTTGTCCTTCTTCTGGTAAGCGGCAATTGATAAGCAGCAAATAGTTTTCAATTTGTATATTGTTGGCTCTGCTCAATTTGTATATTGTTGGCTCTGCTTCAGTATATATGTTCGCAGTGTCAGTATGCTGAAATGTGGTTTCTATTTAATATACATACCTCCAGGGCCGGCTGGAGATAAATGTAAATGTTAAGCGGGGATGCTGAAAAGCGCCCCCCCCGCTGGCGCCGCCTCCCGTGCCCTGGCCCCGCCTCCCGCCCAGCGTGCCCTGGCCCCGCCTCCCACGCAGCGTAGGAGGTGGGGCCAGGGCGAATAGTGCGGGAGGTGGGGCCAAGATTGGCCCCGCCTCCCGCGCTACTTACTCTCGCCCGTCTGGCCTTTTCCAGCTGGCCAGACTGCAGCCAAGGTCCCTCCAGGCCGCGATCGCCTGGCCCCGCCTCCCACGCTGGCCCCACCACCCAACTCCAACTCTGGCCCCGCCTCCCGCGCTATTCGCCCTGACCCCGCCTCCCACGCTGCGTGGGAAGCGGGGCCAGGGCATGCTGGGTGGGAGGCGGGGCACCGCCCTGACGGTGCCCCGCCTCGCGCCCAGTGCGCCCTGGCCTTGTGGCCTGGCTGGCCTTGCCCAGCCGGCAGCTGGCCAGGCAAGGCCAGCCAGGCCAGGGCGCTCTGGGCGGGAGGCAGGGCACTGTCAGGGCGGTGCCCCGCCTCCCGCCCAGCGTGCCCTGGCCCCACCTCCCACGCTGCTTGGGAGGCGGGGCCAGGGCACGCTGCGTGGGAGGCGGGGCAAGGGTACGCTGGGCGGGAGGCGGGGCACTGCCCTGACGGTGCCCCACCTCCCACCCAGCGTGCCCTGGCCTTGTGCCCTGGGTGGCCTTACCCAGCTGGCAGCCGGCCGGGCAAGGCCAGCCAGGCCAGGGCGCACTGGGCAGGAGGCGGGGCACCGTCAGGGCGATGCCCCGCCTCCCGCCCAGAGTGACGGCGCCCCCCCGGGACCTGCGCCCGAGGCGGCGGCCTCACGTGGCCTCCATGGTGGGGCCGGCCCTGCATACCTCTAATATACATACCTCATTTTATGTTTTGAACCTTTATAGTGTTTGCTTATCTCTTCGACATTGTCTAGTATAGACATCTGTGTGTATTTATCATTACCTTGAAAACACTGCCAATGTCATGGTCCTCATGGGGCTTGTTCACCATCACATGTGCCCTGATTACAGGAAAGAGAGACAGAGAGGAGCAGTATGTGGAGAAGGAGGAGGAGGAGGAGGCTAATGAGAGAGGAAAGAAGCTTGGCTCCACGTGTGCCCATTACTTTAGTCACCTTCCTTGACTCTGCTTCTATGTGTACCCTTGTGGCAGGGTAGAGAGACAGAAAAGGTGAGTAAGGTGGAGGTGCAGCTGGCAGAAATGGAAGAGAATCAGCCCCATTTCCTCTCTTGAGTCCTCCCTGTCCATCAACCAGGTCAAGTACCTCCTAAAATCCAAAGGGCAGCTCATACCTTCCGAAGCCCATGGCTGTTGTGTGATCAGAGTGTCATCAACATTAAGAATAGGTCACTTATATGTAAGAGGTTTTAAATTTGCGCAATGACACATAGCAATCTGTACTGCATGACTTTAGAACCTTCTTGATAAATGTTAGCAATACTCTCCCACTGCTATTGATGTCTGAATAGATGTACTTTGAAGTCATAAATGCTATAGATACTTTGAAGCGCCTTGTATGCAGCTGAGAAGAGGACTAGCAGACCATGTGAAAAAACTGAGTCCTAAACCTACACAATTATATACCCCATGGAGTTATTTTATAAGGACTTTCATGTATTGGTTTAAGGTGTGGGTTAGAAAAAGCATCAGTCCACGAGCACACTTTGTCTCAAATCAAATGAACAAGACTGAAGAGCTCCAAGGAAGGACGACATGGTGGTAGTAAAATAACATGGAAATGGGAGCAGAGACCCTGTGGGTACTGTTTCTCTTGCTGACATGCTTCCATAAAGAGTGCCACTTATCTCCTGTATTGTCTGAGAACCTTTGGATCCCTTCAGTAAAGCAACAGTGAGCGGTACTGAAGTAGAAAATTTTTAATTTAATTTCATTGTAGTCAAATATTAATGGAAAGGCCTTGCACATGTAAAAGTGAATAATGCAGTAGCTTAGCTGGCAACTGTGCTTCATACTTATTGAAGCTTGTTAAATTTAATTAAATTGGCTTTGGTGATTTAACCTCTTCCTTTGGTGATTTTGATGGTTATAGGCAGCGCTCTGTGCCATAGCCCAGACTGCGGTTTATTTGGAAATACTGCAGATATCAAACTTCAATGAGTGCTGCTCAGTATTAAATCCTGCTAGAAAAATGGAATATGGCAGGACTCGCACGCAAAATGTTCCCAGATGATTTGTTGCAAAACATAGTTTCGGGATTAAAAGGAAACTGCAAAGAACGTGTCTGAGGGCCAACAAAATCCACTGACTGACCTTGGGCAAGTTGCATTGTCTCAGAGGATGGCAAAGGATAACCTCCTCTGAACAAATCTGAAGAAACCCCCATGATAGGGTCAAGTTATGCTCACCATAAGTTCAAAATGACTTGAAGGCACATTACAACAAAAATAACATGGACATTGATTTAGATGCACCCAACCCTATAAATTTAATAAATATAATAAAGCACCAATCATTGATGTAAATCATCTATCAAATTGGAGGTATACTGGATCAATCTAGACTGGTTTCTAAGGAAAAATAAGAAAGGAAAAATAACAAACATCTAAATAGTACATCTTGCCAGGAGAGACAGCAAGATGCTGCTTGTTAGCTAGAAGAACGAAAGGGAGAAGAGAGAACCAAAATGGTTCCAACCTCATGGTCCAGTTTATTGGGGCCATAAAAGACATTCTGACCAATGAGAAGTTAGTGTCCCTGGAGATTCACATTTCTACTAACTTCAAAGTAAGGGATGTGATGTAAACAGGATAGTGTGAAACACAATAAAGCCTATCTAGGCATGCTTTGGAAATGGGGAAAGGATTCCCTCAATCTAACTCTATCATCTATCTAACTACATTTAGACTTGAGTAGTCCAGGGTGATTCCCAACAACCACAACAACAATAACAACAACAACAACAACAACAACAACAACAACAACATATTAATGATACTTTATTTCTATTCCGCCCTATCTCCCCAATGGGACTCAAGGCGGATTCCAACGTACAACAGCAAACATTCAATGCCTCCATAAAACAAACAAATACTGACATAAAATCCCAGGAAAACCACACATAAGAAAACAGTAGTTAATACCTAACATCAAATTAAAGCTAAGATCAATTAATCAAACCTAACATCAATAATTTAAACTAACATAGTCAGACAAAAATTATATAATGACATAAAATCTGTAAAAATCAAGTCTACTATGATTCCCTGTGCCTAAGCTATTGTAATTTACATTCTCTCCTATAACATCTTCTCATATGCTATAATTCTTCAAGATCAGTAAAGTCAGACCATGTAAACCAGTGGTATTCAACCTTTGGTAAACCAAGTGTTTTGGACTTATCTCCCAGAATTCCTGAACTTTCGACAAGCTGGCCAGGGCTTTTGGGACTTTGAGTCCCAAAGACTTAGAGGACCAAAGTTTGGACACCACTGATGTGAATGATGATATACTTATTTTTTCCTTAATGTTATGTAAACCATTCCTATATTCATTATTTACAAAGCTATATACAATTTCTCATTACTCTGTACCAACCTGTGCATAAAAATACATTATTCATGGATTCCATAGATCTTACTTTGGCTTCAGTGGAAGCATGATGAAGGCACTGCCTCCCTAAATAAGAATTCTCCCCGTCCCCTATGTATTTCATACCATTCCCACATTTCTATGTTACAGAAAACAAGAGAGTGAAAATCATTTACACTGAGATTTTTAAAATTTGCTTTGTTTGAATTCTCTTGGTATTCTTTCTTCCTCCTTCTCTTTAGGCACCTAAACTGTATTTCTAAATGTCCAGCTGAAGTTTTGAGTTACTCCGTTGCTAGAAATATGAAGCCTAAAGGAAAATTTGACGGGTGGATTCTTATTGGAGGGGCAATGCCATTATTTTTATTGGGGAAAAATTATTTGAGAAATTGTCGCAGATTTCTCAAGCAGAGCATCTGATGCTCTAATCTAGATGAAAGTTTGAACATCTGAATGTAAAGGTGGTGCACACTGAGCATCTAGAGACACGTTTTGGGATCTGGTCCATTTCTATAGCTTCCTCCAGTCCAATCCTCAGGTCAATGTCATATTTTGTAGTATGAACAGTGCTTTACACTATTATATTCCCCATATGAACTTCACTTCAGAAATAAGATAAGGAGAGAGTTCCACACACACCAAACAAGCACATAATATATATTGACACAATAATGTATTGTTAATGAAAAACTAATTACAGTTGGTTCCCAAGTTCGCATGTTTGACATCTGTGTGGATTTGATTATTCTTGGGTTTGCATCACCCCACTGAATCATCTGCCTCCACTTCCAAAGCCTGAGTAGTACGTCAGTAAAGCCCAGTCTTCTCAATCTCTTTTCCACATATATATTACGGTCTTTCTTCTTCAGATGACTTCTGGTTTCAGCACTTCTGAAAACACAACTGTAAGAGCTAATTCTTCACTGTCTACTTGGCCCAGTGACATCAACTTTGCTCTGAAGAAATCCACCACTTCCTCATCTCAGGCTCTGTCCAAACTATTGCAATAAATGTTAAGATCTCTCACTACAGAAAATCTTGCTTACTACTTGGATGATGTTTTCAAAACCATATGGATGTCTCCAGATTGCAAAAAGAATAAAACGGATGAAGGGAGTTCAGAGTAGGCAATTTGCCTAATAAATATGCAGATTTTATAATTCTATAGAGGATTAGCAAATGGTAGACCTGTTGGGTGTTTTTACTCACTACTGATTCCGAAGATATGGATGAGCATGCCTTCTTTTCCCCCCAAAAATCTTACTGTTGTAGCATAAGGTCATATGCTATCCTGTCCATCCAGTGAAGAGACAGAGACATGTCTTGTAATCCAAACTAGACCAACACATATCACTTTTGAATAGTAGTATTTATTTATTTATTTGCAACTATCTATACAAGAATGTATAGATAGTTGCAAATAAATAAATAAATATTTATACAGGAATGAGGAGCCCCGGTGGCGAAGTGTATTAAAGCACTGAGCTGCTGAATTTGCAGACCGAAAGGTCGCAAGTTCAAATCCCGGGAGCGGAATGAGCGCCCGCTGTTAGCCCCATCTCCTGCTAACCTAGCAGTTCAAAAACATGGAAATGTGAGTAGAGCAATAGGTACCACTCTGGCGGGAAGGTAACGGCGCTCCATGCAGTCATGCCGGCCACATGACCTTGGAGGTGTCTATGGACAACGCCGGCTCTTCGGCTTAGAAATGGAGATGAGCACCAACCCCCAGAGTCAGACATGACTGGACTTAACGTCAGGGGAAACCTTTACCTTTATACAGGAATGAAAAATATCTAGGCTACAGATAGGAATAAAATGTTTTGTTTGTGTTGGGAATTGCCTCAGGATATTCCATAAAAAGAACATCATGATCTTTCTTTGAAAAAAATCAATAACTTTAGCAACCACTAAAGTTGGTTTAAGCAACCAATTGGAACATATCCTTTGTTTTATCATTCACATACAGGACCTTATCCGATTTAGTTCCCTAATGTGGGCGACAGTGGAGGATTCGCTGGGCATCACAGTGAATCCATGGGGCAGCGGGGGAATCCATTGCCTCATGCCCCGCATCACCCACAGTGTCGCTTTTCCCATCACATGGGGGAAAGTGTTGCTGCCCAGCTTCCATTCCTGTTTCTGGCAATGAGAATATGGGAAGCCTCCTGTGTTCTCCTTGCTCTGTTGTAGGACGCTGAGAGCACAGTTCCTGGACAGAGCCGCACCGGAAATAATGGTGAGTCGTGTGAAGGGATCCGGTGCGCTCTGTCCAGGAATTGTGCTCTCAGTGTCCTACGGCGAGTCTGAAAGCCTGTGTGATAAAGTCAAGAGTGAACCATAGGGCCATTTGACTCCCTCCCTGGATTGGGCATTTGAGGTCATATGATTCTTCTATGGTCATGCTTCAGTACAATTCCCTAGAACAGTGGTTCTCAACCTGTGGGCCCCCAGGTGTTTTAGCCTACAACTCCCAGAAATCCCAGCCAGTTTACCAGCTGTTAGGATTTCTAGGTGTTGAAAAGCCAAAACATCTGGGGACCCAGAGGTTGAGAACCACTGCTCTAGAAGGATGAGGCTTCAGACTTCTATTCATGTGAGCAGAGACAGCCAGTTAGCAACCATTTCCAGCTCCCCAGGCTTATGCATTATATGGTCATCGGAAAATATGATATTCTTCTCTTGTTTAGAAAGGCAGCTGTGTGATTAATAAGCATACATTACAGTAGACCACAGCTATTTACCTTCATCTGAGGACAAAGTAGTGGAGTCTCTTCTGCTAAATAGCAGTTTGTAAGTACATTTTTGAAGGTTACATTTTTGAAACTATTATTGATTTAATTTAGTTTCAAAAATGTAACCTTCAAAAAATGTACTATTATTGATTTAATTAGGAGCCTCCAGTGGCCTAGGGGATAAAAGCTTTGTGACTTGAAGGTTGGGTTGCTGACCTGAAGGCTGCCAGGTTCAAATCCCACCCGGGGAGAGCGCGGATGAGCTCCCTCTATCAGCTCCAGCTCCATGCGGGGACATGAGAGAAGCCTCCCACAAGGATGGTAAAACATCAAAACATCCAGGCGTCCCCTGGGCAACGTCCTTGTAGATGGCCAATTCTCTCACTCCAGAAGTAACTCTGGTTGCTCCTGACATGAAAAAAAAATTGATTTAATTTTCTGATGATTTTTGTTGTCCTGTGCCTTCAAGTTGCTTCTGACTTACAGCAACCCTAAATTGACCCTATCATTTTTGTGTGTGTGGATGAGAGTGTATGACTCACACAAGGTCATCCAGTGGGTTTGCATGGCCAAATGGGGAATCAAAGCATGGTCACCAGAATGACAGGACAGTTCTACCCAGCCCAACAAAGTATCCAAAACCCTGGTTTTTGTCCTCTTTGTGGCCTGAAAGTAATGCCCTGGGCCACCTCAGCAGCAGCAGGGCATCTCCACTGTTGAATCGCACTGAACCTGGTTCAATGCTCTAAGCAGGGGTCCAACTGCCAATCCCTTCTTACCCCGAAGGGGATTCAGGATGGACCACAGAACATACATGTGCGGCAAAAATTCAATGCCATTTATATACTGACAAGACAGACAATTGTCCATAGATAGAGATGTATAGACTTTCCCCATCTTCGGCATCTTGGAGGCTTGTGCTTGGTTCTGGCCACGGGGGTACTGTCGCTCCATCTTCCTGCCAAAGAGCTATGTTTGTAAACTTCCTCTTTGATCGGATTGCCGGCATTTTTCTGGCATTTCCTTATGGGTCCCTTAAAATACCTCCCGGCTTTAAAGTGGTACCTTTTATCTACTCACATTTTGCTTTCGAACCATCAGGGTGGTGGAAGCTGGGCTAAAGGCCAGGAGTTCATCATGACCCATGATTCAAACTGTCAGCCTTTTGATTGAAGAGATTTACTGCAGCTGGTGGTTTAACCTGCTGTGCTAAAGCCCGGCCCCAGATTTCTCTGGGTTAATCCGGATCAGTCTATGTGCATTTCATTGTCACTCATGGTCTGATCTGTCTCCACACCAACCCAAATGGTCAGTGCAGATGGGGTCATAATCCAATGCTCAAAATACTGTATCATGCTGAAATGATGATGATGATGATGATGATGATGATGATAATAATAATAATAATAATAATAATAATAATAATAATAATATTAAATCCGCACAGACAGACTACAAACAGAGGCACAACTATGTGGCACAAATGATTCATTGGAACTTATGCCTCAAGTACCACCTCCCAGCAGTAAAGAACTGGTGGGATCACAAACCTGCAAAAGTATTGGAAAATGAGCACGGAAAGATACTGTGGGACTTCCAAATCCAGACTGACAAAGTTCTGGAACACAATACACCAGACATCACAGTTGTGGAAAAGAAAAAGGTTTGGATCATTGATGTTGCCATCCCAGGTGACAGTCGCATTGACGAAAAACAACAGGAAAAACTCAGCCGCTATCAGGACCTCAAGATTAAACTTCAAAGACTCTGGCAGAAACCAGTGCAGGTGGTCCCGGTGGTGATGGGCACATTGGGTGCCATGCCAAAATATTTCAGCCGGCATTTGGAAACAATAGACATTGACAAAATTACAATCTGCCAACTGCAAAAGGCCACCCTGCTGGGATCTGTCCGCATCATCCAAAAATACATCACACAGTCTTAGACACTTGGGAAGTGTTCGACTTGTGATTTTGTGAAATGAAATCCAGCATATCTATCTTGTTTGCTGTGTCATACAATAATAATAATATTTATTTACACCCCGCTTTATCTCTCCTGAAGGAGATCAAAGCTGCTTAACATAAAAGCATTAGCATTCAAATGAAAATATACAAATATTCGAACATTGAAACAGGACTGAATATAAACAGTATTAAAAAATTCCCGGTTAAAAACCATTAAAACCTATTCATAGTTAAAAACCACAGCACCCCCTGAATTGATCTTAAAAACCTTCTTTAAAAGCCTGTCTGAATAAAAAGACACCATTATGCTTATAGAAAATGCTCAACAAGTGTTTTATCATGCTTATGTTTTAGTGTGTTCAGCTTTCATAAAAAATGTTTTTCTCATACCGCTGCAGTAAAGACTGTTTAGGAAAGACCACACTAATGTTTTCAATATTTTATTTTCAGGCCATGTTGTTATTTCAGTCATGATTCTTGTTTTACTGCACAGTGGAAGAAATGCTGCAGGATATGGTTCCCAGATTGTTCACAGTTAAAGTGGTTTTCAGAATTTTAAAAATACCCAAGCAAAACATAAAGGAAACAAAATACACACCCAAACCTTGGTAGAGCCACTATAACAGCTGTAGCATTGGATGGAGACTTGGAAGATCCAGATTCTCTTCCAGCACAGAACCATGACTCTATTGACCTATAATCATCATCATCATCATTTCTTGTATGTTTACACATTTAAAATATCAAGGGAGGGATTGATTTAAAATCCACTTTGAAAACCACTTGTAGAGAATTTAACATGAATACAATCTACCTTTGATATTCACAAATTCTTCAGGTACGAATTCCAACTTTTGCTATATTTCATTAAGGGAAAAAGGTAAAGGTTTCCCCCTGACATGAAATCTAGTTGTGTCCGACTCTGGGGGTTGGTGCTCATCTCCATTTCTAAGCTGAAAAGCCAGTGTTGTCTGTAGACACCTCTGAGGTCATGTGGCTGGCATGACTGCATGGAGTGCTGTTACCTTCCCACCGGAGTGGTACCTATTGATCTACTCACATTTTGCATGTTTTTGAACTGCTAAGTTGGCAGAAGCTAAGGCTAACAGCAGGCGCTCATTCTGTTTCCTGGATCCAAACCGCCAACCTTCGGCAGCAAGTTCAGCAGCTCATGGTTTAACCCGATGCGTCTTGATACTTATATTTCATTAAACAGCTTGAAAATAAGTTTTTCAAAAAGCCAAAAAGTGAATCTTGATTTTGCCATTTTATATAAAAAAATCATTTTAATACAACATTGTGTATAATGGGATTTCAGCACTCACAGATTTTGGTATCTATAGAGCAATCCTAGAACCAAACCCATGAGAATACTGAAGGCCCACTGTACTTCCTTGATACAATTTCACAGCAGAAACATGCATGGTAGAAATATGTGATTTTTTTCCCTATGCTTGCAAAACATGGCCTGTAGGGATGAAGAAGCATGATTCTGTGTTCCTGCTTGACCTGGGCTTGTGCTGTACATAGTTAGCCTTCTTATTGGCCTGGCTGTAAATGTTTACAGAAATAGATACAACTGATTTTAATTCTTGCATGGAAGAATTATACCTTTTTTGAATATGTATTTAAATTTAAATCATATTTAAAATAACAAACAAACGCGGGGGACCTGATCAATGCAGTCGAAGTGGTCGGATTCTTAGGGGAAAGTGACCATGTGCTCCTGCAATTTGCGATACAAAGGAAGGCTGAAACTAAGACAAGTCAAACCTGCATTCTGGACTTTAGGAAAGCTGACTTCCAAAAAATGAAGGAAATACTGAGCGGCATTCCATGGATGCCAATACTAAAAGACAAGGGAGTTAAGGATGGATGGGAGTTTTTCAAAAGTGAAATACTCAAGGCGCAAATGCAAACAGTGCCAACAAAGAATAAAAATAAGACAAGTGCGAAGAAGCCAGAATGGATGTCCAAAGAACTTCTAACTGGGCTAAGACTCAAAAGAGACATGCGGGGCGTGGAGTGATGGATTTCCCCACAAGGCATGGCGGTTCTGGTGGCCTTGTTAAGAGGTCAATAATCCTATAAAGAAAGTGACGATTTCTGTATCTCTTTTCTAAAATGTTTGACACCACAAGTGTTTGGGATTTTGGAATATCTGTATCTGAAATACATATTTTGAAGATGGGATCCAGATTTGAGCAGGTTCATTTATGTCAGAGGGAAGGAAAGCCTTAGATACATAATAACCTGATGATTACACTATTTTTAATAACTTTGTCCATGAAGCAAATTTTGTGTACACTGAACCAAATATGTGACTATCTCAGCCACCCATATGGACAATTTTGGATTTTGGAATGTTTTATATTCTGGAATTCCACTATGGCTCTATGCAGACACTATTAACTTCATCACACACAATAAAATCAGTGTTTCTACACTTTTAAGAAATGGCAAATGTGCTCTTCACGCAACGCAAGCTTCAAATGTGGGGGTTAGATATTTTGCTGTTTCTAAAGTGTTGGTTTTTCCAACGATTGCTGAGTCAATGGGCAAGTGATGTATTTTTAAATTCCCCACTTAGAGATGGGCCAAATGGCCAATTTCCCAGTGTGATGTTAATCACTGTTGCCCACTTTTATTGCCTGCTTGTAATTAAAACGATAACGAGATGTGTGGGAGGAGCCGAAATGCCCATTTCCCCAGATCTCCAGTACAGAGGTTTGGGGAAAGGGTTAATTTAATACCACTTCCTATGACTGCTAATACAAAAGCACGGGGAAAGATGAGGGTGAAAACAACTTCTTACGATCTGGAGTGATTTTTTTTTAAAAAAAGAGTTAAATAATTAAACCATGGAGGGACAATGAGAGGAAACCTCAGTACAAATGACCCCAGGGAAAGTGCTTCCTTAAGAAAGGTGCTTCTGTTTCAGTGGAAGGGTTTTGAGTGCAAACAACCCCAGGGCCACCTTACAAAAGGTTCTTCTGGGTTGCTGTAAGTTTTCCAGGTTGTATGGCCATGTTCCAGAAGCATTCCCTCCTGACATTTCACCCACATCGATGGCAGTCATCCTCAGAGGTTGTGAGGTCTGCTGGAAATTAGGCAAGTGGGGTTTATATGTCTTTGGAATGGCCAGGGTGGGAAAAATAACTCTTGTCTGCCTGAGGCAAGTGTGAATGGTGCAATTGCCTCTAACAGACAAGAGTTCTTTCTCCCACCTTGGACATGCCGCAGATATATAAACCCCACTTGCCTAATGCCCAACAGACCCCACAACCTCTCAGGATGCCTGCCATAGATGTGGCTGAAACTTCAGGAGAGAATGTTTCTAGAACATGGCCATACTGCCTGGAAAACTCACAGCAACCTAGTGATTTCGGCCATGAAAGCCTTTGACAACACAAAGGTATTTCTATTTTAGTAGAAGAGGCTTGAGTGCAAATGAGCCCAGTGCCACCTTAAGAAAGTTGTTTCTGTTACAGTCTAAGGCAGTGATTCCCAAAATGGGCGCTACCGCCCCCTGGTGGGTGCTGCAGCGATCCAGGGGGGTGGTGATGGCACCTATTAGGACACAGGGGCGGGGCCAAAGGAGAGACGGGGCCTCCTCCCAATTGCCGGAGACAGGGCTGAGCCCCTGAGGCACCTGTTTGGACGCAGGGGGCGGAGCTAGAGGAGTGGGCGTGGCTTCTACCCAAGAGCCTGAGGCAGGGCTGAGAATCTATACCTCTCCTGAGGTGCTTGTTGGGACATAGAGGGCGAAGTTAGGGAAGGGGGCGGGGCCTCCCTCCAAGAGCCCGAGACAGGGCTGAGCCTCTATACCTCTCTTGAGAGGCCTTTTAGGACTAAAAGGCCTCTGTATACTTCCCCTGAGATGCTTGTTAGAACACGGGGGCGGGGTATAGAGGTTCAGACCCATCAGGCACTTGGGAAGAGGCCCCACCCCCTCCTCTAGCCCCACCCCCTGTGTCCTGGCAGGCGCCGCAGGACAGGGATAGAAGCTCAGCCCTGCCTCAGAGCTCATAACTCCACCCATCCCAGTCCTGGCCGCCCATTTGTGGCCCCGCCCACCTCCCCTCCCAGCCCTGCATCTTGGACTAGGGGAGAGGCTCAGCCCCGCCCTCTTGAGCAGGAGCCACGCCCACCCCTCTAAGCCATGCCCCCCTTTCCAGGGGGCACTGAGTAATATTTTTTTCTGGAAAGGGGGCGGCAGGCCAAATAAGTTTGGGAACCACTGGTCTAGGGGGTTTGAAGGCAGGGCTACCTTAAAGGATGCCTGTTTTATAAAGTGTGCTGGTATCTTTGAAATGGAAGAAGTCATCACCTGCCCATGTGATCGAAATTAAATGAATGGTTGAGTTGGAAGCTGGAGGAGGTGATCTTAATGTGATGGGAGTGATACATTCTTTGTTTTCTTTAAAGACAGAACCCCATGAAACTCCACCCCTTCACCCTGTTTCTCTCGGTTTCTCCAGCCCAATGTGATGGAATCCTATAATGCAGTTTGAAGTTAGCTTGAGAGCAAGGTCCCACAATATATACCACCCCCAATGAAAGCTGCAGTATGTATCAAGCCAGAAACAGTATGGTTAAAAAAAAACCTCACTAGAAAGTTTGGAACAAGCCAGATAATACACTGCAGCTGATCAGGGTATATCCCATGCAGGGCTTGAAACTAGGACTGAAAAATACGATGTGCTTGCCAGGACACCCCTAGTGCTGAAGTACTTTAAAAACACTGAAAGACAGTTGGCCAGAAGGTAAAGAATTACTCCCCTGGGAGAGGAAATCACATCATTCCCATGGATGCTCTCACTTTCCAACCCTTTGTGCTTATTTCCTTTTCCCTGCCATGGTTGAGCGTTGATCTTGAATGGGCAAAGATTTGTGCATCTCATTGGACTGGTTAAGAAAACCCTTGCATTTGCTGGTGGTTAACTAGCTGTGGATATTGTAGTTCATGGATACGGTTCCAATTCATAATCAGCGGATACTATGGTCACTATTCCAGCCTTGAACTGATTCCTGGGTGTTTGCTTTCATTAGACAGCAAAAGTAATTTGATAGTATCTGTGTAGACCCACCCACAGATAAGGGATGCGCAGCCTATGTAATGAAATGAAAAGTTAGACAAAAATTAAGATATGTAAAACAGAGGCAACTAAGATATCCAACATTCCAATATTATGCTCGTCAAGATAGAATTCTCTCACACAGTTCTATTCGTGGTTCTTGCACACAATCACATACATTCCCTTGATTTTCAAAACATAAATGGTTGCTTTCCCATCAACATTTCCCAGGCTCACAGTCTCCTGAGATTAAATAAATCCGCATTCCAAACTCGGCAGCTGCAGTGATGTATCTCCACCAGAGTGTTATAACCAGAGAGGGCAGGAAGTGGAGCCTACATTTCAGCTTCCCATGCTGCCGTGTGATGGGAATTACTTATGTACGGTTTCCAGCTTGGTTGGGAGCCCACCAAAAGAGCTGAAAGAGATAAGCAGAGGTGTGTGAATGTTCACGTTTCCACAGCCCTGAGCTCCACTCACATGCGCATATGCTGCATCTGAAATTAGAAAGCAGTCGTTATCTGTGAAGAAACTATTAGGAATACTGTGCTTAAGCAGCAAAAATTAGCCCCGTTTTCCTTGCTTGCTTTGCATCAATTAGCCCTTCCCCTTCTTCGTTTCCAACTGGATTGCTAATCACAGAACCTTTAAATGTTGTTCCTTCAAAAATGTCAGGGGAAAGAAAAGCATTAACTACTTCTGTTTCCCCTTGTGAATATCAACATTTAATTCTGGATTATCTCATAGTATAATACATGGACTTGGCAAATGAGTTATAATAAAGATATTTTTTGGTATTTGATGCTCAGCTCCTCAAAAAAAAAAAGGGAATCTTGGAGGGCTGCACTACTGAGTTGGAGGCAAGAAAAAAAAGGAAGATTAATGAAATCCATCTTGGTTCCCATGATGGAAAATGAGCCCTTATTGATTGATTAGTTGTAACCATACAGATAAATAATAATACTTTATTTTTTCTATCCCGCCACTATCTCCCCGAAGGGACTCGGGACGGCTAACATGGGGCCAAGCCCAAAGGAAACAGAACATAACAAGTTAAAACAAGCATCAGTAATCAAAAACAGTATCATCACAGCAGTCAAATAGAATAAACAATTAAATAATTCAATTACAAATTAAAACACAGAATATAGTATAATACCATCATTACTAAATAAGAATGAGGTAATAAAACTCCGGTGGCTCAGTGTGTTGAGCTGAGCTGCTGAACTTGCAGACTGAAAGGTCCCAGGTTTAAATCCGGGGAGCGGAGTGAGCGCCCACTGTTAGCTCCAGCTTCTGCCAACCTAGCAGTTCGAAAACATGAAAATGTGAATAGATCAATAGGTACTGCTCTGGCGGGAAGGTAACGGCGTTCCATGCAGTCATGCCGGCCACATGACCTTGGAGGTGTCTATGGACAACGCCGGCTCTTCGGCTTAGAAATGGAGATGAGCACCAACCCCCAGAGTCGGACACGACTGGATTTAACGTCAGGGGAAACCTTTACCTTTACTTAATAAAATTCATTAATAATAATAATAATAATAATAATAATACCCCGCTTTATCTCTCCTGAAGGAGACTCAAAGTGACTTACAATTAAATGCATGACCACATAATTTAAAATATACAAATATGCAATCATTAAAACAGAATTAAACATAACAGTATTAAAACTCACAATTAAAATCACAATAAAAAAATTAAGAGGATGTCTGTGGCACGGATGAACGTGGAAGTAGGGTAATCAGGCATATCTCCTATTAAGCACTACAATTCTGATATTGTTTTCTTATTTCCAGTTCCCATTTCCTTATTTGCATAGAACTGAAATATAGCACATCCCTTCATCTGAATAAGGATGTTAAATCCCTAAACTCCTTAAGATAGCTATTATCGCATATTGCCAAGACTAGGAATAACTTCCCTGCAAGACAAAACTAATTCAAAACAATTTTGTCCTTGTGAAGGGCTTCTTGAAATTGGGTAGACATTCTTCATTTTAAAATATAACTTAATACGGAGAATGTGAGATGAAGGCTACCCCAGTGAAGTGGAGGTGCTCCTTAGCTGTCTAGACCAGGGGTCCCCAAATTAAGGTCTGTAGGCTGGATGCAGCCCTCCCTTGCCCTCAACTCTAGACTTAGGGGCGCCCAAACCACTCCATTACATTTACTAAGTTCCACGGAGGGCTAGATTTAAAATTCGGGAAGCCACTGTTCTCATCACATTAGTTTGGCTTCAAGTGTAAGATAGAGCATTCTTTGTGTATTTTAAGCAGGGGGGGGGGCAGCATTCTTGTCAAACGTTTTAGAGGGTTGTTGGTAAGTGGATTTTTGGTAATGATCTGGATGTTTGGCCAATTCTCTAATGTGATATATTTGTTGTTCCCAGGTTTAAAATGAAATGTTTCCCCAATTTGTGGGTGGGGAAATTGTGGGAGGAGCCAAAGCACCCTTGTTCTAGAAAGCATCACCAATTTTTACTTTGCCAGAACAATTTTTTTTAAAAAAATAGCCTTTCCGGGTCCTCCCTCCCCTCCCCTCCCCTCCCCTCCGGTCCGTGATATGTTTGTGCCTTGTGTTGCATGGGAAAGTCGGGAGAGAAAGATTATTATTATTATTATTATTATTACATCATCATCATCATCATCATCATCATCATCATCATTATGATGCCATATCTTCATGCTGCACAGTGCTGGGAGTTATAGTTCCCCAAAGTCCATACCCTTCTCTTGGTGCGTTTACACTATGGAATGAATGCTCTTGGACCCCACTTTAAATGCCATAGCTCCATATTATGTGGTCCTGTGAGTTATGGTTTACCAAGGTTCATACTTTTCTCTGAATGCATCTGCACTAGAGAATAAATGCAGTCAGGATCCACTATTATTATTATTATTATTATTATTATTATTATTATTATTGTATGACACAGCAAACAAGATAGACATGCTGGATTTTGTATCACATAATCACAAGTCGAACACTTCCCAAGTGTCTAAGACTGTGTGATGTTTTTTCGGATGATGCGCGCAGATCCCAGTAGAGTGGCCTTTATTATTATTATTATTATTATTATTATTATTATTATTATTATTATTATTTTATGACACAGCAAACAAGATAGATATGCTGGATTTCATATCACAAAATCACAAGCCGAACACTTCCCAAGTATTATTATTATTATTATTATTATTATTATTATTATTATTATTATTATTAAAACAGATCAGCCAGGACAGAGAACAAGCACTCCAGTTTGAAGGCAAATTACAGAGATCTATTTCAGTTTGGCCAAAAGGGATGCAAGTACCAGCCAACGCTCAAATTGTACAAGCATAACTCCACAGAAATATACAAGACATCTTATAGAGTTCTGACAGCAATTCCGACTCACCACATCTCTACACTACCGGCTTGGATCCATGCAGGGATTGGTCAGAGATTTCCTTGATGTCACTGACAGAAGGAAGGAATCTCCATGGCGGGAAGAAGAATAGCTGATTATTGGAAGGTTTAAAGGTCTAGTCCATTGCAGAGACATCCCTTGGCAGTGTGAAACTTTTGGAAAATGGCATTTATAACCTTTTTGAAAACACCTTTTGGAGATCATAACTTTTTCAAAAAGCATGACCTTTCAGAAAAGAGCCAAAACCCCTTTAGAATAGTATCTTCTCTTGTGGGATAAAACCAGATATAATTATGCAAGGCAATGGTTTCAGTTGTTAGACTGAATAATCTGTTATCTCTGATCTGTTAGGAAAGTGTTAGAAGTGTTTTTCAGTTTATATATATATAAAGGTAAAGGTTTCCCCTGACATTAAGTCCAGTCGTGACCGACTCTGGGGGTTGGTGCTCATCTCCATTTCTAAGCCGAAGAGCCTGTGTTGTACATAGACACCTCCAAGGTCATGTGGCCGGCATGACTGCATGGAGTGCTGTTACCTTCCCGCCAGAGCGGTACCTATTGATCTACTCACATTGGCATGTTTTCGAACTGCTAGGTTGGCAGGAGCTGGGGCTAACAGCGGGTGCTCATTCCGCTCCCGGGATTTGAACCTGGGACCTTTTGGTCTGCAAGTTCAGCAGCTCAGCGCTTTAACACACTGTGCCACCAGGGGCCCCATATATATATATATACACACACACACACACACACACATACTATCCCAGAAAACAGCTTGTTTTATATCATGCACTCAAGAGACAAAAATGAAGTAGATTTGGATAAAAATAACATATTTGGTTTACTCACAACCTTCATGTGTTCAGCATACACAGGTACAAAACCTATCAGTCCAGTTCCAGACATGTTTGAGGTAATTCTCTGTGCCATCCAGCCAGGGCATCTCACTAATAACAAAATAGCTGTCAACAGGTCACATAGTCAAAAGGAAAGAGAGATGAGAGCATGTGGTCTGTAGCCCCTTTTGTAACTTCTTAGGAACCATAGACTAAAGGAAGCTGTATACCAGAACATACATACAGGAAACAGTAAGCATAAGCAACAGGATCATAGATAAACATTACTAGAGAAGGCTTGAAGAAGGTTATCATTTCCAACAGAAAGCAAGGGGGATGATAACATAAGTATGCAGATGATTTCTTGATTGACTTAAGTGTCAAGTTCTCTGGAGATAAAAGTGCAAGACCTTGGAGAACAAAAGGTGACAATCCTTAATAACCAGAGGCTGGGCTGCCTATTCAGAATACTAATGTATTCATATCTCTTTTAGCCTTCTATTCCATTGGGAATGGCCAGCTTCCAGTCTTAGTCAAACAGTTAAACATCGTAAGCTCATCTGGGTGACAAAAGGGGCATCCGTCTCATACAATGCACAAAGGGATATGATATTATCTGGCTTGGGAGATTGCTGGAGGGACCTTTCTTAATTTCCTAGGAGCCTATGTAAATAGGGGGCACTGGGGAGGCAGATGCCATCAGTAGACATTTGATACAAGTTTATACATTTAGAAATTGACTAGCTGTGCCCGGCCACGCGTTGCTGTGGCGAAGAATGGTGGTATGGGAAATAAAGTATTGAGGAATTGGTGGTAGTTAAGGTAAAGGGTAAACGTTTTCCTCGGACATTAAGTCCAGTCATGTCTGATTCTGGGGGTTGGTGCTCATCTCTATTTCTAAGCCGAAGAGCCGTTGTTGTCCGTAGACTCCTCCAAGGTCATGTGGGATGACTGCATGGAGCGGCGTTACCTTCCCACCGGAGCAGTACCTATTGATGCACTCACATTTACATGTTTTTGAACTTCTGGGTTGGCAGAAGCTGGGGCTAACAGTGGGGGCTCTGTCAGTTCCCCCAATTCAAACCTGCGGCCTTTCGGTCCAGAAGTTCAGCAGCTCAGCGCTTTAACATGCTGTGCCATCAGGGGACATTATTTCCTAAAGGTTGTGAATATGCAATATTTCTGATTGTTTTGTTTTTTTTGTCTGTTGGAGGCAAGTATGAATGCTGCAATTAGGAAAAATGATTAGGATGTAATGGCCTTGCAGATTTAAAGCCTAGCTGTTTCCTCCCTGAGTGATTTGTTTGTTGGGAGGTGTTAGCTGGCCCTGATTGTTTCCTGTCTGGAATTACCTTGTTTTCAGAGTGGTGTTGTTTGCGATATTTTATATGCTTCTACTGTCTGTGGCCCTGAGAAAACAGAGGATTGGCCAGACTTTGATGATGGGAATCCTTTGTTGGGAGGTGTTAGCTGGCCCTGATTGTTTTCTGTGTGGAATTCCCCTATTTTCAGATTGTTGTTCTTTATTTAGTGTTCTGATTTTAGA
Organism: Anolis carolinensis; assembly: GCF_035594765.1. Taxonomy (NCBI): domain Eukaryota; kingdom Metazoa; phylum Chordata; class Lepidosauria; order Squamata; family Anolidae; genus Anolis; species Anolis carolinensis. Next base: position 132,932,735 of record NC_085844.1, read on the forward strand.
GATTGTATTGTTCTGTTTTATTATACCACATTAATTTTTTTATATTCTGAGTTTAGTGTTTTTGAATACTTGGAGCCAGATTGTATTCATTTTCACGGTTGACCGCAACACAATAATAATAATAATAATAATAGTAAGGATAGTAATGATAGTAATAATAAGGACTTTGGTAATACATAGTGCTTCACTGCCTTCTCAGCTTCCTTTCTGGAAGAATCCTTTCTTGGGAGGTGTTAGCTGGCCCTGATTGTTTCCTTTGTGGAATTTCCAATTTCCTTGCTTTATTTACTTTCTTTATTTCTTTATTACTGTCCTGGTTTTAGAGATTATATTGTTCTGCATTATTCTATCCTAGAAATTATTTCATATCAAAGTAGAATCTCACTTATCCAACATTCGCTTATACAATGTTCTGGATTATCCAACACAGTCTGCCTTTTCATAATCAATGTTTTTGTAGTCAGTGTTTCAAATTCATTGTGATATTTTACTGGTAAATTTGTAAATACAGTACAGTAGAGTCTCACTTATCCAACATAAGTGGGCTGGCAAAATGTTGGATAACCGAATATGTTGGATAATAAGGAGGCGTTAAGGAAAAGCCTATTAAATATCAAATTAGGTTATGATTTTACAAATGAAACACCAAAACATCATGTTAGACAACAAATTTGGCAGAAAAAGTAGTTCAATACGCAGTAATGCTATGTAGTAATTACTGTATTTATGAATTTAGCACCAAAATATCACGATATATTGAAAACATTGACTACAAAAATGCGTTGGATAATCCAGAATGTTGGATAAGCGAGTGTTGGATAAGTGAGACTCTACTGTAATTACTACATAGCATTACTGCGCATGGAACTACCTTTTCTGTCAAATTTGTTGTATAATATGATGTTTTGGTGCTTAATTTGTATAACGATTACCTAATTTGATGTTTAATCAGCTTTTCCTGAATCCCTTCTTATTATCCAATATATTTACTTATCCTGCCGGCCTGTTTATGTTGGATAAGTGAGAGTCTACTGTATATTTCTAATCTTATATTATCTGCTCAGAACTGGATTATATGAGGCCCTTTCTTCACAGTTGTATAAAATGCACACTGAAGTGGATTATATGGCAGTGTGGAGTCAAGATAATCCAGTGCAAAGCAGATAATATAAGATTATAAATGGGTTATATAGCTGTGTGGAAGGACCTTGGGTCTACACTGCCATATAATCCAGTGCAAATCAGATAATCTGTGGGAGAAGTCTAAGTGAGGCCTAAATTTGCCTGTCCCCTAACTGAAACCTGGCTGTCCCTTGGTTGCTAGGCAACGAAGTGGGCAGAGATTAGCCCTCTAAACTGGCAGCAATTGGATAAAAACAATTATTCCTCTCCCTCTAATTAGGACTTTATTTTTCTTTTCTTTTTGTTGTATCAACCTTGAGGCGTGGATGATGGGTTGTGTTGTCAAATTTCGAGGTTGGGGGGCCTGTAGTTTTGTTGTTTTGTCCACTGCCCTGATGCCATCACTCTTTTATATATATAGATACAGTACACAATCAGTACAAGTTACACAAGAAATATTTTTACACATTTATTAAAGGGTTTAGCTTTGATATAGTTTGAGTTTGTCTATTTCAATTTGTTTAATTTTCTTAACATTGATTTAAGATATCAGTTGTAGATATCAGGCCTTGTTGCTTGGTTTGGTATTGTGATATGACCTAAGGGCTAATCCATAAAATTTATGTAGATATAAGTTACAGGATGATATAAAATATTTCAATAATTAAAAACACAAAGAGACACTGCACCATTCCCTTGTTAATTTAAAGGGGAAAAAATGAAAAATAAATTTAATCACTAATCCTAACTTGAACAGTCCCAGTCAATTTAAGCAATTTAAGTGGGGCTTGGGACACAAAAAGTTGATATTTGTTTATTGTTGCATGTGAAGGATTTAGCCTTGCTGTTACAGTGGGCAACAGTTGCCTCAAATCTGCTTCCTTGCCACAGTGGCTGGCTGGAAACAAGCAAGTTTTTTTTGTTTACATTCTCTTTTATTATGGGCTATTATTTTTAATAAATTATTTGTTACTTATACACATTTTCCTATTTTAAAACTTGTAACAAAAATGGGGGCGGCGGCTCGGGGGGCTGGAACACTTTAATAGCAGGTCAATGACAAAATTGCTTTGAGATAAGAGCATTTTGAGTTAAGGGCTCAGTTACGGAATGAATTGAACTCTTCCATCAAGGTATCTGAACTGGTATGTTCATATTGGTTAAAATTGTTCTTTGTTTTAAATATTGTATTGTTCTTTCATGGGTTTTTGGACTACAAATAAATATGTGCAGTGTGCCTAGGAATTTGTTCATGTTGTTTTCAAATTATAATCTAGCCACCAACAGTTTGAGGGACTGTGAACCAGCCCTTGGCTTAAAAAGTTTGAGGATCCCTTCTCTAGACAATGATCTTGGGAAGATTTACATTAGCGTAAAGATCAACACTTAGGGTCCTTTTACACTGCTATGTAAAATCCAGATAATCTGCTTTGAATTGGATTATGTGGCAGAATAAAAGGCAAAGGTAGGTAAAGGTTTTCCCCTGACGTTAAGTCTAGTCGTGTCTGACTCTGCGGGTTGGTGCTCATTTCCATTTCTAAGCTGAAGAGCTGGTGTTGTCCGTAGACACCTCCAAGGTCATGTGGCCGGCATGACTGCATGGAGCACTGGTACCTTCCCACTGGAGTGGTACCTATTGATCTACTCACATTTGCATGTTTTCAAACAGCTAGGTTGGCAGAAGCCGGGCCTAACAGCGGGAGCTCACTCTGCTCTCCGGATTTGAACCATCAACCTTTTGGTCAGCAAGTTCAGCAGCTCAGTGGTTTAACCCGCTGCAGCACTGCAGAGTAGACAGACATAACCCAGTTCAAAGCAGATAATGTGGATTATCTGATTTGATAACCTAGATTATATGGCAGTGTGGAAAGGCCTTAGATTTAGAAAGCATCCTTTAATCCAAATCTCAGGTCATCGGAAACTGGAGGATTTTCTGTAGAAGAAAGATAACTGGACAGTGTGGTTTTTCCTATTTGTTAACAGGATGAAGACCATTCACACTAACGGACAATCTTTAAACTATACACGATCTGTTGTTAACACAGAGTGCCATAAAACTAACCATCAAGATCATGGCAGATCTTAATTGTCTATGCATTGTTACCACTTTGATTTCATGTTTTGATTTCATGTTTGTGTTTAATATTTGATTTGTTTGTCTGTTTTAAACTCATTGGCATATGTTCCGCCAGCTCCACCATGTTGGGGAGGGTGGCGTGGGGGGAGAGATGGGGAATTTGAGTCAGTCCTCCGACATATGTTTGGGTTTCACAGTTTTGGTGGCAAGTATCAATATTTAATCTCTGGCAAGAGAGCAGTATGAAGAATATTGTGGCTAGATCTTTCTGCTAGTCCTTTACATAGGGAACAATGAAACTTTCCTTCTAAAAGATCTGATCTTTACACTGCTCACCACGATGAGATTGGAATGTCAAGGTATTTGAAACCTTGGGATAATGATCAGCTTTGGACTGGCTGAACAAGGACTGGACTACTGTGCTGATAGAAAGAGCTATATGTACATTTAGAGATATAAAGGTATTAGAAAACAGAATAATCCATTATGAGTACAAATTTATTTTAGTTGCGAAACACAATTCTTTGTTTTCTAGTCCATTGTTTAGGAATAGTAGATCCACCTGTCAAAATGACCTCTACTGAGGGCCCTTCCACACAACCATATAACCCAGAATATCAAGGCAGAAAATCCCACAAGATCTGCTTTGAACTGAGGGTGCTTTCAGACAGCACTAAATCACGGGTTTTAAATAGGAGCAAAAAATCCCAGGACTTCAGAAGAGATCCACATACAGACCTGTTAGTTGTGGGATATCTGCCTCTGTTGTCCAGACTTGCTGCTTTGTTCTGAGATTTAGAGCCCTCCAAGAAGACCGTCGCAGGACTTTCGTGCCATTCTTTGTCCTGGACAGAAAAACTATGCCCTCCAGACACATGAAGTATTTGCCACACAAACAAACATATGGGGTAGGACCACTTCTGTCCAAGCCAGCACTGCACAATGAAACAGGAACACACACTTTCAAGCCAGGAACAGAACTTTGTCATTATTGACACTTCTTAGAGCCTGGCCACCTGGCCATCTGTCCAGACAGATTGGGTTGTGTACTTGTGGCTTCGAACAATGGGGTGCTGTTCCTGGGTTATACATTATTGTTTTTATTAGCCAGCTGCATGACCTTGGCTCTCGGTCTTTACATTCCTCTTCAGCAAATCCATGTCCCAACAGCCAGTAATAAGTTTTTGCCATCTACTAAACTGTACACATGTTGTCAGAATACACCCAATGAGGAACCAACATGTATAACCCGGCAACATCATCCTGTTGTTCCCTGGCATAAATACACCACAAAACCTGTCTGCACAGATGGCCATTCAACAAGGTCTGACTAATTACAGTAATGATGGCATGCTGTTCCTGGTTTGAAAGTGTCTGTTCCTGTTTCATTGCGTACTACTTAATGTGAAAGTACTTGTTGCACCCCAGGAACTTCATTCTTCTGCCACAAACTTCATTTAACAGATGAAGGACAAAGTTCATTTCATCATCATCATCATCATCATCATCATCATCATCATCATCATCATCATCATTTAATTACTTATTAATTGCCCTCCATCCAAGATGCTCTAGGCGATTTACACGATAAAATTGTAAAGGATAAAAATACATACATACAAATATTGATAAAATTAACATAGATTAAAAGCTCTAGTAAAGAGCCAGGTCTTGAGTGCTAGGGTAAAAGGCCCTAACTCACGCATGGCTCTCATATAGGGCAGCAAGGCATTCCATAAGGCAGGGGCAGGAATAGAAAAAGCTCTGCGTCTGGTCCTTTCCAAGTGCACTTCTCTAGGACCCGGTACATAAAGTAAGTTGCGTTGGGATGGTCATTGTGACCTCCGATGATGGGAGAAGGAGAGACGGTCCCTAAGGTACGATGGGCCCTGGCCGTAAAGAGTTTTAAAGGTCAGAACTAGCATCTTATATAGACCACGGTATTCAGTTGGAAGCCAATGCAGATGCTGCAGGACTGGTGTTATGTGGCATTTCATGGGTGTTCTTGTGAGTATCCTGGCTGCCGTATTCTGAACAATACGGAGTTCCTCTTCCCAAGACAAAGTTTTTGCTTTCTACTCGAGTGTCACCTTCTTTTTAGGAACTGACCAATTAAGAAAAAGTATCTAAAACCTGGAACAAACCCAGATAAAAATCCAGTAATTTCAGATTCCAGGGACATACAGACATGTGAAGATCCAGATAGTTGGCTAAAAACTGTGATATTCTCGCACTTGGAAATCTTATGTTTTTTGCCTTTTGTAGCTATTGCTTCCGAGTTTACAGGGAACAGCATCTGGCCACCCTCCTGATTGCTGCGAGAACTCCTGGGATAAAGGTACTGTCTGGACGGACCCTGGGTTATCTGAGCCCACACTGCCATATATCCCAGTTCAAAGCAAATATGTTGGATCTTATTCAGCTGTGTGGAGAGGGGGCATGATCAGAACCAAAACTGATGGCACAGATTAACTGCATTGAACTGGATTACATGGCAGTGTAGACTCATATAATCCAGTTCAATGAGCTTCAATCTGCATTATATGAGTCTACACTGACCATTATAATGCAGATCAAACTTGACTCTATGGCAGTGTAGATGCGGCCTATGTACCGAGATCTACTCTATTTTCTTAAATAAAGTTTCTAGACTTTTATGAATTTTTGTTTCTTGAACTAGAGTTTGCCTGCACATGACATACATTCGTAATCAAAATTAAACTTCAAAGAACTTTAGAAACTTTGGAAGAAAGCCTTTTTCATATCATTGCTCTGGCAGACTAGTAAATAGCATAAAGAGAAGAAAATATGAGATCCCCTGTAGGTGCTTTCAACTTCATGCTCAAGCCAACCACAATGTTGAACTGGAACTGGCGATCCAGCTCATTTCTCCATTGAGTTCTACATTAAGGTATTATGCTTGTGCTGAACATAATGCCCCAAGGGCTGATATGAGAGAAAAAGTAGAGAGAAAAGCCCCATGATATTTCAACTCCTTGGAGGAAAGAGAGCTTAGAAATATAAAAACAGAAATGTGGGACAAACAACTCAGAATATTCAAGAGTCATTCAATACAAGTGAAAGAAACAAGATGCCGAAAAATCTGTCTGTTTTCTAGTCTGTATACAATTCAAAGCGGACATGCAACATTATGCTTCAGATTATGTTATTTCAGACCTAAACCGATAAATCTTCCATGTGTTTCAAATACCGGACACTTCCAATATCACTGTGGCTGGCACCTTCTTTATTAAATCTTTTAGAAAGAAATGTTTTGTTTCCTCTGACAGCGGAAAAATCTGGCCAAAGTCTTCTCTTTGCCCCTTTGCCAGAGATTAAACATGAAAAACATGTCTCTAAAACTGTGAAACCTGTGAGCACTCCAACCATATGTTAGCGGACGGAATCAAACTTCACACATCCCTTTCCCCAGCATGGTGAAGCGGGTAGAACATATGTCAATGGGTTTTAAACAAAGAGGCAAATCAAATATTAAACACAAGCAAGGAAGCATGGTGGCTCCAATGCACTGAAGAGTAACATATACATTTTGTCAACAATGCATCCTGGATAGTTTACAGATTGTCAGTTAATATGATTGATCTTCTGTTAAAAGTAAAAAAAAAATGCAGATGGTGATGCCACTAAGGTAGGAGTGTTGGGTTATCTAGAAATCATGCATGCATTTTCAATGTGGGATGGCTTATTGCTTACCTGTTTCCCCTAAAATAAGACATCCCCAGAAAATAAGACCTAGTAGAGGTTTTGCTGAATTCTAAATATAAAGCCTCCCCCGAAAGTAAGACCTAGCAAAGTTTTTGTTTGGAAGCATGCCTGCCGAACAGAACACCAGAGCATGATCGGTAAATGTACGTACCATAAAATATTATTCATGGAAATATTGGTAGTAACAAGAAATTCTTTTTTTTTTAATACAGATTTTTTATTTTTTAAAACACAAAAATACATACCGTAGACATACAAAACACTTACAATTCCCACCACCAACACGAGGATTGTTTTCTTTTTACATATTCATTTCTTTGTGAGACAATCTTTATATCTTTATCTTTATCAATTTCCATCCTATATACTAAATAACATTTGTATCTTATTTCTTATGTCTTGATCTCCAGATTGATTCATGATATAGTTCTTTACCCTTGTCCATCTTTCTTCCATTTCTCTTGTTCTATTTTCATTAGTTTTTACAACATTTAGTTTCACATTCATAATTTCAAATTCCATTTGCTCCACCATATATTGGTACCATTTACCATTTACTTACTGACCATTTGGATTTATCTTTCCACCCTAATACTATTACTGCTTGTGCACATTCAATTATTGCTTCTTTTATTTTCTTTTTATTTCCCATTTCCTCTCTTTTCTCTAATACTGCTATTTCCTTTGTTATGACCCACTCATTTCCTAGTATTTGATTTGACTCGTTTTGTATAGTCTGCCAAAAATATTGTACATATTCACATTCCCACATCATGTGCAAATAATAGTAGTAACAAGAAATTCTTGATAGGATTCACAATTTGTCTGGTTATGCTGGTTTATGATGACAACTACCGTACAGTATATAATAAATGTTCATTTTTTTGTTCAACAATAAATGTGAATTCTTCTTCATGGAAAAATAAGACATCCCCTGAAAATAAGACGAGAATCTTTGGGAACAAAAATTAATATAAGACACTGTTTTATTTTCGGGGAAACACGGTAGTAACCTGAAGCCAAAGCTGCATTCCAGAGTTGATGGCACCATTTTGGGGTTTTCCATGTGATGTGGGAAATGGGAGTATACTTCCTGGAGACTTACAGGAAGTGACATATGCCTTTAGAATTTGGGGCAGAAAAAGGGAGACTTTCTTTTGTTCTTCCTTTCTTTGGCTCTCTGCTCTTCCTGTTTTCTTGATCCTGCCATTCCATGCTGATGTTACTTCTTTGTTAAGAGATATGTAGTATCCTGAACTGTATTCCTTTGGAACTAAGATGTTTTTACCTGTATGACCAGCATCATACAAGATTGTGAGTAAACATATTTTTGCTATTTTTCTTTTGATGTCTCTGATGCTTATTTTATGCACATGACTCTTTAAAGGGAAAGGGAAGCTGGCTATTTTGCTTTTTCTAATCTCTGCTCACATAAACCCCTAGTCTTCTGCGTTTTTGCTACTCTGCACCAATATCTAACCATATTGGTATCATAATCCTAACAGGTTATGAATATATTCCTAATAAGGAGTTCCCAAAGTGTGCTCCGTAGAGCCCTTGGGACTCCACGAGTGATTGTGAGGGGTTCCGTGTCATGTGGCAACGTGCTGCTTCCATCCTTTCCCTCCTTCCTACTCCTCCTGCTCCCCGGGCCAGCTTAAGGGCACACAACAGTGGTGACATGCTGCTTCCCTCCTCTTCCTCCTCTTCCTCTTGCTCGCCAGTCTGTCGTAAGGGCATGCGCTGCCACCGCTATGCTACTTTCCTCTTCTTCCTCCCGTCCCCTTCCCCCAAAAATTCACTTTTGTTTTTTTTTTCAATGTTCAATCTTAAGAGTTCTGAAGCTCTAAATTAAATAGTTTACTATTCGACTGTAGTATATCCTAGTCAAAACACTATTGTGGCTTTGACTCTCTAAAACGATTCTGATGGGACCATCCAATATGCTTCTGTAAAGCAAGGTTAATATTATTTCTCCTCTATACGTAAAATGTATCAATTCTTGGAAGTTAAGCTGGTGTTAATGTGCCATTTTACTTTAGCTATTATATCAAGAGAAGTATGAGTGGGTTGAAATTATATCTTGAAACCTAAAATAAGAGACACATTTGTTTTTCATTTGTACTTGAAAAATCTCCAACAAAGTCTAATAGCACTGTGCAACTAGTCAGAGCAAGTCAGTAAATGGAAAACCAAGTGCCACCCAGGACCTGATCCTGGATGAGGGTGCTACCTGGCCTGTATTATATAGCCCTGGTTGGATGTAATTTGGGGAAGGGGGGAGTTCATCTCTCTCAGCTCTGCCCTTCAGCAGGTGAGACCTTGGGGATGGGGAGGTATAGTGGTCTATTGTGATTCTATCCCCTTGACCTGGTGCCTCATCCCACAGACTGCAGGGTTTAAGTATGAATACTTAGAGGTGAGTACTTGTGACAGAACAGAGATTCTGTTGGTGTACTGCTCACCCCACTGCTCAAAAGTCTTCCTTCACAACCTAACATGGGTGGTCTCAGGCAGGCCCAGTTCTTTATGGAGGCCCATGAAGCCGCCGCTTTGGGCGCAGCCCTTGCTGGGCACACTCGAAGTGGTGGCGGTGGCAGCGGTGGCGGCGACCATTGGGTCGCTCGCCGTGGAACAAGGAAGTGCTTGGTATTCTTGCAAGATTTCGCGAGATCTCGCGAAATCTCACGAGAATACCAAGTACTTCCTTGTTCCGCGGCGAACGACCCAATGGTCGCTGCCGCCGCCGCCGCCGCCAGTAAGTTGGATGGGTGGAGGTGTAATTTCGGGGCGGGCGGGCGTGGCCATAGGTTTGCTTACATACTAAAAAAACCTAGGGCCGCTCCTGGTCTCAGGCATGGTTTTGAAGTCACAGTGGCTAATAGTGCAAGGAGACTTTTGGCCTCATCGCACAGCTTCAAATAAGCATCCTGGGATACTTCAGGGACAGAGCCCCACTGTAGCCATCAGACAACTTCGCTTGTGGCTCTGTCCCCGACCGCCCACAATTGGGGTAAAAGCGTTGTCAGGCGCTTTCCCCGGCAGCATGGGAAGCATCCCGTGTTGTGCTGGTTCCAATGGAGCCAGCACAGGGCCTCCCCAAGAGAGTGACGCTTTCCCATATGATGGGAAAGCATCACGAAAGGGAGCTGCACGCGGGGCGACAGATTCACCCCATGGCTCCCTCTTTCCTCCCTTTGCCTGGCCTTTATGATAAGGTCTTAACATCCATGCTGAGATTACCCTGTCAGGAGTGTCTCAGGATGTCATGGCCTCTATGAAAACCATAGATCTGTCCCAAGTGGTGTCTGGTCCTGCTCATGCTGCTAGTCACACTCCGGATCTTATTTTCTATACTGGGTGGGATAATGGTGCTTGCTATGTGAAGGAGATCTCTACAGTTCCGTTGCCATGGAATGGTCATTAGATTCATTTGAACTCAAAACTTTGGGGGGGGGGGGTTATGATGGTGCACCCCAGAAGGGTGATGAAACCAGATGGATTTCTGATGGCTCTTGGGGACTTTCCTATGGGTGACTCCTTCCTCCATCATCTCTGAGCATGGTGATAAATCAGAAATCTCTCTGAATTGTTATATGTTTGTTTAGTCATCTTCCCTGCTCATCTCAGCTCCCAGTATTACAGAAGACCTACATGTTTGCTAGTCTTTGCAGTTCTGGCATCTAGCTAAATCAGTATGATAAACAATGCAAAACATGATGTTATATACCCACTTTAAGCAACATAATCAACTTTTAATGCCCTTACTTACCATGGGGATTTCAAGGCAACCTGAGAAAGAACATACCTGACACTAATGTAGGAGATTCATATTCTTTCTCCCATACCCTAGTATATGGGTGCCAAAGCTTGTGTTTGCTACCGATAAATGTATAATGTATGAAACTATAATGTAAATGATCACATGCCTTCATGCACCTTAGCCCTTAAGACCTTTACCTTCGTACAAGGGATGCGGTTTCCTTTTTAAATGAAGTTTATCTCATGCTAAGCAGTAAGATTAAGCACAGGGACCTGAAAGAAGCTGCTGAATGGGAGGAACTGCCTTAATAAATAACATTAATAATGTATCCAGTCCAGGTCTCTCCCTTTTGCTCGAAATGAAATATCTACCTGTGTGAAAGCCCACTGAATAAGAACATACCTTCGTTTTTATGCAGTTCAGATTGAGGAAGGAGGTGCTAAAGACCTTATCTACACTTTAATTTCCAGCCCTTCACACTAATGCCAAACTCATTTAAGAAGCCGCTAAGTCACTGCCAAAGCTTTTATTTCTTTCATTGTGGCTTGGATGCGGTTTTCTTTTCTTAATGTAATACTAGTGAGCTGAAGATAGAACAGAAACGTCACTGTGTGTTTTCCTGACCTCGGTATACAAATTAATGAGATAATATTTTTTCCTCCTTTTTTTCCATCTCATATGCTTTTCAAAAGGCAAGAAACAAAAAAAAAACTGCTTGGAAATTCAGAAGTGGAAAAATTATGCATATTTCAAGAAATTGCCATCTGAAAGAAAACCTCATCACATGATGAAATATCTCCCATGGCACCTAATCAAAACAAGGACTATTTCCAGAGTTCAATCAAGACCTTAAGACAGGCTGGGTGCCATAATTAAGACATGAGAACTCAAGATTGTAGGGTTTGGGGGAGATAAGTAGCATGTACCCAAAATGGCAAACGTGGCACCTTATCTTAGAAGTAAAATAGATATTGATGCACTGAAGGAGGAGCACTGATACTCACATGAATATACAGAGGGTTTGGAAAATTTGTGACAGATGACAGAATCTGTATTGCAGAGACATGATAGGGATAAGAGGACATAAAGCGGTTGTGCACCTACACCACACATTAGACTAAAAGTTGCTCCTGCACATCATGATGATGTCCCAGCACTTCTGGTCCATAGCACAAGGTAAAACTACTTGCCCCAGTTTTATCCCATGTCAAGAGAAATTGTGAATGCTCTGGAGCAGGGGTCCCCAAACTAAGGCCCGGGGGCCGGATGCAGCCCTCCAAGGTCATTTACCTGGCCCCTGCTCTCAGTTTTAGACTTAGCCTCATCCAAAGTCTGAAATGACTTGAAGGCACACAACAACAACAATCCTACTTAACTTGACTATCTCATTGGCCAGAAGCAGGCCCACACTTCCCGTTGAAATCCTGATAGGTTTACTGAATGTTGGTTAAAATTGTTTTTATTTTTAAATATTGTATTGTTCTTTCATTTACTAATATTGTGTTATGGTAATAATAGGATGTATTGTGTATACATATAATATTCATACCAATATTATAATGTCATACAATATAATACTAATAATAATGCAACAAAATCATATTAATTATACATTATATATTAAATGTAATCTTACTAATAATATTACAGTATAGTGTCATAGTACAATATAGTAATATATAATGCTAATATTTTGCTATGCCATTAATATAATATATTGTATGTACATACAATTTGTAAGCCGCTCTTGAGTCCCCTCGGGGCGAGGGAGGGCAGGGTATAAATGGAGTAAATAAATAAATAAATAAATGATTTTTGTTGGGAGGGGTTTTATTTTGGCACTACAAATAAGACATGCGCAGTGGTTTATAGGAATTTGTTCGTATTTTTTTTCAAATGATATTTTGGCCCCTCAACAGTCTCAGGGACCATGAACCGGCCCTCTACTTTAAAAGTTTGAGGACCCCTGCTCTGGAGTTTCAGAGAAATCCTTGGAGCAGTTCAGGATTAGGGTAGACCAGGCATGAACAAACCTTTTTGCCTTAGGGCCCCATTGTGGGCCGGGCTGGGAGGGAGGGGGCCCGGGAACACTCTGAGTGGAGAGAGCCTGGGAAAGGACAGGGCCAGGAGGGGACAGGGCAGGACTCACGTCATCTTCAGGTTGCCTTCCCAGCTTAAGGACAGGGCTGCTGGAGGAAGGTAGGACACATGGCGACTGCCCTGATCCTCATTCCCCTCCTCCTCCTCTGATCCTCGGGCTGTCCTCTTGGCATTACGCCGGGAAGAGGGCGAGAGAGGTGGTGGCTAAGTGTGCTCCAGAGGGCTCTTAGCTACCGCGTGCCTTCCTCAAGCCATCGTCTGGGCATAAGGATGGGGGTCACTCGCACTATCTTTATGCCGGGAGGAGGGTAAGACACACAGTGGTTGAGAGTGCTCTAGAGGGCTCTCAGCTGCTACGTGCCTTCTTCTCCCATATTTTTGGTATAAGCATGCAGCAGGCCACCATGTCCTTATGTCAAAAGGACAGGGAAAATGAGGAGGGCCTGAGGGAAGGATCCAGGCGGCTGCATGTGCCCCCCGAGCCTTTGCTTACCCATGTCTGGTGTAAACAGTTGGATCAGCTCTAATCCAAACCAGTATGCTGTCCATATAGTCTGGTGTTGTCATCCCTCTCTGCAGTACAGGGAAAGGGGGAGGGTTTGGGCCCATGTCATATCTGTTGTCATATCGTCAACCATGGATCTCTGGAGAGGTCCTGGTTATTGCTGTGTACTTTTGTTGACATCAGCAAAGACGTCTGTGTGTCCAAGTTGAATTTTTATCATTGAAGGGACCATAAGCCAGAAAATAGTAAACCTTTGCCTACGTGGTTTTGCCTCAGCATATGCCCCTCCCTTCCTGTGAGCTGGTGCCTTTCTCCATAAAGTTCCAAGACCAAAAGTTAGCTTGAAATCAACAAGTGACGTCATTGGTATCAGGTATGCCAAGTAGGTGTGGAAGGTGAGGAGGACCTTCAGCCATTGGTCAATTTTAGATAAACCAAAGATATATATTCTTTGTTAACTGCGCACATGGGGCAGCAGCCATTTCCATGATACAGCCCTTTGGGGTATGTACGCTGTTTGCCTTATCAGTAGCTGTGATAACAATAAAAGGCTTGTTTTATTGCTCCCTTGGAATTCTCTCCTTTACTTCCCCTCCGGGCCAGTCCCCAACATCATCAGGGTTTGAGGGCTCATGTTGGAAAAAAGGTAGTATATGAAATAATAAACAAATACATAAAATAACTTTTTAAAACATGTGTCACGGAACTCTGTCCACTTCCTCAGATAACTATGAATATTAATTACCATTAAAGCATCAGGTATATAGCAGTTTCATGGTTGGGAGGGTGGGATTAGAGCATAATAGGATACAGAAACATGCAAATTGTGACCCTAGCTATAAACCTTCAAAGAGTTGTATGAGATGATGTAGGTCTGTCAAGTTGGTAATAATCTTGAAGTGTGAAAGCAATAAATCTGCTTACCAACAGTCAGCTCCCTTGAAGTTAATAACTTCTCTAGGGGAATTTCCTTTCTATATGTGTGGCTGTGAGGGCGTGCACATTAATTTACCGGTATGTAGTATGCCAAGAAACAATTATCTCTGTTCATACCTCTGCTGATGGATTGGTGTTTGGCTATATTCCAATTCACCTGTTTTTCTTTCCAATCTTTCCTTGACATTCTTTTGTTCTACAATGTTTACTTAAAGATCATTGATACTACATCAAGGTAGAATAAAAAACATATGCTATACCACCTTAATGTAGAATCCCAGTCATTATCAATAAAGCATCAGAAAAGAACATTTTTAAAAACAACAACGGATTAATTGATCCATGCACATTTCTGTACCCAAAGAGAGATGTCGCTAGATACTCTTTCTGATTTAGTTCCTATATTAGAAAAGTCAACAGCAACTTCGTACGTGAAATTCTGGATCAAGCAGACAGAAGATAACACTCTGCCTTTGTAGCGCCGTGCCCTATCTCCATTCAAGGAACTATAAATGCTGTGAATGTTCCTTCCTAGAGGAAGGAAAAGGCAGTTCAGAGGAGGAAGTAATGAGTATATGCTCCCATATAGGATGTGCACTCATTTACCTTCCCCTTGAAGCTGAGACCAGAATTTCTTCTCCTTTCGATTCATTCTCCTTCCTACTGATGCACAGCAGGCATGCTTAACAGCTGCCTGGAGTGAGGAGGATTTGGATAAAGTGCAAAGGGTCAGAGCCTATACAACCTATCCAAAAAGTAACATACCTATGTGTATGTCACTAACGGAATTCCAGCTCACGATTATCAGAGCACACCCTAATTTGCATGCCTCACCTGTTAATGGTAAAACAAGCAAGAATCCACAGCTTGAAATTAATTACAGCCTATTTTAAAAGTGCATACACTCAATAATGTCCAGGAGTCAGTGACACATTTCTTTGATCAGAGCCATTCATAATAACAAAAGATGTAGACTATGAAAGAGGGCATTGTGTAAGCATCCAAAATGATGAAACAGGCAAACCAAACTTAGAATTGCATTTCAGTGAGAACACTGACATAGTGGAGAACATTGTTTTAACTTGGATACTGTAGAAAAAAAATTATACAAGATTCACAGACTAAACTCCTGTCGGCATGAAAAAATGGTGTATAGGGGCTGGGCTGTGGCGCAGCTGGTTAGTGGCCAGCTGCAATAAATCACTACTGACCAAGAGGTCATGAGTTCGAAGCCTGGGTTGGGTTAAGCCCCCAACCATTAAATAGCCCAGCTTGCTGTTTACCTAAGCAGCCCGAAAGACAGTTGCATCTGTCAACTAGGAAATTTAGGTACGCTTTATGCCGGAGGCTAATTTAACTAATTACAACACTATAAAACTGCCAGCAGCACAGGGAAAGGAATGAGGAAGTACAGTACTCGGTGTCACTAGTGGACGATGAAGAAGCAGCTCCCCCTGTGGCTGGAATTGAGCATACTCTCATGAAGCTGGAAATGTTAAATTGCCTCTGTGTGTGTCTATACTGTATGTTGTTTGTCTGATGGCATTGAATGTTTGCCATTTATATGTGCACTGTAATCCGCCTTGAGTCCCCTTCGGGGTGAGAAGGGCGGAATATAAATACAGCAAATAAATAAATAAATAAATATTAATTTTACATAAGTAAGGGGTTACATCTAGATTATGACCGCACAAGTGGAGGTTTGCTAGCCTGATTATGCAGGAACATCTAGCACACCTTCACTTGGAACCTGCCTGTCATTGCTCAGGAGGAGCATCCATTGGCTGGGTATAATGGGGCTGCAGCTAGCACAGTGGGTTAAACGGTCAGCTACAGAAAATCTTGCTGACTAGAAGGTTAGCAATTCAAGCCATGGGTCGGGGTGGCCTCCTGCCATCAGCTCTAGCTTCTGCTTACCTAGCAGTTCGAAAACAGCAATGTGAGTAGATAAATAGGTACCCCCTTGGCAGGGAGGTAAAAAGTGCCTGGAAAATAATAATAATAATAATAATAATAATAATAATAATAATAATAATAATAATCCTTTATTTATACACTGCTCTATCTCCTCAAGAGGACTCAGGGCGGTTTCCAACATGTGTGCAAAAACAGTCAGTAGTCAAAACATCATACAGCAGCATGAACATAACAAACATAATAAAAACAATATCATAAGACAACAGTAAAAAAACAGTTCAGTTCAATAGAAGAGATGGAATGGAGACAAATTACAGAACACCTCAAACAAGATTATAAGAAGATAAAGATATGAAATAGTTTAGAAGAATTAACTAAACAAAACAGAAAAGAGTTCAGGGAGTGACAGAAAGGGAAAGAAGAAAAAAGAAGGAAAAGGAAGAGACTTCTGGATACATGACAGGAAGTCAAATTTTAAATTTTCTTTTCTCTCTCTCTCTTTTCTTTTTTTTTCTTTCCCCTTTTCCTTTTCCTTTTTTCTTCTTCTTCCTCTTTCTTTCTTATGTGTTTTGTTATGGTGATCTTCTTACTATCTTATTATATTTTATTACATGTGGAAAACAACGAATAAAGTTGATTTTAAAAAACCCATTTCCATTAAAATGGACACAGTTACAGTTCGAATCAGTATCTTCCACCAAGGAGTCAAATACCAGTAATCAGGGCTGCGAAGTAGACATAGTCAATTATAAGGGATAGATAAAGACTTGTACATCAGCGTATCATAGGGCCTGGGGGTGAATAGTGTGCAGATCAGGGTCAGCATGTTAAACAACCAAATTAATCTTGCCCAAAGACGTGCAGGAATCACCAGGTGTTCAGTGCATGGCACATATTTTATTAACATACAATTTACCAGTATCAAACTATATACAGGTAGTCTCTGAGTTACAAACATCTGATTTACGACAAATCATTCCTGAAAGAGTTATTGTGGAGAAAAATGTCTCTACTGAAGCTTTCTCACCAGTCCTTGTTTCCATAACAAGTGTTTTTCAAAATACAATTCTCACAGGGACAGAAAGTGAGGTGAAATCTTCTAAACAGGGGCATAGGAAGCAAAACAAACACCACAGGGGTGTTCAGACTTCCCTGTGCTATTCAAAGCTTATATATATAGCTGGAGTTACACTTAAAAATGTGCTTGTTCGGACTACATACACATTCAGCTTAAGAACAAACCTACAGAACCTATTTTGTTTGTAACTTGGGTACTGCCTGTATACTGTAAACTGTATATAGTAAGCACCCCTCCGCACAAAACTAAAACAGACAAACATACATAGATCCCAAACTATTAACTAACCATATTAAAACTACATTTATTACTATAACTACCACTACATATTATATTTTAGTAGTAGTTTGTGGCTGTGGGGGAAGTTAAGCCAGTGCCTGGAAAGTAAGTAAGTCATCTTGTCATGTAAGACCCCCTACAGTTCTTTTAGATATTTTTCTGTGTTCCTTTTTAATTCCGTTGTAATTATTAAATTTAATAATTTTAATAATTACAGTTCTTCCAAGAGACTGGGAGAAATCTAATTTTCTTCCCAATGTTTGTGTTCTGTTAATATAAACTGGAAGAAGAGCAACATTAACATAAGCCATTGGGAACTACAAACTTGGGGTGTTTCTTGTAATAATAAGGGAAGCCCCAGGGTGCCTGGCAGTGCAATATACCAGGGAATTAGCACATTATATTTGCTTGGGGGATAGGGACAAGGAATCGCTATAGACAAATTGAGAGTAGAGTAGAAAAATCTATCCATATCTTCCTCTCTCTTCTCTCAGAAATGTCTATGAACACCCATCAGTTCAGAAATATCTCTGTACATCTGATACATGTAGCAAATGATAATGAGAAATTAACAATAGTAGAGAGAATATATGACTTGTGAAGCAAAAGTGGAATTAAATACGCATTTTGGTTATTTCACAAGCAGAAGACAAATAGGTGTAGATTTGTTTCTGTTTTTTGTGTATAGATAGTGTTTAAATGAAATTTGTGTCTTGCCAATATTGCATACTGATTGCATCATCCAGAGTGTACTATAGCCTGGAAAGAGTTAATTACTGAGAGGCTGTGATGACCTTGATGTGTGGCTGGAACTGGGGAGTGTCCAGACACAAGTGTGTATGCTTTACTGATTGCATTAGTTCTGTTCTGTTCTGTCTGCCTAGAGTGGGAGCCTGTGTCTATTGTCTGCAAGTCTGTTTGTCTTGATTATTACTGAAGTCAGTAAAACTTTGTATATAGTTTTACCATCGTCTCTGATGTCTCTTCGTTCTGCGTTCCAGTGACTCCATCCAACTACTGCTGTGTAAATTACTCTGACAATTCCTTAAGGACACTCCTGGGGTTTGTCTGCATTGACAAAATAACCTTGTATTCATCACACATGGACTGCTGACTGTCCTTATGATGAACAATGGCTTCTGATGAGTACTGAGGTGTTTTTTTTTTGTTTTGCTTTAAACCAACTTTGCCCACTTTGGGCAGTTGGAGTATACTCCAGAGTTTACTGAATATTCCAGAATATCCTGTGACTTTGGAGCAGCGTGTATACCGGGATCACTCCCTATGAGACTGGACACCAGTGCCATCAGCACAGAGAAAGGGACGGATCATGCCTTTGTTGCTGCCACTGCTGTTCCAATGCAGCCACAAAGCTCCATCCATGCTCCTACTATCATGGATCTCCTCTCTCCTTCTTGCTGGTTGTACACGTGTCCCTTTCTGATGTCAGTGAACCCCCTGCAGTGTTCAAGAGCTTGGATGGCACTACATGGATGGCTAGTAGCAGTGGAGGTGGTGGCATAGGAGAAGTAGTTGTCTCAAAGGAACAGGTGCAATCCTGGACTTTCTAGACAATAGCCCCAGGTTCAGTACAAACATGCTGGATCTGGACTGTGCTTCCTCTGCCAATGCACTGTCAGCACAGGTGAGCAATGGTGTTGTCTCCGCCCCCATTTTGGCCCAGAAGTATCGAAGCTTAGTGAGACACGAGTCTTCCCTTAGCTCTGTGATGCTCACAAATGATGCCATGGTGCTTTGGTGGGGACACTTCCTGAGATCTTGGAAGATCCGGAGCTTTACAGGTATTTTTTTAACCTAGAATAAATCTGGAATAACACGTTTATTCCATGTTCAAATGCATTAGCTTGGTGTGTTGTTTGGATGCACGCATAGATAGCTAGATCTGTAGTATAGAATTAATGTAGTTAGATACCACTTGCATTGGCCCAATGCAATGGAATCATAGGACTTGCAATTTTACAATTTTTAGCCTTCCTGCCAAAGAGTGCTATTGCCTCACCAAATTACAACTGCTGTGATTCCATAGCATTGAGCCATGGCAGTTAAAGTGGTGTCAAACTACATTAATTCTCCAATGTAGATGCACTACAAAGTTGTAATCCAACATTCAGGCCATCACACCATGTTGGATCTCACAGCCTTTGAGTTACCCGAGCTTATAGAAGCCTTTAGTTATTCTTTGGAAGTGCACATAGGCACCAAAGGACATGGCGACCTTCTGAAGAACATTTTTTGTGGATTAGGACTCTCCAGAAGAATGACAATTCTTGGCTTATTTTGCTATCAAACACATTGCATCTTTTAGCTTTCAATAAAATATTATTTTATAGCCGTGGCTCATGCTAGATATAGTAATGTATGGATTTCCTGGGGTGGTTTGGAGTGA
Organism: Anolis carolinensis; assembly: GCF_035594765.1. Taxonomy (NCBI): domain Eukaryota; kingdom Metazoa; phylum Chordata; class Lepidosauria; order Squamata; family Anolidae; genus Anolis; species Anolis carolinensis. The sequence goes on from NC_085844.1 coordinate 132,952,645, forward strand.
ATCCAGCCCACATTCAGGCGACAGCTCTAAATTTTAGACACTGCATGATTTTATCATAATTGTAATCATAGTACTTCAGGGAAGAATGTAGGAGGTTCACACTGCTTAGAGGTGTACCAAGCATCATCCCCTTCCAGGAAGAGTGGCAGTTGGTTCTAAAGTCAGAGGTTACTTGAGAGTTTCTCAAAAGTGGGACCTAATGCCTACAGGCCCTTCGAAGGAGGAGAAATAAGTCTTCTTTGATCTTCAGTGATCAACAAACTCCCACAAAACTGCACAAAAGAAAGCCCTTACTGTGTAATCACCATCTGGGCCTCAAACTGGTTCCAGGATTTTCTATGTAATCATGTGCACAGTGAAAGCCCTTTCTTCAATATTGTCTTGAAATGGCATTAAACGGTCAGTGTTGACAGAGCCTGAGATTCATTATTATCCCACTTTGGAGAAATACAACAGGATTTTAAGAAACATCTTGAAATAAAACCCTACATAATATTTCAACCTCTTCACATGCCCGGCGTTGGCCGGAGGTGACGTTCCTCTTCACAGCGAGGCATAGGGAATCTGGTGACCCACGCCTCCCCTTGCCTTGCATCACGTGCTGGGAGGGTGATCACATGAGATGCACGTGAGATGAGCATGGCTTTCCCCCCTTAGATTTGGCAACATGGGAAGCTTCCTGTGTTGCCTAGGTGGCAGTAGCATGCCGGTTCCTCTTCTCAGCACCCACAGAGCTAGCACGACGTTGTATGAACGGAGCCGGTTGGCTCTATGCATGACCGGGGCTAGATTGGCGTTTGGCGTCGAATCCAGTCCTGTCTGATGAGGTTGATAGTGAAAACCTTTTTGTAGGACTCATTCATGTCAATGACAGCATAGCATGTTCCCCCGAAAATAAGACAGTGTCTTATATTAATTTTTGCTCTCAAAGATGTGCCAGGTCTTATTTTCAGGGGATGTCTTATTTTTCCATGAAGAAGAATTCACATTTATTGTTGAACAAAAAAATGAACATTTATTATATACTGTACAGTAGTTGTAATCACAAACCAGCATAACCAGACAAACTGTCAATCTTATCAATATTTTCTTGTTACTACCATTATTTCCATGTACAACACTCTATGGCAGGGGTCCCCAAACTTTTTATATAGGGAGCCAGTTCACGGCCCCGCAGGCCATTGGAGGGCCAGACGATAGTTTTACAAAAACTGTGAACAAATTCCTATGCACATTGCACATACCTTATTTTGAAGTAAACAAACAAAATGGGAACAAATACAGCCTCAATGTTAATAATAATAATAATAATCATATCATCACCATTATCATAATAAAAATGATAAAGAAGGTTGGAAGAGACCCCTTGGGCCATTTAATCCAACCCCTTTCTGCCTTTGTGGTCCAAAAGCACAAGCAAAGCACCCCTGACAGATGGCCTCCCAGCTTCAATATTGTTAATAATAATAATGATATTACACTGTCCTAAACACTTGGGAAGTGTTCGACTTGTGATTTTGTGATATGAAATCCAGCATATCTATCTTGTTTGCTGTGTTATACTGTGTCTTTATGTCAATAATAATAATAATAATAATAATAATAATAATAATAATAATAATAAAGAGGGTTGGAAAAAACCCCTTGGACCATTTAGTCCAACCCCCTTCTGCCTTTGTGCACCAAAAGCACTAGCAAAGCACCCCATAATCATTAATTATTAAATAAATAATAATTAAAGTGCCGTTATAAACAAGCAAAGCTTTGGAAGGTATACACGCGCCTTCCTCAACAGAAGAGGAGGGAGCCGCCACCGTGGGGGCTGGATAAATGGCTTCGATGGGCCGCATGTGGCCCCCGGGCCTTAGTTTGGGGACCCCTGGTCTATGGTATGTACATGTACCAATCCTGCATGCTCTGGTGTTCTGTTTGGCAGGTGCTGGGCATGCTGCCAAACAAAAACTTTGCTAGGTCTTACTTTCAGGGGAGGCCTTATATTTAGTAATTCAGCAAAACTTCTACTAGGTCTTATTTTTCGGGGATGTCTTATTTTCGGGGAAACAGGGTAGGAATGGACCTTATTTACAACACAAACCCAGAATGGGTTTTATGCAAATTATATCCAGATTTATTTTTTTATAAGACATGCTTTGGAGACTACTGATAATAATAATTTGGTCTTATGAAAGACATCCCTGATATTAAAAACGCGTGAGTAGCACAAAACACATCTAGAAACCCTGATATTTATTGTGTATGGAAAAATGACTATTGAATCTAGTTTATTGTTGTTAATTCAACCTTTTTCAACCCTGTGAATGAGAAACCTGTTATGACCTCATCAGACAGGGAGAATTTAGCTTCATAGGATGCTTTCACCTCATCTAGTAGACAGAACCCTATGCTAACCAACACACGACTTCTGGCGGAGGCCACATCCCCAACTGGTGTGAAGGCATCACTGGACGCTTTCCCCACAACACAGGAAATTTTCCTGTGTTGCACTGGCTCCAATGGAGACAGCATGGAGTCTCACCGGGAGAGCGACACTTCCAATATGTGATAGGGAAAACATTGTAGAGAGGACGTTGCCTCTCTCCTTTCTTGGCAAAGCCAAGCGAAGTGGGACGCTTTGCCTGGCCTTTGTGATGAGGCCCTAAGTCACCCTCTCATTAACAGTACTAAGACTTCCTTGATAGGATCTATATACCTGTAATATGGTTTTCCTCCTTTCCTACTGCCTTCTATCTTACCAAGCATTTTTTTCCTAGTGAGTCATGTTCTAATATCTATTTATTTTATTTACATAAAATAGAGCAATATCAACATATAATAAAAAAACAACAACAGAGAGAGAGCACGAAATGAAAAATAGCATAAGGCAAGAACAAAAGGGAAAAGAAAAGATGCAGAAAGATAGTAGTAACTGCTCATCTTCTTTTCAGCATATAATCAGTTATAATCAGACACCTCTTTAATCTATCATAGTTACCATCTTCCTCTCTTTAGAATTTGCCTACTAATAAACAAAATCAAAGCTTATCAAAACATATACTTATATTCCAGAAAATGTCAATAAAAGGTTAGTAATGTTAACAAATCATACTGCTAATCTTATTAATCTCTATCAGATAGCATAATTAACCAAAGGATTAGGCTAACTCCCTAAGTCAATCTCTTTTAACAGGCAATCTATCATAATAAAAAATCTAAGATAATAAATTATTTCTTCTTCTAATGAGGCAGCTCTTCCATTTATCTACAGCTCCAGCATAGATTCCAAACAAATTTATATACAAAACTCATTAATCTCCACAAACAGACAGACAGATAGATCCAGCATCCCACATCAGATAGCAACATAATATATGTTATCCTAAATAGTTTAAATTTAACACAAAATCCGCCTATCTCAGCCATTCTAAAAATCATCCAAACTAAAAAGACTTGAGTTGAGTACATTATCTAATGCAGTGGTTCTCAACCTGTGGGTCCCCAGATGTTTTGGCCTTCAACTCCCAGAAATCCTAACAGCTGGTTAACTGGCTGGGATTTCTGGGAGTTGTAGGCCAAAACACATGGGGACCCACAGGTTGAGAACCACTGATCTAATGGATACTGTTCATACGGTGCATATTGCTCTGTCAGTGTGGGTGAACTATAACTTGCAATCTCTGAGGCCAGTTTCCTCAAATCCCCACCAGTATTCAAAGTTCGGCATATTGGGTATGTGTGGCAAGTTTACTACTTCCAGTTTGGTACAGTCTGAATGTTTGTGAACTACAACTCTCAGAATTCAAACACCCCCCCCCCCCAATCCCACCAGTATTCAATGTTGGCCTTGTATGTAGTGTGCCAAGTCTGGTGCAGATCCATTGTGGGCTGGGATCAGAGTGCTCTTTGATAGTAGATGAACTATACATTTCAGCAACTACAACTCCTAAATGACAAAATCAACCCCCCCCCCAACCCCACCAGTATTCAAATTTGGGTGTATCGGGTATTTGTGCCAAATTTGGTTCAGTGAATGAAAATACATCCTGCATATCATATATTTATATTATTATTCATAACAATCGCAAAATTACAATTATGAAGTAGCAACAAAAATAATTTTATCATTGGGGTCACCACAACATGAGGAACATTAGGAACATTAGGAAGATTGAGAACCACTGCTCTAAGCTCCGAGATCACAATTTCTATAAGGATGTAAAAGATTTTGATCTTGATAGAGTTCTCCAAAGCTACCTTCTTTTCTTTACTGAATCCCATTATCTCAGCAGGTTTCTCTAGATGTTATCCCCTCAAATTCCACCACAGATCTTCTTCTTTCTCTGAGAGTTCAGAGCCATTCGAATCGATCTTAGAAACTATTGTTTCACTTTGACATTCATCCATATCTGTCTGGCTAGAATCTCCAACCTTATACTGTTAAATTTCTCCAAGAGGTCCCCTCCAAGTTCTTTTTATGCTGTTCTGGTTTAATGCCCCTCTCAGCATTTTTTTTTATTTTCCTATTTCTTCAGAAATTACTTGATCTTCTTCCAAATTACTAATTTTTCCTCCAAATGACCCTCATTCGGTTCTTTAAGTGTTGTCATCTTTAGTATCCAGCAAGCTCTTTTGTGCAATCAAGCCATTGATTTCACTTATAGTTCTGTAAACACAGGCTAAATTTACTGGGTGGCAGTAGTGGGATTGTGACATTGACAGAGGATTTCTCAGAGACAACGGCAGTGGCATCATAAGTAATACTTCTTAATACTATGCAGAAGGAGGTGTGATGAACAGCTTTCAAATGTTTTTTACTATGAAAACCCTATGATGAGACAATCCAAAATAAAACAACAGCAACAACAACTTCAATAACAATAATAACAACAATACTTTATTTATATTCCATCCTTCTCCCTGTGGGGATTCAAAGTGGATTACAGTATATATAAATAGATACAGGCAAACATTCAATGCCTTGTTACAATACAATGAGACATACATACACAAACAAAGGCAAAGGCTTCTCCTTTCATTTCCGGCTCTGGAGGCAGTGCTTATCTTCGACTTTGGGGAGTTATTCAAGCCGAGGAGCCTGCGTTTTCACTTCATGGTCATGTGACTGGCATGACTGCTTGGAGCATTTTTATGCCTTTCCTGCCAAAGTGGTACCTATTTATCTACTCATATTTGCATGTTTTCAAACTGCTAGGTTGGCAGGAGCCAGGGCTAACAATGGGAGCTCATTCCATCCCGCGGATTTGAATGACCTACCTTCAAGTCAGCAGTCCAGCAGCACAAGGGTTTAACCCATTGCACCAGGATTTCCAGGCTACAGCATTAATCTAATATCTGCAGTATAGTCCCATGGACTTTGGAAGAGTTCCCTTTCAATATCCAGTTTTTGTCTGTGTAGTTTTAAAGAGGGTTGCATGGCATTCAGAGTAAGGCATTGTTTTAAAACTTTCCTAGGCAAACCAAGGAGGCTTGATGCAGAGTGTCAGCATGAAAAATAGCAAGCACAGCGATGGTTGAAACTCAGTGCCAGTCCTCAGATGGAATTTTCTATGTTGAATTTCATTTCCTTGCACAATTCCTCATCTCTATCCCAATATAATGTGCTAGTGCCCAAGCACAATATGCTTTCTAGTGCTGGTGCTTCTCTTATTATTATGAGGAGCAAAATGACACTCAAGCTGGAAATTCCCAGTGGTTTGTGTTAATGTTGCCATTCTTCCAACTGGAAAGAATGCAACCACTGGAGGGAGAAATAGATTTCTCTGAGCCCATTGACAGAGCCGGATAGTTATTAAGTTGAATAATTCTTTAGCCAACATCTAAGCAACTTGTACATTAATGTTTAATGATGAAGGATGCTCATAATCAGGGCAAGATCCCTGGTGTCAAAATGCTTTATGTGATGCCTTTAGGGATGTCATTATGAATGCAGCCCTTCAGAGTTTGTTTTTTTTAACCACAAGTTAATAAAAAAAGATTTTTTCCACATGAAACCTCATGTTTATCTTCAACCACATGCTTTGTCCCAGGATATGATTAACCTATTGTAAAGAGAAATACTGCAAAAATTCAAAATACAGCAGAGCAGCACTAGACTTCTATTGCTATGGGCAGAGTGGGGATGTACTATTTATTTGCAAATCTACATCCTGTTTTTCCTCCAGCAAGTTCAAGGGAGTGTACATAGGTCTCTTTCTTTCTGATTTTTTTCAACAGAACAACTTTGTGAAGTAGGCTGAAAAGCAACTTACTATCACCCGGCTATCAACCTTATGCCTTACAGTCACTTTTATGACTTCACTAGATCTTGAATCAAGACCTCTAAGGGTCCAAAGTAGTCCCTTAGGAAACCACCATGTTAGCTGCCAATGGTCTCACAAAATTACTGCGGTGTTAAAAACATTTCTCACATTTTTCACCATTCTGATGCAATTAGACACAAACATCATTTTAGAAATATTTTGCACAAAGAAGAAATTTAAAGGAACTTCTTGTGGATTGAGATTACCTTAGGTAGGAGGTGACTGATAAACAAAGGATAAATTGGGGCTGTGGTGGCACAATGGGTTCAACCCTTGTGCTGCTGAACTGCTGACCTGAAGGTTGGCTGAACTGCTGACCTGAAGGTTGACAGTTCGCATCTGCTAGACGGGGTGAGCGCTTGTCTGTCAGCCTAGCTCCTGCCAACCTAGCAGTTTGAAAACATGCAAATATGAGTAGATAAATAGGTATCGCTTTGGCGGGAAAAGGCAAAGAGATGCTCCAAGCAATCTTGCCAGCCACATGATCAGGATGTTAAAGTAGGAATGATTGTATATAGAGTTGTTTAAATGTAATTGAGTCATGGTGGTGCAATGTGTGCTGGAGATTGCATCATGCACTGTGTACTGTTTACTATGCCAGTGTGTAAAGGGTTAAGTGCCTGCAAAATTGGATTGCATCAGACAGCAGAGTCTGGGATAAATTGCCCTCTGCTTCCTATCTTATTCTTATTCTTTGTTTTCCTTCCCGTCTGTGCCTGCGTGAGAACTGTGTATTGTCTTGTGGAATTCCATTCGTGAGTAAAACTTTTGATAGAGAACTGAAGACTCCAACATCATTATTTATCTAGTGTTTTCTCGTCAGTGACTTCTGCTGCGTGTGTGCCTAGCAAATTGCTCTGACACAGGAGGTGGCAATGCAGGCTTCTCGGCTTGAAAATGGAGAAAAAGCACTTCCTCGGAGCCAGAGATGAACACTGCCCCTAGAAGCTGGAAATGAAAGGAGAAGCCTTTGCCTTGTTTGTGTGTGTGTGTGTGTGTCATTGTATTTGACTGTAAAGGCATTGAATGTTTGCCTATGTAAATGCTGTAATCCGCTCTGAATCCCCTAGGGGAGAAGGGGAAAATGTAAATAAAATGTATTATTATTTCTCTGGCAGGAATTTGACATTGAACAGTGGGGAAACACATTTTTGCTGGCTTCCTTTTCCTATAGATTTGCCAACATTGCTTTTAATAATATATTTAGGCTATAGTTTGGTCAAAAATATTTTCTACCAAAAAGCACATTTTATAAACTTTCCTTCCAAGGCACATGTGTCAAACTCAAGGCCTGAATCTGGCCCACCATGCAATTTTATGTGGCCCTCCAGATGCTGGACTATAACTCCTGTATTCCTCATCATTAGATAGCACGGCTAAAGCTGATGAGAGTTGTGATACAGTAACAGCTGGAAGGCCGCAGTTTGTTCTGTTTAGTCAGAAGAGTGGAGTTTGGATTTAGATACAAGGTTTGTGGATAGGATGCCTGACTTTAAAATGCCCTTTAACTTTTCTCCAACTTTAGAGCCACAAGTGCTCTTGGGTTGCAACTCCCACTATCCACAGTCTGCATGGCTGATAATCAAAAGTGGTGGAACTTGTCATCCAATAACATCTGGGGACCAAAATTGGGTGAAAATTAATGAGTGCCATGTAAAAGAAATAGTTGGCTCTCTGTATCCATAGATTCTCCAACCATGGATCCAATGGCCCCATTGAAAACAACCATAAGGCTGATGTGGCCCTCGATAAAAATGAGTTTGACATCCCTGTTCTAAGGAATTGTTCCCATTAGCCAATGGCTACCTTTTTAACCATCAGGTTGTGGTAACCTTTTTTTGTACTCAAAACCATCAGATGATGATGATAACAATGACTAAATACAGTACACTGAAGAAAAAGAGATATTATGGTGGTGTCTATGATGACAATGACAGTGACGACAATGACATGTTTGCTTTGGAGAGACAATGGAGAAAAGGTTGGAGGAACAAAGGGTGGAAGTGAGGAAGAAAATGAGTTCTGCTGGGAGATGTGTGGCAGGGGTTATAAGGACAAAGAGAAGTGGAAAATAAATAGATGAAAGAGAAAGGAGAAAACCAGTCTAACTTAGATAATTGGAGAGGGAAGGTGAGGGTTAGGAAAGAAGGGTGTAGATGAGTACAGTTATGTAGAATGAAGGTCTTGAAAGCAGAATGGGTGAAAAAGATCTTGGAGTCCTCATGGACAAGTTCAGCATGAGCCAATAATGTGATGCGGTAGCTAAAAAACCAAACGGATTTTGGCCTGCATAAATAGGAGTCTAGTTTCTAGATCCAAGGAAGTCCTGCTAGCCCTCTAATCTGCCTTGGTCACACCACACTTGGAATACTGTGTCCAATTCTGGGCTCCACAACTTAAGGGAGACAATGACAAGCTGGAATGTGTCCAGAGGAAGAGGACTAAAATGATCAAAGGTCTGGAGAACAAGTACTATGAGGAGCGGCTTAAAGATCTGGGCATGTTTAGTCTGCAGAAGATAAGGCTGTGAGGAGACATGATATAAATATGTGAGGGGAAGCCATAGGAGGAGGAAGCAAGCTTGTTTTGTGCTGCCCTGGAGACTAGGACGTGGAACAATGGCTTCAAACAATAGGAAAGGAGATTCCACCTGAACATTAGGAAGAACTTCCTCACTGTGAGAGCTGTTCAGCAGTGGAACTCTTCTGCCCCAGAGTGTGGTAGAGGCCCCTTCTTTGGAGGCTTTTAAGCAGAGGCTGGATGGCCATCTGTCAGAAGTGCTTTGAATGCGATTTTCCTGCCTATTGACAGGGGGTTGGACTGGATGACCCATGTGGTCTCTTCTAACTCTATGATTCTAAGGGAAGAGGAAGAGAGAAAGTGTGTGTGTGTGTGAAAGAAGAAAACATTTAGCCTGGAGTTGTAGTAGAAAAAAGACAAAAAAGGATGTGTGAGAATGAGACAGAAAGATCAGAAGTGAAGATGTTTAGCCAAGTGGTGGGAAGGGAAGAGGAGAACGAGGACAAGAAAGAGAACCCAAGTGGAGAGACAAAACAGCTTCTCCAATGCCATCTTTAATAGCAGTGGCCAGAAGCATACATTTTATTTAAAAACACTTTTATTTTCAATACAGCATGCTCCCTCCGGGATACTCTCTAGGCTCAGAGGCAAACTTAGAGGCAGACTCTAGGGATTCTTCCTATAATATAAGATGGAAAATAATCCTAAAGGTCAACTTTATAATTAAGGGAGCATATTAAACAGCATAATGACACACAACAAAATGCAAGAACAACAAATTGTACCCCTACTAGCAAGGAAAGTTTACTGTTCGCAATGGGACAACAGTCTCAAAGGAAGAGGGCATGGGGTCAAGAATTCTAGGAACTATTGTGAGAGTTTTCCCCCATCATTTCCATTTATATTGGGATTGTACCAGTATGACTACAAATGGCCTAAAATTGTGATATTCCAAACTGTGGGTGTGATAGAGACGAAGAAAGCCATTTGTGGTGCCTCATGTCTCTTAAAATGAATCCAGTTTGCTCTGAAAAATGTATGGGTACTGCAACAAGATGCCTTTAAACTTGTGGTTTTGTGGGGTTTCAGACTCTTGAGCAGTTTGTTTTTATTGAGTGCCTGAACATCTAGCTCTAATAGTAGTAGTAGTAGTCGTAGTAGTAATAATAATAATAATAATAATAATTTTTATTTGTAATAAAAATTATTATTATTATTATTATTATTATTATTATTATTATTATTATTATTATTATAATATTATGACACAGCAAAGGTGATATGAAATCCAGCATATATATCTTGTTTGCTGTGTCATAAAATAATAATAATAATAATAATAATAATAATTGTTATTTGTATCTCGCTGTTTTCCTTAAACGTGGCCCAAAGTGGCTCACAACACTATAAAGACAATACAAATAATCACACACACATATAACAATAATCTATAAAATCAAATTTACAATGAGAAATAAACATATTTAAAAACATTTATCAATTACAATTGTTGTGATTATTGTGGGAACTCAACAAAACAGATGGTGAACTTAGCACGACTCACTGTCTTCATTAAAAGCTTTTGTAAACAGGAAGGTCTTTTCAAAGATGACAGGGAGGGGGCTGTTCTAACCTCCTTGGGAAGGGTATTCCAAAGGGTTGGGGTGTCTACTGAGAAGGTCCTCTCTTTCGTTGCCGCCAACCGCATTTGCTGTAGTGGCGGCAACGTGAGGAGGGCCTTGCCAGAAGATTTTAGCATTCGGCCAGGCTGGTGTGAGATGTGGTCAGATAGGTAAGTAGAACCTGGACCTTTTAGGGCTTTAAAGGTCAAAACCAGCACATTGAATTGGGCCTGGAAAAGAATTGGCAGCTAGTATAGGTGCTTTAGCAGGGGGAAGTACACTCTCTGGCTGCAGATCTCCGAACTAACTGAAGTTTCTGGACACTCTCCAGGGGCAGTCCCATGTAGAACCCATTACAATAGTCTAAATGGGATGAAATCAAGGCATGGGCCACAATGGCCAAGACAGGCCTCTCAAGGTACAGTCGCAGCTGGCACACAAGTTTTATTGTGCGAAGGTCCTCTTGGCCACCGCTGACACCTGGGCTTCCAGGCTTAGCGATTGGTCCAGGAAGACCCCCAGACTGTGGACCTGTGTCTTCAGGGGGAGTGTGACCCCATCCAGCACAGGTTTTTATTTATTTGTTTTATTTATTTACATCATTTTTACCCCGCCTTTCTCCTCGAGGGGACTCAAAGCAGCTTACAATAAATAGGCAAAAATTCAATGCCTAAAAACAATGTAAAAACAACAATTCATATAAAACAATCTACAAAACAACAATTCATATAAAACAATCTACAAAACAACAATTCATATAAAACAGATACCATTACAAAATAAAATCACATTATATAAAATTTTAAGCATGTCCAAGATTAGAATCCACCCTATACCCTATTGCCACCCTATACCCTGATCTGCCTTCCGACTGACCAGGATGATCTCTGTCTTGTCTGGATTCAATTTCAATTTGTTTGTCCTCATCCAGTCCACAATAGCTAACAGACACTGGTTCAGGTTTTGGGCTGCTTTCTTGGCTTTTGGTGGAAATGAGTAGTAGCACACTTACATAGCTTTCCTATGTAAGGTTGGAAGTCTTTCAGCTTTTGCCATGTTTCTAAAGAGATAACTTGATAGATGGCTATCTTGACACATTTATAGCCCACCAATTGAAGATTACTTAAGAGTCTCTTAATGTGGAGAGGAGAGCAATGACTAACCTCGATAAAAATAGTGAAGAGTAGAGACATCACACTGGCAACGAAGGTCTGCATAGTGAAAGCAATGGTATTCCCCATAGTAACCTATGGATGTGAGAGTTGGACCATAAGGAAGGCTGAGCGAAGGAAGATAGACGTTTTTGAACTGTGATGTTGGAGGAAAATTCGGAGAGTGCCTTGGACCGCAAGAAGATCCAACCAGTCCGTCCTCCAGGAAATAGTGCCCGGCTGCTCACTGGAGGGAAGGATATTAGAGGCAAAGATGAAGCACTTTGGCCACATAATGAGAAGACAGGAAAGTTTAGAGAAGAGAATGATGCTAGGGAAAATGGAAGGAAAAAGGAAGAGACGCCGACCAAGGGCAAGATGGATGGATGTTATCCTTGAAGGGACTGGCTTGACCTTGAAGAAGCTGGGGGGTGGCAATGGTCAACCGGGAGCTCTGGCGTGGGCTGGTCCATGAGGTCACGAAGTCGGAAGCGACTGAACAAATAAACAACAATCATAATGTGGGTTTTGTTGGCTACCTTGAAAGGTGAGCAATTTTGATTCTAAATATTTTGGGCACCTCAGCAATTGGTGGAACCCAGCAGTTTGATATATGGAAATGAAGATGCTTCCATTGTTCACATGCTCTGGTCATGTCCAATGGTGGCTCTTTTCCGAGTGGATACCTTGTGCTGTGCCAGTTTTCTAATTGATTGGCTCTTCCAGGATATTGGCATCCTGGAATTTTACTCTGGAACAACAGTGGACCATCTGCACATTCCTGTGGAGAAAAATATGCCTCAAATGCAAAAACTAGAGAGCATTTAACTGAGAGCATCTAATTGAGCTCATGCATAAAACAGACACATCTCTAGATGCTGTGAAGTTATTTTTTTCCCTTAAAGTGCACCATTCAGATGTGGTTTTCCTGCTATTGGTTTCTTTGTACACTGCAGTCAGAAGAGCTAAAAATGGAAGACACAAGAAACAAATAAAGAGACTATTAAAGTGACTTTGAAAGAGAGACAGGGATTTCTCAAAAGAGCATGTGTATTAAGTGTGATCATGCACAATGACCTAATAGAATAGAATATATTTTATTGATTAGCGCTTAAGCCATATCACAATATCAAACATCAAGGCGTGATAGGACTTGATTATACTCTATATAAAAAGTTTAAAAAAGACACTTATAACAATACAGTAAATAAATATGATAAAACTGAATATATACATCATATTTCCTTATCACCCTTACAATGTACCCTGATCAGTCCCACATATGTGGTTCTCAAACGTATTGTTTTTCTTAAACACAGAGCTATTTTATATGTTATTTTTGGGTCTTGGCCACACATAAAATATATTGTTCTGATGTGAGATTCCCAGTACATTGTCCATTTGATATATGAACCAAGGTGGAAGTCTCTCCAAGGTAGACGTGTGATCATGCACAATGACCTAGTAGGTACATCAAGATTTGTAGATTTAATAATAAAAATTCAAATCTCCAGTCTATTTTAGCCTATTTGTGGTGACAGGATTGGTAGCGAGAAACACATGCTTAGGAAGAACTTGTGTTTCTTAGCAACAGCTCCGGCTACAGAAGCTGCCTGTTCAGAGTGATGAAGCAAGAGCTCCTGGAAACAAAGGGAACGAGTACTTACAGGAAATTGTTCAGAGTCCTTTATATATATTGCCATTATATGCATTGTCTTACTTCCTATTTGTCAAGGTCCCATCCAAATAACTGCTGTGACAAAACAATGTAAATCTTCCTTTCAAGACCTGAGCACAGGTTTATTTGGCCTCACCCCACAAAACACAGCATAAAACAAATAGCAGGCTCAGCGTGGGAGAAAGAGCTGAAAAACCTGTTAATACTTGGACGGCTAACCAGGTCTTGTGTCTCAGGATTGTGCTTTGTTCCTATTAAGTTCTGGCTGGAGCCCTCCTCAGGAAACCAGAACTCTAATTTGATGTTAGAGTAGCAGCAGGATTTATTCCAGTTAGCAGCATGAGAAAAGAAACAAAATACTTTTACACAAATGTTTCTAGAGGAACAAAGCAACGTCTTTGTCCTAACTTAACAATCTTTGATTTGGGTTAAGAAGATTGGTAACATTGCATATTAGCTGTAACAAAACTTTAAGAAACATTTCATTCATTCAAAGGGAAAGAGAGAGAGATTTTATTAGAAAATTTCCTCTGAGACTTCAGAAAAATTGAGACAGAATAAAACCCACTCACAGCTAGAGTTGTGTGCGGAATTCGTTTCTCCCGTTTCCTTTGTTTCTTTTGTTTCTTCGGAAGCATAGAACAGAAAGACCCCTCCCACTACGGAAATTAGCTCGACATGAAAGCAAGCAGGAATGAGTCCTGGCTCCTGGCTTGCTTTTTGGCATCACAGAGTAAGAGGCGCTCAGCTTTAGGCCCTGGTCCTGCACACCACACACACTTTTTCCAAACAGAATGCATGTGTGGCATGCAAGAGTCCCCACGCCTGCCAGGACCTGAAGCCGAGCGTCTCCTCTAGAGTAAAAACAACAGGTAAGAAGAAGCCTCCTTAAAGCATGCACTGGGAACGGGATCCTGTGTGGGAAGCCCCCTCCCCCATAATGTGCTGATAGAAAACCAATCTTTCGGCACCTGAAAGTGAAATCTGCCATCCCGATTTTGGGAAGTTCCCAAAAATGGATCAGGGCCCCCACTGAAAGCTGGGCCATGAAACGGATCAGGGTTTACCCTGAATGCACAACCCTACTTGCAACATTAGCTGCCCTTGAACCTTGACAGTACATACATAGTGCCACCTGTTTACATTTTATCTGGTTCACGGTGAAAATCCTACTACAGTAGAGTCTCACTTATCCAACATAAACGGGCTGGCAGAATGTTGGATAAGCAAATATGTTGGATAATAAGGAGGGATTACGGAAAAGCCTATTAAACATCAAATTAGGTTATGATTTTACAAATTATGCACCAAAACATCATGTTATACAATAAATCTGACAGAAAAAGTAGTTCAATACACAGTAATGCTATGTAGTAATTACTGTATTTATGAATTTAGCACCAAAATAGCACGATGTATTGAAAACATTGACTACAAAAATGCGTTGGATAATCCAGTACGTTGGATAAGTGAGACTCTACCATACTAATATTCTTTGGATCTCTAATGTTTGTTAGTAGATGCCTTCCTTTCACACCAATCTATGTAGCATCTAATATTTCTCTCTTCTTACATTTAGGAGAAGTCATCTCTTTCAGTGACAGCGAAGAGAAGCAGAGTGTGATTTGTTTTCTCCTCCTTCATAAATATCTCCTTCCAAAATGTGTATTGCTGGGATGCTTGGTTCTTTAAAGTGCAACATTAAAAAGCCACATTCCAGGAATGGAGCAAAAATTAGTAGAGCAGAAAACGCCAAATGATGCAGAGCTAATTCTCTAAGTGTTAGACGTGCTGCCAGGCCTTTGCTTCTTAGTGCTATGGCGGAATCCCTTTGCAGTCTGCATTCCTGGAGGAGTCAGGGAGGGGGAGGTCCCTGCTGACTGCCAGTCGGGTGGGCATCTGTTCCACCTAAAGAGAACGGCGGCTGCGCAGCTTAGTAGGGCAAACTGCAGGGCCCCTCTACTGCCCTATACAAGGTGGGAGGCAGTCATTTCTGGCAGTGACAACTGAACATAGGATCCTGCCCTGGAATATGCATGAGAAAGGGAGGAAGTTTTTTTTAAAGGTTGTGATTGTATTGTTCTGCCTTCCTTCCCTAGCTTAGATCAATATTTGTAGCTCAACAGAGTCTGAAATCAAAACCTTTTTTAACACTCACCCCACCCCAAATATTATAGCTTGCCAGAGGCAGAATATATCTATGACATAAGGCCTGCCTAGCCAGATTCAAACCTTGCTTTCTCCGTGTTGTCGAAGGCTTGCTTTCTCCCTTTCTAACTAGAAAAGTCTTGTGTTTCTACCACTGAAGAATGAGGCTGTTCACACCTCATTCAGTGGCAGGAAGGGAGCTTCTGGTGATTCCAAATCCTCTGCAGGAACAGCCCCAGAGTGTGGCATGCTAAGACTCTCTTGCTTGTCCCGCACCCCATCTTCATCATGAGACAAAGCAGCATATAACAGAATTGTTTCAGCCTGAGCAGGCAATTGGGCCAGGCGGTGATGCTAATAAGTACCATTCTTCTCTTTCATAAGACTTCCGGAGCCTCCGGTGGCCTAGGGGATAAAAGCCTTGTGACTTGAAGGTTGGGTTGCTGACCTGAAGGCTGCCAGGTTCGAATCCCACCCGGGGAGAGTGCAGATGAGCTCCCTCTGTCAGCTCCAGCTCCATGCGGGGACATGAGAGAAGCCTCCCACAAGGATAGTAAAAACATCTGGGTGTCCCCTGGGCAACGTCCTTGCAGACGGCCAATTCTCTCACTCCAGAAGCAACTCCAATTGCTCCTGACACGAAAAAAAAAATCAGACTTCCAACATGGTCAAAGGAATGGCTATTATGTGTTTTCGAAGGCTTTCATGGCCAGAATCACTGGGTTGCTCTGAGTTTTCCGGGCAGTATGGCCAAGTTCCAGAAGCATCCTCTCCTGACGTTTTGCCCACATCTATGGCAGGCATCCTAAGAGGTTGTGAGATATATTGGAAACTAAGCAAGGGAGGTTTATACATCTGTGGAAGGTTCTGGGTGGGAGAAAGATCTTTTGCCTGTTGGAGGTGAGTGTGAATATTGTAATTAATCACCTTGATTAGCATTTAATGGCATTGCAGCTTCAAGGCCTGGCTGATTCCTACCTCAAGGACTCCTTTGTTGGGAGGCCCCTGATTGATTCTTGTCTGGAATTCTTCTGTTTTCAGAGTGCTGATCCTTATTTATTGTTCTGATTTTGGAGTTTTTAAATACTGGTAGCCTGATTTTGTTCATTTTCATGTTTTCTTCCTTTCTGTTGAAATTGTCCACATGCTTGTGGATTTCAATGGCTTCTCTGTGTAGTCTGATATGGTGGTTGTTAGAGTGACCCAACATTTCCGTGTTCTCAAATAATATGTCATGTCCGTGTCATCAAGTGCTTTGCTATGGCTGACTTCTCTGGTTGAGTTAGTCTGCAGTGCCTTTCATGTTTGTGTCTGGGCAATTCTGTGTCTGCTGGTCCCTATGTAGACTTGTCCACAGCTGCACAGTATAAGGTAGACTCCTGAGAGGATCCCTCTTGTCCTTTGATGAACATAGCATTTGTTGGATTTTCTTAGTGGGTCTGTAGATAGTTTGTAGGTCGTGTTTCTTCATCAGCTTCCCTATGCAGTCAGTGGTTCCCTTAATGTATGGTAAGAACACATTTCCTCTGGGTGGATCTTTGTCTTTACTCTCATGGCTTATTCTTGGCCTTGCAGCTCTCCTGGTGTCTGTGGTGGAATATCCATTGGACTGTAGAGCCCAGTTTAGGTGGTTCAGTTCACCTTGGAGGAGGTGGGGTTCGCAGATTCCTTTTGCACAAACTGTCAGGGCTTCCACTGTGCTTCTTTTTTGATCTGGGTGATGGTTGGAGTTTTTATGAAGGTATCTATCCGTGTGTGTAGGTTTTCTGTAAACTGTGTGGCCCAATTGTTGTTTGGGTTTGCAGATGACTAGGACATCTAGAAATTGCAGTTTTCCTTCGTTTTCTTTTTCCATGGTGAATTGGATGTTTGGGAGGATGCTGTTGAGGTGGTCCTCACAACCTCTGAGGATACCTGCCATAGATGTGGGTGAAACATCTGGAACGTGGCCATACAGCCCGGAAAACTCACAGCAACTGAACGGTTATTACTCCATATAACAGACCCATGATTTCATCACAGACAGTAAAATCAGCATTTCTACACTTCTAAGAAATGGCAACCCACAGTACCATTCACACGACACAAGCGTCAATGGTGGGGTTGAGGTATTTTGCCATTTCTAAATTGTTGGTTTTTCCAATAATTCCTAAGTTAGTTTGAAACTGAGTTATTTTTAAATTCCCCGCCTAGAGACAAGCAAAATGGCCAATTTCCCCATGTGATGTTAATCCCTGTTGCCTGCTTGTAAATAAAACGATGACACTAGGTGTGGGAAGAGCCGAAATGCCCATTTCCCCAGATCACCAATGCTAAAGCTCTGGGAAAGATGAGGGTTAATTTAAAACCACTTCCTGGGGTGATATATATAAAAAGATAAATAATCGAAATCCTGGAGGGACAATGGGAGGAAACCTCAGTACAAATGACCCCAGGGAAAGGTGCTGAACTCTGTTTCAGTGGAAGGGTCTTGAGTGGAAACAACCTCATGGAAAGTGCCACCTTAAGAAAGATGCCTCAAATCTGCTTCAGTGGAAGGGTTTTGAAGGCAGTGCTGCCTTAAAAGATGCCTTTTATAAAGAGTGTTGCTATCCCTGAAATGGGAAAAGTTATTGCCTGCCCATGTGATATGAATTAAGTGGATGGTTAAGGCTGATAGGCTGTTAGGGATTGTGGGAGTTGAAGTCCAAAACACCTGGAGGGCTGAAGTTTTCCCATGCCTGTTCTAACCCTTTTTTAAAGACAGATCCCCACCAAACTCCACCCTTTCCCTTGCTTTCCCTCATTTTCTCCAACACCTTGTGATGAAGTCCCCAGATGGGACTCAAAATAACCCCGCTGCCCAAGGCCTCAGCATCCCTACTCATACCCATTCACTCAGACTTGTCTGGGAGTGGTGTGGAAAGTCCTACAGTGAGAGTGATATTAAAAGACCTCTAGACCTCTAGGCAAAAGGCCCACATTCTCAGTGACCAGGCGCAGGTTCTTATGTCTCGGGCTGCTTTCCAGAGATACTTAGAAATGAAGCCATAGGCAGCTTGGTTGTTTTCAGCCCAGGGTAGATATTTCTACTTATATCTTTTGTTCATGTATGCTGCTGCCATCTGTTTCTCAAAAACTCAGGACACAGCCTTGAGCTAGATCAAGGCACAGCTGGAAAACATGCACACCAGCTTCTCTGCGACAGCATGCTAAGTTCTTAGAAGTTTAACTGCTTCCCCAACTGCTTCGTAGGTCAGTCATTTATCATATAGGATGGCACAAAAATGGACCGTGGAAGCAGGAAGGATGGGATACACCATACCTCCACCTGCCACTTACTTTGGGGTCACAAAGAAGGACCAAAAATACAAACATATCAGATTAACCATTAAAAAAAAAACCCATGCAGGAACATTTTCTTTAAGCAGGTTGCCAACAGCTTTGGAAGGTCAACAGCAAAAATGGGGCAGGAAGACCAACGAAGCAGACATCAAATAAAAGATAATTTTAAAAATACACAAGAGCACACATTATTTTTTAGTGCCGGCTTACCAGAAAACCTTTATGCTTCTTCTCTGGTTTATAAGCTATCATTCACTGGGGTTGTCTGGAATTGTGCCTTCACAATATTACTTTTAAGAACCCAACCCTTAATATTGTGATTAGAAAAGCTGGAGGAATCTATCCTAGGAAATTAGGTAAAGGTTTTCTCCTGACATTAAGTGTAGTCATGTCTGACTCTGGGAGTTGGTGCTCATTTCCATTTCTAAGCCGAAGAGCCAGCGTTGTCCATAGCCGCCTCCAAGGTCATGTGGTCAGCATGACTGCATTGAGTGCCGTTACCTTCCCGTGGGAGCGGTACCTATTGATCTACTCACATTTGCATGTTTTCGAACTGCTAACGCTACCACAATCCTTCCATTTCATATGAGCAGTATTCTTGCAACACTGAGTGCCAGCCAGTGGGGAGGAGTTGTAGCTCATGAAAAATACAGAGGAAGATGTGGAGAAATGTACTGTGCCATAATCTCGTATGTAGGAGAGGAGGCTCACAGCGTACATTGGCCAGGCTGCAGAAAAGCACGATTTTTTATCCATCATTATTGTTTTGTCCTCTCTTGTTAGTCCCTCCACCACAGAATCCTGTATGTTTTTTTCTCTTTCTCTCTTGTTTCCGAGTGTTTAATCTGTTCAGGCAGATAATGTAGTGTGGTTATAGCTACCTATCTAACTACTGAACAATGTACATACTGAGTAAATATTGGGCTCCTCCAGATGCTGTGAGCTGCTGTATTTGTTACTGCAGTTATTCTCCTGGAAAAAAATAACCAGAGGACATTTTTGTTGTCTTGCACCATTCAGCAGCGATTCTGAGCACTAGCAGCAACATTCATTTCCATTTGCATAGTGGTGATTTTTTAAAAAAAATTCAGACTATATTGCAACAAAAGAATCCCAAAGGGTTGTGTGATGCTATACTTGTACTGTAGTTCCTATTATGTTCTTGGATATTTCCTCCTCCTTACTCCCACAGTAGAGGGGGAGGTGTTCCTTGTAGTTTGTATTAAAGCATTTGGAGCATTTCTGCTTTTAAAAAGAAGACATTTCCATATTTGTTCTTAAAATCAATTCTGCCAATAGTGAGCAAAAGTACCAAATGGATCTTT
This sequence comes from Anolis carolinensis, assembly GCF_035594765.1. Classification (NCBI taxonomy): domain Eukaryota; kingdom Metazoa; phylum Chordata; class Lepidosauria; order Squamata; family Anolidae; genus Anolis; species Anolis carolinensis. The sequence continues at coordinate 132,972,730 of NC_085844.1, forward strand.
ATGATGACTGACCAAGTTTCCTCCAGTATCAAGACAGCTGGGTGATAATTGGCTGAGTTGCCATAAAGATTGTTTCACACACACCAAGGACCTCTTTACATGGCCCAAAATTTGGCGGTGGTGATAGGTATTTCTCAGTCTTGCCTCAGAGCCAGATGGCTCCCATCAGAAAAGTACTTTCATGTCAGTTTCATGGCAAAACTGTTGCCAAAACAATTGGGGGCAGTAGTCAGTGGGAGGATTCTCGTCTTTCAATGGCCATCAGTGAGGACAGCCGGCTTCTTCATGCTCCCCCCCCCCCAACCGTGTGATGAGTTTTGGAAAATGGCATTTATAACATTTTGGAAAACAACTTTTGGACATCATAACTTTTAGAAAAGCATAATCTTTCAGAGAAGAGCCAAAATCCCTTTAGAGTAGAAGCTTCTCTTGGAGTATACAACCAGATATAGTTCATAGAATCATAGAATCATAGAATCATAGAATAGTAGAGTTGGAAGAGACCACATGGGCCATCTAGTCCAACCCCCTGCTAAGAAGCAGGAAATCGCATTCAAAGCACCCCCGACAGATGGCCATCCAGCCTCTGCTTAAAAGCCTCCAAGGAAGGAGCCTCCACCACGGCCCCGGGGAGAGAGTTCCACTGTCGAACAGCCCTCACAGTGAGGAAGTTCTTCCTGATGTTCAAGTGGAATCTCCTTTCCTGTAGTTTGAAGCCATTGTTCCGTGTCCTAGTCTGCAGGGCAGCAGAAAACAAGCTTGCTCCCTCTTCCCTATGACTTCCCTTCACGTATTTGTACATGGCTATCATGTCTCCTCTCAGCCTTCTCTTCTGCAGGCTAAACATGCCCAGCTCTTTAAGCCGCTCCTCATAGGGCTTGTTCTCCAGACCCTTAATCATTTTAGTCGCCCTCCTCTGGACGCTTTCCAGCTTGTCAACATCTCCCTTCAACTGTGGTGCCCAAAATTGGACACAGTATTCCAGGTGTGGTCTGACCAAGGCAGAATAGAGGGGGAGCATAACTTCCCTGGATCTAGACGCTATTCCCCTATTGATGCAGGCCAGAATCCCATTGGCTTTTTTAGCAGCCGCATCACATTGTTGGCTCATGTTTAACTTGTTGTCCACGAGGACTCCAAGGTCTTTTTCGCACACACTGCTGTCAAGCCAGGCGTCCCCCATTCTGTATCTTTGATTTCCATTTTTTCTGCCGAAGTGAAGTATCTTGCATTTGTCCCTGTTGAACTTCATTTTGTTAGTTTTGGCCCATCTCTCTAGTCTGTCAAGATCGTTTTGAATTCTGCTCCTGTCTTCTGGAGTGTTAGCTATCCCTCCCAGTTTTGTGTCGTCTGCAAACTTGATGATCGTGCCTTCTAACCCTTCGTCTAAGTCGTTAATAAAGATGTTGAACAGAACCGGGCCCAGGACGGAGCCCTGTGGCACTCCACTTGTCACTTCTTTCCATGATGAAGACGACGCATTGGTGAGCACCCTTTGGGTTCGTTCGCTTAGCCAATTACAGATCCACCTAACCGTAGTTTTGTCTAGCCCACATTTTACTAGTTTGTTTGCCAGAAGGTCGTGGGGGACTTTGTCGAAGGCCTTACTGAAATCCAGGTACGCTACATCCACAGCATTCCCTGTATCGACCCAACTCGTAACTCTATCGAAAAAAGAGATCAGATTAGTCTGGCATGACTTGTTTTTGGTAAATCCGTGTTGACTATTAGCAATGACCGCATTTGTTTCTAAGTGTTCGCAGACCACTTCCTTAATGATCTTTTCCAGAATTTTGCCTGGTATTGATGTGAGGCTGACCGGACGGTAATTGTTTGGGTCGTTCTTTTTTCCCTTCTTGAAGATAGGGACCACATTCGCCCTCCTCCAATCTGCTGGGACTTCTCCCGTTCTCCAAGAACTCTCGAAGATAATTGCCAGTGGTTCTGAAATAACTTCCGCTAGTTCCTTCAGTACTCTTGGGTGTAGCTGATCTGGCCCTGGGGACTTGAATTCGTTTAGAGAGGCCAGGTGTTCCTGGACAACGTGTCTCCCTATTTGGGGTTGGATTTCCCCCAATCCTTCGTCCATTCCGTGTTGCTGAGGTTGAAGATGGCTTTTTTTTTCTGAGAAGACCGAGGCAAAGAAGGTATTGAGCAGTTCTGCCTTTTCCCTGTCCCCTGTCGCCATCACCCCATCTTCTCCTTGCAATGGCCCTATCGCCTCCTTTTTCTTCCTTTTTCTACCAACGTAAGCAAAAAAGCCTTTTTTGTTGTTTTTTATGTCCCTGGCAAGCCTGAGCTCATTTTGCGCTTTAGCCTTGCGAACCTTTTCCCTACAGGTGTTGGCTATACGTTTGAATTCTTCTTTGGTGATTTCTCCCCTTTTCCACTTCTTGTGCATGTCACTTTTGAGCTTTAGCTCAGTTAGAAGTTCTTTGGACATCCATTCTGGCTTCTTTGCACTTGTCTTATTTTTCTTCTTTGTTGGCACTGTTTGCATTTGCGCCGTGAGTATTTCACTTTTGAAAAACTCCCATCCATCCTTAACTCCCTTGTTTTTTAATATCGGCGTCCATGGAATGCCGCTCAGTAATTCCTTCATTTTTTGGAAGTCAGCTCTCTTAAAGTCCAGAAAGCGTGTTTGACTTGTCTTAGTTTCAGCATTCCTTTGTATTGCAAACTGCAGGAGCACATGGTCACTTGCCCCTAAGGAACCAACCACTTCAACTGTATTGATCAGGTCTTCCACATTTGTTAAGATTAGATCAAGAGTTGCTGATCCCCTTGTTGCCTCTTCTACCTTCTGGACCATAAAATTATCTGCAAGGCAAGTGAGGAATTTGTTGGACTTTGTACTCTTGGCTGAGTTTGTTTTCCAGCAGATATCGGGATAATTGAAATCGCCCATGACTACTATATCTCTTCTTTGTGCCTGTTTGGTCAGCTGTTGACAGAAGGCTTCATCAAGTCCTTCATCCTGACTCGGAGGTCTGTAGTAGACACCCACGACAAGATCTTTTTGAGTCCCGGTTCCCTTGATTCTTATCCAGATGCTTTCAAGCTGGTTTCCCGGATTACAGTCTTGCATTTCTTCTGCAACGTAACTGTTTTTGACATATAAAGCTACTCCCCCTCCTCTCCCCTTTGTTCTATTTCTGTGAAAGAGGTTATAGCGCTCAATGGTTAAATTCCAGTGATGGGAGTCATCCCACCAGGTTTCAGTGATGCCTATGACATTGTATGTGTGGTGCTGTGCTAGGAGTTGGAGTTCGTCTTGCTTATTTCCCATGCTCTGAGCATTAGTGTAAAGACATGTAAGCCCCTGTGACCTCCTCTCGAACTGTTTATTTGGGATTATTGTGCTCTCTGTACTTGGTCCTTGCTGTGTTTGTGCAGCCCTCCGTTTAGCCTTTCGGCGGTTCCCTGTGGTCGTGGGTAATATATTGTTCGCCAGGCTGTTGTTCCCCTCCCCCAGTGGATCTAGTTTAAAGTGCGCCTGATGAGGTTTGTGAGTCTGTGTGCAAAAAGATGTTTTCCTACTTGTGTGAGATGCACCCCATCGCTTGCCAGTAGTCCATCCTCTTGGAAGAGTAGACCATGGTCAAGGAAGCCAAAATGCTCCTCTTGACACCATTTTCTGAGCCAGTTATTGACCTGTACTATTTTTCCGGCCCTTGTAGAGCCGTGTCCTACAACAGGGATGCAAGTTATGCAAGGCAATGGTTTCAGTTGTTAGACTGAATAACCTGTTATCTGTTTGATCTGTTAGGAAAACAGAGATTTGCCAGTGCATAGAAACAGCAGAGCTTTAGAAGTGTTTTTCAGTGCCCAAAATATATCTGTATTCTTCCATAAAATAACTTGTTTTATATCATGCACTCAGGAGACAAAAATGAAGTAGACTTTGATAAAAAATAACATATTTGGTTTACTCACAACCTTCATGTGTTCAGCATACACAGGTCCAAAACTTATCAGTCCAGTTTCAGATATGTTTGAGATAATTCTCTGAGCCATCCAGCCAGGGCATTCCTCTTATAACAAAACAGCTGTCAACAGGTCACATAGTGAAAAGGAGAGAGGGAGGGGGAAGGGACAGAGAGAAGGAGAGAGAGAGAGAGAGAGAGAGAGAGAGAGAGGTCTACAGCTCCTTTTATATCTTCTTAAGAATCACAGAGTAAAGGAAGCTGCATACCAGAACATATATACAGGAAACAGTAAGCAACAGAATCATAGATAAACATTATTAGATAAGGCATGAAGAAGCTTGTCATTTCCAACTATGAGAAAATCTGAACAGTGTGGGGCGACAGGTCCCTATGTCCCCTGGAGATGGGGCCGAGATCAACACAATCTGCAGCAATCTGCAGCTATTCTGGCGATGCACATGACAAGGTCCGTAGTTACCTAGTTGCAGTGGAAATATCATAATCAATGAGGTTAATCTGAGGCACAATTATTACTTATTGAAACTACAGGAACTAAAAAGAAAAAGAACTCTGGACAGGCTGTGAGTAGATCCAGAGCCAAAAAGTCACCAACTACTAATGAGGAGCTTCAATGAGTGCAATCTCACTTCTTTGCACTCGTGTGGAACAAAGTTTAAAGGAGCAAAGTTTAAGTCCTGTTTATTTATGGCTTTGCCCCCCAGGATTCACAGTAAAATGCTGTATTTGGAAGTATCCAGCAGCCCAACCTATATTAGATCAGAATTATCAGGAAAGAGGATCTTGTAAAACCTCTGACACTGAGAGAAAGAAGTTGGTGACACAAACATTTGTGGATTTAATACTACTTTATCAGATGCATCTGATGAACTAGAAAATCTTGTGCTCCCAACTTTTCTAACCCTCCTCATATCGATATGGGCCAGATAAAATGTATTCATCTTGAGCCCATGTGGATAGTCCACATGATATATGGCCAGTTCTGCAGTAGAAGTGTATCTTCAAGCCTTTAATCCAGTGGTTCCCAATTTTTTTTTGACCAGGGACCACTTTGACCAGGGACTTCTCTCCAACATTAGTATCAAAAGGGTTACAAATCAGTTTTTGGTCAACTTTAGATTCACTTTGGTTATTTGGGGTGGTGATTCAGAAAATTACATTGGATAGACAACATCAGTTCTAGTTTCTGATACAGAACATATGCCATCCAATAGTTGTCATCTGCTCACCCACAGAAAACCATATTTAGTAATCTAGAGCTGATGTGGTCTATCCAATAAATTTTCTGAATCAGCACCCCAAACAACCCCAGGAACAGACCTAAAAACGAAGACACCAAGGCATCCCCACTTCCAGGCACCACATGGAACGCTCAGGGGAAGGGAGGAGGAGGAGAAGCAACAGTCAAGAGGCTTTTGTGGGTAATCAGAACCTCCTCTCCCGACATTTCCATTGCCTTGACACTATAAGAGGGTTTTGCGAGACCAGTTGCTCTCGTTGCAATGGTGTAGGCCACAGTGAGGCCACAGATCATATTTTAGTTCTTGGGGATCACTGGTGGTCCATAGACCACAGGTTGGGAACCATTGTTTTAATCAATGTTGCCAGCAAGGCTTGGCCAGGGAACTGTTGGCCAGTGAAACAGTGGTAGCAGTGGTAGCCCCCAGGAAGACAGGCCACTGGTGCCAACGGGACAGTCCAACTGGCCACATGGACTGCAGAATTCTTTCATAGCATTTCCATGCCAGTACATGGACTCTCTGTAATGTATCTGGGGCAACTCCAGAGATGGAACTTCAGCCTCAGAGCTGCCACAAGATCTCATTGCATACTTATCCAGACTAATATGGCTATGCTTTTGGGATCACCAGAATGTTTCTGAAAATTGTGTTTTCTCCTTCATTTAGATCAGGCATGCACAACCCGAAGCTCTCAGACTTCAGTCTCCATAATTCCTCATCATTTGAGAAGCTGGTTAGGGCTTCTTGGAATCTGAGTCCCAAACACCTGTAGGGCCACAGGTTGTGCAGGCTCGATTTAGATAATTATAATCCTACATTGATAATTTCTTTCACTCTCTCACTCTGGGAATCACTGGTCTGAAAGGACTTCTAAATTCCTCTGCTTTACCAGGTGTTTTAGATTTCAACTCCCAGCAGCATCAGCCGCTTTGGCCAATGGTAAGAGATTCTGGAAGCTGAAGTTCAAATCTCCCAGAGAACAAGAGTTTGGGAATCATTGCTAAAGACTATGTGGTTTACTTTCACGGTCCTAATCCCCAGCTGGTCCTAATGGCAGGAGATAATGCATGTTGCAAAGTGCTTATTTCTGCTCAGCTGGTTTTTAGTCTTTAAAGAAGCTTGAGCTACTGCTGTAAACAAAACATATAGTTTTAAATACTTCTTCCTACTGGTTGGGGCAGGGGATAGAGTTGAAGTTGTGATTGTAACATTTTGAAGCACAAGCTCCTGTTGATGCCCTAGCTCACTATTTACCTGCTATTCAATCTGCAGGCATGATGATATGAAGGCCCATTACACTGAATGTCCCACACTTTATTGCACAGTTTAATAATGCTTTGCAATAATATGGCTGAAGTATGTACCAAAATATGTGAAACACCCGGCAACACTCCATTTTGGAAGGATTTTGGGTGCTTAGAAGATGCATGGGCTGATCATATCGATATTTCTGATTGACAGCCCAAGCATCTTTTTGCTCATCAAAGGGCATTCCTTAAATTGGAAGAATATCCAACAGAATATTATTTTTTAGTAGCAACATAAACAGTAGATATTAAAGATGTCAGGAATATGAGTAAATGGATACTATTTTTTTTTAAAAAAGGGTATTGCTTATAAAAGTATTGCTGCTTTTATACACAGAAATGTCCAACTGTGGCTTTCTGAGGATTTTACTATTTTTACACAAGCTATTTTATAAAGATACTAGCGCATATGCTCGACGTTGCCTTGGTATGCATTTTCTCATGCTATTTATTAGAAAAATACTCATTGTTAGATTTACAATTTTATGAATGGGTCCAATGAACCCAGAGCTAAACATGGACCTGAACGAGACCCTTCTGCTTGATCCCATTCAGGGGCAGGAGCTTTTGCTGGACAAGTGCTATCCCTTTGTCCTTCTCATAACCTTACAGGTTTCCCACTCCTAGAATGGTGGTTTTGGCATCTTGGCAGCCCATCTCAACATCTTCTGCCCTTCTCTTCTCATGCTATCCCCTCCCCCCCAAACATGGTAGTCAGCCCAAAAGGGCTACCACCTTCCTCCTTATCAAAGGATATTTATCAAAAGGGATGGATTTTTTAGTTTAAGCCCCAGCAGTGTTTTAAGTTGGATAATGAAGGGTATGTGTACCAATTTTGGCTCAGATCCATTGGGCCATATTGGAGCCTTTGAGTTATAAACATACGTACATATACACATACATCCATACATATTTTCACTTTTATTTATATCAGTGCTTCTCAACCTGTGGGTCCCCAGTTGTTTTGGCCTTCAACTCCCAGAAATCCTAAACTGTATGGAATTTCTGGGAGTTGTAGGCCAAAGCACCTGGGGACCCACAGGTTGAGAACCACTAATCTAATGGATACTGTTCATTTTGATCTTGGATGCTCTGTCTGCTTCCACATCGACTTTAATTCCTGGATGAAATGCTAGCTCTAACCATTCTTTGAAGGTCCATCTAAACCAGCGTTTCTCAACCTGGAGGTCAGGACCCCTGGGGGGGGTCGTGAGGGGTGTGTGTCAGAGGGGGGCGCCAAAGACTATCAGAAAATACATATTTCTGATGGTCTTAGGAACCCCTTTGGCAAAGAAGGCTGAAGATCTCTCCTTCTAGACCAGTTGCGAATAGCTTTAGAAATACCATTATTCCATTGAAAGCACCACCATGAAGTTCTGAACAGATTTTCTGAAAATGAGAAATTCAACTTCCTCATGGATCAGAGTTGCAGGGAAGGAAAAAAGCCCTAAGAAAAAAAGTTCAGATAACTTTATAATGTGAGGGCTTTATTGCACGAAGGTGGCCAATGCACATATAAATAAGACTACCGCCATGTAATATCTGTTGCTGGCCCACCACCTCCACACTATGAAGCTGTTCCCAGCCATTGCTGGTCCCAAGCACTTCTGTGCCAGCATAGCAGTGGTACCAGGGTGCCGGGAGGGGGGGGGGGCTTGTCCTCCTCTCTCTCTGCTGTAAAATAAATATTTATTTTCTTCTAATGAATATTTCTTTTCTTTGTTTCTAATAATAATAATAATAACAACAACAATAATAATTTTGAATCTAGACTGACAAAGTTCTGGAACACAACACACCAGACCTCTCACAGTTGTAGAAAAGAAAAAGGTTTGGATCATTGATGTCGCCATACCAGGTGACAGTCGCATTGACAAAAAACAACAGGAAAAATTCAGCCGCTATCAGGACCTCAAGATTGAACTTCAAAGACTCTGGCAGAAACCAGTACAGGTGGTCCTGGTGGTGATCGGCACACTGGGTGCCATGCCAAAAGATCTCAGCCGGCATTTGGAAACAATAGACATTGACAAAATTACAATCTGACAACTGCAAAAGGCCACCCTACTGGGATCTGCACGCATCATCCGAAAATACATCACACAGTCCTAGACACTTGGGAAGTGTTCGACTTGTGATTTTGTGATATGAAATCCAGCATATCTATCTTGTTTGCTGTGTCATACAATAACAACAACAACAACAACAACAACAACAACAACAACAATAATAGAAGTGGCGTTTTTGGAGCCCAGAGTGACATTTCTCATCTGTAAGTGTGGCTGCAGGACCTCACACTGTTGAAGTGATGCTGGCCATAGTATGATAATGAGGGTCATTATGTCAGTAAGTTGCTGCTTATTGCATGAATGTTACTGGATGGTGGCATAATGCAGTAAAGTCCTATGGCAAAGCAAAGGAAAACTATATAATTAAAGCAAAACAAAGCAAAAGCAGGAGATGAGATCCCAAATTGAGTCCTAGTGATCTGTTCAAGCTTGTTTCTGCAATTGAGGTCTTAGCTGGATAGCAGCTGTAGGCCTTAGTTTGTCACATTGCAGCCTCAAAGCTATTGCTGGACATTACAACTGCTCTGCCTAAGAGATAGCCATTGGCCGTGTTCCTCCTGTCTCCTTCATTCCTAGTTGGTCCTTTGTTCCCCACTTCGATTGTAATTTTCATAGCTCAAAGGGGCACAATTGTGTGTTGTGCAGGTGCCAATTTCCCCAATTCCTCCTCAGTACATACCTATTTGTCCATGACCTCCATACATTGGTGGTATGCACCAATTTTAGCCCAGGGCACCTACAGAGCCGGCTAGCTCCCATCAGATGACGCTAGCACAGCTCCATGGGCGAAGGAGGGCGGAGCCAGCGCAAAGAGGAGTCACATGGTGTTAGCTAGGCACAAAGATAGTAAGTCCTCTCAAACCTTTTTGTACGATTTTTATACTTTCGTTCAGTAATGCATGTTGTTTGGCAAATGACTACTGTTCTATATCTTATGTGTTTCTAATAGGTTATTATAACAGAAAGAGCGGAGACACCAAATATATCACGGCGCTGCCACCAAATATAACGAAGAGCAGAGGCTCCTTGAGGCAGGGGGGAATCTTTTTATCACACCGCTGCCATCAATTATAACGTACTACAACCCCACTGTACATACTCACACGCAAGCGCACGTATGTGAGAGGCAAGGGTATACCATTTGATTTTAGATTTTCTTTTAAAATGGTAGCTGCCACCAACCTAAAATGTCTTTAGGATTTTTGTTGTTAAATGTGTCTGAGGCAAGCTTCTCCCATTCCCTGCCAACATTGTTTCCACCCCTGGCTCCCAAATTGATGTTCACTATGAGGCTTTTCTGTGGTATTTTATTGTTGTATTGCTGGAACTATTATAAAGGCTTCTTGATGGAAAGATACACTGTGGAAGCTTTTGAAAGTTGAAAATAGAATAAAAATGTATTTACTTAAAACAGGTGAATGATTACTTCAGAGAGGTACATAAGCGTAAACGGTTACAGAAGTTCTTCAGCTTAACTTAGTTGTAGGTTTCAGATTACTTCATTAGTTTCAAACAGTTCCAACCAACCAATCTATCTATTGGTCACCAAAAACCCTCGCTCTATTTGCTAAGAATAGTCACGAGTTCCCCTGGGTTGTTAACTAACTCTAACCTAGAGTCCTTCTATTAACCAGCCCAGTAGTGAGAGTCAATCCCTTGAGTTATTGCCCCAAGAGATCCAAACTGCCTGACCTAGACTGTCAGTTTCACAGCTCTCAGTTCTCTCTCACACACACCCTCCAAACTCCAAACTGCTCTTTCCTCTCCAAACCTCAAAACCGAACTGCCTCGGAGCTCCTTTTTTTCTCTGCACTCTAAGACTTGGCTCCTCCCATCTGCTCTGGCCAATCCTAGGAGTCTGTCTCTAAGATCCTCCCTCTTTCTAACCACACTCAAGATGGCTGCCTGGCATTCCTCTACAAAATGGAGGCCTGCCTCACTCACTGTTACCCAGGCTTCATTCCCGGCCTAATAGGTAAGGTTCACTACAGTTATCATTCTACATCCCATAGGCATGCAAGTGGTTTTCTATATGCATGCTCAGTGCATGTGTCTTGCCAGGTATTTGTCTGCATGTCTTTCCACTTCATCACATGGGTCTTTTCAAGCATTGTAGGATGCTTGCAACACACTTCATCTATGGCAGTGGTTCTCAACCTTTCAGTTTTGTCTTTCAATTCCCAGAAATCCTAACAGTTGGTAAATTGGCTGGGATTTCTGGGAGTTGTAGGCCAAAACACCTGAGGACCCATAGGTTGAGAATCCCATGCTGCCCATCACATCATGCACATTCACTTCTGATGGGGTTCCGTGGATGAACTGTGGCGTAAGCATCCCATGACACTTCTCCCAGAACATGAGGCTTCCTATGTTCAGTAGGGAGCACTGGGGCCAGTGTTGGGGGAAGTTGCATTGCGAGGCGTTGGGTGATGGGATTACACTGCTGATTCACCATGGAGGCTGGCAAATCCCCCCACTGCCCCATTTCACGGTGATGGTTTTGTAACTTTTCTTTCTTTAGCCAAAATACTTGTGTCCAGCTAGACTGGAAGTCAAACTTGGCATGGACTAGAGCAGGGGTTCTCAAACTTTTAAAGCTAAGGGCCGGTTCATGGTACCTCAGACTGTTGGAGGGCTGGATTATAGTTTGAAAAAACATGAACAAATTCCTACACAGACTGCACATGTCTTATTTGTAGTACAAAAAATAGCACAATATTTAAATATTGTATAATATTGTAGCACAATATTTAAAATGAAGAACAATTTAAACAACATACACTTATCAGCATTTCAGTGGGAACTGTGGGCCTGCTTTTGGCTGATGAGATGTTCAAGATTGTTAGGATCGTTGTTGTGTACCTTTGTTTCAGAGTTAGGGTAACCCTAAGTCTAAGTATAGGGCAGGGGCCAGATAAAAACCTTGTCAGCACCTTGACCACGTGCCTTAATTTGGGGACCCTTGGACCAGATCACAACCACTTTCTATCTTAATGGATGCTACAATTTATTGAGTATTTGCTCAGCTCACATGTGTTTAACCTACCGCTCTCATATTTCTTTATAGAAATATTAATGCTTTGTCCTTTACCAAAAGATCTCTTGGTGTCTAACTTAAACATGCTGATTTCCTTCCTTCAGGTTTTCAGTTGTCTTTGTTATCTAAAGGGAGAGCCTGTCTGTGAGGGGGATACTAGGGATTGGAGTGGGTGGAGATGGAGGTCTTGAATCCCCCCCCAAATCTATTTCCATGTATTTGAACAAGTGTATATACAATGTAAATGCATTTTCTCTGTAATATGTGAACGCTCCTTTTATCTGCTCTACATTCAGTTCTGTCCCAATGCACTTTCAGTGACTTTGGTGCCAAGTGAGCAGGAAATAAAAATTATTTTCATTCATCATAATGCCCGGGTCCCTAACCTATCTTTGTGGATTTTTGAAGATTTCTTGCTCACTGACTCTTCTATGAACTAGACCATTTGTTCATATGCAGCTTCTTGCTTCATTGACTAGCTCAAACTGCTTATGATAAAGCCTTCCCCCTCCCCGATAGCTTCTCTTATGCTTAAATGTGTTTTTTTCATTCCCATTAGCACAGAACAGGGGCTTAGGGCAAATCATAGCAGAAATGGCAAGTGCAACAGAAATGAAAATACTCACTTTCCAAATCAAAACAGACAATGAGCCTTGGTGTTCCCATGGTAACCAGTGCAAACCTGAGACATTGTTGTTGCAATTGCATCCTTCTTTGATTTACTGCTTTAATAGGTACATGTGATTTACACATGGTACTGCTTGTGTGTGTTTCGTGTGTGCATGTGGTAATGCAGTAATAGAAGGCTAGAGCCTATTTTAGGGAACCATTTCAAAGAAACAGGAAAGGAGGAGGAGGAATATTAGGGATGTTTACACCTATCATGAGGTTCATGATGTAAATCATGGAAGTCTGGTTGAGAGTATCTGGGAAAAGCTAAGGAGGAAAGAAACAACAAGGATGTCATTGTGGGGGTCTACTCCAAGCTAGTCTTGGATGATGCCTTCCTAGAATAGATGACCATGCATTATGTAGTAGTAAAGGGAGATTTCGGCGATTCTCTGCCAAGAATATATCAAATCCAACACATTTCTCATTTGCCTTGCTAACAATTTCATTGGAGGAGGCAACAAGAAGATCAGCTATTTCAGATCAGACCTAACCAACTAGTAAATGGGTGATTGGCAAATGGGTGGAAGCAGTGGGATTCTTAGGTGGACGTGATCATGTTCTTCTAGAGTAGACATGGGTAAACTAAGGCCTGCAAGCTGGACATGGCCCACTAGGTGCTTATGTCAGGACCTCCTATTTTGCCCTGTCCTCTGGGCATAATGAAGCAGTGGAGGAGAAAGGCATGTGGAAGCTGGGAGATGTCCAGAGTGCTTATGCCAGGAGGACAGTCTCAGGAAGGTAGGCGGTGGCGGAAAGGACTCTGGAGCACTCTCAGCCATCAACTACCTCACCCTTCATTCGGCATAAGGACAGGATAAGGCAGGTGAAATTTGATAAACTATCATTGGAGTATTTGAAGTGTCAGTCAATTTATTGATCTGCCCAGGAGAGGGGCACAATTGACAAGGAATGTGGTGTGTCTAGTGATTATGGTGTGGGATAGGCCCCCATATCCTTAGCTCCAGTGTGCACAATTGTGGTGGGCTTGATACACAACAGGGTGCTTCAAGGTGTTGGCAAAGTCAATAGGTCTCTCTATAGGGGTCCAATATAAGATCCAGGAAAGGGAGTATAGTAGAGTCTCACTTATCCAAGCCTCGCTTATCCAAGTTTCTGGATTATCCAAGCAATTTTTGTAGTCAATGTTTTCAATACAACATGATATTTTGGGGCTAAATTCATAAATACAGTAATTACAACATAACATTACTGCGTATTGAACTGCTTTTTCTGTCAAATTTGTTGTAAAACATGATGTTTTGGTGCTTAATTTGTAAAATAATAACCTAATTTGATGTTTAATAGGCTTTTCCTTAATCCTTCCTTATTATCCAAGACATTTGCTTATCCAAGCTTCTGCCGGCCCATTTAGATTGGATAAGTGAGACTCTACTGTATTCCCAGACTAGCCCAGCCTGCGGCTGCACTGTGGGCAGGATGGGTGCTTGAGTGGGTCCCACCACCTTTGCCTTCTTGCAGCATTTCCTCTTATTGGGGCTTGCCACTGCTCTTGCTCCCTCTGTTTGGGAGTCTTTGGAGTGCCTTGCACCTGTTTCTTGCTTGGCCAGGGAAGAGGGGGTGCTAATGTGAGCTGGTAAGTCAGCCATGGCAGAGGGAAGGGGCAGCTGCCTTCTTTATTGCTCCACACTGGTACACTGCATAGCCATACCTATCACTATGTCTTATTTTTGGGGTATGGCTTATAATGCACAAATGCTTAGAAATCCTGCTATGGCTTATTTTATTGTCGTCGTCTCACTCGTTCAGTCGTTTTCGACTCTTCGTGACCTCATGGACCAGTCCACGCCAGAGCTCCCTGTTGGCCGTCACCGCCTCCAGTTCCTTCAAGGTCGAGGCAGTCACTTCAAGAATACCGTCCATCCATCTCGCCCTTGGTCGGCCTCTCTTCCTTTTTCCTTCCATTTTCCCCAGCATCATGATCTTCTCCAAGCTTTCCTGTCTTCTCATGATGTGACCAAAATACTTCAACTTTGCCTCTAATATCCTTCCCTCCAGTGAGCAGTCAGGCATTATTTCCTGGAGGATGGACTGGTTGGATCTTCTTGCGGTCCAAGGCACTCTCAGGATTTTCCTCCAGCACCAGAGTTCAAAAGCGTCTATCTTCCTTCGCTCAGCCTTCCTTATGGTCCAGCTCTCGCATACATAGGTTACTACGGGGAATACCATTGCTTTGACTATGCGGACCTTCGTTGCCAGTGTGATGTCTCTGCTTTTCAGTATTTTATCGAGGTTGGCCATTGCTCTCCTCCCAAGAAGTAGACGTCTTCTGATTTCCTGGCTGCAGTCTGCATCTGCAGTGATCTTTGCACCTAGAAATATAAAGTCTGTCACTGCCTCCACGTTTTCTCCCTCTATTTGCCAGTTGTCAATTGGTCTGGTTGCCATGATTTTGGTTTTCTTGATGTTTAACTGCAGCCCGGCTTTTGCACTTTCTTCTTTCACCTTGGTGATAAGGCTCCTCAGCTCTTCCTCACTTTCAGCCATCAGCGTGGTATCATCTGCATACCTAAGGTTGTTAATGTTTCTTCCAGAAATTTTAACTCCAGCCTTGGATTTGTCAAGACCTGCACGTTGCATGATGTGTTCTGCATACAAGTTGAATAGGTGGGGCGATAATATACAGCCCTGCCGCACTCCTTTCCCAATCTTGAACCAGTCTGTTGTTCCATGATCTGTTCTTACTGTGGCTACTTGGTCTTTATACAGATTTCTCAGGAGACAGACAAGGTCACTTGGTATCCCCATACCACCAAGTACATGCCACAGTTTGTTATGGTCCACACAGTCGAAGGATTTAGAGTAGTCAATAAAGCAGAAGTAGATGTTTTTCTGAAACTCCCTGGCTTCCTCCATTATCCAGCGGATATTGGCAATTTGGTTGACAACTATAAAATATAAAATATTGGCTTATTTTATGGTTATGCCTTATTTTCGGGGAAACACGGTAGAAGAACAAAATGTATCCTAACTTCCCTTGAGAGTTCACAGCCCAGGAGCACCAACTGAGAGGACCTTACATTATGTTCTCAGTTACTGTTTCAATGAGAATGGGATTGAGAGAAAATATCCCCACAAAGTGGGCTCATATGGGAAGATGCAGGTTTTCTGGTAGTCGGAAGACATCCAATGCAACATGACGATGAGAAGAGGCAATTCCTAATATACACTAGAAACTTAGATCCAACAAACAGCCTGATGTGTTTTCACTGGGAAATATTTGTATGCTTATTTCCCAAAATTTGTTTTTTGGAAGAATGTGGGTTGGATACAATACACATATATTTGCATATATCCAAAACTTACAATTGGTAACTGGTAGTATTTAGAGTAGAAGGCAGAATCTTGCGAGTGTGCATATCAAAGCCATCTACATCATAACCAGATGGACAGCAGAGAGAAAACCCATATTAAAACCTGAACAGTTTAGTTTAGAGTTGACAGCTCTAATTAAATCTTCATTTTGACCAGAAGGGGGCAGACTTCCAACTCTCAATATTTATTTCTCTTTTCAGTAAGATCTTGTCATTCTGCAGACCATGTTTTGTCCAGCACGCAGAGAAGTAAATGCTTAAAACATTGACTGTGCTCTATAAAATGGATGGATAAAGCGACACTTGAGTCTTTGTTTTTAACAGTACTGAAGAGTTTTCCTATCCAAACCTAGATATTTTGACTAAATTTTATATAATGCAGTGGCAACAAGTATTACAAGTTCAAAAATGTTTCATAATGTTTATTTATCGTTATAACACACTAGTGTATTTGTGGCAAGAACAGTGCTCATATAGCTGACGACTCCTATCTATTATTGTTCCTAATAAGATTGGGTGTATAGGGCAAAATAATTTCTAAATAAATATCAATAATCCTGATATCCTCTGTTTGAATATCAGCTAGCACGCCAACACCTTAAATCAAGAAACAACTTCTTAAGATCTACAGAGATACTCACAGGAACAACTCAGCAAGATAGAGTCCAAAAGTGGCAGGTTAAAACCCAGAACCTCAATCAATGGTAGATATCAGATGAGAAACTCCCTCCTGGGCACACAGAAGACTGGTAACTTGGAAGGCGCTGAACAGACTGTGCTCTGACACCACAAGATGCAGTGCCAACCTTAAGAAATGGGGCCACAAAGTGAAGTCCATGATATCTGAGTGTGGAAAAGAGCAAACCACAGACCACTTATTACAATGCAGCCTGAACCGCACAACATGCACAATGGAGGATCTTTTCACAGTGACACCAGAGGCACTCCAAGTGGCCAGCTTCTGGTCAAAGGAAATTTAGTATAATGGCAAGTTTTAAACTTTATGGTTTTTCTACACATTATAACTGTATTCTCAATTTGCTTCTGATATAATAAATAAATAAATACATTATAGTGTTCCCTCACTTATCGCGGGGGTTATGTTCCAGGACCACCCACGAAAAGTGAAGTAGGGACGCTATATTTGTGTTGTTTACAATCTCACTGGCAAGTAGTATCTCTGTCCCCTCCTCGCCTCTCAAGCACACACATGCCTTGTGAGGTGAAAACAAAGCTGCTTCAGCCTCCTTTTCTCTCCCTTCAGCTTCTCCTTTCTTCCTTCCTTCCTTAAGCTTCTCCTTAGAAAGGAAGCAAAAAGAGGGATTTATAATATTATTTTATGATTTATACTATTATTTTAGTGTTTATTAAAAAAAAACACAAAACAGCAGATGTGCGAAAAGTGAACCACAAGGTAGCGAGGGAACATCATAATGCTATGACCTTTGGAAAGGAAATCCTGAATTTCTTTCAAAAGATCTCATAGAACTTGCAATAAACTAGTTAGTATATAATATACTGATAATTATTTTAACTGCTTTTGTGAATCTTCTCAAACAAGAAACTGGTAACTGTAATGGTTAATAGCTACTTGTTGGCATTAAGGCTATAACAGCAACTAGTTTTTAATTGCTTTCACATTTGTTCCCATTATGATCCACCAGATGCTAAAAGGAGGCCTGCAAACTAGCTGAGCGGGGGTGAGGGATGAGAAGCAAAATTAAAAGGTGACATAATGAGGGTCAGAACCGTGAAGCAACTGTTCAGTGACTCATGCACGGTGGCAAAGAGCACGGCTACAGAAATCAATACAGGGGGGAAAGGTAGAACAAAAGACCTCTTATGCAGTTCTGGGCAGCTCATTTTAAGGCGGATATAGACAAGTTGGAGCAAGCTCAAAGAAGAGCAACAAGGATGATAAAATGTATGAAGAACAGAACATATGAAGAAAGGTTGAAATAGTTGGACACTGGGTGTTGATTGCACTCTTTGAATACCCCAAGAGCTGCAACATAGAGGAGGGTGTAGGCTTATTCTAATGGTTTTAAATTACAGGAGGAGAGCAATGACCAACCTCAATAAAATAGTGAAGAGTAGAGACATCACACTGTCAATGAAGGTCCACATATTTAAAGCATTGGTATTCCCCGTAGTAATCTATGGATGTGAGAGCTGGGCCATAAGGAAGGCTGTGTGAAGAAAGATAGATGCATTTGAACTGTGATGTTGGAGGAAAATTCGGAGAGTGCCTTGGACCACAAGAAGATCCAACCAGTCCATCCTCCAGGAAATAATGCCTGACTGCTCACTGGAGGGAAGGATATTAGAGGCAAAGATGAAGCACTTTGGCCACATCATGAGAAGACAGGAAAGCCTGGAGAAGATACTGATGCTGGGGAAAATAGAAGGAAACAGAAAGAGGGGCCAACCAAGAGCAAGATGGATGGATGGTATCCTTGAAGGGACTGGTTTGATCTTGTAGGAGCTGGGGGTGGCGACAGCTGACAGGGAGCTCCGACGTGAGCTGGTCCATGAGGTCATGAAGTCGGAAGCAACTGAATGAATGAACAACAACAACATATTTTGATTGACCATTAGAAGGAACTTTTTGATAATGGGTGAGCAACAAAATCAATTTCCGTGAGAGGTGGTGAGATCTTCCTTCTCTGGAGGTCTTCAAGGAGAGGCTAGAGAGCTACTTCCTGAAGTGCTTTGCCTGCAGATCCGACACTAAGCAAGGAATCTGATGGTCCAAAGGGCCCCATTCAATCCTATGATCTAAGAAACCAAAAGGAAATTTAAACCACGAATGGGGATTTATTTGACCAGTAGGAGAACACACTACATTAGTACACTTGAAAGATCTGGGAGGGTGGTAGTAGTTTGAGAGCAATTGGGGGGCACGGGATAAAAATAAGGGAGCAGTAAGTGCAAGAAAGAAGAGAAGAACATTTTGAAAAAAAAATCATACATGGTTCTTCTGTTATGTAATATAAACTCATTGTGATTACTTCATTTTCCAAATAAACGCAGAAGTTATAACTAATCAGTGGTCAAGTCTGCCAACAAGGAAATATGATGTATATATTTAGTTTTATCATATTTATTTACTGTATTGTTATAAGCATCCTATTTTAACTTTCTATATAGAGTGTAATCAAGTCCTATCACGCCTTGATGTTTGGTTTGGTATTGTGATACAGCCTAAGGGCTAATCAATAAAATGCATTCTATATTCTATTCTGTTAAGAAGTCTGCCAACAGGTCTTAACAAACAAGTGTTGGCATTGTTGGCATGTCCAGCATGCATTGGCAGGAAAATGTGCATGCAATGACTAGTTTATAATATGCTATTCTAAATGGTCGACATGCATGAAATCTAATCTAGATTGTTTCTGAACTGTGTGACAAGCAGCTAACAACTACACGAGTGAAATGGGTACTTAACATTTTAAATTCGTATTTGATACTTTCAAACATTATGGATCATATACATAGCAAATTGGATTACTGTTGCAGTTTTGGGCTGATGGGAGATGCAGTCTATCAGCTGTAAAATTTGGTAAAAAGATCCCATTATACATATGTATGATTTCTATTTTGACCATTCATTAAATTGAAAAACAAATAATCATTATGTCTAATAAATACCATTACACAATGTCTAATCCAGGAAATGCTAGGTATATTTACTAGCAGATACATAAAAATGCACATTTGTCGCTGCATCTTTCTGTTTGCTTGCTTAAAGAAGCTAGATTTCCTAGGCCGGGGTGCTAATTTTTTTTTCTGAAAAGGAAGCAATAAGTCAAATAAGTTTTGGAACATCTGTACTACATGATCAAGAAGAAATAAAAAGATGATAGAAACAATTCATTGGAGAACTGGATAAAAGAGATGAACAAATGGCAGATTCATTCAAGGAAGAACCATTTGAAGCTGAATTCACAATTTTATAAAAAGAAGTGGAAGCTGCCCTGAAAGCACATGGGGAAAAACAAATCACCAGGAACAGATGGCTTATCAATGGAACTGTTTCAAGCTACATACAAAGACGAAAACCACTCAAATTCTAAATAGTATCTGACAACAAATACAGAAAACAAAATATAGGCAGTCCTCAAGTTACAAACATCCGAATTACAAATGACTAATGGTTACAACCGGAGGTGAGACAACAGGAAGTGAGAGAAATCTACCTCTAGGAAGGGAAATTCACTCCTGAAAGAGTTATCATGGGGAAAAGGTGTCTCAATTGAAGCTTTATCACCAATCCTTGTTTCCAAAAAAGGAAGGGTTTTTTTTTTCAAAATCCAGTGATCACAGCGACAGAAAGTGAGGTGGAATCTTCTGAACAGGGGCACAGACAGCAAAACAAACACCACAGGGGTGTTAAACCTTCCCTGCATATCTATCTATCTATCTATCTATCTATCTATCTATCTATCTATCTATCTATCTATCTATCTATCTCTATCTATCTATCTATCTATCTATCTATCTATCTATCTATCTATCTATCTATCTATCTATCTATCTATCATTGATCAGTGGTCCTCAACCTTAATAATAATAATAATAATAATAATAATAATACCTTTATTCTTATACCCCGCCCCATCTCCCTAAAGGGACTCGGGGCGGTTTACATGGGGCCATGCCCAACAACAACAATAAAACAAACAACAGCAAAACAATAAAACAAATAATTCAACAATAAAACATCAGTATCAGTAAAAACAATCATAAAAATCAACATACAAAATAAAATATTAAAAACAGAAGACGAATGCACGGATCTGGGCCAAAGTGCAAATATTTCAATCTTCCTAATGCTACAACCCTTTAATACAGTTCCTCATGTTGTGGTGACCTACAACCATAAAATTATTTTCGTTGCTACTTCATAACTGTAATTCTGCTACTGTTATGAATCATAACGTCAATAAATGATATGCAGGATGTATTCTCATTGTTACAAATTGAACATAATTAAAGCATAGTGATTAATCACAAAAACAATATGTAATTATATATTGTGAAATATTTATTTCTAATTACAAATAAATGAAATTTTGTCTTGAAGCATGATGTAGCATGGGTAACAACAGTAAACTACACTGCTATATTTTGCGACAGTATTCGCAAAAAGCCAACGTCAGTGCAAACTTTGAGATTGCTTCTTTCTCACCAGATCAGAAATTCATGGGACAGTCTTTGCAAGAGCACAGTGAAGGTAATCTTCCACAACAACTGACTTCTGTATCTGGACTTGATAACCCAAAGCCTTTTGGTCTCATTGGTTTATTTGTTTTTGCAAAGGAGGCCACCAAATCCATGCTTAAACACCTGCCTATCTTGCACTAAAAAAAGGGATGCAAGACATGGCTTTCACAGCCTTCAGGATGGACCATCCATTAGGACTGTCAACGTTTGTGTGACGATGTTGTTCTTCGGGCTACATGCAGTCCCTGAGTTGCAAACAATTCCTTGTTAAGAATGGGATTGAGACAACAGAGAGGGAGAGGAATCTATCCTTTGGAAGAGAAGTTCACTCCTGAAAGGGTTATCAAGGGGAAAAGTGTCTCCACTGAAGCTTTATCTCTAATCCTTGTTTCTAATTTTTTCTAAATCGAATTCTGGCAGAAACAGAAAGTGAGGTGATATCTTCTGAACCGGGGCACAGACAGCAAAACAAACACCACAGGGGTGTTAACCCTTCCCTAACACCGTATATACTCGAGTATAAGCTGACCCGAATATAAGCCGAGGCACCTAATTTTACCACAAAAAACTGAGAAAACATTGACTCCAGTATAAGCCGAGGGTAGTAAATTTCAGAAATAAAAATAGATACCAATAAAATTACATTAATTGAGGCATCAGTAGGTTAAATGTTTTTGAATATTTACATAAAGCTCAAATTTAAGATAAGACTGTCCACCTCTGATCAAATCATTATTCTCATCTTCTTCAATGTAAATGTGCTTATGTATCCTTTTAATAATAATAGAGTAAAATAATACAAGTAATAATAGAGTAAAATAATAAATGCAACAATAACAATAATAAGATCAGAGTGAAATAATAAATGTAATAATAATAATAAAAATAGAGTAAAATAAATGTAATAGTAGCAACAATAATAGAGAAAAAATAAATGTAATAATACCAATAATAATAGAGAAAAATAATAAATGTACCATATATTCTCGAGTATAAGCTGACCCAAATATAAGCAAACCAGGACCCTCACCCGAGTATAAGCCAAGGGGGGCTTTTTCAGTCTTAAAAAAAGGGCTGAAAAACTAGGCTTATACTCGAGTATATACAGTGTGTATGTATGTATATATATATATATATATATATAGAGAGAGAGAGAGAGAGCTAGGGTTACACTTAAAATATGTATCCGTTCTGATTGAACATGCTTGATATACCTTCCAGTCCTCAAAAAAAAAACAGACACTAGGGATTGCAGTAACCCCAGGACCATTGCAGTAATTTGCCGTGTGACAAAACTAATGCTCAGAATTTTATAATGAAGACTTACCATCTAGAGCAGTTTAGAAAGGTTTAGAAATGCTTGGAATCCAGGTACAGTAAAGACCTCCCCATCAGTGACAACATAATCTCAAACAAATCCCTTCTTTACTTTAAAAATGCTTTTAAAACTTAAATCCATATCTAGCTAAATATTTTTCTTCACTGACAAATGAAGGAATAGATGAACCAGTGGTAGATACCTCTGTTTCCACAGTTTTCTCTGTTTTTACCTGCAATTCAGGTATACATGTTCTGGGGTCTCCATCAACACCAGCTGCTGCAATGGTTTTCCAGCTGTTGCTGTCTTGATTTTCAATATTTGGCTCTTGATATTGTTTCATTATCTGGGCGGAGGCCACAAGGGGCGTTAGAGAGAGGGGCACAGTCCATTTTATGGGGGTAGAGGGTGGGTTGAAGGAGTCAAACCATTTCCCCCTGTATTCCTGTTATTCCCCCCACCCATGTCCCTGTCATGGAAACAACCCTTATTTATGATATGGGATGGGGGGTGGGGGTGGGTAGAGGGAATAACCAGCGGAAACAGGGGAAATAGTTTTCATCCTTCAACTCTCCCCCTACAAAATGGATTATCCTTCTCTCTCCAATGCCCCCTAGTGACCTCCAGCAAGATAATGGAACAGTACCTACATTTTTCTTTTTTTGCCATGAAATCAAAAATGTTCAGTTACTTTGATAGATGTTTAGGCATCTTCTGGAGTCATGTAGGTGGAAGGAAACACTAACAGCAACTAACAGGGCTTCAAGTCATAGAACAGCAACCCACAGCTGCTTTCATGCCTTCCTTTTATACCCCAGTGGGAGGAGCAAGAACAACAACAACAACAACAACAACTTTATTCTTATACCCTGCCCCATCTCCCCGAAGGGACTCGGGGCGGCTTACATGGGGCCAAGCCCGGAACAACAATATAAAAGCAAACACAAACAATATAATAAATCAACAAGAAAACATCAAACAACGATAAAACAGTCATAAAAAGTCTCATACAAAGATAAAATTTTAAAATCCCAAGGATCTGGGTCAAGGTGCAAAATGTATCGGAATCGTCAGGGAGGAGGGATTTCCAACAATATCCAACAAGATGGCACCTACCTCATTACAGTAACCATGTGCGCACAGCAGCTCTTGACACTCGCTTTCCGGGAAGGTGGATAGGCAGGGAAACCACATTGGAGCCAGGATCAAAAGCAAAGCAGTTTATTAGAGGATATATATATATATGCTAGCAAAAGCGTTGAAAGACAATGGAGAGAATAGTTCATAAGGTAATGTCCTTAACTGTCCAAAAGCAAGTCCAATAAAGTCTTTCAATATTGCAATCCACAAATGGAACTCGTTAGTTCCACCAAGAAGTCAGGGTTAGTCTTTAGACCTTGTCCAAACAGGATCAGCCAGAAGCTGCCAGAAACAGCAACAAGATATTGGAAATCCACAAACTGTAATCCACATGGGAAGCAAAAATCAAGAAATCATGGAATTGGGGTTAGCAAGGCAAGGTATACTCGAGAGTCACAAGGCATGAACTCAGCTTGGAAATCCTGAAACAAGGCACGGTAACAAGGCAAGGAGCAAGATACTGGAACATAGAATCCTTTTCCAAGGATGGTAAAGTTGATACCGCAATGAGAACAGGAAGCGAGGCTCCTTTAAGGAGATCCTAAGGCTACCAGGCAGTGAGAGTTTGGACACACAGAACTTCACATGGGAAAGTTATTCATTAGTACACCTGAGAGCCAAGTGCTGACTTCATCTCACCCCCTCCCTTTGACTCCTGTCCTTCGCAAAAGATTCCCTCCGATCAAAGGCCACATCCTTCTCCGCAACAACAACATCTGGCAAAACCAACCTTGACTGAACATCGGAATGTCCTCCAATTAAAGGATCTTCTGTAAGCACAACTTCGGGCACCTGCAAAGCCATTAGGCTTTGATCCAAATCCTGGAGGGGCCCAAAATCCGAATCAAACTCTGATTCACCCTCCATCTTCTCTGGAAGGGCAGAACCTGACGGCTGAGCTACAACAAAGTCAGATGTAAGAGAGAGCTCTGAAAGGGGGAAGAGCCAGACAGCAGTGACTTAGCACGGGGATTTGGTGAACCAGTTAAAATTCATGACTAAACCAGATTATTTTTTTAACCTGAAAATTTTTTTAGCCAGGGGGTTATAGCTGCGGTAATGCAGAGGGTTAAACCATTAGCTGCAGGAAATCTGTCAACCGGAAGGCTGGCAGTTCAAAGTTGTGAGTTGGGGTGAGCTCCTGACTGTCAGCCCCAGTTTGCTGCCAACCTAACAGTTTGAAAGCATGCAATTCAAGCAGATCAATAGGTACAGCTTCGGTGGGAAGGTAAAAGGGTGCCCTGTGCAGATATGCAAAACATGCTGGTGGCAGATTGGAGATATCTACGGGTAACAGCTTCCTCAGCATGGAAAAATAGAACAAGAGCACTTCCCCATGGTCAGAATTGAGCATCACCTTCAGAAATGAAACAGGGGGAAGACCTTTACCTCTGTCTGTGTATTGTATGTCATTGTGTAAAAGGCACTGAATGTTTGCCTTATATGTGTTCTGTAATTCGCTCTGAGTCCCTCCGGGGAGATAGAGTGGAATATAAATAAAGTGTGTTGTTGTTGTTGTTGTTGTTGTTGTTATTTTATTAAGACACAGCAAAAAAATAGATATGCTGGATTTCATATCACAAAATCACAAGTCGAACACTTCCCAAGTGTCTAGGACTGTGTGATGTATTTTCGGATGATGCGTGCAGATCCCAGCAGGGTGGCCTTTTGCAGCTGGCAGATCGTAATTTTGTCAATGTCTATTGTTTCCAAATGCCGGCTGAGATCTTTTGGCACGGCACCCAATGTGCCCATCACCACCGGGACCACCTGCACTGGTTTCTACCAGAGTCTTTGAAGTTCAATCTTGAGGTCCTGATAGCGGCTGAGTTTTTCCTGTTGTTTTTCGTCAATGCAACTGTCACCTGGGATGGCGACATCAATGATCCAAACCTTTTTCTTTTCCACAACTGTGATGTCTGGTGTGTTGTGTTTCAGAACTTTGTCAGTCTGGATTCGGAAGTCCCACAGTATTTTTGCGTGCTCATTTTCCAATACTTTTGCAGGTTTGTGATCCCACCAGTTCTTTGCTGCTGGCAGGTGGTACTTGAGGAATAAGTTCCAATGAATCATTTGGGCCACATAGTTGTGCCTCTGTTTGTAGTCTGTCTGTACAATTTTCTTACAGCAGCTGAGGATATGATCAATGGTTTCGTCGGTTTCCTTGCACAGTCTGCATTTTGGGTCATCAGCTGATTTTTCGATCTTGGCCTTAATTGCATTTGTTCTGATGGCTTGCTCCTGGGCTGCAAGGATCAGGCCTTCTGTCTCCTTCTTCAGGGTCCCATTCGTGAGCCAGAGCCAGGTCTTGTCTTCTTCTTCTTCTTCTTCTTCTTCTTCTTCTTCTTCTTCTTCTTCTTCTTCTTCTTATTATTATTATTATTATTATTATCCTGTAACTCTCCCCCCTTAGCTATGGGTTTACCTTCCATATATATGAATGAAAAATGCTGGGTTCAAGAAAGGAAATGAGCAATATAGATAATCTTGAAAAAGCATGCTGCATAATGGAGAGGACTAAAGAATTTCAGAATAAAATCAACCTGTGTTTTATAGACAACAACAAAACTTTGAGCATCTTGTTCATGAAAAGCAATGAGTCGCTCTTAAAGAAGAAGGTGTGCCAGATCATTTCAATGTCTTGATGCGTCACCTGTACTCAAGAAAGAGAGCACTGTCAGGACAGAATATGGGCACACAGAATTCCAATTGGCAAAGGAATCAGACAAAGCTACATTTGATCATCCTGTTTACCTTGTATGCTGAACATATGACACATAGAGCTGGTTTAGTCGGAGGAAGGAGGTGTGAAAATTGGAGGAAGGAACACCAACAACTTAAGATATGCAGATGACTAATAGCAGAAAATAGCAAAGACCTGGAACGAATGCTGAAGAAAGTCAAGGAAGAAAGGGCAAAGCAGGATTACAGCGGAGCAGTAAGAAAACAAAACAATAACTATAGATGATTTACATAACCCAAAGCTAGAAAATGAGGACATTAAAATAGTCTTTCACACTTTGGCTTAGTCATAAAGCAGAATGCAGAGTATTATAAAAAAATCAGAAGAAAAATATAATTTGGAAGGGTAGCTATGAAAGAACTAGGCAAGATAATTAAAAGTAAATGTATTGATTAATTGATTGAGTGATTGATTGATTGAATGTATGCCTTCCTTGTCTTCTGAGATATATAATCATATATTACAGCCAGGGTGGCCCCTACTATTGTGTCTCCAATCTCTATGTACGGTTGTGGAAGTTGGACAGTGAAGAAAGTGGATAAGAGGTTCAACATATCTGAAATGTGGCATCAAAAGACAGCTCTACAGATACCACAGACTGACAAATATATGTACAATAGAGTCTCGTTATCCAACATTCACTTATCCAACGTTCTGTATTATCCAACACAGTCTGCCTCTTGCCTGGATCCACAGCTGTTTTTCTAGGCAGCAACATGCAGCAGGCCAACACGCCCAACAACACAAATGCAGCCACGCTCCCAAACAAGTGGCAGACTTGTTGTAAAAACATGATGTTTTGGTGCTTAATTTGTAAAATCATAACATAATGTGACGTTTAATAGGCTTTTCCTTAATCCCTCCTTATTATCCAACATTTTCGCTTATCCAATGTTCTACCGGCCCGCTTATGTTGGATAAGTGAGACTCTACTGTATTACCGTATATGATTATGGTATCTAAACAGGTTCGTACAACCAAATCCCATTTTATATATGGGCCCTTGATATGAGCAAAGGTTTATATTTTTGTTCTTCTTTTTGTTGAGAAACCAGTTACTACCTTAAGTGTTGTATATGTGACATGCATGCTAAAAATGCTAGCAAGAGGATTTTATTGCTGCAGATCAGAGTCATAGAACTTCCTTCAATAAAGTACGATGCTGACCTATGAGATCCTTCATGATTTTTATTGTCTCTGGCTGATGCAGAGGCCAGGTGGCTTCAAAAGCTAGAGTGGCCATGTTTGAGCATATTGGTTGGATTGATAAAGGTATCACCGACACAGTATATCAGAATTTCTGACTCCTTAGAAGCATTCTCCAAGTTAAGCTTCAGTCAGTCCATTGCCCATAGAAACCGGTGATCATGGTGGGAGATTGTCTCCATTATGCTCACTCTAATAAGCAAAGCCCTTCAAGAACATGCCTAGCAGGAAGAAATGAATACAGTCTTGCTCATCTGCTGGCATCATTGATAGAATCTCATTCATCTGTCCTAGGATTAGCTTTCCATGATAAAGGGAACAATCATGTACTCCCACGCAACACTACTTGTGCAGATAAAGCATTGTGGGGACTGATCTGCATGGAGGCATACATTCTCGGATCTTTCAATTAAATGAGGGCAGATATCACACAAGTAATTGCACATTACTTTGCTTCTGAGTTTATGTTTGCAGATACAATCTAAGGATATTGTAATGTGGAAGGGTTTGTGGGTCAGTTTCTTTAGTCTATGGAATAACAATTGTTTAATTGGTATGAAGTGGCTCTTATAGTTTCTCTAATGGCAGCAGAGACCTGAGAACTGGCATATTTCAAAGCCTGGCATTCTGTTGCTGACTTACAGTGATGTGATTCAGATGCACATCATTGCAATTATTCTTTTGGTCAATGCAAAGGTCAAAATTCTGCACGGACTTGGTTTGCAGAGACCTCCTAAAGAACTCTGGAAGTCCCTGTAGATGCCTCTTGCTGTATCCACAGCTACTAGAAACTAGCTGGATGTGTTTCCACAAATTCACCCAACACTGTAGACATGTCTGTCCCTGTGTGTGGCTGCACTACTTACTTACATAGTGAGTTGAGATGCTGGCACTGGAAGGCATAACTATGTAGACATAGCTTCATGATACACCTCGGTTTCCAATGCAGAATCTCAGCCAAGCTGTACCAGTCAAGGTACTAAGGACCTTATCACATGCCTTCCGTGCCATTTCAACAGCAAATGTGGTGAAACAGCAATCATGCGGGGAGACTTCGACACACAGCTCCAGCGCAGTGACGTTTCCACATCACTCGGGGAAGCGTTGCCCAAATAGGGCAGAAGTGGAGCCAGCACAACACAGAAGCCTTCCCGTGTTGACTGCCCCATGCCAGTTGGGGGAGGGATCTTAGTCAGAAGTTGATGGACTGCATGCCTATTCGTCCTTCAACTGGCTAGCAAGCATTCTGGGATGCTTAAATTGGTAAGTGTGATGAGGTCCTAAGGCTAATCTCATAAGTACAAGATAGGTAGTTTGGGGTCCTGGAATATATAACAGGCTTATGTGCCTCTACTATCTAATATTGTAGAGATAAGAAGAGAGGATGGTATCCTTGAAGTGACTGGCTTGACCTTGAAGGAGCTGGGGGTGGCGACGGTCGACAGGGAGCTCTGGCGTGGACTGGTCCATGAGCTCATGAAGAGCCGGAAGCGGCTAAACGAATAAACAACAACAAGAAGAGAGGACCCAGAACTATACAGCATAGGTACATGAACAGAGAACATTGTAACTTTTTGCATATTTTGCAGTATGACTCCCAAAATGAATGATGGAGGCAGGAGTGCCTAAATTTAGCAACAAAATATCTGGGCAGTTGAGATACTAGGGACTTTATTACACAAGGCTGGCAAACTGGCATTGAAGTTGGTGAAGGTGACAGTCCCTATCAGACGATGCCATGTGCTGAACTGCTTCCTTCCCACAATTAACCTGTCAATAGCTAACAGTCCTTCAATGTTCCTATCACCTACCGTGTGAAATGGGTCTGTTCTCCTTCTGTGTTGGTATGATGTGGTAAAGTGATGATGGTGATGGGATTCAACTCCTGGTCCACTCTCTCCCGCCCTGTTTCCAAGATGTTTGTTTTGTGTATTGTGTATTACAATAATATTTGCCAGGCTTTTTTGTTATCCATTGCTGAATCCGTGTAATTGCTAAAAAAAATTACAGAGAAGTGGAAGTACAGGAAGGCAGATTTACAAGAATATAGGACCATGGATTTTTAATTGGCTCAATTGTGTGAATAGAGAGAAGTGCTATGCTGAAGGTGCCTGTTCCACTATATAACCACAGTTTATCATAGTTCACATTAGCCCCCACCCTTCAATCCTTCCATTCCAGCCTGAAAAAACATGGATGTTTAAACAGGCTTTTGACCTCAAGTAGGCTGAATGGAGCAGTGGGTTAAACTGCTGAACTGCTGAACTTGCTGACCGAAAGGTCAGCAGTTCGAATCCAGGGAGCGGGGTGAACTCCCACTGTTAGCCCCAGCTTCTACCAACCTAGCAGTTTGAGAACATGCAAATATGAGTAGATCAATAGGCACCGCTCTGGTGGGAAGGTAACAATGCTCCATGTAGTCATGCTGGCCACATGACCTTGGAGGCATCTACGGACAACACTGGCTCTTCAGCTTAGAAATGGAGAAGAGCACCAACCCCCAGAGTTGGACATGACTTTTACCTATGAGGCTGAATGGGCCTATATGAAGCTTACACTTGGCACTTTGTGAATCAATGGCAGCTAGTTTTATCTACTGATGTTTTTAGATGGTATTATTTTGATTTTATTTTATATGTGTTGACAGGGGCTGTTGTTATAATTTTATGTGACTTGTTTTATACTTACGAATTGTTTTTTACCTGCTGTATGCACCCTGGAGTGCCTTTGTAAGCTGCCCCGAGTCCCTTCGGAGAGATGTGGTGGGATATATAAAAGATTATTATTATTATTATTATTATTATTATTATTATTATTATTATTATTACTACTACTACAGTGTTCCCTCACTTATCGCGGGGGTTACATTCCAGGACCACCTTGCAATAAGTGAAAATCCGTGAAGTAGGGACACTATATATATTTTAATATTTATACATTATTTTAGTAGTTATACACTATTTTAAGTCTTTATCAACCAATTGTGTGTTGATAAATCGCCTCCTTCTCCTCCTGTTGCTGCCTGGGCTCCTTTTCTCTCCCTTCGGCTTCTCCTTCCTACCTTCCTTATACTGTAAATTGTAATTTTTTGTGATTTATAATATTGTTTTAGAGTTTATTGAAAAACCGTGAAACAGCGAATCCACAAAAAGTGAACTGCAAAGTAGTGAGGGAACACTGTATTATTATTATTATTATTATTATTATTATTATTATTATTATTATTGTATGACACAGCAAACAAGATAGATATGCTGGATTTCGTTTCACAAAATCACAAGTCGAACACTTCCCAAGTGTTTAGGACTGTGTGATGTATTTTCGGATGATGCGCGCAGATCCCACTAGGGAGGCCTTTTGCAGTTGGCAGATCGTAACTTTGTCAATGTCTATTGTTTCCAAATGCTGGCTGAGATCTTTTGGCACGGCACCCAATGTGCCGATCACCACCGGGACCACCTGCACTGGTTTCTGCCAGAGTCTTTGAAGTTCAATCTTGAGGTCCTGATAGCGGCTGAGTTTTTCCTGTTTTTTTAAAAATTATTATTATTATTATTATTATTATTATTATTATTATTATTATTATTATTATTATTATTATTATTAAGCAACTGCAGTGGCGTTTCAGGTTCACCCCAGGCTCTATTTTGCTTAATTTTCAGTTTTTAGGCCCCCAGATATCTGAACATTCTAGAGGTATAGGTTTTGATCCCTGGTCTGTTGTTTCTTTAAAAAACACAACCCTTTCACTTACTGAAATATACAATAGTTGAAGTTGCATTACAAGAACTAGCAAAAAGCATTTTTCTAAACTCCATGTATATTTCTTGCGTGCGTTCCTTGAGCATAAGAGGTTTCTTATTATTCACCTCCTGCCTGGTCTTGGCTAAGCAGGAAACAGCTGTGGGTATGCTTACCTGATCCGATAAACATCTTGTCATGATTGCCATCCCAGCTTTAGGAAGGGAGGAATTGGAGAAGAGGAAGGACATAACACAATAGCTTGGAGTTCATTAAAAAAAACTTTCCCAGGAGCAGAATACTTCCTCTTTCCCATTTTAATGTCTCATGGGAGTTTCTCTTCAGCTCCTTCCTTGGGACCAGTTGCTGAATGGCATAATGAGAGGAATGCCTTCACTAGCAAAACTATAATAAGTAAAAGACCTTGCTATGTGGTTTTGTTCCTCTGAGACATCTGCAGGAACCAGATAACAGGTGCGGGACTGAGCCTCGTGTGCAGTTTATTATTATCAAATAGTCACATGCTGAGGTGGAGAACACAATATGAAAGCATAAATTCCTTACGAAAACTGTGAACTACTTGAGTGCATTGCCACTATAGAAATACAGGAAATAATCAAATTGTTCTATGGTCCCACTATAACAGCAGGTCACTTACACCCACTGTGCCAGCTGGTGTGTTGTTGAAGTTGGTAGAGGGGAGATTCAGGGCACCTAACTGTTTACTGTTAATTTCCATCCAGTTGTCTTTGATTTAAGATGACCATGTGAATAAGTGACCTCAAAGAGTCTGTTATTAACAGACCTGCTAGGGTCTTGCAAAATTAGGTTTGTGGCTTCCTCCATTGAATATCTTTTCAATTACAACAAGAATTTCCAAATCAAAATACTTGCCACATGTAAGCATTAATGTCTTAGGTAACAACTCAAAGTACTTACTTGCACAGAGATCTTTAAGGAACTCATTAAATGATCACTTGTCCAGCAGATTCTAGGGATCATCCTGAAATGCATCAAAGCAATGATGACTGAAGGTTCAGAATGTCCTGAAAATGTTTACATGCCCACAGATAGCATATTGAGCCCCTCATTAAAACTCTCCAAACAAATGGGCTGTTTCTCAAAATGGTTTAGGAAAGCATTAACCTGATTTTAGCAGTCCCTCCGCAAAGATCAGCCTATTTCTCTCAAATAGCCAATGATTTCCTATGGGTATTGGGAATAAAATCAATATTCCAGTGGCCATTTAGTGTTATCTTTAAAATGTATTGTCTAATTCTATTTCTAAGCTAGCTGGGGACCGAGTGGTGTTCAGGTTATTAGAAGGCTTACTTTGTTTTGGGATGTTAGGTAATATCACTTAAGTTTGGTCTAGATCCATCTTTGGCTGTGCTCTCTGGATAAGAGCTCTCTGGATAAGAGTGAACTAAAACTCCCAGATTCCAAGGGCAATCACCCCCAAACCACAGCCATATTGGGTCTGTGTGCCTAGTTTGGTCCAGATCCATCGTCAGCTGGGTTCAGTGCTTCTGGATGCAGGTGAACTACAACTCCCAGAATCAAAGTCTATTTCCACAACCCCCTGTTGTGTGTTCAGTTGGTCGTGCGGCTTCTCTGTGCGAAGTTTGATTCCAGTCCATTGCTGATGGGAGTCAGTTTCTCTGGATGTAGGTGAACTATAAGTCCCAAAATCAAGGTCCATTCCCACTAACCCCTCCAGTATGTTCAGTTGGTCATGGGGCTTCTCTGTGCCAAGTTTGGTCCTGATCCATTTTTGCTGGGGGTCACTGTTTCTCTTGATGTAGGTGAGCTATAACTCCCAAAATCAAGTTCCATTCCCACTAACCCTTGTAGTATGTTCAGTTGGTTATGGGGATTCTCTGTGCCAAGTTTGGTCCCAGCCCATTGTTGGTGGAGGTCACAGTATCAGTGAAGGTACTGCAAGTCCCATCATCTGTGGCAAGTTTGGTCCAGATCCATCATTGGTGCTCTCTGGATGTAGGTCAAGTACAACTCTGTAAATCATGGTGTATTCTCCCCAAACCTCTTGTTCAGTTGCTGATCAGTTCCTCTGTGAACTGTGTACCATAGGAAAGGGTAGGAAAGGGTTAAGATAGAGGTAGTGGGTGGGGTCATGCAAATTAAGGAACCCAGGGATGTCCATTCTGGAGGAAACCATGACTCTGTCCCAAAGGGTATCTGGCCTGCTCTTGCTGCTGGGCACACTTTACCTACTTTAGACTTGTTGGGATTTAGAATTTCTATAGGGGTATAGGACCCATTTAGATGATCCACCCCAGGAGCCTTATGGTTTCAGATGGATTGTTGACTGCTCTCGCAAAGTTTCTTGCTGCCTTGGTCAATGATTCTGTTGAAGGCTTGGTTGGTATGTCCCTTTGGAACAGAGAAATGGCCTGGCTGGCTGATATATTCATTTCTGAGTGTTTTCTCTTGTGAAGTGGAACCAGAGCATCCATCTAGTTTTTCAAGGAGCTAGTGGCCATGAAACAATTGGGATGGAAATGAGAACGTTGACAGAAAATTCCGGGTGGAACTGATAGAACATAAACTAAAGGTGATCCGAGGACCTACTCTAGGGTAATACATTTTTTTTGTGCCAAACGGATTTGTAAAAAGGCAGCCAGCAGAACTGTACTGAGTGGTCAAGGATAATCCAGACCACTCAACTGCCTGTTGGGGAAAACTCGATAGATCCAGAGGAAGTAACAGTGGGTGTTGCTTTTCCAGTGATAATGGATATATTTTAATGTGTATACCCTGAAAATGTGGTAAGAATTCTTGAAGAGGTGAGACTGTCATATAGTGTTTAGATCCTTGTTTTTCCTGGCTTATTAAAAAGATAGAGACTGGCTGAGTGGTTGGTTTAGAGGAAGTGATTAATGTTCCACTAAAACAAGGCAACATTCCAGCATGTCTAAAACCCTCTTTAGGTCCCATCATAATGGATAATCAATGGACAGCCTCCAGCATTCCTTTTGGGGGCAAGGCACTGGAGTGTGTGGTGGCCTCCAGAGTTTCTTGAATGATACAAATTATCAGATCCATTTCAATTTAGTTTCAAGACTGGTTATAGGACAGAAGTGGCTATATTTTCACAGTGGATGACTTATCCAAGCAACATAGAATTATAGAATCATAGAGTTGGAAGAGACCTCATGGGCCATCCAGTCCAACCCCCTGCCAAGAAGCAGGAAATCGCATTTAAAGCGCCTCTGACAGATGGCCATCCAGCCTATGCTTAAAAGCCTCCAAAGAAGGAGTCGCCACCACACTCCGGGGCAGAGAGTTCCACTGCTGAACAGCTCTCACAGCGAGGAAGTTCTTCCTAATGTTCAGGTGGAATCTCCTTTCCTGTAGTTTAAAGCCATTGTTCCGCGTCCTAGTCTCCGGGGCAGCAGAAAACAAGAACAGGGAGAGTTTGTTTCTTTTTTGTTCTGCAGGATCTCTCAGCGCCCTTCCAGACAGGCCCCAAAATGTGGGGCCTGCTGGGCTTTTACCTGAGGCATCTAAATTATGCCTCAAGTAAAATGAATTAATTTGGGACAAAGAGGGTAAATGCTGCTTTGTACCGAATTAATTAGATACCCCATTAGATCTGGGACTTCTAATGGGGTATTGGGCTGTGGAGACTCACCTCAGGTAGTCCAGAAACTAACTGGGGGTGAGTTCCCATTTGCCATCATGCACCTTTTGGGCTCCTGGAGATTTCCCCCCCAAGCTCCCAAAACAAGCTTAAATTTTCTAAAAATTACCAGGCTGCCATTATGGTGGTCTTTCTGTTGTCCTGGTGCATAGAAATGACGCACCAGGAGAACAGAAGGACCACCGTAATGGCGGCCAGGTAAGTTTTTTTCTTTTTTAATTAAGCTTGTTTTAAGCTGGTAGTTACCGGAATGGCATCTAGACATCCTGCCCAGGAAAGACCGGATTTTTGAGTGTGCGTGTGAACTTAAGCGCTTGCTGAAGTGGGTTTTTTTTAACCTGCTTCGGCATGAGTTTATGTTTGAAAGTGCCCTCAGTAGTATTCCTCTGGCTCCTTGGTGAGATGGGACTTGGATGTACTGTTTTACAGTGGCTTTGTTTCTTCCTTGATGGCAAACTCAGAAAACGGTCCTGAGGAATCTCCGTTCAACTCCTTGAATATGATCTTGGTAAGTTAACATATATAGGAAATTACTGGGAGAGGTAGTCTGGAGTTTTCAGGTCTATTGCCATTAGTATGTGGAAGACACCTAATTCTATTGTTTATTTTCACTTCGATTTAAGGATGCTATGTTGATCCTAAACTATTGCTTGTCATCAATAATGGACTGGATCAAGACAAAAAAAATAAACTTAATTCAGACAAGATAGACATATTCCTTATTAGTTGATAAATAGATCAGGGAATGGGCATTTAGCCTGTGTTGGATGGGTTACACTTCTCCTGAAGATGTAAGTCTCCATTTTGACAGTGACCAAGAGGACATTTGCACAGGTAAGTCTTGTAAGACAGCTGTGCCCATTCCTTGAGATGTCATACCTGACCATAGTGACACAGGCCTAGGTTGCATTCTCTTTGGATTACGGTGACACCTTCTACATGGAGTTTTCTTTGAAGAGTGTCCAAAACCTCCAGCTGGTCCAAACAGCTGCAGGCAGATTGCTAACTGGGGCTGGCTACAGGGAGCACTCAACTCTCTTTTTGCAAGAGCTCTATTGGCTGTCTGTCCATTTCCAGGCAGAATTCAAGGTGCCACCATGACAGCTTTTGTGGTTGCTCCCAGACTCTGGAATTCTCTGTTTAGAGAGGCTGGACAAGCACTTTTCTTACTATCTTTCCCAAAGAAGAAAAAAGTTTTCATTCTGGTGGGCGTCTGAGAATTGATTTTTGGAGGTTTCAGGTTTATTATGGTTTCATTGATTTTTAACTTTTTTAGGATGTTAAATTTTAACTACATTTGTTTCATTATTTCCTGTTGTAAGCTACCTTGAGATCAAAACTGGTAAAAAAGCAGAGTGATGTTGATTCTGATGATTATATATGTAGTCACTATGGTTTTGACCAGGGTCAGTCATTAATGATTTTTGGGCTCGATAGAAACACAAAATATTGTCCTCCCACACAGCTTCTCATTCAATATGTATTATTTCATAGATCATGAAACAGTTTGCTTTCACTATGAAATTACTACTCTATATTCTTCATTTCTGGAAAAAAGTGACATTGGCTATTTATATTTAATAACAGCACTCTGCCTAAAAATCCTACAAATCAGACCACTATTTTATAATATTTTGATTAGTATTCAGATATTATTATTCTAATGGACCAATCTGGCTGCAAACGTTAGACTACCATATAAATTGACCTCATATATAAATTGAGGGCAGGTTTGAGGAACAAAGATATGGATTTTGATATGATCCATGGATTTTTTAAACCGTGTCAGAAGCGAATTGAGGCAAGTTGCTTCTGGCCGTCTTCAAAGACGTTGCCCAGGGGATGCCCGGATGTGTTTAATATAAATATATATTCATAACCTGTTAGAATTATGAAACCAATATGGTTAAATATTGGTGCAGAGTAACAAAAAAACGCAGAAGACTAGGGGTTTATGTGAGCAGAGGTAAAAAGGAAATAAACAATAAGACAAAATAGCCAGCCTCCCTTTCCCTTTAAAAAGTAATGCGCATAAAATAAAAATCAGAGACATCAAAATAAAATAGCAAAATATGTTTATTCACAATCTTGCATGATGATGGTCATACAGGTAAAAACATCTTACAGTAGAGTCTCACTTATCCAAGCTAAATGGTCCGGCAGAAGCTTGGATAAGCGAATATCTTGGATAATAAGGAGGGATTAAGGAAAATTCTATTAAACATCAAATTAGGTTATGATCTTACAAATTAAGCACCAAAACATCATGTTATACAACAAATTTTACAGAAAAAGTAGTTCAATATGCAGTAATGTTATGTTGTAATTACTGTATTTACGAATTTAGCACCAAAATATCACAATATATTGAAAACATTGACTACAAAAATGGCTTGGATAATCCAGAAGCTTGGATAAGCGAGGTTTGGATAAGTGAGACTCTACTGTAGTTCCAAAAGAAAAAACAGTTCAGGATACTGCATATCTCTTAACAAACAGGAACATCAGCATGGCATGGCATGGTCAGGCAGGAGAGAAGAGAAAAGACAGGAAGAGGCATATGTACATCACTTCCTGTGTGTCCCCAGAAAGGATACTCCCGTTTCCCACATCACATGCAAAACACTTAAATGGTGCCATCAACTTTGGAATGCAGCTTGGCTCAGGTTATTAAGCAACAAACAAAACTAACTACATAAACCATCCCACATTGAAAATGCATGCATGATTGCTTAGATAACCCAACAGTGTTACCATCCTTTTGGGGACTTCTCTCATGTCCGCACATGTGAAGCTAGAGCTGACAGATGGGAGCTCACCCTGTCTCGTGGATTTGAACCGCTTTTTAGAAAGATATTGAAACTTAAAACAGAGGTGAGAAAAACTAAAACCCACTTTTGTGACACCTGCGGTCTCACCAATACTCAAAGCCCTCCACATTCTATTTTTTTTAATGTGTTATTTCCCCTGAAAGCCATACTAAGTTCTCCTAAATGTGAAAACATACAGAAACACCTCCACCTTGCTGGAAACAAAGAACTATCAATGCTTGTAGAAAGTGATTAGTGAAAGAGGGGAGCCTAGACTTTGCCTGCCTTTTGTTTCATCGCTGTTTCTTTCTTTGATCTATGTACTCCGTCCTTTTGCTTCTTTCGTACCTGCAGAGGTCACTTCCCCTTCTTCAATAAGTCAGTGAGTCTCTTTGTTCTCTTGGCCCAGGAAGGAGCATCCAGGGAGATTCAACCCCAATAATGACTGCTAGCTTACACCCACACATGAAAGACAGCTCTTAGGGGCTCTTGTAACAAAGTATAGATCAAATCTCTCTTTCCTATTCTAAAATGTTTTTTCTGAGACAAAAATATATTGTGTT
The DNA here is from genome assembly GCF_035594765.1 of Anolis carolinensis. Classification (NCBI taxonomy): domain Eukaryota; kingdom Metazoa; phylum Chordata; class Lepidosauria; order Squamata; family Anolidae; genus Anolis; species Anolis carolinensis. The sequence continues at coordinate 133,010,746 of NC_085844.1, forward strand.
GTATTCTACTTGTATCAACCAATGAAAATCAGATTTGTTATCTTGGTCATTTCATAAATCTCTCAGCTGAGAAGCTAACCTTCCTCTTAATGTTATAGTCCACACCTCGTGTTTCCATTTTGCTGATGAGAAACCATGGGCCTCCTTCCAATGATAGGCAATTTCCAGTCTGGCAGTCTTACAAAGAAAACCAATTAATTCCTTATGAAGAAATGATATATCTCTTTCTAGAAACTGTCAGAGTCAACCAATAGCCAGAATGGATTCATTCCTTCAATTAAGGATTTTTTAAAAAACTTCTTAAAAAGCTTCATGCTAAAATTATACGCTATAATAAAGACATGACCACCACATATGAATAGAAGATTGACATCATGATACTGCCAACAACATGTGTTCTTCTCTTTTGTTATATAACTATATTTGCAATTGAGGACAGAACCAAAAATATGTGTCTACTCCAAGGAAGTAAGCTAAGCCAAAAAGAAAAGAGGAAAAAAGAAAAAAAAAAGAGGGGGGGGGGAGGGACGAGGGAGAAAAACACCCTAAACCAGTGGTTCTCAACCTGTGGGTCCTGTAACACCCCTAAGCAGCGCGAACACTGGAAACCAACATGGAGGCCAATAAATAATCTAATATCTTTATTAAAGCAATAAAAGTTCTAAACAAAAATAAGCAGAGTATATAGTCTAGCAGTTGACCTTTTAGAGAAGATCAAATTTAGTCCAATAAAATGAAGTTATATGTCCAGTATTAGAGTCCAAAGTCTATAATCCAAATAACCGAAACACACTCAAACTCTTGGAAGTTTCAGTGGGGAAAGAGCAAGGTTTCACAGGGAGATTCTTGAAGTAAAGTCCAGAACAAGGATTCAAGGCTAGGCAAGGTATTTCTTGGTGGTTCTGAAACGCAGTCCAAACTTGGCAAGGAGTGGGACGCAACTCCCGGTCTACTCATGAGTAAACACACCGGAGGGCCGCTTGGAAGCTCAGGAACAAGAGACGATGTTCTTCAATCAATAGTCACGTTGACACCGCAATAGGGAAAACTCAGTGCAGAACTTTTATGGAAGTTCAAGAGCTCCCCCCAAGCAGGTGTTTGACTCCCCAAATCTTCCCAGCGAATGGAACTGTTTCAACATCGTACCAGATGCCTGCCTCCCCGAAACTTCCCAAGGGAAACGGTTTAGCCTCTCCCCGTTAATCTCGCGCTTCTCCTTAAAATCTGCTTTTGGGAGCGATCTGTTTTGAGAAAGGCCCTTCTATCAAACACCAAACTTTCCGGAGAAACAGGCTCTGTTTCAAGGGCGTCTCTAATTGGTTCTGGCACGAAAATGTCAACAGGAGACATCTGGAAAGGGACGGAATCTTGCTAAGATGGAAGAAAGCCCAAATCCTCTTCAGTTTGATCTATGATGGCTGCGGGGTCATGGGCCAAAGGTCCCTGAGACATCACAGGTCCCCAGATGTTTTGGCCTTCAACTCCCAGAAATCCTAACAGCTGTAAACTGGCTGGGTTTTCTGGAAGCTGTAGGCTAAGACATCTGGGGACCCACAGGTTGAGAACCCCTGCTCTATCGTTTTCTGTTTTATCATTAACACACCATTCAGCAAAGATTTACTTATTGATGAGCACTAGTCTTCTAAGATCATGCTCAAGGCCCGTCCAAACAGTACCTTTATCTCAGGAGCTGCCACAGCAATCCAGAGGGTGGCCAGATGCCAGTCTCTGTAAACCTGGAAGGAATCACTACAAAAGGCAAAAAACGCAAGATTTCCAAGTGCAGGAATATCACAGCTTTTAGCCGAATATCTGGATCTTCGCATGTCTGTATGTCCCTGCACTCGGAAATCATGGGATTTTTAAATCTGAGTTTGTTCCTGGGTTTTAGTTGTTTGTTTCTGATTGGTCGGTTTCTAAAAAGAAGGTAACACTTGAGGAGAAGGCAAAAACTTTGTCCTGGAAAGAGGAACTTTGTCCTTCACCTGTTTAATGAAGTTTGTGGCAGAAAAATGAAGTTCCTGGGGTGCAACAAGTACTTTCACATTAAGTAGTACGCAATGAAACAGGGACAGACACTTTCAAACCAGGAACACAATGTCATAATTACTGTAATTAGTCAGACCTTGTTGTATGGCTGTCTGTGCAGACTGGTTTCATGGTGTACTTGTGCTAGGGAACAACAGGATGATGTTGTTGTGTTATACATGTTAGTTACTCATTGGGTGTATGCGGACAACATGGGTATAGTTTAGTAAATGGCAAAAACTTACTACTAGCTGTTCGGACATGGATGTGCTGAAGAGGAATGTAAAGACCGAGAGCCAAGGTCATGCAGGAGGCTAATAGGAACACCTATGTATAACTCAGGAACAGTAGCCTATTGTTCCATGCCACAAGTACACAACCAAATCAGTCTGGATAGATTGCCAGGCAGCCAGGCTTTTAAAAAGTGTCAATAATGACAAAGTTCTGTTCCTAGCTTGAAAGTGTGTGTTCTTGTTTCATTGTGCAGTGCTGACTTTGGGCAGAAGTGGTCCTACCCCATTAGGGTTGTTTGTGTGACAGATACTTCATGAAACATCTGGATGCCAGGACAAAGAATGGAACTTTTGCAGTGATACGCATATCCGCATCCTGGGGCTTTTGAAAAAAAGCTGTCGAGGTTTCTGGCGAAAATCCCACGTCAGCCATCTTGGGAGCCTCTAAATCCTGGAACAAAGCAGCAAGTCTTGACAATGGAGGCAGATATCCCACGACTAACAGGTGTGTATGTGGACCGCTTCTGAAATCCTGGGATTTTTTGCCCCCATTTAAAACCCGTGATTTAGTGATGTCTGGAAGCGCCCCCAGGGTGGTCAGGATAAGAAACCTTGCTCGCTTGTTTTGATGAATTTACCAGGTACTTTGAAGAGAAAGTCAGTTGTATTCGCTTAAAGTCTATTATTACAGAGTCTGCAGTGCCTGGGTGCTAATTGCGGTCCCTGTTCAGATTTTCACCAGCCCTCTCTCTCTTGAGAAATAGATCATAAATTTGAGTTGAAGAATGACAAAGGGAAGACCAGAACCCCACTAATATTGTGCAAAGGGTTTTGTTCATTTCTAAGAATTTTTCTAGCTCAGGTTTTTGCAGTTTCTCATGCAGATTCTCAACAATTGTTTTATTTGAAGAGTTGAATAGTAGTTTTTAAAATTTCAAATCCCCAAACCCCCTTTCTTATGTGTAGTACACTTCACGGAGTTAGGTACTCTTCACTTCATTTCAGTGAATACATTTGTCTACTGAGCCTTAGTAACATTTGAAGGACACAGTCTGAGGGGAATAGTCTGAAACAAACAAGAGATCTTAGGAAAATTGACATTTTAACAGTTACCGTTCTCCTAGCCAGGATAATGTTAATTTCTCCATTTTTATAAATTTCTGTCTTACCTGGTGTAACAGAGGTTTATAATTAATTGAGATAATCTTTGACAGGTTGCCAGGCAACACAGTACTGAAATATTCCAATGAAATTGTTGCAGTTTGAATAACTATTCTTAAATGGAAGGTGAGTATACAATCTTTTTAAAAATGGATTGACAGAACTGGTAATTTTCATACAAAGTGATTTTTTAAAAAGAAATACCTGAGCAATCTGTTTTAAAGGATTTCAAATTGTAATTGTGATGTCAACCGTTTATAAAGATTCAATAAGCATTTATTCCCATTGACAGAAACATTCTTGAGTGTCCTTTCTCAATATATTTTCTCAGGGTCCAACTTCAATGAAATTTGCATGTATCAGTATCCTTTCTGAAGGCATCAAGTTTTATAGGTTTTAGAAGATTTTTTTCTTTAAAGCAGCTTTTAGTTCAAGACATTTGGAAGAATTATGTGGCCGTCCATTTATGGGAAGTGATTTGCTCTTAACTGCCACCGATATCCAAGGTTTTAGGTTCAAGTATCATCTCCTAGGTGTCATATAAAAATAAAAATCTGTTATAGAACTCCAATATGCTGATGAGAATGTAATCTGTGCTCATTCAGAAGAAGACCTACAAGCCACTCTAAACACCTTTGCAGAAGCATATGAAAAGCTTGAACATCGAGAAATCAAAGTGCTCTTTCAGCAGACACCAGCCTATCCCTCTGCAATGCCAGAAATACAGCTTAAAGGTATAATGTCAGAAAATGTTGATAATTTCCTCTACCTTGGCAGCCACTTCTCCACAAAAGTCAACATTGACACTGAAATACAACACCACTTGAGCCCTGTGATTACAGCATTTTCCTGAATGAAGCAGAGAGTGTTTGAGGATCAGGACATTCGTAGGGATACCATGGTGCTTGCTTATAAAGCTATTGTCCTCCCAATCGTGTTATACGCTTGCAAAACGTGGACCGTCTACAGACGTCACACCCATCAACATTGCCTGGAAATCTCTTGGAAAGACAGGTGGCCAAATGTCAATGTGCTGGAAGAAGCTAAGATCACCAGCACTGAAGTGATACCCCTCCGCCACCGACTTTGCTGGACTGGCCATGTTGTCCGAATGCCGGATCACCACCTCCCAAAGCAGTTACTATACTCCCAACTCAAGAATAGAAAATGGAATGCTGGTGGGCAGGAAAAGAGATTTGAAGGTGGGCTTAAAGCCAATCTTAAAAACTGTCTCATAGACACCAAGAACTGGGAAGCTCTGGCCCTTGAACGTTCTAATTGGAGGTCAGCTGTGACCAACAGTGTTGTGGAATTCAAAGAGGCACAAATTGTGGGCGAAAGGGAGAAACGTGTCAGGAGGAAGGTGTTTCAAGCCAACCCTGACCGGAACTGCCTTCCATCTGGAAATCGATGTCCTCACTGCGAAAGAACATGCGGATCAAGAATAGGGCTCTACAGTCACCTACGGACCCACCGCCAAGACACTACACATGGAAGACAAGCATACCCAGACACAAGTGATGATGACATAAAAATATTTTTCAGTGAATTGCTATCAGATCCCAGACTACCTCATTATCATCTGAACTTTCAGGCCTCATCATTTATTTATTTATTTATTTATTTATTACATCACTTCTACCCCACCCTTCTCACCCATCAGGGGACTCAGGGCGGCTTACAATATAAACATACACATCAAAAACAGTTTTCATCAAATTTAAAAATCCATCAAGATTAAGAATTACAATAAAATTAAGAATATACATTAAAATATACATAATTATACATTTAAATATACATTTAAGGCACTTTCCATTATCATCTGAACCTGCAAGATTTTGCTTCTATTTAGCCTTACCAGTCAAGTGTCTTCAAAAAGGTTTCCAATGCCTTAAAAGAAATCAAAGTATACCAAAAAAATCAGCTGATTGGACTCTTTTGAAAGAATATTTAAAATAAGAGAAAAAGAAAAAGTTGATTCCCAAATACAAAAAACAATTCTAGTAATGGGAGGTAATTTTCTATTAAAGAAAAGAAATGTATATTCCTTTACAAGTATATGGAACCTAATTCTAAACTTCTATGGAAGAGATCGGAAGTTGACAAAAGTGTGTGTGTGTGTCTCTCTCTTTTTTTTCTTTTTTCGCTTTCTTTCTTCTTTCAATTTTCCTACTTTTCTTTACCATTTATGTTCCCCCACTTTTATTGTAATGAAAAATACTTGTGAATGCAATTATATATCTATTTTTTGTATTTTGTTTTTATTATTATAATATATATTTTTCTTTTAATAAAAATGAATTTAAAAAAAGGTTTCCATGTAACTAATTTATATGCATGCTACAGAGCTAACAAAGGTTTAACTTTAGTTTGTCTGATTGGATAAGCGTTTCTTCACCTTCCTGAACTATTCCTAAATGGCTGCAACTGTCTTGGCGGCCATCAAATGCTCCCTGGGGTCAGGCAGCCCAGAGATGCAGAAAGGCTGTTACCTACTCTTTCCTCCCTATGTATTGCAGCTGGATATCTAACTCACCCTTGGGGGTCCACCAGCATTCTGGCTGCCCATTTGGTTCCTCAAGTGGTCTCCAATTGGTGTCTGGGACACTGGTTTGAAGTTACTTTGAGGGTCAGTGTAAAATCTTCCCAAGGAACTCATCAGACGAGCTGGGAGAAAGCATGTAAACTGAGCCTGAAGACCATCTGATGATGTCCCTGGTTTCTACAGCAGTTTAGAAATGTTTAGAAATACTTGGAACCCAAGTACAGTAAAAACTTCTCTATCAGTAACAACATAATTTCAGACAAATCCCTCTTTTACTTTAAAAATGTTTTAAAACTGAAATCCTCATCTATCCAAATATTTTTCTCTACTGAAATTGAACTATATAAATAAAGGAACAGTTTAGTTTGCTGTTTTCCAAATCCCAACCATCTTGTTCCACCACAGACATCAGAAGAGCTGCAATACCAAGAACAAGCTGTGAAAGAAAAGACAAAGATCCACCCAGAGGAAAGGTGGATATATATCATATATCAAGGGAACCACTGACCACATAGGGAAGCTGATGAAGAAACACAATCTACTAACTATCTACAGACCCACTAAGGGAATCCAACAAATGCTACGTTAAGCAAAGGACAAGAGGGAACCTCTCACCTCTGTAGGAGTCTACCGTACACCATGGAGCGGTGGACAAGTCTACATAGGGACCACCAAATGCAGCATTGCCCAAACACGAATCAAGAAACATGAAAGGCACTGCAGACTACTTCTACTATGCCGGCCATAGATATGGGTGAAACGTCAGGAGAGAATGCTTCTGGAACATGAGCATACAGCCCAGAAAACTCACAGCAACCCTGCAATGAAATAGTAGGAATCAAGGTACACCTGATTTAGGGCCCTTCTGAACTGGGCCTCTATATGTGTGCTGATTGGCCGCTTCAGAGGCAGGAGGGTGTCCTTACTGCCAGGCCGGGCTGTGGCGCAGCTGGTTAATAGCCAGCTGCAATAAATCACTACTGACTGAGAGGTCATGAGTTTGAAGCCAGCTCATGTCGGATTGAGTGCCCAATCATTAAAAATAGCCCAATTCGTTGTTGACCTAAGCAACCCGACAGATAGTTGCATCTATCAAGTAGGAAATTTAGGTATCGCTTATGTGGGGAGGCTAATTTAACTAATTTACAACACCATAAAAACCGTCCAACAGTGTCCAGAAAGGAATGAGGAAGTAATCCATCAAGGACTTGGTGTCACAGTGGTTGATGAAGCAGCAGATCTCCCTGTGGCTGAAATCGAGCATACCCTTATGACGCTGGAAGCTGGAAAATGTTAAATTGCCTCTGTGTCTTTGTCTCTGTCTGTATGTCATGTGGCACTGAATGTTTGCCATGTATATGTACATTTATATTCTGCCCTGAGTCCCCTTCGGGGTGAGAAGGGCGGAATATAAATACTGCAAATAAATAAATAAATAAATAAATAAATAATACTGCCCAGCCATGCCAAACTCCTAATATTCCTCACTATTCAAAGCATTTCTGAGGCACCGCAGGATCAGGGTCTGGCAAATGCTGAGTGTAGTGCTCACTTGTCACAGGGCACCTTGAGGCAAACAGGTCTGGAAAGACCCCAAGGGTCTCTTCAGCCGCCTCTATCAATGTACCCTGTGGCCAGGAGAGCTCTGCATTCACAATTCCCAAGCAGCCATATTTGCAAGGTCTTAGAAATCCTTTGTTTAGGTGCTGCTTGGTAAGACTTTGGGGTCATGTTTAGTCTTTAACAACTGTAAACATGAATCCACAAAGTTGCAATATTCCAGATCCAGGCTGGATCTGCACTGCCAAAGAAGACAGTTTCAGAATGCAGTTTAACTGCATTGAACTAGATTATATGAATCTAGTTTGCCATACAACCCAGTTCAATGCAGTTAAACTGCATTCTGAAACTGCCTTCTTTGGCAGTGCAGATCCAGCCTGGATTTGGAATATTGCAACTTTGTGGTTTGCTTTTCTGCATACACCGCATTATATGACAGTGTAGATCTAGTCCGAGTTTATGAACTTGGGAGTATGCTAGCCTTTAACACTAACTTAATTGTTAAAATGGACCTATTTTGATATATATAGAACTGAATGGGATATTATAGCATATCAATTATTATTATTTTATTGTGTCAAAAGCGAATTGAGAACATACTGCAAGTCGCTTCTAGTGTGTGGGAATTGGACGGCTACAAAGACGTAGTCCAGGGGATGCCCAGATGTGTTACCATCCTGTGGGAGGTGTCTCTTAAGTCCCTGCCTGGAAAGCTGGGGCTGACCAATAGGAGCTCACCCTGTCTTGCAGATTCGAACCGCTGAAAGTCAGGTCAGAAGTTCAGCCAGCACAAGGGTTTAACCCCGTTGCACCATTGCGGCTCCCAATTATTAATGTAACATGTTAAACTATTCCTTCTAACTTTATTCCCACTCCTATGTAGTAGAATCCTATGCAGATTACTCAGCAATTGGGCTGCACCTTTTCCTGGAGCCACCCCCATCCTATACTTGCATTTTATGGGACCTACTCTCTGATTGTGATCTATACCCTTCATAACAAAATGCAGGAAATAGGTCCCAATACATTCTTCATTATTATAACACAATATGGAGAAGTTTTATGAATTTGCTCTTTTTTATTTCTAATAAAATATTACCTTACAATTATCTCTTGTTTGTCTAATTAGACCTGGGTGTGTTTTTAAGCACAGTGGACTCAACACTGGCAACCAGGGCATTATAAATGTTGCTTACTTGAAATTATCTTCTTATTTTGTAAAAAGCCTAACACATTGGATTCATTTGATCAAAACAACAGCAACAATAACAACAACAACAACATTTAATATCCACAATGACTCAACGAAAGCAGGTCGCAATCTGTTGCTTATAACAATCATATAAAATAAACATCACATATTAAAATATATTAAAGGAGCAAAAATAAAAGATCACAGTATTTGTAGATCATTTGGTGGCATTTTAAGACTCTCCCTTGCATAAAGGTGGGGGCCTGAATTTCATCCTGAAGGAATATGGAGAGAGGTCAGGATTCAAAATCAATAAAGACAAAATAACCTTTTTTTGGACTAAGACTACGACTAAAGGGAAAAAACCCTTAAATGATAGATTGAATTTCCAGGTATAAAGTTAAATGTTTGGGAATAAATCTCTCTACCAAAAATTATAATTTATTTAATGATAATTATGGTAAAATATAGAAGGAGACAAAAAAAGAAAGATGTGCAAAGTGTTACTTTTGGGTTCATTCTTAGGGTGGCTAAGTTTTGAGCTCCTACTATAAAAATAAGGAGGCAGATTGTGGGTGTGGTGGTGGATGATTTTAAACGATAATGTTTTAACGTACCCATTTTAGTGTCTATATTGCAGAGGGTCACAGTAATGCAGTGGGTTAAACCACTAGCTGTAGGAAATCTGCTGACCGGGGGGTTGACAGTTCGAAGCCATGAAGTGGGGTGAGCTCCTGTTGTTAGCCCTAGCTTCTGCCAACCTAGGAGTTCTAAAGCATGTAATGTGAGTAGATCAATAGGTACCACCTCAGTGGGAAGGTAAAAGGGTGCCCCATGCAGACATGCTGGCAACACGATTGGAGATCAGGCTCCTCGGTATGGAAAAATGGAACAAGAGCCCTATGGTCAGAGTTGAGCATTGCTTCCAGATGCCGGAGATGAAAGGGGAAGGCCTTTACCTTTGTCTGTGTATTGTATGTTGTTGTTCACTGTGTAAAAGGCACTAAATGTTTGCTTTATATGTGTACTGTAATCTGCTCTGAGTCCCACCGGGGAGATAAAGCAGAATATAAATAAAGTATATTATTATGATTAAGAGCCAATCCAGACAATTGTCTGTTGGGGATTTTCTGCTTTTAATGTTTTGTATCATTGATTTTAATGTTAATGTTGGGAACTTTCTGCTTTTAATATTTTGAATATTTGACCTTAATGTTAATGTATTTCTTTTTTAAAAAAAAACCTCTGATTTTAATGTTTTAATGCTTTGTACTCCTGGGCTGTGAGTCACAGCCCAGGAGTACAAAGCATTAAAATTCATTGTTTGGGTAGCATTTCAGCAATCAAGATAAATGTGTTACCTAATATATTATTTTGTTTTATTACCAATTTTAATGAATGACATTCTATTTAAACAATGGCAAAAAGACATTTCAAGTTTTATTTGGTAAAGGAAGAGCGATAGGGTTAGATTTAAAGTATTACAAGATGATAAGAAAAGAGGAGGTCTCTTCTATTTGAAAATGTAATACAGTAGAGTCTCACTTATCCAACATTCGCTTATCCAGTGTTCTGGATTATCCAACGCAGTCTGCCTTTTAGTAGTCAATGTTTTTTGTAGTCAATGTTTTCAATACATTGTGATATTTTGGTGCTAAATTCGTAAATACAGTAATTTCTAGATAGCATTACTGTGTATTGAACTACTTTTTCTGTCAAATTTGTTGTATAGCATGATGTTTTGGTGCTTAATTTGTAAAATCATAACCTAATTTGATGTTTAATAGGCTTTTCCTTAATCCCTCCTTATTATCCAAGATATTTGATTATCCAAGGTTCTGCTGGCCCGTTTAGCTTGGATAAGTGAGACTCTACTGTATTCAGATATTATTATTTTAATGGACCAATCTGGCTGCAAACGTTAGACTACCATATAAATTGACCTCATATATAAGTTGCAGGCAGGTTTGAGGAACAAAGATATAGATTTTGATATGATGCATGGATTTTTTAAACTGTGTCAGAAGCAAATTGAGGCAAGTCACTTCTGGTGTAAGAGAATTGGCCGTCTTCAAAGACGTTGCCTAGGGGATGCCTGGATGTGTTACCATCCTTTGGCGGGGGGGTTCTCTCATGTCCGCACATGGAAAGCTAGGGCTGACAGATGGGAGCTCACCCTGTCTCGTGGATTCGAACACTTCTTAGAAAGATTTTGAAACTTAAAACAGAGGTGAGAAAAACTAAAACCCGTAATCCCTCCTTATTATCCAACATATTCGCTTATCCAACATGTACTATGTTTTTTGAGATGGCTGAAAGATTGATTAACATTGGGAAAGAAAAGATTATTGCAACTAGAAGATGCTGGTTTAAAATTTGGGATACACGCCTATCGTTGGTATGATAAAACAAAAGAATTCAAGTTTTAATAATCATTACAGCAAGTGTGGAATAAATATAAGAACAGATTATGTTCAAAGATGTCACTTTGTGTTCTCCACATTAAGCTTTGTTAAGTAGACAAATCTCTTTGGAAGGGAAATGGTTAATTATAAGGAACTGTTAACAATCGGTAGGTTAAAGATGAGAAATGAGTTAATAATGGAGAGTTTTTAATATAATGGCTTGTTCATAGACAAATCACTGATCAGTGTTAGGACTTCATCAAACGGGCAAATTTACCCATTGTGTGTCACCACACTTCAGGACCGGATCTTGCCAGAGTCTATCAAATAACATAGAACTACTTCCTTGAACTGTAGTGAAAGTGTTGTACGATGGAGCAACGAGAGCATGGGAGGCTTTCCGTGTTCTCATTGCCAGCGGGGCATAAGCATTTCCCCCCATGGGATGGGGAAGGTGGTGCTGCGGGATATAGGGCGATGGATTCCCCTGCTGCCCCAAGGATTCGTAATGCTGCCTGGTGAATCCCTCTGCTGCCGCCTGTGTTGGGCGACTTCATGTGATGAGGTCCTATGATGGATAAAAACATATTTGGATTTGTAATAGTTAACCTTAGTTTGAAAATGTATTATATTCTAGGGAATGATAATTTGATTTGAAACAATGTATACATCGTTGTCAAAATATGAAATAGAGGAATCCATTAACATTTGGTGATTATAAACATACTTACACCCACAAGGTGTTCTTTGAAATCTGCTATGTGCTCAGTGCAGCTTACTTCTAACAAAAGTGCATGCACACTTGTTATTCCTAGAAGAGCTCAACTTCAATATGTATCCTTTTTTTGGTGCTTGATCATTTTACCACTCTTCTGAATGAAAAGTCTCGGCAGGAGCTCAACTAGACAGAGGCTTTGATGGTCCAATTTATCTGAAACTTTCGGAGAGACTAAGCCCCCATCCCCTCATTGAATCATATAATCATAGAATTGGAAGAGACCACAAGAGCCACCAATTCCAATCCTCTGCCATTCAGGAACATACAATCAAAGCACTCTCAACAGATGGCCATCCAACCTCTGCTTAAAAACCTTCAGAGAACGAGTCTACAGCGCATCCCAGGCAGCATATTGGTTCTCACCACCCTACCCTCAGAATGCTTTCCAAAATATTATTCTCCAAAAAAACATTTTTTCATTACCTCTCTTAATTAGATATTGTATTCAATTTGTAGATCATTCTTGAATATTATACAGCATTCCAGATGGTCTGAGAACTTTGTGGAACATCCCAGAATGTTATGGATTTTTTTTTTCTGCCAGCATAAAATGTACCCATCGTCTCTGTTGCCATTTTTTCCTCTATTCCCTTCCCTGCTACAGCTGCCCTCCTCCATTCCCTCCCACCCACGCTTGGCATCTGTTCTCCCCTCTTTCTCTCCCTCCCTCCCTCCTTCCTTAGAAGATGAAGGAAGAGAAAAAGAAAAAAGAAGAAAGCCTCCTTGCTATTACCAGAGTCTCTCAAAAGATGCTTCCTGCCTGTAGGTCTCCACTGAATGTGGGTTCACTTGGGAAATTGCTTTTGTTGCAGAGTTCACAGATGCATTTTGAGGATGGGGCTTAAAATTACATGGAATGATAAATCCTTTTGTTAAATGGATTACACTGCTTGATTTTGATCAGCTAAAAAAATGAACAAAGGTATCAAATATCTCAGAGAATTAAGTGATTACTTCCCAACACTCCACTTAACCAAACAAATACAAGATGTGATGAAAAGTTTGAAAAAAAAGAAAAAATTGCTTTTATGACCTTATCCCATGGGCAGGCGAGAGGGGGGAGAAGTGGAGGAAAACAGGGGAAAGCATCTTTAATAGTGGGGACATAACCTACCTCAGTAATATCCATCTTCAGGGTTTCCCAGCTTTTCCCCACTTCCGCACTCTGTCTTCTACCAGGAGTCAGGGGAACATCCAGAGACCGTTTTTGCATGCTGGCAAGACTCAATGTACAGCCACAAGAAGTAGCTCTGCGTTGTGGGGAGGTAAGGTAAAGGTAAAGGTAAAGGTTTTCCTCTGACATTAAGTCTAGTTGTGTTTGACTCTGGGGGTTGGTGCTCTTCTCCATTTCCAAGCCGAAGAGCTGGCGTTGTCCGTAGACACCTCCAAGGTCATGTGGCCGGCATGACTGCATAGAGTGCCGTTACCTTCCTGCCGGAGCAGTACCTATTGATCTACTCATATTTGCATGTTTCCGAACTGCTAGGTTGGCAGAAGCTGGGGCTAACAGCGGGCACTCACTCTGCTCCCTGGATTCGAACCTGTGACCTTTTGGTCTGCAAGTTCAGCAGCTCAGCACTTTAACACACTGCACCACCAGGGGCCCTGTTGTGGGAAGAGGGACTCCATTATGCCAGCATGTGAAGATGGTCAGAAAACGGGGGAAATTTAGTGTGGGATAAGGTCCTTAATTGTTTTAACTATCAGACATGTTTGCCATCTTTAAAGCTAGTTGAAGAGATATGTTAACATTTATTTATTTATTTATTTATTTTCAATATTTATATTGCTCCCTTCTCACCCCAAAGGGGACTCAGGGCGGATCACATTATATACATATAGGGCAAACATTCAATGCCCATATACACATAGAACCGAGACGGAGACAGACGCAGAGGCAATTTAACCTTCTCCTGAGGGGATGTTCAATTCTGGCCACAGGGGGGAGCAGCTGCTTCATCATCCACTCTGACGGCACTTCCTCATTCCAATGTCGTAAATTAGTTAAATTTGCCTCCCTACTTTATAAGTGGTACCTTATTTCCAACTTGATAGATACAACTATATTTCAGGTTGCTAGGTCAGCAACGAGCAGGGGCTATTTTTTATTTTTTAATTGACGGGTGCTCACCCCACCACGGGCTGGCCTCGAACACATGACCTCATGGTCAGAGTGATTTATTGCAGCAGGCTGCTCACCAGCCTGCGCTACAGCCTGGCCGCAATAATAACATTGATTACTGTTTTGAAAAGTTAAAATAAACTTTTTTGAAAAGTTAGAAGTTAAAATATTTTTTAAAGTGTTAAAGAGCAAATTCTCAAAAATTCTTTGGTTGGAAAATGTATTTCTTGTTTCAAGAATAGTACACTATTTGCAGAGGGGTTTGAACCTCATTATTTACTCATGAATATACTTGGCTGCCAATTTTCTTTATGCAGAATTTTCAAAATCTGATTATCATTATATTATCCCATGAATCATATATACAGTTTGTAAGAAGTAGATTCAGATACATTGGGAAAAGGATGAGATTGCCAATACTATAGGGAGACATGCACTTTTCAAAAACCAGATAAGATGAGACATCCTACTACAGGGGTCCTTAAACTTTTTAAGCCAAGGGCCGGTTCATGGTCCCTCATACTGTTTGGGAGTTTGGGGGAGGGCAGATTATACTTGAAAAAAAAGAACTGCACATATCTTATTTGTAGTGCAGAAAACCATGGAAGAACAATACCATATTTAAAACAAAGAACAATTTTAATTAACATGAACTTACTGGTTCAGTGATACCTTGACTTAAGAGTTTAATTCATTTCGTAACCGAGCCCTGAACTCAAAATGTTCTTATTTCAAAGCATTTTTCATTGACCTGCTTTTAACCCCCCACGAGGCCCCCCAGTTTTCATGACTGGAATCACAGGGTTGTTGTGTGTTTTCCGGGTTGTATAGCCATGTTCCAGAAGTATTCTCTCCTGACGTTTTGCCCACATCTATGGCAAGCACCCTCAGAGGTTGTGTGGTATACCTCGCAACCTCTGAGGATGCCTGCCATAGATGTGGGCGAAATGTCAGGAGAGAATACTTCTGGAACATGTCCATACAGCCCGGAAAACACACAACAACCCTGTTTGTCTTTGTGTTTGTATATGCTGGAATCTGCTCTGAGTCCCCTCAGAGAGATAGGGTGGAATACAAATAAAGTATTATTATTATTATTATTATTATTATTATTATTATTATTATTATTATTTAAAAGAATAAGAATTTTAGCCAATATAAACTTACCGGTACTTCAATGGGAATTATGGGCTTGCTTTTGGCTGATGAGATAGTCAAGTTAATTAGGATTTTTGTTATTGTGTGCCTTTAAGTTGTTTCGGACTTATGGCAACCTTAAGTCTAAAGTTTAGGGCAGGGGCTGGGTAAATGACACAGGAGGGCCACATCCTGCCCCTTAGGTCTTGGTTTGGGGACCCCTGTCTTTGTGGCTTAAGATTGGTTGGCTCAAGCAGTATGAAATCAAGCAAGTAAAATTGAAGATGATATTCTATGACCAGAAATGATATTACACAATCGTATCATGTAACGCCATGGATGTAGCGTATCTGGATTTCAGTAAGGCCTTCAACCAGGTCCCCCATGACCTTCTGGAAAATAAACTAATCAAATGTGGGCTAGGCAAAGCTACAGTTAGGTGGATCTGTAATTGGTAAAGCGAACAAATCCAAAGGGTGCTCACCAATGTTTCCTCTTCATCCTGGAAAGAAGTCACGAGTGGAGTGCCGCAGGGTTCTCTCCTGGGCCTGGTTCTGCTCAACATCTTTATTAATGACTTAGATGAAGGGTTAGAAGGGACGATCATCAAGTTTACAGATGACACCAAATTGGGAGGAATCGCTAATACTCCAGAAGACAGGAGCAGAATCCAAAACGATCTTAACAAATTAGGGAGATGGGGTGGAAACTAACAAAATGAACTTTAACAGGGGCAAGTGCAAGGTATTCCACTTAGATCTTGGAGTCCTTGTGGACAGGAAGATGAACATGAGCCAACAATATGATGCAGCGGCAAAAAAAGCCAATGGGATTTTGGCCTGCATAAATAGGAGTATAGTGTCTAGATCCAGGAAAGGCATGTTACCCCTCTATTCTGCCTTGGTCGGACCACAACTGGAATCATACTGTGTCCAATACTGGGCACCACAATTTAAGAGAGATATTGACAAGCCAGAATGTGTCCAGAGGAGGGCAACTAAAATGACCAAGGGCCTGGGGAACAAACCCTATGAGGAGTGGCTTAAAGAGCTGGGCATGTTTAACCTTCAGAAGAGAAGGCTGAGAGGAGACATGATAGCCACCTATAAATATGTGAGGGGAAATCATAGGGAGGAGGAAGCAAGCTTGTTTTCTGCTGTCATTGAGACTAGGATGCAGAATTATGGCTTCAAACATTAGGAAGAACTGTGAGAGCTGTTTGGCATTTGAACTCTCTGCCTTGGAGTGTGGTGGAGGCTCCTTCTTAGAAGGCTTTTAAACAGAGGTTGAATGACTATCTGTCGGGGTGCTTTGAATGCAATTTTCCTGCTACTTGGCAGGGGGTTGGACTGGATGGCCCACAAGGTCTCTTCCAACTCTATGATTCTATGATTCTATCTATATATATATTGTTTAAAAGATATCCTCCATGCCCTCATGTTTTCCCCTCTTGGGCTTTCCAAATCAAGGTAGGACCAAAGCTTCTTCACAGGCTCCTAGTTAGAAACCATTTGCGCCAGGGCTAAATCTGGTTTTGGAAATACTGAAAGAATGCAGCTTTTATTTTTTTTTAAATGTGGAGGGGAATAGAGACAAACCACTCAATGAACTTATAATTGCATTATCATAATACTACAATAATAATTCATAAGGGTTTCTTTTCTTCATTGGATCATACTTTTCATTAGATCACAGTTGTGACTGTGAAAGGAGACTGTGGGGGTGGAGGGGGTGGAATTAACAGAAGCTTCTCTTGTACAAAAATCCAGAAAGAGAAAGAGAAGGGGGGGGGGGGGAGAGAGAGAACACAACTGAGCTGAGCAAAAGGCTGATCCTAATTTATAAACACACATTTTGTACTGTTCTGACCAATCTTTCTCTGCAAAAGGAAATGTGGAGAGGCAAATTTACAGAAGCTTTTATCATACAAAATGCCCAGAGAGCCAAAGAGAGCAGAGCATAAAAATGATCCCGAATCAAAAGCATATTTTACATCAGAGGCAAAGAGCAGGGCACCTTCAGAGCGCCAAGAAACAAGGTTTTCACATGTTCGTAGCTGCACATCTTCACCTAAGCTTCTGAATGTTGTTTTCATTGCCAGCTACTATGATAGTGGTGGTGTCTTTTTAACTAATTTGTTCTCGGTGGGACATGGGTGGGGGTTACAGAAAGGGATGGGGACAGCACTTTCCCCATTCTGACTAAAGGATTTTCCCGTAGTTAACACAAACAATTTTGTTGCTAGCAAACTGTAGCTTGCAAGATAATTATAACACACAGAAGAGAAAAGTGCATTAAGTCAAACACCAATATGGACCTCATTTCATTTGGGGGGAGGGGGGGGGGGAAGTGGGGAAAAATAATCTTCTTTCACATTTTTAAAGAAGACAGAGAATTTACTCACCCACATCACACAAGATCACCTCCTCCCACTTCTAGCTCAACCATCCGCTTAATTCTCATCACATGGACAGGTGTTGTCTCCTCCAATTTCAAGGATACCAGCACAGTTTTTAAAACATGCATCATTTTGAGATACCACCTTCCTTGGGGACGTTTGCCCTCAAGACCCTTCCACTAAAGAAGAGTTAAAGTACGGTTTATAAACACTTATTTCAGTGGCAACCAAACTGTCTGAAGGAGCATTAACAGACCACCCATAAGAACACTCAGATTTTCATGTCATTAAGGGCCTCATCACACTTGGAAATTTATCTACTTTAAGTCTGGTTTCTGCCTTCTGCAGAATTTTGTAGTTTGTAGTTTGGTGAGGCCCAGGACCTGTCTGGCTGATCTGTTTAAAGGCCCCTGCCTAAAGTGGATTTAAAGTGGATCCAAACTCCAGTGGATGAAGCCCTAAAACACTCTAAAATGGAGAAATCCGACAGTTTCCATCCCACCTTAAAATAAGCTCTCTTAGTTATCTCTATGTGGAGCTTTGGAGTTCTGTTTCTACACACTTCAGAAACCATCAGGAAGTACTCTTGCATCATTTGATGGGCGTCATGGGACACAGTCTTTAAAATGTCTACAAAGCATGTAAAAACAGGGGGAAACCTGTGGAGATTTGTAAAAGGCACCATGATTTAATGGGTTGACTGGAAAGCCATGTGTCAGCAGCTGATTGGCTAAGCGTGCCAGGAGCCAACATTCTGATTGGCTACTGTCTCTGGCTTGCTACTGAGAGAAACAGTTTTAACTGTCATTTTCACTTCGGAGAGTGAAGAGACCACTGACTGGAAACAGTCAGGGAATTAATGGCTGCCGACTCTCTGAGGCCTGATTATTTTTAAGGTTTAGAATAACAGAATCATAGAATAGTAGAGTTGGAAGAGACCTCATGGGCCATCCAGTCCAACCCCCCGCTAAGAAGCAGGAAATTGCACTAAGCACCCCCGACAGATGGCCATCCAGCCTCTGCTTAAAAGCCTCCAAAGAAGGAGCCTCTACCACAGCCCAGGGGAGAGAGTTCCACTGTCAAACAGCTTTATTTAAAGGCTGTTTTAAAAGGACTGTTTGTTTCCTCTGTTCTCTGTAAGAAGTTAGAGAGACTACTGTATATATTGTTGCTCCGTTTGACCTATTGAACTGAAGTAAAGTTACTGTTATTTATTTCACAAAACTAAGTGGCACATTATTACACTGCAGGGTAAACTTTGGTTCAGAAGCTGCGGTAAAGCTTTTATTTATTTACATCTACAACATCCAACAAAGCCAGTGTCTGATGAAGTCCTTAGACAAAGACTCACCCACATCCATGCCTTGATCTTCCTGTACAGCTGATAACATGTGCTCCATAGTGCAAAACTGTACTACATTCAACCTCCTGATCTTTTTGAACTACCACATACATAGCAAAGACCTCCGCTGAAATAATGTGTCTACGCCTAGATATTGCAGTTCAAGAAGGGCATTGACAGGCTGTCGGGAAGCAAGATGATTACAGTTCTGGAAATAGTTTTGGAACCTGGGTATGTTTATCTTGGAGAGGAGAAGACTGACAGGTGATTTTACAGCCAGTCTTAAATATTTGAGATGGGATGTCATGTAAAAGACTAAGCAATGTTTTCTGCTGTTCCAGAACATGAACCAATAGATTCAAATTCCAAGGAAATAAATTTCAGGTAGACATTAGGAAGATCTTCTTGACAATTAAGGATCATTTTACTTCAAAGAGTAGCAGAATCTCTCTTGGATAACTTGGGAGTATTTTTGTTGTGTACTCCTGCAGGGCAAAGGGTTGGATTAGATAGCCTTTGCCATCCGTTACAATCCTATGATTCTATTCATATACAGGATAAGTCATAGAAGCTGCAGTTTTGTGATTTTATTTGGCAGATTTGTTGTTATTACTGCTCAGTACATTATTAATTTAGGGGGTACTTCATCAGGCTTCTCATGGCTGGAATAATGAAACAGATGGTCAGCCTTCTAACCACATCAGTGGAAAGATAGCCAGCCAGAAAGAAATCTATAGCCAGCCAGAAAGGAACCTCACATAAACTCTCTTGCTCTCTGGCTCCCATTTGATCTGATCTCAATAGATTTGTTTGCATTAAACTGTTGCAGGAAAAGTGCTGCTAATCTCTGCCTCAGAACAAGCAGATGGGAAAGTCACGAGTCTACCTCCCCTTGGGATTAAATGATCCCAAACACTTCAGCTGCTGCAGCTGAGGAAACCAGGGTAGGGTGGAGGGTGAAGTGTGGCAAGGAAGCCATGGAGGACTAAAAGGCAAAGACTGTGAAAGAACATTAGACAGCAACCTGTTGCCAGGAGATGGAATATTTCAAGTCAAGTATATATAAGTACACTTATTCCATATATATGTGTGTGCTCATATACAGAGTGTACATACACACAGTGTACCAGTGTTGGGGGAATCATGTAACCTTTTGAATGTGGTTGAACTGCATCTCCTGGTATTCCTCACCATTGGCTATCTAGGGCTACTGACACTTGTTCATCTGGATCACTGCATAATTCCCACTTTCTGATAAAGGCCAGTGATACTCATCTGGAGTAATTGTTTATGAAAATATAAAGCCACATACATTGGCTGATGTGTCAGTTTCCCATAGTTTTCACTTTGCAAACTCTGCTGGAAGCTTCTTATATTAAAACAATAACTCTCCTTCCAAATGAATGCAGGTCTGCTACTTCTGTTATGTCACAGGGTCACCAGGGGTTTCCCAAAATCCAGAAGATGAGAGGAGGTAATTGACAGATCTGGAAAAGGATTCTGGAAAACTCTATAGTGGAAGATTTTATGAGACGGTTCTTTAGATAAAGAATTGAAGCTTGGCTTCTATTTTGAGCCAGGACCAGAAATATTACTCAATAAGCCTTTGATAAACAGCTGGCAAGAAGCCGTTAGGTAGGCCTTAGCCAGCCTGTCTTATGTGCTGCTGGAATTGCCACAGATCATGGTGAATCCAGTGGTGCCTGGCATGGATTGTGGGGAACCCATTGCCCCACACCCTGCGTCACCCAGCTTCCCCCCACCTCATCCCACCAGGTGGTGGGGGGGGGGCGTCTGCCACCTAGTTTACCCCAAATGATCCCAATACAACATGGGAAGCCTGCTGTGTTGCCATGGCTGTGACATATAATGGCTCCTCTGCAGTTTTGTGATGGAGCCCCACTGGAAGTAGTTCTACATCGTGGGATGGGAGTTAGTAGGCTCCGTTTCAAAACTGGAGAGGAACCAGCATATGCCACTGAAAACAGCCCCATCTCATGAGGTCGCTAGTATCATGTTCTCAATATGCAGATAGTAATACTGACCTACACTGCAGGGCTATTGTGCTGAATGTTTTATAGCAAGGGTTGTTGATATAGATTTTTACTCTAAAGTGGTCCAGAAGTCAAACCTGGATGTCCTGACAATGTCGAGGGATTTCAGGTCCTTAGGTAAAGACAAAGGTTTCCCGTGACATCAGGTCTAGTTGTGTCTGACTTTGGGATGTGATGCTCATCTCCATTTCTAAGCTGAAGAACTGGCATTGTCCGTAGACGGCTCCTAGGTCATGTGGCTGGCATGACTACATGAAGCATCCTTACCTTCCTGCTGGAGCGGTACCTATTGATCTACTCACATTTGCATGTTTTCAAACTGCTAGGTTGGCAGAAGCTGGGGCTAAGAGTGGGAGTTCACTTTGCTCCCTGGATTCAAACCGCTGACCTTTTGGACAGCAAGTTCAGCAGCTCAGTGGTTTAATTCGCTGTGCCACCGGAGGTAGATCCTTAGCATGAGATAAATTGAACTGAATGATTTAATCTTACATTGAACAAAATCAGACTATGCTCTAGAGTCTCACTGAAAGTCTTGAGCAGCCCTGCACTTTGGGAAGAATATGGATATCAGACTGACTGCAAAGTGTTACAGTTTGTTGTTACATAGTCCAGTGCCCCCACCCCCACTTTCCCTTGAAGGAGTGGGACTGTGTTGTTCCTATCACTGTGACAGCCAGCCAAAGAGCTCTGGACAGCTTCTAGCAGTCCCAGACTTCTTTGCTGACATCAGCAAAGGCACCCGGTGACAGTCAGGAGCTTTTCAGGGCTCTGCGGTTGTCTGACGTAGTAATAGAAGCAATAGGAGAGGTAAGGGTGACAATCTAGTGTGGCCAATCTGAATTTGACCAAACTCCACTATCTGGAGCCCATCCCCATTGCTGCCATACATCAGAATAGCTCCACAGCATTTCTAGTCCAGGCTGGCCCTGGAGTTTTGTGTAGATGTAGATGAGCCCAAAGCAATCTTAAGTTACTGGTATGGCTCAATGTGTCCCAGTACTCTCCAAACCATTCAACCATCCCCCAGATTCAAAGCTATTTCTAAAAGAGTTTAATCATATACTTTTGGATGTAACAAACGGCAGTTTTGTACAAAATGGCTCATTAGTGACAGGTAGGGGGGAATAGATAGTTGTGGAAGATTATACTTTTATCTTAAATCATAAAATCATAAAATCACAGACATACATGATCTCAGACAATACTACCATTTGTACTACTAGTCTGGCCAAATCAGCTGTACATGTCAGAAGTACTCCAAAATAGGCCAGCCTTTGTGGTTTTGCCTTCTCAGAATCTCTCCACAAGTACTGGAAAAAGAAAACTACTCAAACTATTTCATTCCATTCACAAGTGTGGAGGAATTTATACTTAAACACTTCAATGGACTTCCGCTTACTCTCAGACAATCCACACTCACAGAGGAAAACTGAAAATGTAGTCAAAACGTTGTTAGTTAAGTCTTTTGCTCCAGAGTGGTATTCAAAATCCAACTGATCTATTTTAGATTGAAGTCTAAAAGCATTTCAGTATGTGCTGCATTGCAGAACCCAGAAGGACTTGGCTCAATACTGCTTCATATTAAACTAAAGTACTTCAGTATGGTACTTAATATGCCATTCATTAGCACACTGTCATTCATGACAATTATGCATGTAGTTTGCATCCTTTGAGCCCAATTATTACTTCTCAGTGCATGCACATCACGATTCACTCCTTCCCCTTAACCCTCTCCCTTTGTCTGTGGCACCTGAGGCACATGTGCCAGGAAGACAGTGCACTTCCCGATTTATCTTGTCAGGATAGCACACAGGTCTCTCTACACCTCGAGCAATGAGTCCCCAAGCACCAGCAATTGGCAGTTGCTTTGAATCCTTTGGCATGCAATGTCCCATGTTGCTGGTTTCCTTTTTGAGCATCTACACTACTGATATCCTCCTAAAGATGGGAAAAGGAGCCCATCTGATGAGATAGTTGATTAACATGTTCTTGCTAGGAATCACCAGGCCCTTCAATGCGACTGTGTAGCCCGATCTGCCTTGCCATATAATGCAACTTGAGTCTTTGGTCAACTTCTGTCAGAAAATGACCACTGAATCATGCTGGAGGACCTAATGATTCTTAGAGAGAGTGGCTTTCTAAGAATCTCTAGATTTTACCTTGATTCTATGGTAAATGTCCAGAGGATTAATAAATGCATTATTTAATTATGTAGTTGTTTTTCTTAATCTGTTTATCTTATTATACTTATATTATTGATGTATTCTGTTGTTTATATGATTTTAATATGTTGTAAGCTGCTTTGGGTCCCGCGAGGGAGAAAAGTGGTGTATAAATAGAGATTTATTATTATTATTATTATTATTATTATTATTATTGTATGACACAGCAAGCAAGATTTCACAAAATCACAAGTCGAACACTTCCCAAGTGTCTAGGACTGTGTGATGTATTTTCTGGATGATGCGCGCAGATCCCAGTAGGATGGCCTTTTGCAGTTGACAGATCATAATTTTGTCAATGCCTATTGTTTCCAAATGCCGGCTGAGATCTTTTGGTACGGTACCCAATGTGCCGATCACCACCGGGACCACCTGCACTGGTTTCTGCCAGAGTCTTTGAAGTTCAATCTTGAGGCCCTGATAGCGGCTGAGTTTTTCCTGTTGTTTTTCGTCAATGCGACTGTCACCTGGGATGGCAACATCAATGATCCAAACCTTGTTCTTTTCCACAACTGTGATGTCTGGTGTGTTGTGTTCCAGAACTTTGTCAGTCTGGATTCGGAAGTCCCACAGTACCTTTGCGTGCTCATTTTCCAATACTTTTGCAGGTTTGTGATCCCAGCAGTTCTTTACTGCTGGGAGGTGGTATTTATTTATTTATTTATTTATTTTTAATAATAATAATAATAATAATAATAATAATAATAATAATAATGCTTACTTATTAACTTATTAAAGATGCTTTCTAAAGAAGTGTTCTTTAAGGTTAGAAAATACAATTTTATTCACATTTTTCTTCCCTTCATCAGTGTCCTGTGCCCCTAACCCCAGCAAATATGAAGTGCTGTGTACATATATATTTATATTCATACACATGTATTATTTACACATCATTTGAACTCCATTTTTGCAGACACGTTCATACACACAAATACGCTATTGTTTCTGCAGAATCTCATCCTACCAATAGCTCCAAGGCACACTTGTGCCAACAGTTAAAATAGCAATACTGTCAGAGCAGCTTAATGTATAAATATTCCATAAGATTTCACCAGCTAAACCAACTGGAGTGTGTGTTTTTATTCACTGAATTGAAGTTGAAGATTTGGCATCCTGCATTTGCCTCATTTCAGGTAGTCTTTTGCCAAGTATATTTGGTTTTGGCAAAACTGTAATTTGTGGGGAGGAGAGGATAACTGTGTTCTATGCATTAATCTAATGCTTTATTAATTTCTCTGAAACTCTGCCTGGCAAGATAGTGCCACTGGAAAGCTATCTGCTTTAGTGAATTCTCAGGAATCCTTCCTATTTGGTTAAACATTTCTATCTTTTTTAAATGACACCTCATACCTTTTATTTTTGAGGCATAAGAAAAAAGCATGCACACATTTTCTACCCAACTACTAAGGAAAAAGCATTGCAATGAAATAATTTTAAAAATTAAAATTTCCAATATTTATATTATGGCGCTTCCCTTCAGCTTGCTCACCACAATATTTATGGAGACAAACATATCATTGGATGATGATAACAGCCATCCAAATATGGTTTTCATTTCACAAATGGACTGACCAGAACGACAAAGTACAGATATATGCAGGCTGCTTTGATAGTCTGTGTGAAAAATCACATGCTGATAAAGCCTACTGTGTGAGCACATTAAAATCTAGTTTGTTCCACTTCTTTACCTGACATGCTTCTTGAGCCCAGTCTTCCTAGGACTTCCCATGCAGAATCATGTAGCTGAAAGGGCCATCTAGTCCAACTCCCTGCCATGCAGGAATATACAATGAAAATACACATGCCACTGCTTTTTAAAGACTTTCTTAAGAACTTCCACTATCCTCTATGGAAGTCTCTTTCACTGGCAAACAATGAAGATGTTTGTCCGAATGCTTTGCTGGTATCAATTTTCTTGGAACCTGCTGGTTTGTGTCGCCTTAAGAATTTCCTCTAGTATAAATCCTTTCTGATTCATTTCCACCACCTTTGCTCTTTTGTGTTTGTGCAGTTTACCAACAGCTATCTTATTTTTTTCCTATCTTCATCTGTAAAATCAGTTGAAAACCAACCTACTACTGCCCTGAAAGATCTCTCCAGCTATTACAAAGATAGCCACCTGAAGCCTAACCTTGCCAACACGTGTGCTTTCCACCTATGTAATCGTGAAGCCAACAGGAAATTGAAAGTTACCTGGGAAGGCCAAGAGCTCGAACACTGTTCCCATCCTAAATATTTCCATGTCACCTTAGATCAAACACTAACACTTAGGAAACACCGTATGAACACCAAGCACAAAGTAGCTGCACACAATAATTTCCTGTGGAAACTTGTTGGCAGCACTTGGGGTGCAGATCCAAAATTACTGTATATACTCGAGTATAAGCCTAGTTTTTCAGCCCTTTTTTAGGACTGATAAAGCTCCCCTCGGCTTATACTCGAGTGAGAGTCCTGGCCAGCTTCTATTCAGGTCAGCTTATACTTGAGTATAAAGGTATTCAGAGTTGGACAGTCTTATCTTATTAAAGTCTTATTAATATCTTAAATTACAGTTTTATATAAATATTCAAAAAGATTTAACCTACTGATGCCTCAAATAATGCAATTTTATTAATATCTATTTTTATTTTTTGAATTTGACCCATAGCTGCTGCATTTCCCACCCTCGTCTTATACTCGAGTCAAAATGTTTTCCCAGTTTTTGTGGTAAAATTAGGTGCCTTGGCTTATATTCGGATTGGCTTATACTCGAGTATATAAGGTAATTAGAACATCAGCCTTGGCTTTGTCTTACTCAACTGCTCTGTTTGGCTCAAATCTGTCTACACGATGCAGGTGAATATAGCACTGAATGAAACATGTAGAATAATCACAGGATGCCTCAAACCTACACCTGCTGATAGACTCTATAAGCTAGTTGGCATTGCCTCCCCTGATGTGAAAGTTGCTGCTACCTGCAAGAGAAATAAGGTTGAACCCTGTGAAAGCCATCCATTGCATGGCTATCAGCCTCCTCCCAGTAGACTTAAATCAAGGAAATGCTTCATGAAAACTAACACTCATTGTAATGTTTCACTAGCAACAGCAAGAGTATCCCTGTGGGCAGCTAAACCAGGAAATCCCAAATGGATTCCCCCCCCCCTCCCAACAAGGTCTTTCTCCAGGGGCAAACCAAGAATGGACAACTTGGAAATCTCTGAACAGATTCAGAAGTGGAGTAGGCAGATCAAAAGACAATCTGGCAAAATGGCACTACCTAAAAGAATCCTGGCAGGCAATGGCCATTTGCTGCCACCAATTATATTATATGTACCGTTGCTACCACCAATTATAACATATGAGCCACCACTCAGCTGAGCCAGCACACCAAGTGACCCAAAAATGGCGGGAAACTCTGTCTTATAAAGTGATGGTTAATAAGCAGACAGACCACCTCCTCATATTAATAAACAGAAAGACACACTGAGGACTTGAGGTGAAGTAAAAACAGAATTGAGATGTTTATTTGAACTTGAACAAAAAGGTTGTGTATTGGTTACAGAGGGGCCCTTGGTAGCACAGTGTGTTAAAGCACTGAGCTGCTGAACTTGTAGACCAAAAGGTCCCAGGTTCAAATCCTGGGAGCGGAATGAGCACCCAGCTCCTACCAACCTAGCAGTTCGAAAACATGTAATTGTGAGTAGATCAATAGGAACCGCTCCAGCGGGAAGGTAACGGCACTCCATGCAGTCATGCTGGCTACATGACCTTGGAGGTGTCTACGGACAATGCTGGCTCTTTGGCTTAGAAATGGAGATAAGCACCAACCCCTAGAGTTGGTCACGACTGGACTTAACATCAGGGGAAACCTTTACCTTTACCTTAATGATTACAGAAGAGTAACAGGCTGGTTACTTAAAATAAAATGGTTCTTTAACTTGTGTTCCTCAGAACAAGAGAACAAAACAGACTTTTAAAACCTCACAGTCCTCTCTTCCAGAGGCTCTTTAACTTAAGCACTCTAACCCTTAGAGGCTCACTACAATAATCTAGCACTTCTCCCTGAAGGCAAACTTAACTTATCTCCTCACAAAAGTTCCTTTCTACCAGCTTTAAACTTTTCTCTTCATTCTCTTGAAACTCTACTCCCTGACTGTTTAACTCTGATAGAATAACTCTTTCTGCCTCTCTGGTGCCGCCTACCTCCTGTTGCTAGGCAACTCCATCAACTAATCAGACTACACTACCATATATGGAGCTGCCTGATCTCTCCTCCCCTTGCCTGGCTCTGCCTTTCTTACCAAGGTCCAGAACTTTCTTTACACACCAACCCTGCAAGGTAGGCCATTCAGTTACAATCCTCTGCCTTGTGTAACTGTGGAGCAGAACAAACAACTCTGCATCTGTATGCTTGCCCACAAAGCACTGCCTCATGCACAGAGGAAGAATCATTTAAAGCTACAGACAATGAGGTTGCTGTTGCCCGTTTTTGGTCTAAAATTATTTAGCCGCTTGTGTTTCCTCTATTTTATACTTATTTATGCAATGCTTTTGACATGAAATAAATAAATCTGTGAAATGTTGAAAGATATGTGTAAAGAAGTATGTTTTTATTTTGATTTTTAGATGTCATGTTTAATTTCATTTTAAAAGTCGGGTTTAACTATGTTTAAAAGGGTAAGTATTAGTCACCAGTGTGTGGGGGATGGTAACCAGCTCAGTATTCTGAGGCAGGTTGCCATAGTAACGAGGGCGGAGCCAACCGCCGTTTGAAGAAAAAGGAGGGAATGTTTTAAAGAACAGTTTAGTCTGTGATTTTAGTCATAGGGAAGACACTGGTTCCAGGTTAGGGAAACCAGGGGAACTCAGATCTCTAGTGGTGTTAAATTAAGCAAGTTAGGTGACTTGTTTAGGTTTATTTGTAGAGTATGAGTAGGAAGGGAAAGCTTGGTGGCAGCGGTGATCTCCACAACTTGGTGGCAGCGGTGGGATAAAAAGATTCCTCCCTGCCACATCACTACAGTATGTAACTACGTTGAAAGGGGCCCCATGGGCCATTGGGTCCAACTCCCTGCTCAGTGCAGGAACTCCATCTAGAACGTTCCCAGCAGATAGTTGTTCATGCAAGCAGTATTGTGCATGATGCATTGAACAAATAAATCAAAATAAGCTGCTATATGTGATGATATCTTAGGCATTTGATCCTCCCTATTTGGCTTTGAATCTGAACATGTAGGTAATGAAGGGCAAACTGCAAATAAACACAAATTGTGAAACTACCAAAAAAAGGGTCTGTTAATGTATCTGCCGGATGGAAATGTTAACTGAAAAAAATGCTGATTTTTTTACCATTAATGTAAGGGGAAAAAATCCTCATCATTATGCTATGTCTCCTCATATAGTAATACTGTAGCTTTAAGCATCCAGATTTGCATTTTGCCGTGAGTCCAGATCCCTTTAGCATGAGAAAGTAGAGCAGGGAAAGGGTGGGAAAGAAAGTACGGTTCCCATCCCAGTTTCAACAATGCTAAAAGATTCTTGTTTGGCTGGGACTCTGAATAGGAACATTCCTCTTAAAAGCATGGATATATTGCAACATTCTCTTTGATTGATTTCCTGCCTACAAATTAGATTAGTTCTGGGTTTTGCATACACTAGAGGGTGAGTTTTCCAGCTTGAAGAATGAAAGGTTCGGACTTCAGAATAACAAAGTTAAGTCTCTGAGCAAAATTAGTGGTGTTGTAAAAGGCCTATTTATGGTCCCTTGGCTGAAAGGTTTCAGAGAAACAGTGCAAAGCACAAAGAGGTGGGTGATTACAGAAACTATTGACGTCAAGTCTCTTTTAGTGTATATTCTCCATAATAATAATAACAGTACACTTTATTACGCTCTTCTCCCCTAGGGGACTCAGAGCTGATTACAGTATTTACATACATAGGCAAACATTCAATGCCTTTACAATCATATATAATGAGGACTGCATACTCTCCCTCTACCTATTCAATTTGTATGCAGAATACATCATGTGACGTGTGGGGCTTGTTGAATCCAAGGCTGGAGTTAAAATTGCTGGAAGAAACATTAATAACCTTAGACATGCAGATGATACCACTTTGGTGGCTGAAAGCGAGGTGAAAGAAGGAAGTGCAAAAGCTGGGTTGCAGTTAAACATTAAGAAAACCAAGATAATGGCAACCAGGCTGATTGATAACTGGCAAATAGAGGGAGAAATGTGGAGGCAGTGATAGACTTTATATTTCTAGGCGTGAAGATCACTGCAGACACAGACTGCAGCCAGGAAATCAGAAGACATTTACTTCTTGGGAGGAGAGCAATGACCAATCTCGATAGTGAAGAACAGGGATATCACACTGGCAACAAAGGTCTGCATAGTTAAAGCAATGGTATTTCCTGTAGTAACCTATGGATGCGAGAGCTGGACCATAAGGAAGGCTGACTGAAGGAAGATAGTTGCTTTTGAACTGCGGTGTTGGAGGAAAATTCTGAGAGTGCTTTGGACCGCATGAAGATCCAACCTGTCCATCCTCCAGGAAATAATGCCCGGTTGCTCACTGGAGGGAAGGATATTAGAGGCAAAGATGAAGTACTTTGGCAACATAATGAGAAGACAGGAAAGCCTGGAGAAGATAATGATGCTGGGGAAAATGGAAGGAAAAAGGAAGAGGGGCCGATCAAGGGCAAGATGGATGGATGGTATCCTTGAACTTATTTATTATTTATTTATTTACAGTATTTATATTATGGCCTTCTCATCCCAAAGGGGACTCAGGGCGGATTACAATGCTCATATACATGGCAAACATTCAATGCCATCAGACATATGACATATAGACACAGAGAGAGGCAATTTAACATTTTCCAGCTTCTTGCTTCATGAGGGTATGCTCAATTCTGGCCACAGGGGGAGCTCCGCTTCACCGTCCACTTGTGACACTGAGTCCTTGATGGTATTACTTCCTCATTCCTTCCATGTGCTGCTGGCAATGTTATGGTGTTGTAAATTAGTTAAATTAGCTTCCCACATAAAGCATACCTAAATTTCTTACTTGACAGATGCAACTGTCTTTCAGGTTGCTTAGGGAAACAGCAAGCTAGGCAATTAATGGTCGGGGGGCTTAACCTGACCTGGGCTTTGATCTCATGACCTCTCAGTCAGTAGTAATTTATTGCAGCTGGCTACTAACCAGCTGCGCCATAGCCGGCTTGACCTTGAAGGACCTGGGGGTGGCGATGGTCGACAGGGAGCTCTGGCGTGGGCTGGTTCATGAGGTCACAAAGAGTCAGAAGCGACTGAACGAATAAACAACAACATAATGAGACACACAAACACAAACAAAGGCAGAGGCTTCTCCTTTCACTTCCAGCTTCTGGAGGCAGTGCTCATCTCTTGCTGTGGGGAGGTGCTTTCTCCAATTTCAAGCTGAGGTCCCTGCGTTGTCACCTCCTGGTTATGTGGCTGGCAAGATTGCTTGGAGTATCTCTTTGCCTTTTCCCACTGAAGTGGTACCTCTTTATCTACTCACATTTGCATGGTTTCAAACTGCTAGGTTGGCAGCAGCTGGAGCTGACAGATGGGAGCTCATCCGGTCTTGTGGATTCAAACTGCCAACCTTCAGGTCAGCAGTCCAGCAGCACAAGGGTTTAACCCATTGCGCCACGGCAAACTTCACATCATTATTCTGTATATGTTTCAGGAGCAGGACTGAACTGTAGAACAGAGGATTAAGTTGCAAACAAAGTCAGAAAAATACATTTGTAATTATAATTTGTAGACTGAACACTGCCAAATAGAGGAGTGTGTCACCGTCTCTCCTACATTTTACATTTATCAGGATTTCTTTCTCTTCTCAACCACATCATAACTATCAGCACCTGGAAAGAGAATCAGTTTCCTTCTCCTGACTCTCCTTTTCTTTCCAGACAATAGCTATTCTAAGCTTCCTTCCCTTTGCGAATTACCTCTGTCCTTACTCTGCACTTCCTTCTCCTGAACAATTCTAGTATGGGCTTCTTCTATTTAATTGTGGATGTAAAGCCTAGAAGGAGATGGAGACAAAAACATTTTAAAAGCTAGGAAGAAAAATAATTAATCAGTGAAGTGCCCATCTGGCTTCACAGAGGACAGGAGAGAAAGCTCAGGTGACGCTTCTCTGCAGATTTGAGCAGATGAACTCATAAACCTTTTACTCCTTATCACCTGAGGTGAAATTTCCAAACATCATAAAGTTCCTTTCCCTTGACTGCCCTTCTAGCTAAGGGACTTTGCCATTTCATGTTGTTGCTTGGGTTTCTATCTCCAGTCTGCCCTTCTGTGTCCTGTGGAGAGCTTTCATGTCTAGTCAACTAATGCTCATTTCCTTGCCTCTGACTTTGGTAATGACAAGAATGTTTATAGCACTGTCTTTTGTTGATGTTAAAGGAAGCTCAATGAGATCAGGCCTCGGGTAAATGTGCACTAATTGGAGCCATATCACTTGCACCTTTATCATTTCAAGTGCCCAAAGTATGTTTTATAATATTTTCTCTTAATAAATGTTACAGGTAGACCTATGGTATATGACAGGGGTCCCCAAACTTTTTAAACAGGGGGCCAGTTCACGATCCTTCGGACCGTTGGAGGGCCGGACTATAATTGGCCACCGAGCAATAACAACAACAACAACAACAACAACAACAAAGAGGGTTGGAAGAGACCCTTTGGGCCATTGAGTCCAATCCCCTTCTGCCTTTGTGCACCGAAAGCAGATGGCCTGACAGATGGCCACCCAGCCTCAATGTTAATAATAATAACAATAATAAAGAGGGTTAGAAGAGACCCCTTGGGCCATTGAGTCCAATCCCCTTCTGCCTTGTGCACCAAAAGCACAAGCAAAGCACTCCTGACAGATGGCCACCCAACCTCAATGTTAATAATAATAATAATAATAATAATAATAATAATAATAATAATAATAATAAAGAGGGTTAGAAGAGACCCCTTGGGCCATTGAGTCCAATCCCCTTCTGCCTTTGTGCACCAAAAGCACAAGCAAAGCACTCCTGAAAGATGGCCACCCAACCTCAATGTTAATAATAATAATAATAATAATAATAATAATAATAATAACAATAATAAAGAGGGTTAGAAGAGACCCCTTGGCCCATTTAGTCCAACTCCCTTCTCCCTTTGTGCACCAAAAGCACAAGCAAAGCACCCCTGACAGATGGCCCCCCAACCTCAATGATGATGATGATGATGATGATGATGATGATGATGATGATGATGATAATAATTATAATGGTTGGAAGAGAAGAAAAGACCCCTTGGGTCATTTAGGCCAACCCTCTTCTGCCCTTGGGCCGTGGGGGCCGGATAAATGGCTTTGATGGGCCGCATCCGGCCCCCGGGCCTTAGTTTGGGAACCCCTGGTATATGATATCGTGCTCGCTTCCTTCACTCTGAATTGCTGGATTTGTCTGTAGCCTTAAGTCTACTTATTTGGGAGTAAGTTCTGTAAAAAGCAGTGACAGCTGTGACAAAGAGATGTTAGATAACAGAATGACTATACTGTGACTGCAATGTTCTGCACAAATGTAACACAGAAGCTAACTGCTTGAGTAGAAAAGCTCTATTTCTAGTTTCACTCATCCACAAATTGATTCTTGTTAATTGCCTTTCCTGCAGCCAGGAAATCAGAAGAGGTTTACTTCTTGGGAGGAGAGCAATGGCCAACCTTGACAAAATAGTGACGAGCAGAGACATCACACTGGCAACGAAAGTTCACATAGTCAAAGCAATGGTATTCCCCATAGTAACCTATGGATGCGAGAGCTGGACCATAAAGAAGACTGAGCGAAGGAAGATAGACGCTTTTGAACTCTGGTGCTGGAGGAAAATCCTGAGAGTGCCTTGGACCGCAAGAAGATCCACCAGTCCATCCTCCAGGAAATAATGCCCGGATGCTCACTGGAGGGAAAGATATTAGAGGCAAAGATGAAGTATTTTGGCCACATCATGAGAAGACAGGAATGCTTGGAAAAGATCATAGAATCATAGAATCATAGAATAGTAGAGTTGGAAGAGACCACATGGGCCATCTAGTCCAACCCCCTGCTAAGAAGATCCAACCAGTCCAATCCAATCCAATCATGATGCTGGGGAAAATGGAAGGAAAAAGGAAGAGAGGCCGACCAAGGGCAAGATGGATGGACGGTATCCTTGAAGTGACTGGGTTGACCTTGAAGGAACTGGGGGCGGTGACGGCTGACAGGGAGCTCTGGCGTGGACTGGTCCATGAGGTCACGATGAGTCAGAGATGACTAAACGACTGAGCAGCAATTGCCTTCAAGTTGACTTCATAGAATCATAGAATAGTAGAGTTGGAAGAGACCTCATGGGCCATCCAGTCCAACCTCCTGCCAAGAAGCAAGAAATCGCATTCAAAGCACCCCCGACAGATGGCCATCCAGCCTCTGTTTAAAAGCCTCCAAAGAAGGAGCCTCCACCAACATATGGCGACCCTGAATGAGAGACCTCCAAGTTACTAGGGACCTCATCACATGGGCAAAGAGGCCCATCCTAGGATGGTGATGAGATGCAGCCAGGACGGAGCCCACTGGAGCTTATCACATGATGCAGGGCTACTTCCAATGGGGCTCTGACCCAGTTCCGTCTTGGCAGCATATTGAGATGCTGCCCTGAGAACATGGAAAGTCACCCGTGTTCTCACTGAGTAGACTGGGGACAGTGAAGGTCCTAGCTGGAGACAGACGGAAAGCCACATGTGATGGTAGGGGAGCAATATGGGTTGCTGCCCCATGGATTCTCCCCACTTCCCAACAGATCCCCCTGCTGTCCCCCGGCTTAAGGACCTCCATGTGATGAAGTTCTGAGGCTCTAGTTTGAGGGCTCTACTCTCCAGCCTGGGAACCCTCAATTTGAGGGTGGGGGGGGGAGTGTGGTGGGTTGGCCAGCTAAGTGAAATGAATGGAAGACAAAAACAACTTCATAAAACATTGACTTTTGTTTTGTCCATCCAACTAAAATTAATTTGTCCATCTAATTAAAATTAATTATTTTTTGAGGCACATTACATTATCCTCTCCTCATACTTTTTGCTCCTCTTTGTGATTTGTTCCATTCATACCCTTATTTATGCCGATGGACAACATGTGCCTATTTTGATACATTTAAAAGGGAAAGCAATCACTTTTTGATTGAAAGCTCAAATTTGCAAACACAATTAAAATGCGACATGCAACAGAAAGCGATGACTGGGTGGACAGTGTCTTTGAACTTCATTGGCTCAGGCTTATACAGATGGACAAGGTAAAATGAACTTTCTGCACACAATTTATTTAGATTGTTATACTGGTGTCTAGGGGCTTCTTTTGAAAATGCATTTCATTGCCACACTCTAATATATGTAGTAGTTTTATTCTACAAGACTTGGGATGGTTTAGTTAGAGTTCAGTAAAGTCTGTGTAATGTATGTAGAAACATGGTACTAATAAGAAATTTATCTGATACTCTTATTATTCTAAGTTACATGATATGATAACTTTATGAATTTCCAATGAATTGCAATGGTAAGTTAAAAGTTTGATCCACAAAAAATAATCACTTAGTGTTATTGATCATTCATCATGAAATGTATGCAAAGAAATAATATTATTTGATTTAAACAGCAATATTTTATTTTTAGGGACACCTCTTCTATTGATTTTAAATGTTTGTTTTGATAAAGATCCTGGCCTGATGG
Organism: Anolis carolinensis; assembly: GCF_035594765.1. Lineage (NCBI taxonomy): Eukaryota > Metazoa > Chordata > Lepidosauria > Squamata > Anolidae > Anolis > Anolis carolinensis. The sequence goes on from NC_085844.1 coordinate 133,045,668, forward strand.
CCTGCTTCAGGATGTGGGGGCCTTGCAAGCTCAGGGCCCTGGTTGAATTTACCCATCTAGAATGCAGTCTTCTTCTTTTCCTACTCCCTTCTATTTTGCCAAGCATGATTGGCTTTTCTAGTGAGTCAAACATTCTCATGGTATGTCCATTGTACGACAGCCTTCGTTTTGCCAACCTGGCTTCTAGGCAAAGTTCAGGTTTGGTTTGCTCTAGGAAACCATTTATTTCTCTTTTTAATTGCTTCTGCCCCCAGTGGGAGGTTATGTCAAATCAATGGCAAATCCCCTGCTCTTGAAGTGAACGGGAATATCCCTGAAAGTCAGTTGAATATGGCTGGGAAGTGGTAATTTATGTGTAAGTGAACTAATTTTGAAAGTGCTGCTGGGCAAAACTGCAGGACTGTCTGCCTGTAATGTAACTACTTGCGACTATGTCAAACAGGGTACTTTTTGGTGGCATGCACTGCTTCCTCTATTGTTTTACGATGGAGCCTGCCAGCTCCCATCCCACAACATAAAACTACTACTGGTGGGGCTCCATCATAAAACCATAGATAAATTGGTGGCAACATGGGAGACTGGGCAGCGAACACTTCTCCCATGGGATGAGGCAGGAGGGAAAAATGTGTGACGTGTGACGTGGAGTGATGGGTACCCTTCGGCAGCCCATCTGATGAAGTTCTTAAGAGGCAGACTATGAGAAAGTGCTAATAGAATGTGAAGTTCCATGTAAGGCTATCACTTCTACCTGTGTATGTGTACAGTATGGCCTCCATACCGGAGGAACTGGTACCCACAGTGTCACCTACCCACTTCCAGCAAAGCATTTTCTCCCTAGGAATTGTTTAGGTCTTTTATGCAATTATAGAATCACTAGCTGTGTCCGGCCATGCATTGCTGTGGCTTATGGGAATCATTTGTTGGCCAGGTAGAATAGCAGTGAATAGCCTTGAGCCTCAAAGCCTGGCTGTTTTCTTGGATGATCATTCAAGGATGATCATGCCTTCTAACTCTTCATCTAAAGGTAAAGGTAAAGGTTTCCCCTGACGTTAAGTCCAGTCGTGACCGACTCTGGGGGTTGGTGCTCATCTCCATTTCTGCATGGAGCGCCATTACCTTCCAGTTGGAGCAGTAGCTATTGATCTACTCACATTTGCATGTTTTCAAACTGCTAGGTTGACAGGAGCTGGAGCTAACAGCGGGCGCTCATTCCGCTCCCGGGATTTGAACCTGGGACCTTTTGGTCCGCAAGTTCAGCAACTCAGCGCTTTAACACACTGTGCCACCAGAGGCCCCAACTCTTCATCTAAGTCATTAATAAAGATGTTGAAAGAACCGGGGCCGGGACAGAACCCTGCTTATGGCACTCCACTCGTCACTGCTTTCCAGAATGAAGAGGAAGCATTGGTGAGCACTCTTTGGGTTTGTTCACTTAACCAATTACAGATCCACCTAACCGTACTTTTGCCTAACCCACATTTGACTAATTTGTTTGCCAGAAGGTCATGAATAGAATAGTAGAGTTGGAAGAGACCACATGGGCCATCTAGTCCAACCCCCTGCTAAGAAGCAGGAAATCGCATTCAAAGCACCCCCGACAGATGGCCATCCAGCCTCTGCTTAAAAGCCTCCAAGGAAGGAGCCTCCACCACGGCCCCGGGGAGAGTTCCACTGTCGAACAACTCTCACAGTGAGGAAGTTCTTCCTGATGTTCAGGTGGAATCTCCTTTCCTGTAGTTTGAAGCCATTGTTCCGTGTCCTAGTCTGCAGGGCAGCAGAAAACAAGCTTGCTCCCTCTTCCCTATGACTTCCCTTCACATATTTGTACATGGCTATCATGTCTCCTCTCAGCCTTCTCTTCTGCAGGCTAAACATGCCCAGCTCTTTAGGGCCTTGTCGAAGGCCTTACTGAATTCCAGGTATACTACATCCAATTCTATGGTATGCTTCTGCCAGAAGTTACAATACAGTTGCCTTAGAGGATCTAGAAAATGTCTAAGTCCTCCAGGACCATTCTGATAATTTCTAGTTAAAGTAATTCATTATTCGCAGTGTTGTGTTTCCATGGTAAGTTCAAGAATCCCATGCACTGGAATGTTTGCCATTGTGTATTTTGTTGTAAGCCATCCTGAATCTCTTTGGGGAGATAGGGTGGGCTATAAATAAAGTTTCATCATCATCACCATCATCATCATCATCATCATCATCATCATCATCATGGAGACACATAGGTTGTATGAATAACAAAACCTAAATTATTGATCCTCTGCATCTCTGTGTCTGAACTCTGAGCAAGGGTCCTCTTTTGTGTTGGGGGCATGTGATCTTGGCATTAGGTGTTGCCACTTCAGCAGCTTTGAGTGGTGGGCAGCAAAAAGGTCAATCAATCCCTTTTGCACAGGGTTGTAGAAATCAGTGAGATATTTTGCATTTTGCTCAAGTTGTTCAGTGTGAGGTAAGGGAGAATGTTAATTTTCCATGTTGTCCTAAAAGGCATTTGCTCTCCTCCTCCAACTTGCCAAAGAACTACTGGATGAGGTGGGACAAGCATAGCCTTCCCTGTGGTGGAGGGATGACTGTTCCTGTCCCTGAAAGTGTCCTCTGTATGGTTGTGGAGAAAGTGTGGCATGTGGTTCTCTCTTTGAGAGGGGTTGAAATAATCTTGGCCTTTAGGGACTGTAGGTTTGCCTACCCATGTTCTTGAAAACAGTGGTGCCTCTAGCTAGTTTTGAAAATGTGTTCATTCCAGTTGAACTTATTTGTATGCCTTTAATATTAAAAGCTAACAACTTTCAGGCATGATGTAAGTATTCCAGGAATTCTGAATTCTTAAGAGTGAATAAATGCTGCTGCTGCTTCCCACACTGATTTCCCACATTTCATTTAATCCTGGCCGTAATATAGCATCCTGAATCAATATGTATCAAGAATTTGATCTCTGCTCCTATGCAGAGGCTGGACTTCTGGGTTTTCAGAAACAAATTATGCTGAATGCATAAAATAAACGTTTATCTGGGTCATCTGACATTTAAAATATTTTATATTTCTAGATATTTTATTAGATTTAAGTATTGGATTTTTAAGGAGTTCTATTTATCTGCCATTTAGTACGCTTCTGTTCTGTCTGATCAATCCTATTATTTCAAGGCAACATGGGAAAATGCTTTTATAAATTAAAATCCAATAGCAATTAGAAGACATAAACATTTAAAATCCGAAAACAAATCTTAAAGCAAGAATAAAAATACTAAATCATTGGGCAGATACAAACAAGCCATTTTCTTTCTGAAAGTGTAATGCCTAGATATTTTGTTTTCTTTATTGTAAATCCTGTTATTTGTGGTTTTTTTCTTTCCCCATATTTTTAGTTATTACAGTAGAGTCTCACTTATCCAAGCTACACGGGCTGGCAGAAGCTTGGATAAGCGAGTATCTTGAATAATAAGGAGGGATTAAGGAAAAGCCTATTAAGCATCAATTTGGGTTATGATTTTACAAATTAAGCACCAAAACATCATGTTATACAACAAATTTGACAGAAAAGGTAGTTCAATACGCAGTAATGTTATGTTGTAATTATTGTATTTACTAATTTAGCACCAAAATATCACAATATATTGCAAACATTGACTACAAAAATGGCTTGGATAATCCAGAAGCTTGGATAAGCGAGGCTTGGATGAGCGAGACTCTACTGTATCTTAATTTTTCTTTGTTTTAAATCCTGAGACTTCTCCATACATTTACTGTGTTTTAAATAATTCTTCTATATTATTCAATGAGTCTTCTAAGACTATCATCAAATCATCTGCAAATATCTTTGTTTTATAATGTTGACTTTATATGTGAACTCCTTTAATGTGTTCCTTTTATCTAATATTCCTCATCAAAATTTCCATTTTGATGAGGAATATCTAAAATATTTTCTAATATTTTATCTATTTCTATTCGGATTCCCTTCTGGATTTTGCATGAGTTTGTTAAGTCTCCATTTACTAGGATTTTTGCATATTGAGTGATGTATACTAATTTTATCCATGATATATAATTGCTTCCAAAATCCATCTTTTCTATTGGGGATATGAAGAATTCCCAATCATGCAACTATATTGTGCTAAATGTTTTTTAATTAAATAAAAATAATTTTTTTAAAAAAAGAATTCCTAATTCAATTTATCAAAGAATTTTCCTGCATCCAGGAAGATTAACACTGATTGCTTTTCATTTTGGTACTCTAAACATTCTGTGATGTTATTTGTCTGTTGTAGCTCAGGTAAAAAGTAATTTTTAACTTTTTGAATCTATTCTTAAAGTACCTTTTTGAGTCTTTCTGCTAAAATGGAGCTAAGTAGTTTATGATCATTATTTAAAAGGGAGATATGTCTATAACTGCTTACTTTCATCAGGTCCTGACCTTCCTTTGGTATTAGTAGTATTAGTATTGTTGCCACCTCCAATGTTTCTGAAATTTTTCCCATTTTAGAATCAAATTAAATGTTTGTTTCAGTAGGATACACAAATTTTCCTTTGAAACATTTGTATCTAGTAGGCTATCTGGACTTGGAACTTTATTAATTTTTATTTTTCAAATTGCAACTAAAATTTCTTCTAATGCAATTAGGGCATTTAATAGATGTTATTGTTGCTGAAAAATACTTAGGAATTTCCATTTTTGTAGATACTTATTGTGATGACTCATGGGCCATGTAGTCCCGTTCCATGTACTATTGTGGCAGATGAAGAGGAAAACTTGGGTTTCCCACCGTTTCTGCCAGATTTGGAGCCCTTGCACCTGCAAGATGTTTGCCCACAAGAAGTCAGCCAAACAAGCCTTGAGCAGAAATCCCCCCATTTTCTCGCCGGGATTATTATAATCAAGATAGGGGCGCTCAAGAGGCGACTCGCCGGAGCGCCGGGATAGCTGCCAGACAATTAGCTGATTAAGTCTGTTTCCCTTGGGAAACTTTAAGGAGTCATGCATCTGGACACAGTATAGGTTTCGTTTTTTGTTCCCCAGAGAAAGTGTTCCTTGGCGGGAAAACAAGATCCTATATAGGTGTTTGCCCGCAAAGAAATCCTTGCGGAGTCAATTCGTCGGCTTGAGGAGTGAGATCGTGTGTAGACTTCGTACTCCAGTTCCCAGATCCCGGATCAAGTTTCCAGCCCAGCCTTGTACCATGGACTTCTATGGACTCAGTTTTTGATTCATGTTTGCCTTGTTTCAAGTTTGATCTTGCCAAGTTTCAAGTCTTGCCTTGCCTTGCGTTTTAAACCTTGCTTCTCTGATTCAAGCCTTGTTTTCCAGTTTCCTTTGGATTTACCTTAAGCCTCAAAGACTATGGACAGTTCCCCACACTATTGCTTGCCAAATAGTGTGTGTTTCGGTGAAGTGGATTATAACTTTGGACTTTAATATCACATATTGGTCATTGTTTTCCTGGACTATATTTGACCTTTCCTGAAAGGTCTACTTCTGAACTATATTCTACACTTGTTTTTATTGACTTTATATATTTCCCTAATAAAGATATTAGATAGATTCTGGTCTCTGCGCATGGTTATTGGTGTTCTGCAGCCTGGGTCCTGACACTTATTAGTCTTGTGGAATTGTTTATTTTTGTGTAGTTATGTATCCATCCATTATTTGTTGTTAGCTCACTTCCTTCTTGTATTCTCATCATCATTTTTCTCTTTTTCCTTTTTCAGTCTGTTTGGCAACTATTTTCCTAGTTTGTTGGCAGATTCAATTTTTGCATAACACATTTGTGTTTAAAGAATTTCAATTTAATTTAATTTTTTTCTGATTTTTTTTCTTTCTCAGTCTTAACACTATAGGATTGTGGTCTGAGAATGTCTTAGGTAAAATTTTAATTTTGAGGATTCCTGTTAAGTAGGATTTGGGTGCCAAAACATATCAGAAAATGATTTATTTCTGTCCAAGTAAAATATTTAGTCTAAAACATTGCCATATTTTAATCTCCAGACACCTATTAATCCCATATTATCTATAAAATTTAAAAACACGTGTTTTTGGGAGTTTGCATTTTTTTAGCTTTATAGATCCTCCCTCTATTTTCCATCTATTGATGGAGAAACCATCTCATTTCAGTCACCCATAAATATCCATCTAGCTTGGGTGTAAACTTAATTCTTTTCCATTGATTTTTCATAACATTTTTCCTTGTTTTCACTTGGTGCACATTGTCTTACTACCGATATTTTGATATCTTGAATTTCTCTTTGTACTCCTACATATCTATCATTTGGATCTTTCTTTTGAATCAAGATATTGAGTATATACACACTCTTTTATGTTTAGAAACAGCTGGGAACCCAGAGATAAGCCTTTTAACTTTTCCCATCTTAAAAGGGTTCTTTTTTGTTTAGGTCTTTCTGTTAGAAATATAGAACTCTTTCTTTTCTGAAGGTTTTTCATACAAATGTCCTTAATCACCAGTTCTCATTTTTCATTTTTGATATTCATTGCTCCTGTAGTATTCAGTCTCTAACCTGTTTTAGAACAAAGTAAACTATGCAATCTCTTGGCCATTTTTGTTGACTTGCTGCTTTCAATTTTATTCTAAACATTCTAGTCACCTCCATTTTCAATCTCTCCTGATTTTCTCCCAAAAATTTCACCAGCATATTGATTATAATCTTTCTAATGTTTTTCCTTTAGCTGTAATGGAGGTACTGAAGTTTCTGAGATCAAGTATAATACAAATGTTCCTGTCCCTCTTTAGCAGTGCAAAATACAGTAGTGGTGACAGAAGCCAAAGTGAGACTTGTGGAGAGAAACTGGCTTTATTGCCCCCTTAGCAAGTATGGAGGCATCTGCTAAAGCTTGAGATGGCTGGGTGAACCGCAATGTACTTAATGTGGGCAGATGGCAGAACTCAATTGTGTAGCTGAGGGGGATGTTCCATAAAGCACAATGGTCTGTTGCTGTTACCTGCAAGGCTGGACAGAAAGTAGCAAAGGGGTGAAGCATACCCCGCAAAAGGGTGATAGACAGCTGGAGGCAGGCAGTTTGACCCTGTCAAAATCAATTGCGGGATAAGGATTGGAAATTGCCCTGATGAGATTTCTTGTTGATGAGAACAACCGAGAGGGCAGTTGAGAGATTCCCTTTTGTGGTGTTTGTGGCTTTGGAAGTGTTTATTTATTTATTTATTTACAGTATTTATATTCCGGCCTTCTCACCCCGAAGGGGACTCAGGGCGGATCACATTATGTACATATAGGGCAAACATTCAATGCCCATAAACACATCGAACCGAGACAGAGACAACAGACAGACAGATACAGAGGCAATTTAACCTTCTCCTGAGGGGATGTTCGATTTTGGCCACAGGGGGGAGCAGCTGCTTCATCATGGCACTTCCTCACTTCCTCATTCCAACATTGTAAATTAGTTAAATTTGCCTCCCCACATTTATAAGTGGTACCTTATTTCATACTTGATAGATGCAACTATCTTTCGGGTTGCTAGGTCTGCAACGAGCAGGGGCTATATTTTATTTTTAATTGACGGGTGTTTGAGGGTATGGCAAAAGGTTTTGAATCTTGATGATGTTGAGGATGTGGAAGTTACTCCAGTTTATCCTGTAGTAGTGTGCATATTTGATAGTGGTTGTATTTTTCATCTGTTTATGAGTTGAATATAATGTTTATCAAATACAATGTTCTTCAGAGGGCCAATGAATAGAACATGCATGTCCACACAAAGCATTACTGTGCATACAGTAACTTTATCTTGCAATCCACAATGTGCAAGGAAATGGAAATTGGTGGACTGCCAAGCAGAAGAAAAGGGAAACACTGAAAGAAGAAAGGACAAAAGTGATAAATGAGAAAAAAGAATCAGGGAAAAATGCTCTAGAGATCCCTAGAGCCACGGTGGAGGAAAGAAAGGGACTGGGGTTTGAAGTGGGAATTGCCAGAGTCATCTGCACAAGGCAGAAATAGGGCTCCTACTCAAAGACTGTAACTGCAGAACAACCCATATGTGTGAGTCACAAAGAAGAAGGACCAGAGTTCTTTACCCTCTCTTTCCATTACATCTATCAGCTATCATTTATCAGCTATGAAATGCTTGGGAAACAGGCTGCTATAGTCAAAAACAAAACTGCTTTACTCCACGGCAGATGGAAGGCTGGCTTTTGTGAGCCTAGCTAGTCCCCTTCCTTTCAACAGGATTATAAATTCACAATAAGACAGCATTTCTATTTCTTTGATCAATGTGGGGAGGGAGGCTAGCTACCGTGTTTTCCCGAAAATAAGACATTTTTGCTCCCAAAGATGCTCTAGGTCTTATTTTCAAGGGATGTCTTATTTTTCCATGAAGAAGAATTCACATTAATTGTTGAACAAAAAAAAAAGAACATTTATTATATACTGTACATTAGTTGTCATCACACACCAGCATAACCAGACAAACTGTGAATCCTATGAATAATTTCTTGTTACTACCATTAATTCCATGTCCAACACTCTACGGTACGTACATTTACCGGTCCTGCATGCTCTGGTGTTCTGTTCAGCGAGCATGCTTCCAAACAAAACTTTTGCTAGGTCTTACTTTCGGGGGAGGCCTTATATTTAGCATTTCAGCAAAAGCTCTACTAGGTCTTATTTTCTGGGGATGTCTTATTTTAGGGGAAACAGGGTAGTCTGGGGATAAAATAGAGTCTGGAAGTTCATGTTTTCATGGATATGGTGAAGGTAAAGCAGGGTAACAAAGCCACAAATTCCCTTCTTTACCTTTACAGATCCTCCTAAAGAAGGGCTTTAAGAGGTCCCTTGAGTGGTAGAGGACAATTAGAGCTAAAATTGCTCCTCCACCAGGCCTTGCACAATTACATTGTATCAGTTGTGTGTGTTTCCTTCATAAGGAACTTCATTCTTCATAAGGTGGTTTTACTGAGATTGACTTCACTGAGCAGGGAGCTTAGATAAGGAAATGCTGGCTTCAACCTAATGCACTTGAGTAGTCCAAGATGGCACCAATTACAATGTAGCACTGAACCAATTACTGTTTGCACAATGTGCAAATCACAGTGCATTGCCTCTCTAATCTCAGGAAAATATGTTTTGCCACTTTATATTGTCCATGTCCACTTGGCTAAAAGGCAAAAGTAAACCTCAAGTTGTCAGATGGTTATAGAACTGAGTCTTAAAACATACTAGCTATAAATAAAATAGCCATAAATAAAAGTTATAATGGATAGATGCATAATAGTAAATAAGAGGTAGAATTGCAACATTAGTAAACAATAGCAATAAATTAAATGATTGCCAAGAAGAAGAAAAGCATGTTACCCCCCATTCATTGTTGTGCTGGAAAGGACTGTAACCAAGAATATGGACACTGTAGCCATAGCAATAAACCACACAATCAATAGCAACAGACCCAACTTCTCTCAACCACTTCTAGTGGGCTCTCTTAGGAAACCACATCCAGGTAAGGTTTTTTTTTGCCATCTAAGCTTAACATTGATTACTATAAACTGTTAATGACAAGTGTGCCTTTTCAGAGAAACCTTGTTGCACTGCTAAAAATGTTCTCCAAGGACACAAATTCACAAATCAGAAGTTTCCCACTCAACAAAGGAGTGAGTGCTGTCTGTTGTCCACTTGGGTAAAAGGCACAGGCAAAGATTTCAAATTGTCAGATGGTGGAATGATTGAGAGGTAGAAAAATAAAGCATACCATCATTGTTTTTTGTGGGAAAGATTCCAGAGAAATCTATAACCTATCATTTTTATAAGGTGACCAGATCCACAGAACAAAACACAATTTAAATTAAGAAAAAAAATGTACATGGGAGCAAAGAAACTTATTCTAAGTCACAGTGTTACCAGCATTTCACAGCTGTATTTCGAAAACATGCATGTTTTTAAACATCTGAGAAATCTTTAGAGGCAGCTCCATGTACATTGCAGTATTCCTGTCATGCAAAGGTACAAAGAAAGGTGGCCGAAGTACAGGCTGCAGGCTGGTTGTACACTCAGTGTTTTTGTTGCTGCTATTATTATTATTATTATTATTATTATTATTATTATTATTATTATTATTATTATTATTATTATTATTATATTTTTATGTGATGTGTTTAATAATGTTTTATTAGGGGAGGGTCAACTTTGATGTTTTATATCGTTTCTTATCAAGGGCATTGAATTGTTGTCAATACTGTGAACCGCTCTGAGTCCTCTTTGGGGTTGAGAAGAGTGGTATATAATGACTGCAAACAAAATATCGCAAACAAATATTATGGTTTTTTCTCAGGATTAGGAATCATAGCAACTTTAAGAACTATACAACTGGTATTTTTTTAAATTTTCTTTTGCCCCAATGTTTTCTCTAGAGCACTGTTTCTTAAACTGTAGGCCCCAATACCAAATGGGGTCCCCTTAGTTCAATGTTAGGGTCCTGAAAAAATTATCAACAGTAAAAGTTTTCTGAACTCCACTTACTAGCTGTTTTAGACATTGCTTTTGAGTAATTTGGAATTCAACATATTCAACTTGTACTTTGTATTTCGTGACAAAATGGGAACATTTTAAAACCAATAAGAAGACATGAGATTCTATGGGTTTTTTGTGCAACAACTATCTCCATGCTAGTATACATTATTCCTGTATCTTTCTCTCTGCCCTGCGAGTCATAACTTAGAAGGAGCAACTGGCGATAGGAAAAATGTGAAATATTAGCTCTCTCAGAACAACTATTTCAAGCCATTTACCCATAAAAGGGGATTCCCAATTGCCTACATCTTATGGTTTCGCATCCAGAAATATTCAGAAATTGCAACATAATCAACACCCAATCTAGATGACAGGCAGAGTCAATGAATCAGGTCAAGCCAGAAAGTTTTCACACTTTTATTGTAAAGCTTTGGGAGGGCTAATTACAGTGGAGTTTGTCATCTGACAGCTCAGCAAACAAACAGAATGGAAGAGAACAGAAAAGGGCTCACGAGGTGTCATGCTCACGGCTCCAAACAAAAAGGATTACAAGGGAATCAATTGTGCTCACGGTGCCTAGGGAGAACTAAGCCCCAGGCCCCAAAGCCTTCCCAGTGCAAGGGAAATGCATCACATTGAGAGCAATACAACCTTAGCAAGAGAGAGAGGCAGTACCTAAACATAGGTCACCATCTGAAAAATAGTGGGTACTCTTTACTCTGCCACAGGATTTCTCCTTTTAGAAAAAGCTACACCTGCATGTACATAAAACTGTACAAAAAACAAGGCATCACAAGCAAGGAACTGAAATCTCGTATAAATAGAACCAACACGAAGAGCTACAAAGGGGTTGCTTGGCTCCATCTTACACAGCTGGCCTGTGCCTGGCCTCCCACCTTTGGTTTTACCCCTGGCTTGTCCTAGTGCAGTGCTGAAAACTGTTCCCCTTGCCCTTCAATGTGCTTGTCTAGGGCAGGGCAGGCAGGACACAGCCTTCTTCCTGCCCATCTTCCACCCCTATCCCTGTGCACATAGGAACTCTGGCTTTAAATTGTGCAAATGAGCTTCCCTGGTGGAAACATGGCCCTTAGAGATGATCCCACTATTCCAATCTTGTGGGATCTCTCTGCTCTGTGGCAACGTCAGTTTTCCTTACCATGGGCCTCAATGGCACTACTCCTACCAAATCCTGCTTTGTCCCTGTCTTCACATTATCTTTCACATTCCTATGTCTAAAATTTCCATGTGGCTTCTTATTTCCATTTCCCTCCCTCAGCAACCACATTTATCCCATATCCCAGGGATAAAACCCTCAGGAACCCCTTTCAAATTACTAAGCATCTGGTAGACCATTGCAGATTAACAGAGTTTATCACCAATGCTCAGGTCACTGGCAGTGGCCTGGCTAGTAGGGGAATAAGCAACCTTTGCCTGCTTGAGCAAGCACATACTTTGCTCCAGCGGGCCCTGTGGCAAGTGTGACCAAAGACGGGGGCAGCTGTTGGATGAGGCCAGCCTTGGGACACCCATTAGCAAGGGACAGGTCTGGGTTAGCCTGCCGATGCATGAAGAGGCCACATGATTTATTTCTAAATGGGCCCAACCCATGGACAATATATATATTTTTAATTGTAGCCTATATTCCATAAAACATTTCATTAAAACAAAAGGTGATAACCTTACCTGGATATACAGGTATTCCCTTGTCAGCAAGCCTGGCTCCCACCTATGCCTTTGACAGTAGGGAAATAATAATAGAGAGATCGAGAGAGGGGTCCTGCCCCTCTCCACATCTTACAGTGGCACTTTAAAGTGTCTTACAGGGCGGTATATGGTTAGCGATGGGTGGCTGAAGTCCACCTTCCTAGACAGGGCTGACATAATCCTTTATCTATCTGTCTCAGTGCTTGCTATCAACTGAATAGACCAGGAGAGAACCAGGCATTTTGGAACTCCTTCTAAACCACACATCACCTTTGCGCAGCTAAGACCTTTAATACCAAAGTGGATAGGAAGGACCGTGTTCCCTGTGGACTGTTTCAGCACCAATCTTGAGCCTCAAAGTATGTAGGGGGCAGAGAAGAAGAAGTGCTTTGCTCTCAAGAGTATTGTAAGTCACCAAGGACCTCAAATGTAGGGTTCTGATTCTGGACTAGCACTCTATGGCATGTGTCAGCTTGTTCTAGTGGGGGAGCTGGTGTCTTGTCCTCTGCTATGCCAAAGCATCCCCACTCCAGTTGGTTAAATGCTAATGGGGTAGCAATCTTCTTAGCAAGGAAAGATGACATTTGGGGGGCAATGGGGTTTCCCATGGACAGATATCCTTTTTGATTCTGGCTCCTTGGTCTGAGGAATGAATAGATTGCTCTCCTCCACTCCTCTAGTACCTAACATACCCACACGTAATTGTAGCACAAAGAGGAAAGAGTGATATCCCTGCACATACCACTAGCTGCTTTTCTTCTCTGCTTCTCAGATCCATGCAACTGAGAAACCTAAACAGAGACAGAGCAAATAAGGGAGGTGGGCTGCTCACCTTCTACAACACATCTAGAAACATATCTGTGATCCATGACAACACATGGGAGGAAGGACAGGGCTTATGGCCCTCAGGAGGAAAAAAAACACCCAAGGTACACAGGTGCCAATGCTGGGCCCAAAGAGTATCAGTTGGTTTGGGTAGAGGCTCCAGGCCAGAAACTATGCTAATGAACTTGCATTCTCCATGCACACTGGGGTGAAGTTCCACAAACACCACCTAGTAAGGGTGGGCAGAGTGATGGGAAGAGATTGCCATGAGCACTAGACGACATGGAGTCAGGCCTGACTAAGTCAAGGACAGTAAGAGGGACCTTAGGAACCACTCATTAGAGCATCTCACATATGGCTGGAAGAGGAAGAGTACTCTCTTTCCCAATTAGGACTGGTCTTTTGAGCCAGCCTGGGCAAGGGCATCCACTTTTGGAGTCAATTCACCAAGGATAGTTTCTGAGGCATGGTTGGGAATGCTGTGTGGCAGTAGTCACAATAAGGGTAGTCTTGCTGTTTTGTGGATCCCTCTTAGAACCACATCAGACAGGGCTCCTACAGTCTGATACTCTGTGGCTAAACTGGTGGCACTGGAAGAGAATACTGGAGCCCTTGAGGCTGACCTCTGCTCTAAAGGCATAGGAAGGGGAGGGGGTGACTCCAGCATACAGAGGCCCCTGGCCTCCTGTGCAACCCTGAGTCAAAGCTCCATTTCACAAAGGCAATGGTGGCTTACAGGCAGATAAATCAAGGCCAGAATCATGGCACTGGGGCCCAGTAACCCCATGGGAATTCCCTGCCTTGGGAGAAGAAGAGATATTGGGGGCTTAGGGGCTTGTACCACCTGATGAATTGAAATCTCTTCCAACTCTCCTACTGACCCAGCTCCACGGTCACGGGGCAAGAGCAAACAAGGACCAACTGAAAGCCACACTTATAAGCACTAAGGTTCTCTCCACACCTGATGGGAAGAGTTGCTGAAATCTGGAAAGAGATTAGGGGTTAAAAGCTCTGTAATGCCCTTCTTCCCAGTCCTGCTGACCAGGCAAACATCTCCCCTCAACAGCTGGCACCCCATCTTTATTTACACTGTGGAAGGCAAGGGTGGGCTGGGGTGGAAGTGCTTGCTCCCATGTGCTCTTCTGTGTGGTGAAAGATTCAAGCTGGAAATTGCTCCCTGTGGTTTTGTTTTGTTTGTTTCAACGTCTTTTTGTATCAAGGACAATAATTATTTTGATCAGGCAGGACACAAATGTCATTCCTAAGATTCATATTTACAGGAGTCTACAGTAACGAGAGAGGGAGCTTTCCCCCCTGTGCCTGTGCCAGGTGCCCTCAGCCCTGTGCCCAATGGATTCCACCAAGTCTGCGTGGACCTTTGGTAACTAAGCCCTTCCCCCCACCCCCAGCCCTGAAGCCATGAGGCCAAGCCCTCTTCCCCAGATTCCTTCCTCTCTCTTTCCAGACATCCAGGGACCACTCTACTGAGAACTTGGTCATTCAGGTTGTCCTCTTGCCCTGGGAGCAATAAGTTTACGAAAGTGTTCCTGTGCCCAGGGCCTGGGCAAGGCATTCTCACCTGGCAGGCACAGAACTGCCAATGCGAGTGATAAAGCATCACAGTTTGAAAAGTCCCTTCTTTTTTAAATTCTTCTTTGAGGTCCAGACATTGGTCTCAGTGGTGTTTTTCAGGTACTTGATGTGGCCCTCTCAGTATCACAGGTAGATCTCCCGCTTGGCAGTTTGGGATGATGGTGTGGTGGCTGTCTGGAAGTCCGAGGTCTGGGTGAGAGGGATTTCCTCCATGGGGGAGTCCTTGCAGGGCTCATGGCTACTGTTGGAAAAGGCACTGTACGTGGGGAGCAGGCGGAGGTTAGCCATTTTGGTGTTGCGCTCTTCTGAGAGTCTGGGGCTGCCATTCCCAACTTGCTCTTGACTCCCTCTGTCTTGATAAGGCACAAATGTGGAGAGTTTGAGGGCATTCTTGGGCCGCCGGCTTGGAGAGGACTGACCTGGCATCCAGCAGGTGTCAGAGTGGCCAAACTCTGTGCATTCCCGGGTACAGTTCCCTGTCATGGCTACATCAGGCAGAGGCCGGAGGTCTGGAAAAATACAACAAAGCAAAGAAAGCAAGAAGCATTAGAGCATACAAATAGGCACACTGCATAGTACAAACAAGAACTAAAACTAAGCTTAGTGCAAGCTCAAAGCAAAACATGTTGAGGGAAACAATACTCAATTTTCCTTATCTACTCTCTCTACTAAAATAATGCTGTTTCCCCTGAAATGTACCAAAAGAGGAAGCTAAAAAGTTAAGCAAAACTCTAGTCTCCCCAGAGCTAGGGCGGTCTGAACCATTATTACATAATAAAAGAAACAAGGGTGGTAAAAATTGTGGTAACATTTTTGACATTTGCTGAGAAACTTTATTAGTGGATAATGAATGTGTGAATGTTCATCTACACTAAAAAAAAGTAATACATTCAAGCACACCAAGTTAACATTGTAGGTATTTTTTTGTTCTTTTCACTTGCAAAGACTTTTTTAACAAATGAGAGAGTAATTATTTACTGCTTTTTTTCTTGAATACATAAGGCCAAGCCTGTTATAGAAGCGTTTCTGGCTGTCCTAGCAGTTTGTTGGTCTCATGTGTATGCACAAATGCAGAAAAAAATCTACTGCAGCTCCGTACAGACCCTCCCTTCTGTCAGAGTTGCTTCATTTGCCAGGCCTGTTTGTAGTTCTCTTATACACTGAAAGCATTTTATGATGTACAATTTGTACAAAACGCCATCTCTGCCCTATGGTGATAGGTGTTCCTCTAGAACTGACTCTTGGGTATACCTTCACTTCCACACAAAACAAATTAGACTGAGATGAGAATATGTTAATGAGAAAATCCTCATGGCTAGATAGTCTTATTATGAACATTCTGTGTCTTCAAGTTATTACAGATTTATGGCAACCCTAAGGTGAACCAAGTATGCATTTTAGCACGATTTGTTGGCAGGGGTGGGTGGGTGGTGGGTGGGTGCCATTGACATTTTCTGAAGCCAAAGGAATGTGATTTCTTCAAGACCACTTAGGATCTTCCACACAGCAATATAACCCATAATATCAAGTCAGAAAATCCCACAATATCTTCTTTGAACTGGGTTATCTGACTCCACATTGCCATATATTCCAGTTCAAAGCAGATAATGCGAGATTTTATTCAGCTGTGTAGAAGGGACCTTAGTGGGTTTCCACAGTTTTATTGGGATTCATACCTTGGTTTCCCAAAGTCCTAGTCCAACACTCAAACCACTACACTTCATTGGCACCATGACAGAAAATATGTAAGTTTTTAAAGCATAAGAATAATACATATCGGGATTTATCTGATCTCTGTGGGTCAGGAAGTTCAGCAGTGCTTTTGCACCTCATTGAGATTGCTTTTTAAGCCCATAGAACACACATTCCTGTGTCCCTTTGTTAGGTAGATTAGAACAGAGATAATAAAGACTAATGATATCTCTACACATGTCAAGTCATTATCACAGTAATAACACAGACCAAACAATTTTTTTTTGATATCTTGGTTTTTAGCCCTGTTCCTGGGGTTATTTGGGGCACTGATTCAGAAAATTGCATTGGATAGACCACATTAAGCTCTGATTTCTTAGATATGGTTATCATGGTTTTTTAAGGGTTTGATGAAGGCTGGTATATGGCATATATTCTGTATTTTCAAAAACTAGAACTCATAGGGGAAAATCGGTACCATTTTTGGAATTGGCAGATCAAATACATTCAGAAACAGGGCTAACATCTGAAGCACCAAAATGTGCATTGGCCAGTGTAATTAATGGATATTATTTTTGTGATAAATAATGTTTGACGAGAAATATGGGCAAAATCCTATTGGTTGGCCCCAGTTAGAGTTATACTCATTGAATCACCTGTTGCTTGGTGAGTCAACATGTAGGTAAATCTCATTGATTCAACAGGTCTGCTTTTGTTGGGACTAACAGGATTCTGGACAAGATCACAATTTGTAAGTTTGGGAAATGCTGTGAACACACAACATGAAAAAGTTGTGTAGATTGTGTGCAGAAATAAACATGTACTGTATTTATTGCAGAGAACTAGCGTAGTATAGTTCTCTGCAATATGTGTTTTAATTTTTCTGTAACCCACCTCAAGCCATGAGGAGAGGTGGGTAAGAAATAAAATAATAATAATAATAATAATAATAATCATCATCATCATCATCATGATTTCAGTATTGGACTAAGGACCTCATCACATGGAGATCCCTAAGCTGGGGGACAATGGGGAAATTCGTGGGGTAGCGAGGGAAACTGTTGGAAACTATTTTGCACTGTCCCCAACTTAGTCTATGAGAATATGGGTAGTCACCCGTGTTTTCAGGGCTGCCTCTAACACACTGCTCAGATGCAGTGTGCATGGAGCAAGGACGGAGCCCCACCGGAAATAGCCTTGTATCATGTGATGGGCTCTGGTGGGCTTCGTCCTGGCTGTGTCTTGGCAGTGTCCTAGGACAGGGCTTCCCCCCCATGTGATGTCCTAGGACTCTAGGAGACAAGAGTTGAAATCTCAATTTAGGCACAGAAACCCACTGGAAGGTTATTGCCATCTTCCTGTGAACTAATCTTGCCATGAATACTCCATGAAAGGCTCACTTTAGGGTCTTCATATATCAAAATTACTTGAAGGCACAGAAGAATAATAAATATTGCACAATTCACTGATATTGCAAACCGTGCAAAAGTCAACAAACAAATATCAGATAATAATGAAACCAGTTTTAAGCCACATTCATAGCTTCAGAAAAAATGTGTGGCAAACACCATTCTCTGAGTCTGCGAGCTGTATGTATGCAGCTCTTGGGACATTGTTTTGAGCCACTTACAGAACCTCTTCCTCCAACTTTTAGAAAACTGTGGCCAAAGTTTTATTCCAAAAATGATGAAAAATAACTTAACCCATCAACAAACAGTAGCAGCTGGGGTCCCCACCCATGAGGGCTGAAACATGGAATCACTGCCTCCTGCTGCACCCTGCTATTTAATGTTCACTTCTCAACCTCAAATCTCTGAAAGACATAAAGTAGGGAAACTACAGAGATTATCTCATGTTTGAAGAAAAACAAAACCAAAAGGCCTGTCCACAATTTATCTACCGTCCTTCTGAGCACTGCAAAAGGCAAAGCCCTTTAGGAAATTCATCAGCAGGATATTGCTGTTAATTAATGTTCCACTGCTGTGAATTGAGGCTTCCTTACATGGTTGCCAGGGGAGCAAGAAACACCTACACATTTGAACGCTTAGTCTGCCCAGCTCTGCGGAAAAATTGTTTCCCTGAATGAAAAGATTGCTGATTAAAACAGGGATGGGCAAAGTGCAGCCCCATCACCCTACTTTTCTGATCCCTAAAGCTGCCCACTAATTCCCCAACTTCCCAAAGCAGCAACACTTTCAGACAATTTCTGCCTCCAAATCATGCAGGAAGCCTTTCCAAGTGAAACCACACAAAATACCTCCATATCACATGCACCCTATAATATCCCAAATTTCAGTCTCTCCTAAAATGCCAATGGGATGTTCTGTTACTCCTTGTAGCCTTTTTGAACATGGAGGTGTTTGGGGCTGCTAGGGGTAGGGCAGCAACCCATAGGGCTGCAGTGGGGGAAGTTCCCCTTGGCCACATAAACTCTGGACTAAAAGGATGATCTTTTCTGCCTTCTTGTACTACCTAGATTGATGGTTCCTTACCTTTCTTTGAGCCATGAAACATTTTGAGAATATGATTAAAATTTGGGCTTCCTCCCTAGAAAAAAAAAAACCCTGCTGTATGACACCCCACAGGGGATATGTTCCAAACTCCTCCCCACAATGAATACCTGAAAATGTGGATCATGGCAACCCTATATTTTGACTATACACTTTGGGGGATATTTTTGGAGCAAAACCATGGATGTTGAATCCATGGATAAAGGGTCATACTGTATCCAAATATACAAAATAATATGAAGGAAATTTAAGAGGGAAAGGAAATAATTTTGAATGCCATGGTTTCATCCTGTGGGATTCTAGGACTGTCAGTGTAGGGAGGGGCATTTAAAGTTTTCACCCATAGAGCTCTTCTGGTGCCAAACTACGAACCCATTACATAAGATATTGCTATGGCTATTAAAATAACATCAAAGTACATTAATTGTTATGTATAAGAGGGAGTCTAGCTCTCATGCTAAGCCTGCTTTTCTCTGTTTAAATGTTGGTGACTTGTGCTTTGACATTTCATATCCTAGACCAAAGCTTCATAAGATGGGGGTTGAGAAAATGAGTAGCTGGGGTCACAAAAATGTGGCCCAAAAGTGTCTGGACAAAGAGGAGAAATTGGGGTCCTGGTTGAGAAAAGGAAAAAAGTAGTGTATTTGGACCAAGAAAGAGGAGGAATTGGGCTGCTGCTTGAGAAAGGGGAAAAAATTGTGTGTTTGTATACCTATTGTATATACCTATATACCTGGGGGTCATGTAAAAAAAAATCTCAGGTGGAAATGGGTTGAGCGTGGAATGGGGTCCCTATAGCTCAATGTAGGTGTTCTGAAAAATTTGGCAATAGTAAAAGGTTTCTGAACATCATCTAGTGATTTAGACATTTACATGAATCTGGTATGCAATGTTTACAGTGGACGCTGCAGAAGATGCTTCAGCTGTACTTCAAAAAAAAAAAAAAAGAAAGAAAGAAAGAAGGAAAAATAGCCTAGCAAGCCTTGCAAATGCTGATTTGTTATCAGTATTTGAATTGTATACCTATTTTATATATCTATATACCCATAAAAATTATCTCGGGTACAAAGGGGTCCTAATTAAAAAAAGTTTAAGAAGCCCTGTTCTATATGACTGAACGTACTTAGCACCATGAGGATATGGATAGATAAGGCAAAGTGGTAATATATTTAACAAACAGTTGAACAAACCAATCAGTAAATAGATTCTGTGCTCAGGTGCCTCCCTGACTGCCTGCTTCCTACTTCCAGTGATAAAGGTAACTTTAAGAGCTGAACTTTGGCAACAAAAAGGAAGGGGACTATATAACCAAGACAGGAGGGAGTAACTGCAGAAAGCCTTGAAATTATCTACCATTCCCTAGTTTTTGCAGCCGTTGCCCCACTACTATTTCATATTCTTTTCACATACAAACCTTTATGCTCCTAGTTCATGCAGAAAATGGTTTAGACCATTTTAAAACAATACAGGCAGTCCCGGAGTTACAAACTTCAAACTTACAAATGACTCATAGTTAAGAATGGGGTGAGACAACAGGAAGTGAGAGAAATCTACCCCACGGAAGGGAAATTCACTCTTAGAAGAGTTATCATGGGGAAAGGGGGTCTCTGCAGAAAATTTATCTCCAATCCTTGTTTCCACAACAAGCCAAATTCTCATAGGGACAGAAAATGAGGTGAAATCTTCTGAACAGGGGCGCATATAGCAAAGCAAACTCCACAGGTAGTTCAACCCTTCCCTATGCTATCCAAAGCTAAACAACATAAATTGGCTGGAGTTACACTTAAAAATGTCCCTGTTTTGACTTACAAACAAATTCAATTTAAGAACAAACCTACAGAACCTATCTTGTCCATAACTTGAGGACTGCCTGTACTTTTAAAAGACTAAACATGTAATAAACCATTTAACACTTAAAGCAACATAATTTAAAAGCAGATAAAACCATTTAAAATAATATAAATCATAGCATACGTGCACACTGGATAAAATCAATTGGCCCTGAAGCAATTCATCTGTTGCTCATATAATACCACCCTGTTTAAGATTCTTGTCCCTTGTCCCATTGTATCATCTCAGGTGGCACTTCCAGATTGTACAAAGTGAGACTCGTGTCGCCTGCAGCTCCTTACCCACGGCACCCTCCTAACCCACCCTTCCAGGGTTTGTGTGTTTGTAGGTCATTGGCCCCTGCACATACAGTCCCAATGATCCCGTGGGAAACTGCACACCTACCTGGGTGCAGAGCCCATTTCACAGTCTGCTCCGTTGAGGAGACACTAATGAGGAGCAGAAAAAGGAGGAGAATATCACTCAGTATGCAGGCCCACTCCCAGCTCCCTTAGGGTTTGGTTCACCCACATCACCCCATCATCAAGTAATCCTACCCACACAGGGATCCCAACTCTCTATTCCATCGCAGCAGATTAGTGCTGTTTAACAAGTACCTCTCAGAATCCTGGCTCTCTTTCCCTGAGTATTCAAGCCTCTCTTTCCATGAGTTTATATGAACACTTGCATTATCTTCAGCAATCATGGGATAGATTTGTTTTCCCAATCTACATTTTCAAATTTCTAAAGTTGTTCCAGTTGTATAGGGATTAGAATTGGGGGCAGGATTATGTTCTGCATGAGGGCCACATTGTCTTATGGATCGCCTTCTGAGAGACCACATTCTCCATATGCACCTTCACATACATGTACATACAACCATGATTTTTAAGTGTGTGTGCTGGTAAGAGGGGAATCAGTTTTGATTCCTTGCCACAAGTTGTACTGGTACATTGCAGCACATTGGAAGTCATGATCCACTGTAGCTTTATTTCTGGTCTGTTTTCAGATCCAATTGTGTTTCTCAAACTGTGCTCCTCCAAGTGTTTTGGACTTCAGCTCCCAGAAATCCTAGCCAGTTTACCAGCTGTTAGGAATTGTGGAAGCTGAAGTCCAAAACATCTGGAAGAGCTGTTTTGAGAAACTCTGCAACAGTCTGGGGTGAGCAGCTGGGGTGAACCATACTGTTGTGTATCTACAGAGTTGGGGTGTTTAACCGGAGAAGGGTCTCAGGGCTTCCAGGGAGTCTTTTGCTGCAGTTTCAATATCCATCCTACATTCTCCCCATTCACATGTATTCATTAGTTCTATTTCCTTTTATTATCCCTTCTCCCTCTCTTCCTACATAGACTGTTTTAATTTGGCGTTCTTGCATGGCAGGGAATTGGACCGGATGGTCTTTGTGGTCTCTTCCAACATTATGTTTCTATGAGGGCCATCCATCCTGCTGATCTCTTCCCCTTTCCCCAGACAGTCTTGATTGTTATAATTGCTTTCCTTGCCCTCTTTGATTCATATTCACATTTGATTTTTCCTTTACTGTTCTCACTTTTCTTTCTTCCATGGTCTGCCTACAAGTTTGCCATGATTTGAAGCTAAGCAGAAGAACCCAAGGGCTTCCAAAGATGCATGTGCATTTGCAGAGTTCAGGTGCATGCACACTGGAACGCCTTAGAAAGCAAATACAGTGTGCAATGGAGAAAGTGTGCAGGAAGGCCTGGTATTCATGATCATCATACAGTGATAGTAAACCACAGTGCTTACTGGATTGGGGCAAAGAAAGGCCAAGAAAAAGGTCAAGGTTGATAGGCTGGATTAGCCTTCTGCCTTTTCCATCCATTGGTATTAATAGGCCAGGCAGTATTGGTCAGACTCAATAAAAATCGCCAGTAAACTAAGGTACTTCAAACTTACTTTCTTTCAGCCTAAACTATGGCACAAGATAAAATGGAGGAAGGGCCATGTATGTTCATATGCATTTGTTGGAGGAAAAAAAGGATATGAAATGGATGAATGAATGAATGAATGGTGAGTTGTTAGAGGCAACACTGTCATTTATTACTTACTTATTTTAAAACAATTTTATATTTATTAATATTTTAAAAAATCCCACATACAGTCATTGAGTAGGAAGGGACCAAAGCACAGTTTCAGTACAAAAATCTGTAGCTAAAGCACTTTGATAAATGGGTGTATAAGCTGTTTAAAAATCTCCAATGAAAAAGACTCTAGCACAAGCACGGGCAAACCGAGGCCCACGGGCCAGAGGCAGCCCCTTGGGCTCTTGCCTCTAGCCCCAACCCCAGTCGCATGTCACAGCCCAGCCCCATCCCTGTCAGTCACATGCGGCTGTGCAAAGCAGCCGCGTGTTAAGCCTTCCTTTTCATGGGAGGATAGGGCAGGCCACCGTGTCCTTCTGCAAAGAAGAGCTCCTTGAGGGACACATGGCTGTGCTGGGCTCTCCTGAGAGTCCCACTCAGTTGTGTGTGAAACCTTCTCCCTCATGCCAACTGCCCTCGGCCTCCTCCTCATGCCAACCACCCCCAGCCGCCCTGCGCCAACCTTTGGCCTCCCCCCTTCCCAGCCCAGCTCCGGCCTGCCCTAGCATGTGGCCTCCTTTCTAAAACATTTGCCCAAGCCTAACATATTCATGGGTATTCTGCCCTCAGAACCACCCTTCAAATATTTGAAGATGTCTATCTTATCACCTGCTTTTTCCGAGCTAGATACAGCTAACTCTGTCTTCCTAGTGCCTTTAGAGAGAGGGCTCATTTCTATGTTTTTGGGAGATGGTTTGGGTCATGGCACAATCAGCAGAAATACCTCTGAAGACTTTAAGTGAGTCTATGAGGGCGGAGGGGTTTGTTGCCTAAGGCTGAACAGCTTTAAGTGTTTTGTCCATAGCTGCAGGATGCAAAACTGAAATCAATCTCACAAAATGGGATGAAAATTAGGCACCTTTAGCCTCATTAGATGCCTCATCTGACACTGTAATAATAGCATTCAAGTTGGCAAAAAGTGTGTATTCTGCTCTTCAGAACTGAAAAATCTGGAAATACATTATGTTAAAGGCACAGGTTTTATTTTAGTGGCATCGTTTCTATGTATTCTCAGTGGAAGCTTGTAGAAAGATAAGTATTGCTATTCAGCTTTGGGGGTTCCTCAGCCTTTTGGTAAGCATCCCAATACTACATAATCTCCAGATAATCATAGTCATTCATTTGTAGATAATATTCTAGTTTACTTAACAGTTTGCATTAGAACAGTGGTTTTTATGCTATGTGATGAGGGGGACCAGTACGTTATACCCACCAAATATAACCCTCCCTCCCTCCCGCCTTCCCTCCCCCCTTCCCTCCCCCCTTCCTTCCTTTCCTAAAAATGTATTATGGATTAACAGCCAATATCTTATTGACAGATATCGATCCATGTATGATCACTCTGAGCAGTACTATATTAGAGAATTTCTCACTATAGCCAGTTTAAAAGAAGTCTTTTTGATATGCCACTTAATGTCTAAGGCTGAGATGGATAGAAGGGAATTTTCTAGTCTGCAGAACAATCGTTTTATGGATTACAGCAACCTCCCACACCAGAATTGATTCTCCACTAAATATCCAAGTCACAAAGGTATATTAGATCCATTCAACCAATATTCACACTTTGCACTCACTTAATACAACTCACCAGTACCACAATATTACAGTGGTCCATAGCTGACCCATAGGGTACCTGTGAAGGAGGGTACAGTTGGAAGACAAGCTAATCTTACAACCATCTGAAGCTTTTGCTACTCTAATCCATTTGCCTTTACATGATCTACATCCATTTAACTTCCCACTGATTCAGGAAGTAGTCAATCCTCTCTATGCACAAGAACAACACCTCCTTCTCTCACCTTTTAACAACACCCAAAACTGTTTTAACACACAAATATCCCACTCAATCAACATCTAACACTTTCAATTAATCACAATTTATCCAATTACTACCCTACAACTCTAGATGTTTTAGTAAAAAAATCAGCCTCCAAAACATATCCATGCATCAAGTTATCCATGGGTCGTGAGTAGCCCTTCTCTAAGTAGAGTGGCAAAAAGCTAAAGCTTAGTCCATCCCAGGAGAACCTAAAAGAAGCATCACGCCACTGTACTCTCTCCACTCGGTGACCTCTTCTGACCATTTTGAATGCCTGGGTGGAGAAATGACAGCAGCAGCCAGAACTGATCGGCCCACTGAATTGGCTTTGGTGCTTTCCCCTTTCCATAGCATGATCTCCAATACATCTTATTAAAATCCATGTTATCCCCAAAACTTACCCCCAATGTATACACGAGGTTGACTTATACTTGAGTATATACAGTATTTCCCACAGCTAAATTACAAAAGATATTCTTACTAACCACCATCATAACTACCAAAACAATTCATATTGTACTTACTAGACAATGCATATCTCTATGTGTAGTAGCTGAGCTCTCTAGGCTGTGGCTCCTATGCATTAAGGCTTTCACCTGAAGTATAGACTAGATTCAGCACTTTCCTTTCACTAAGCTACTCCCTACTCTCAGGACAACCTGACAACAGCAATAGCACAACTAAGAAATTACATCACCTAGAAGAATGATCCTGCTCTGGTTATCACCCCTGCAAAGTTGGCCTACTGCATATTGTTATGCAGGGAAACCTGCTTTACATTTTATTTTGCTAAGAACTAGTACCATGCTCCTCTCTGTGTGTTTTCACAATCTAGCAACAATATGATGAGAAAACTATATGATAGAATATTTATTAATAGCAATATTATTACAGGAAAATGTGAGCTTAAATATACCTGTTTGAAATTTAGGTCTTAATCTACTTGCTTATGAATCTCTTTACAGGCAGCAGCAGGTGGGGAAGTTAGAACTTTCTTCCATGCTGACAATGTGCTACTAATAATGAATGCAGATACGTATATTGGACAGATTAATAAAAATCACGTAGGATAGCAACTTTTGTAGATTTGGGATTTGCATAAGATCACTGTAGGTATTCATTTAAACAAATGACTTAACCAAATGTTCTTTCAAGGGTTTGTACTTCATGCTGAAGTGAATTTCAAGATGTTGTGGATTTTCAACATACAGATACTGAAGCAGGTGTAACTGCAACTATCTCAACACATTTTCATCATTATCTGTAACAGGAATGGGGAATGGATCTTGTGGCAGCACTATGCAGGATAGATGATGTCAGGGGTGCAAGCAAACCTATCATCACTACATCTCTGGCTGAAGTTTCATATCCGCCAACATTTCACAGATGAAAACTGATAAACTTTTGGCTATGCAATATTAGGAGGAACACACAAGCTAGGAGAGGCTGTCACAGTTTATTCTTGCCTAAGCCTAAAGGAAGGGGTAGGGTTGTGCTCTCTCCTCTCCTCTTGTGTTGTTGTTAGCTGCCAGGAAATCAAATTCAACTTATGGCTAGCCTGCGAATGAGAAATCTCCAAGTCACAGGGTGTTGAAGGAAAATTCTGAGAGTGCCTTGGACCGCAAGAAGATCAAACCAGTCCACACTCCAGGAAATAATGCCCAGCTGCTCACTGGAAGGAAGGATATTAGAGGCAAAGCTGAAGTACTTTGTCCACATCATAAGAAGACAGGGAAGCTTGGAGAAAGGAATGATGCTGGGGGGAAAGGAAGAAAAAAGGAAGAGTGGCCGATCAAGGGCAAGATGGATTGATGGTATCCTTGAAGTGATTGGCTTGACCTTGAAGGAGCTGGGGATGGTGACAGCTGACAGGGAGCTCTGGCATAGGCTGGTCCATGAGGTCATGAAGAGTCGGAAGCGATTGAACGAATAAACAACAACAACATGTTCAGGGTACAAGCTAAAGAAGATAACACATAGCCTTGTCTGACTTGCCAATTGAAACCATTCTCTTTCTCCGTATTCTGTCTTAAAGTACTGTTATACTTTGAATGGTGTTTGCAGCAATTAAAGTGGGATATGAAGTGGGAAAGT
The DNA here is from genome assembly GCF_035594765.1 of Anolis carolinensis. Lineage (NCBI taxonomy): Eukaryota > Metazoa > Chordata > Lepidosauria > Squamata > Anolidae > Anolis > Anolis carolinensis. Next base: position 133,072,304 of record NC_085844.1, read on the forward strand.
GGGAGGAGAAGAGAAATACTGGGACAGTTTGAAAGCATCTGAAAAAGCCGACTACAGAGGATTAATTATGGTTATTATCCTTGCCAAATCAGGAGAGCTAGAGGTTACGAACTGGCACTCAAAAGAGGATGCCTCCTTTCTCAACCACCACTCTATTAACTAGAATTTTCTATCAGCCACTTCATGATTCCTTGGCCAGACACCACTCCCTGATATTCAGAGTACTTCCTCAGAGTGATATAGGTGTATGTGTGATGACATTTTGGTATACTTGTGTGAAAAATCTCTACAAGAAAACATGGCTTTGGGATTAAGCCTTCGGAGAACAATAGTGCCATAGATGGATATGGAATTATGTGCAATGACTACTGGAATATCCTGTATTATGATTGTGGATAGTGTGGTTAACAGTAAATATTATGTTTTTAAATGTTTTAATGTGTTTTAAATGCTATTTTAAAATGTTTATTTTAATTGTACATTGTTTTAAGGCATCAAATATTTTCCTATGTGTAAAGCCGCCTTGAGTCCCCTTCGGGCTTGAGAAAGGTGAGACATAAATATGGTAAATAAATTAATACATTTGGCTGGCTATGTGTTTGTTTCTCCGTTTAACTGCATTCATATGTCCTAGTGTTCACACATTTGGATACATGTGCCCATATGTACTTGTGAGAGAAAGTATATGGATCTGTTTTTGAATATATGCATGTATACATTTTAGACATGCACATTGATATATGCCAGCCATGGTGACCAAATGCGCTCCCATCCTCTCTTCTCATTTGCCACTCTCCTTACGCAACATTTCAGCTGTGGAATGAGCAGCCAATGAAAAAGAAAAATCACTGAATTTCCAGATGCCACCTGCAGGCCACAAACTCACACGCCACATTGGATTTGAAGCTATGCTGTGACACAGATTAATTATATTTACATACACAGTCAAGCTTCACAATGTGAAATAAATAACTTCTGAAATGGCACTGATATATATTTTTGTAAGCAACAACATTTGCATGCATATATATCTTTAGGGGATTAACAAAATAGCAATATCTGAATGTTATAGCAAGTCATTGCAACTTTCATCTTGTTTAACTGTTCCAAACACAAATAAGCTATGATTAAAATGGAAATTTCAGAATACAGAGAATTAAGTCTTCCAAGATGGATGGATGGTGTTAGATATCCTCTGGGCTGAGACCAATTTCTGGATTCTATGTTAGAATCCAGAAATGTGTATGTTGGAATCTAGAGATTTGTTCATAAGACAAATAATCATGTTCTGAATTACAATGTTTTATCATTGATACTAATTTTTTAGTCAAGATTGCAGACATGTGGGTTCTGAACCATGTATGTAGATGCGTTGCTTATGTTCTGTGCTTATGTCCTGGTTGTCTGAAGTTACTGGCATAAATCAGATTGAAGGATCTGCTGGTGGTGTTCTTTTTAATATTGCAAGTCCTGTAAGTCCCGATGCACTAAAATATGTCTGTCTTATTAAGTAGCACTTACGACCTCATCATATGGGCTGATTTGCCCGTAAAACATCACTTCCTCAACCCTTTCCCCACAGAGTTCATTACACAACACACATCTACTTCTGGCTGGACTCTGGGGTCAAAGGGGAGAGGAAGTGATGTAAAGGGTTCTCTCAGCGCGTGTATCTTTCTCTCTCGCTCTCTCTGAGTCGTTGGCTCTGCAGCAGGCGCTCGAGGAGGTCCGAGAAGGAAGGGAGGGAGGGAGGGATTGTGCCGTCCCTGGGCTGCGCTTCCCTTTGGCATTTCCTCCTCGCCTTCCTCGCGACACGCCGGGCTCGGACACGCAGCCTTCCTCGGATCCTTCTCCCAGCAGATATAAATCAACAAAGTTGTCATTCTTGGTTGGTGCCACTTTCGCTGTTTGCAAAGTGGTCTGACGGATGGGCAGAGGTGAGACATTGCTCATCAATCAGTCGGGGGCACCGATTCCCTGACATAAGTTGGGCGATGCAGGGCATGAGGCTACAGGTTATCTACACCCCCTGCTGGGACCCCACAGATTTACCATGATGCATGATGAATCCCTCACTTAATGTGATAAGGTCACTGGATTCACAAATATTGGATCGAGGATTTCTGATTTGGGGGGAACTTTCATTTGAGATCTTCATAGGTTTGGGAAGCTATAACAAGAGGCTTGCTGACAAGTTTTGAAAGATGTTCAGAGATGGCTAAGAATGGATGCATTTTCCTGACTGCCAATGTTTAGTTAGGAAACGCTAAAGGGAAGCACACCACAAATTGTACACATTGTTTGCTGTTACTTCACTCATATTTTCTTTGGATAAGATATTCACTTCCTTGAAGTTATAACGAATGATATTGGAAGATATAATATTTAAAGCAAGTGTTCTGGATTTTCTCTCTCCACAAGTATACCTCAGCTAATGAAGAAGGTGTATCCCTGAACAATATATCTTGAAGAGAAATGAGGCACCAGAGGGAGAAACTGCATGGGAAAAATATGGTTGTTACACAATGAAAAAGAAAAACCATTCAAAACGGTCCAGCAATCTTTTTATTCAAAACTAGAAATATACATGTGTGAAATGAAACAATTGGGTGATTTAAGATTTGCATAAGCAAACAAAAATATTTTGGATTTTCTGCAGACTACTTTCAAAATGCACCCAGAGATGTCTGCCTTGCTGTCTTTCTTTTATCATGTTTGTCTCACTGTAGCAGTCTAAACCTTTAAGCACAGCTTTGATCAAAGTCGGGATCATTTTCTGACAGAACCTCAAAGGCATGAGAGATCTCACTTAAATAACAGACAAATCTTTGTTGTTAACACTCTCTCCTGTGCTCTCTTGTGCCACTTGTTTCTCCATCAGCTCTTGCAGTCCTTACTCCATTAGAGGTTCACCATAGCCATCAAAGAAATCCTGGACCTTGTTCACACTAACTTCATCAAAGCTTTAACCTTTTTCAAAAATGTAATGCTAACTAACTACATGAATCTCAGGTTCCAGCCAAACAAGTTTTTCTTAACTCACACTGGGACATATATTTTGCCAAATGCCATTAAGATACTGATCTGTCAACCTCTTTTCAGGTATTGCTGATATTGCTTATTGATTTCTGACCTCATCAGATGTAGTCTTCTCTGTGTCTTTCCCCTATTTCACTACACTGCTGAAACTGAGTCTCACGGAATCTATCACATGATGCAAGGCAACTTCCATTGGGACTCTGTGGGGCTCCATTTCAGCAGTGTAGAGAATCGGAGCCCAGTGTGCTTTCGGAGGAGTCGGATGTTACCCAACTCCAAATGGCAGAAAGTGGAGGAAGTACGGAACTCTACAGGGAAAGGATGTGGGATGGGAGAAGGTGGACCTCGATGAGAGAAAAGGGAATAAGATGGTCCTCTCCGCTGTCCTCCTCTGTCCCTTGATTTCCTTTCGCCCATCTGATGAGGACCTTTATTACACCATAATTTTTAAGGAATTCCTTGAGTATCTGTTGCTGGTCTATTGTTTAGTTGGCTTTAAATCTTGCTAACAGTGCTTTGGTCCTTTAGCTGTAGAAGGGATGTCATCTTTGAAGGGAGGAATCACTTGTACATGTCTGCAGATTTGAACTGAACTAAGATTGATAAGACAGCCCTGCAACACTGTCCAAAAGAAACTGACTCTTAAAACTGTATTCCATGCTGAAGAAAAAAAGCTGAGCAGTAGAATAAAAATGAGCAACAAGCTGTCTTTAAGCACACACATTTTTACCCAGGATTTCCATATTAATGGAAACTATGGTATAGGAAAATCCTTCATGGCTCAAAGTGTCATAGAATGGTAAGCAAGTACATTGACTTCTTTCTGGTTTTCTGAAACATTTCTGCTCAGCAGCAAGATCAAATAGTCCGTGGCTAACTTAAATGTTGGAGCTTTTCACCTCTGGGGGAAGATAAAGGTTTCTGAAGGCAAATGCTTCCAAAAAATGCTTCTGAGAGCAAATGCTTCCCAAGAAAGCCTTGTTTCATCTCTGATGAACACCAGGTTTGAAGAGCAGTCTGTTTGCTCCACTACAGCTTTGAGCTGAATGGGGAATTTTGTAACTGCTTGGATGCCAGCACTTGCATCTTTGCCTGTGATGTGATTGCTATGAATTGTGGTGCATTTCTTAAATTTTTCAAATTCTATCAAAGAAGTCACACATTTTTCCCAGCTTCATCTTCCTATATCCTTACATTGTCAAAGTGATTTTGTGTTATACTGTCAGCTGGCTGACTGCTATGTGGCATTGTTTCAATGCCATCAATGTCAACTCAATATTCTCTACAAGTTTTTCATGATGCTCTGTGCTATGCATGCTAGGTTCATTCTGAGAATAAAGATGTAGATGATAATTATCTTCATACATTTGGAGTGACAATCTGGGTAGGTTCAGACCTCTACAGCTTTGTACAAATATCAGTAGTAACGTCATGGTTCTCTTTGGTGAGGAATACATCATGGCAGAGGATTGGATCACATGGCGCCAATCTGAAATTGGATGTATAAATCTGGCATTCCTTGCCCTTTATTTAGGCCCTTAAAGATGCTGTCACTGTACTTCTCTTATATAAGAGGGTGTAACTGGGCATTCAAAATATTATCTTCTAGTTTGCCCATGAAGAGATTCAATTGAGTACTTGCTATGGAAGTATTCATGGAAGTGCTTTTTAATGAACATAAAATTATTGAGCCAAAAGGAGAACCAGGTAATAGATATAATAATAATAATAATAATAATAATAATAATAATAATAATAATAATAATTGCTGCACATGAAGACTGGTACTGCTGTCTATTGGAGTAACCTTAGAATGAAAAAGGATTGGTTAATGAAATAAATAACTGATTCACAGAGGAAATCCTCCCTGGTGTTTATGATTTGTATGTCATTTCAGAATCATCCTTTTTGTTTCCCATTGTCTATGCATTATACTGTATTTTCTGCATCAAAACCACTAAATGCTTCACCAAGAAAACGGGAGTTCACAGCACAGTTTGAATGCTGCAAATTAATATACTGATATCTTAAACCTGCATAATATATTCAGCTTCAACTAGTCATTGCAAACCATGTAGTACTGTAAAATGTCAGCATAGCCTTGTGAAAATAATATTCAACAAATATTTTTGATATTTCAGAAATGACTGCCTACTTACTCCAGCTGATTTTGACATGCATACAATCTACAATTTTAAAGATGATGAATTCTGTGCCTATTTCATATCTATCCCTACCATGACTAGTTTTCTGTGCCCACTAGCACAGAAAACTAGTGCCTGTGAGGCAAAAGGCTATGCTAACAGTAACAATGCTACTGCTAAAGCCTCCCTGTCTGGCAGGCTTTCTCTGAAGAACCAGATTAAATGTGCCAAATGTCTACTGGGCAGCAGTAGTAATGAGGGGGTTGTGGGTGACATTGTCAGAACATCTATCCAAGACAACAGTGCCACCACAGCTGACATTTGTTAGTACTGCACAGAAGGAGGCATGGTAAATTTCTTTTGAAGGTCTCTTACTATGGAAATTCTGAGAAGAGACAATCCAAAATGGGGTACAGCAGAAGGAACTATGAGTAGCACTGGACTCAAGACAGAATGATATTTATCTGCAGTTGTGCTCACAGGTGAAAGGAAAATGTGTGGTTGCAAAGCACATACCAGAGGACCATTGAACATGAGAAACATGAATGAATGGAAGCTAAAATAGTACAAATAGAATTAGAATATATATACTTTGAAATATTTGGTATGAATAAATAGGAATAGAACATTTTGAGCCATATAATTACATAGTATTTTATTGAAGGAAATGAGAAGCTAAGAAGAAATTGGGTAGCAATAATAGTGAAGAAAGATGTGGCAAAAGGAGTCAAGTGATATAAGGCAAAGTCTGACTGAGTAATATCAATAGGACTTCAGGGAAAACCTATCAGTATATACTCATAATGCAAGATTATACTCCAACTATAGTTAGTAGTTGAAATTAAAAGATTTTATGCTTAAATCCAGGAGGAAATGAACAATGCCCCAAACAGAACCTCTTGTTAATAATAGGCATTTGAAATGCAAAAGTAGGAAAGTGCAGAATCAAATAGGCAAATTTGGCCTAGGACCAGGAAATGAAATAGTAGAGTGACTAAATTATGTGAGGCCAACCCTTTATTCATTGAAAAATCATTCTTCAAGCAATCAAACAGGCAACTGTATCCATATACATCACCTAATAACAAATATAGAAATAAAATTGACAACATCAGGAGTAGAAGACGGAGAATGACTAAGACCAGATTGTGGTGTAGAGCATGAACTCCTGATGTTAAAAATTAGAGTAAAGCTAAAGAAGAACTCTGAAGTATCCATCATGCCAAAAGCCAACCTGCAAGAATATCTTCATAGAATTTAAAGGTAATGTAACAAAAAAACCCCAAAACATTTGCACAATTAAATCCAGTTGACGGAAGCTAGAGGCATTCTGGAGTGAAGCCAGGGATAATGTCAGGGAAGAATGCTAAATGACACTATCTGCAGCCAAAAAAGAAAGAGAAATCTCAATGGATAACATATGAAACTCTTCAAGCTGTTAAGGAAGAACAAGAAGCAAAAGTAAAGATAACAGAAATAGAATCAGAATCCTGAATGCAACCAAGCAGCGAATTGTGTGTAGGAAAAAAGAAAACTATCCAATATATATGTCTAGAAATGTTAATAAAAAATAACCCCCCCTAAAAACTTTACCTTAAGATTTATAAAAAAGGAACCATCCCTTTCTCTGATTAGAATATCAAAAGACATGAGTTTAGTCCAGTGGTTCCCAACCTTTGGTCCTCCAGGCAGGGCTGTAGCCAGAAAAAAATTTCGGGGGGGGGGGGGGGTTGAAAATTTCGGAGGGGGTTTAACCCCTAGCACACACCCCTCCCCGCTACAAACCTGTCAATATTTGCTTGAGATAGTGCCTGGAGGGACTCTTAATGTTTTGTGTCTCATAGACTTAGCATGGGGATTTGGTTAACCAGTTAAAATTCATGAGTAAACCAGGTTTTTTTTATAACCTGAAAAATTTCGGGGGGGGGGGGGGTTGAACCCCTAAAACCGCCCCCTCGCTACAGGCCTGCCTCCAGGTGTTTTGGAATTCAACTTCCAGAAATTCCCGCCAGCTTACCAGTTGTTAGGAACTGTGGGAGCTGAAGTCCAAAACACCTGGAGGCCCAAAGGTTGAGAACAACTGGTTTAGTCCAACCGAAGTGAAGTACCATCCACCTCTACTATCTCCATCATGGCACTACTTCTGGCCTTTTTTATTGCTTGGGTTGGAAAATGGCAGCAGAATCGAAGGTCTGTTAGCCCATAAATTGGCATTTTTACTTAGCTTATACATGAGTATATATGTTACTGTAATAGTCAATGCAGGGAAATAGAAAATGACAACAAAAGAAGAAGCAACAGAAGTCATCTTCAAAGAAGCAATGCTGGGTTATGGTCAGAAAAATATATCACATTTTCTGAATCAATTCTTGGATGGCAAATCAAATAAATTTGCCAAAAACCTTCACTGGCCTGTTTGTTAGTAAATGGATTCGAGATCAAGTAGCACAGCAATGTTATGACAAATAGACAATAGTGGTGGAGACAAGTAAGTGGTGGTTTTTACAGAAGTATCCACCAGAATTCTTTGCAACATAAAAGAATATGGCATCCTGACAGAAAGTTGAAGCAAAATAAGATCCCATTTAGATGAGAGAAACTGGAGGGCATCACTTTTACACTCAAACAGCATTTATTTAAAGTGCATACTGTTCAAATCTGTGAATTTTCTCTATTTGTATTGTAGCAGAGCATAAAGCGCCTGCACAGATGGGTTCATTTAGAGCACTTTGTGCTCCACCATTATTGAATGTTTGACATTACTCATCTAAATGCTGTCTCATTTTAATCTTGACTTTTTAAAACAAATCAGCAAATTTTGGTGTACTTATCGGACTCTTAGTCCTTATGTGGCCTAAGAAGTTAATAGTCTGCAATTACTCCAACAGCCGTCAAGCTCTCAGAATTTTGGGGGGAAAGTCATTAATTAAAATGGCAAGAAATAAAGAACAATTAACTTTGCGTATAGCCAGTCCCCGAGTTACAAACACCCAACTTACTTGTGACTCCTAGTTACAAATGGGGATTAAAAAAACAGAAAGTAAGAGGAAGTATACCACTAGGAAAGAAACTTTCTGAAGTGTTATCATGGGAAAAAGTGTCTCCTCTGAAGCTTTATCATCAATCCTTGTTTCCATGAGAGGAGCCCCCAGTGGCACAGTGTGTTAAAGCGCTGAGCTGCTGAACTTGCGGATCAAAAGGTTGCAGGTTTGAATTCAGGGAGCTGAGTGAGCACCTGCTTTTAGCCCCAGCTTCTGCCAACCTAGCAGTTCGAAAACATGCAAATGTGAGTAGATCAATAGGTACTGCTGCAGCGAGAAGGTCATGCCGGCCACATGACCTTGGAGGTGTCTACGGACAAAGCTGGCTCTTCGGCTTAGAAATGGATATGAGCACAAACTCCCAGAGTCAGACACGACTGGACTTAATGTCAGGGGAAAACCTTTACCTTTACCTTATTTTGATGACATGTCAAAATTTTCAAAATCCAATTGTCACAAGGACAGAAAGTGAGGTTATTTATTTATTGTGTCAGAAGTGAATTGAGGATACAGTTATAATGTATTTAAAAACACAAACAAAATTAAAAACTTGGCATTATACTAGATTTCCTTTGCTGTGAGAAGGTCCTCCACTGTGCATGTGACAAGGCTCAGGTTGTAAGTGGTCTGTGGTTTGCTCTCCTCCACACTCGCATGTCTCTACTTTGTAGCTACATTTCCTAAGTATCTTGTGGTGCCAGACTGCAGTCTGTTCTGCACCTTCCAAGTCACCCAGTCTTCTGTGTGCCCAGAGGGGAGTTTCTCATCTGCTATCAGCCACTGACTGAGGTTCTGGGTTTTAACCTGCCACTTTTGGACTCCCGCTTGCTAAGGTGTTCCTGTGAGTATCTCTGTGGATCTTAGGAAGCTGTTTCTTGATTTAAGGCATTGGCATGCTGGCTGATATCCGAACAGAGGACGAGCCAGAGATGTCAATGCCTTGGTCCTTTCATTACGGGCTGTTACTTCCCTACGGATGTCAGGTGGTGCAATACCGGCTCACAGTATAATTTCTCCAGTGGTGTAGGGTGTAGAAATCCTGTGGTAATGCGGCATGTCTCATTAAGAGCCACATCCACTGTTTAACATGGTGAGATGTATTCCACATTGGGCATTCGTATTCAGCAGCAGAGTAGCAAAGCACAAGGGCAGATGTCTTCACTGTGTCTGGTTGTTATCCCCAGGTTGTGCCAGTAAGCTTTCGTATGATATTATTTCTAGCACCCACTTTTTGTTTGATATTCAAGCAGTGCTTCTTATAAGTCAGAGTAGGGTGAGGTGAAGTCTTCTCACAGGGGCACAGACAGCAGAACAAAAATTTGGCTGGAGGTACACTTAAAATGTACCTGTTCTGACTCATACAAATTCAACTTATGAACAAACCTAAAGCATCTTATTTGTAACCTGGGGACTGCCTGTATTTGTACACAATTTATTTATTTCCTTTAGCATCTTAGCCAGAATGTTTCAGTTTGACGGAAGATGATGGAGGGTAAGGAATGAAGTTTTAAAAGCTTCCTTTCCCACAATAAGAAATATCCTCATGTCAGTTTTTTTTAAGAAATGAATAAAAAGCCAGTCCTCTCAAATGTGCTCAGAGGTTGCAACTGCAATAGTTATGTATCTTGAAGCTATTTATCCATTCTTTAAATTCACGCAAGGAAGTCATCATTTTGTACTAATTCCACAGTCTAAGCTCCCAAAGATTGCAAGCTCCCAAAAACCTCAGTGTGATCTGAGGGAGAGAGAGGGAATGGAAAAATTATGCATTGGAGAATAGCACAATTTTTTCTGTTGGAAAATTCAGAGGAGAGATGAACTAAATCTAGAAGAAAGAGGGTGGTGACTGACAGTACAACACCTTCCCCTTCCCCAGCCAAGACTGTGCCAGATCAGTCATCAGTGGCATCTTTTCATTTGAAACTAAGCAATCCTCCTTCTCCATTCTGCAGCTGCATCCTTCAATTTTACATTCCTCCTCCTCCTAGATTTGCCAGACTATTTAGGCCTGGATTGCAAATCATGCTTGGTTTTCTCCTAGTATTGTTCCCTCTTTTAAATTTTACTTCTTCAAGCAACCAATCAGCCTTTCTTGTTTCCTGGTCCTAAAGAAAGGTTACGTGGATTGAGTCGTGCCACCCAGCCACCCAGAATTAAACCACACTTATGGCAAGTTATATTCTAAATTGCAGGAACATAATTTAAAAGTACACACAAGTACATTTGAGTCTAAAATATCTAAGATGTTTTTAATACAAAATTAATATATTGCGATACATCCAGCCAGAAAGAGGCCAGCATTAGGTATGCCCATATTATAAGCCACAAAGTAGGAGTGCGTGTATTGAATTGCTTATATTTAACTGAAATGCCCAAAGGTTCACTGACAGAAGAGTGTTTGCTAGCCATTACTATGAGTCAGCTGTATTTGCCAGGCATTTGTATGAGTCAGAAATTATTATATAAATCCAAGTATGGAAAATTAAACCCATTTTGGACAATAACATTTGCATCTTTCAAAGTGAAAAATGGCATGGTGATCGTTTCCTGCCACACTGTAAACCTTCCCTAAATACTGTGCAATATTAATTTTCAGAAAATGAGTTTGAAGGATATATAATGAGATATGCAAAATATATATCTGCAGTAGAAGATTCATCTTAAGTATTTTAATCGTATCCGAAATACCTAATTTTACTGTGCCTATCCAAATCAGGAGGCATTTTAACAGAGTGGAGAGAATTTCAGCTAAATGGTTTGGGCAATATCCTGGGGGAAAATGACACCTTCCTTTACTCCAAATCAGAGCTAAATACCTAATAGAAGCTGAACAGCGAAAGAAGCAACAGCTGGCAAAAAATGTCAGTGAAGTATTGACTCTAAAGGCATAGACTCAATTTTAATAATACAAGCAGGAAGGACTTCAAAACAATATTACAGCCCATGGTAAAGAAGAATCAGATCACAGTAAAGAAGAATCAGACCTACTGACAAATTATGATGATGATTATCAAATTTATTTATACGCTGCTTTTCTCTCCACAAGGAGACATAATGTTATCAACATATCAAACTGTCTTAAATTCAGATTTTTAACACATATTACCAGGCTTCTTATAACAAAGGATGCAAACATAGGTCTGATTTAAGAGTAGAGACAGCACACCCAATTGTATGGCTATTGACTTCAAACCCTTTATTTTACAATAGTATAGATAGTGGAAGTCAGGAGTAAATAGTGCTCCGATGTCAGTGGTGCAGTTATTTCCTCTGTACCTACCCCATAGTTTAAAAGATCTATCCAAGGTGCTGAATTCTATGAAGCAACAAGATTCAACACCTTGGTTAGAACATTTGAAATCAGGAATAAATTTGGAATAAAGACCATGAAGGATTGATGGCATCACTGACTTTTATCCACCACAGAATAATGTAAGTAGAATTTAAAGTTTCCTGTTGAAATTGCCTGGGGAAATACTTTGAAATGCTTGCAAAACCAAACATTTCCTTGAGTGATAGTTGAGGAGGAACTAATGTTATTTAGCTACATTGTGTTTGTAAATTTAGCAGCTTGCTGCAGAACGACAATGGCAAAAACTGCTGGGTTTTGATGGGAGATCTTTAGGAAAATGTTTACTTTGTATTGTGTTACTCTGTATATGTGCAAGGGAGGGCAACTTTGGTGTAGAACAATAAGATAAATATTTGATATGGGAAAATACTGTATTGTTATAAAGCCACTGAATTTTACAGCAGTGAAAAAATAATAATTATGAAAATAATAATTAATGCGGAGAGGAGAGATTCTGGGGACATCAAAATCTGAGCTTTCTTTGGTTTGGTTCAAAGCAGATAACATCCTCATTGTTTTATTTTAATTTTCTGGAAATGAAACATCTCACTTATTTCTAAATTTCTTAATATTTAAATAATAATAATAATAATAATAATAATAATAATAATAATAATAATAATAATAATCTTTGACAAAATTGAAGGAAAAGCTGATAAGGAGAAGACCTGGCTGTGGCTCACGAATGGGACCCTGAAGAAGGAGACAGAAGGCCTGATCCTTGCAGCCCAGGAGCAAGCCATCAGAACAAATGTAATTAAGGCCAAGATCGAAAAATCAGCTGATGACCCAAAATGCAGACTGTGCAAGGAAACCGACGAAACCATTGATCATATCCTCTGCTGCTGTAAGAAAATTGCACAGACAGACTACAAACAGAGGCACAACTATGTGGCCCAAATGATTCATTGGAACTTATGCCTCAAGTACCACCTCCCAGCAGCAAAGAACTGGTGGGATCACAAACCTGCAAAAGTATTGGAAAATGAGCACGCAAAGATACTGTGGGACTTCCGAATCCAGACTGACAAAGTTCTGGAACACAACACACCAGACATCACAGTTGTGGAAAAGAAAAAGGTTTGGATCATTGATGTCACCATCCCAGGTGACAGTCGCATTGACGAAAAACAACAGGAAAAACTCAGCCGCTATCAGGACCTCAAGATTGAACTTCAAAGACTCTGGCAGAAACCAGTGCAGGTGGTCCCGGTGGTGATGGGCACATTGGGTGCCGTGCCAAAAGATCTCAGCTGGCATTTGGAAACAATAGACATTGACAAAATTATAATCTGCCAGCTGCAAAAGGTCACCCTGCTGGGA